>NC_084840.1:26469708-27208458 GCF_033115175.1 Lepus europaeus | reverse complement strand
CAAATACCTATAATGTGGCAGTCTAACAATAATGCCTGAACTTGAACCTCAGCATCTTATACATTCCAAATGAAATGCCTCGGATGGTTTTCAACACTTCTAAGATGATGATGACTTTGAGGAAAGGCCCAGGTCTTTTTATGTCTACTACCTATAAAGTGCAAGCCATGACACACATTCAGTAAGTGCTTAGTTTTTTTTTTTTTTTTTTTTAAGATTTATTTATTTGAAAGGTAGGGTGAGAGAGAGAGACAGAGACAGAGAGAGACAGAGACAGAGAGAGGAGAGAGGGGAGAATGGAGAGGGGAGGGGGGGAAAGGGGAGAAAGAATGAGAATGAATGAGAATGAGACAGACAGAGACAGAGAGAGATCTTCCATCTGCTGGCTCACTCCCCAAATGGTCAAAACAGCTGCGGTTGGGCCAGGCTGAAGCCAGAAGCCAGGAGATTCATCTGGATGTCCCATATGGGTACAGAGGCCCAAGCACTTGGGCCATTTTCTGCTGCTTTCCCAGGTGCATTAGCAGGGAGCTGGATGGGAAGTGGAGGAGCCAGGACTTGACCTGGTGCTCGTATGGGATGCTAGCATTGCAGGTCGTGGCTTTACCTGCAGTGCCACAGCGCTGGCCGTGAGTCAACACTTGTTAAATCTGATGTAACTCTCCAGAAAGAGATGTGCTATCACAAAGTAGACAGTCTATATATCTTTAAAGTTCCAGTAATCAGCAAGAAACAGTGCCTAATAAGGTTCTACTAAGTGTTTCATTCATTCTTAAGCCAACTCCAATTGCAAGAATTACTGAAACCTAAAACTCAATGTGCCTAAATTATTTTTGACCCAAATCAGCTCCTCTGAGTTCAGAGTCACTCTGGGACAAAAGCTTTGGATCAGTCTTGGATTATTTTTCTCTCTCTCACTTTTCCAGCATTTAACAAGTTTCCAAGTCCTGTACAATCTACCCATAATGTTTCTGCTAGCCATTCTCTTTGAATTTCACTGATCACTCTGGGCTTCTTGGGATTACGCTTCAGTTACAGCTAGATCCTCACCTTAAAGCCACCCCTGCATCACTCTATTATACTAATTGTTGCCAACGAATCTTCATTCTACCAGAAATCTCCATCCTGACATTCCTTCATTCAAGAACCCAACTCCTCTCTACCCACTAATATGGTTTTAGTGTTTTACTGTTAGTACTTTTAGACCTTTTGCCTGGCAAGGTTTTGTGTTTTGTTTTGTTTTTGCCTGTAGGCACGGCATATGAGCCTCTCAGCAATGCAGGATCAACCCAGGACTTGATCCTTGCCCCTTACTCTCACACACTTCATCTGAATTAGAAGAATTCTAACACACATAGACGCCATGGTGGCCTTTCCCTCATACTACACTGAACTCTGACTTTTTTTCTCCACTAGTTTCTCCAATATATACTTCTTAAGGCTCCTATTCATTCTGGAAAAAAATTTTTTTCAGAATTTTTCTCTCATCAGTTTTTTTTTTTTTTTATCCCTTCACTGGATAGAATTCATATTTTCTCAGCGTTCTCTATACCACTTCATTCCCTCCTAAACCATTTACAATATCCTATTTCATATTAACATTACTTTTTTGCTTCTATTATTTCCTTTAACAGACAGTAAGGTCTTAATAATCACCGGCAGAAGACTCTATCTAGCATATAAAATAAACATTTAAAAAGTATTTATTAAGGTATATTACAAAAAGGTGATGCCTTTACAATTTTTTTTTTGAAAAATCTTCCCAGGTGGCCGGCACTGCGGCTCAATAAGCTAATCCTCCGCCTGCGGCGCCGGCACACCGGGTTCTAGTCCCGGTCGGGGCACTGGATTCTGTCCCAGTTGCTCCTCTTCCAGTCCAGCTATCTGCTGTGGCCTAGGAGGGCAGTGGAGGATGGCCCAAGTGCTTGGGCCCCGCACCCTATGGGAGACCAGGAGAAGCACCTGGCTCCTGGCTTCGGATTGGCACAGCACTGACCGTGGCGGCCATTTGGGGGGTGAACCAACAGAAGGAAGACCTTTCTGTCTCTCTCTCTCTCACTGTCCACTCTTCCTGTCAAAAAAAAACAAACAAAAAACAAAAAAAAAACCTTCCCAGGCAAAAGGTCTAAAAGTACTAACAGTATCATTGGGGAGGTCATACATTCCTCCTATATCAAAACAAATACATGATCCGTTCATAAAACTTTCCAAAAATATTGAAAAGAACAAGAAAAACATTAAAACCATAAAAATCACCCATAATCATATCACCTAATGATAAGTACCATTAAACTATTACAGTATTTATCTTAAAGCTTGTAATTCACAACTGACATCATATCATAAACATTTTCTAATGTTCACAAGAACACAAGCTTAAATGGCTATACAGCTAGTTCATGTGATAGCGATGTATTTAAATATGCTTCTATTTGACATTCAAGCTGCTTCCAATTTTTCACATACACATCTTTGACATCTCTGATTATTTCATTAGGACAGAATCCAGAAATGGATGTATTAAATTAAGAAGCATGAGTATTTTTAACACTTCTATACATTGCTATATTGCTTTTCCAGAATCCATTCCTACAAGCAAAATGAAACAGCGCCACCTTCACAGCAACTTGCCTATATCAGGTATTAGCAAATTTACCTCTTTGATTAATCAAATATGGCATCGTATTTAATTTTCATGGTTGTCATTGTAACAAAAATTTTTTTTAAAGATTTAGTTGTTTGAAAAGTCTGAGTTACAGAGAAGGAGAGACAGAGAGAGAGAGATATTTTTCTATCCACTGGTTCATTCCCTAGATGGCCGCAATGGCCAGGGCTGGGCCAGACCAAAGCCAGGAGCCAGGAGCTTCTTCTGGGTCTCCGACGTGGGTGCAGGGGCCCAAGCACTTGTGCCATCTTCTGCTGCTTTTCCCAGGCCATTAGCAGCAAGCTGGACTGGAAATTGAGCAGCCAGGACACAAACAGGTGCCCATATGGGATGCCAGCATCACAGGTGGCAGCTTTACCTGCTATGCCACAAAACCAGCCCCAGGAAAAAATTCTTAATGTGGCTAGCATTTTCTTTATGGAATTTTTTCCCAACCCAAACAACTACCCTAACCTGAATTATAAAAACTGTATTATTCAGGGGTCAAGGTCATTGTGCATTGAGTTAAGTTACTGCCTGCATGCCAGCATCAATTTCCATACTGGAGCAATGGTTTGAGTCTCAGCTGCTCTGCTTCCAATCCACCTCCCTAACAATGCACCTGGGAAAGCAACAGAGGATGGCCCAAGTACTTGGGCCTCTGCCTACCACAAGGGAGACCCAGATGGAATTCTTGGCTCTAGGCTTCAGCCTGGTCTAGCCCTGGCTGTCCTGGCCATTTGGGAAGTGAACTGGCAGATAGAAGATCTCAATATCTATCTCTCTTCCTCTCCATTTCTCCCTCCCTCTCTGTCACTCTGCCTTTCAAAGTAAGAAAGAAATCTTTTTAAAAAAAAAAAAAAAACAACCTGTATCTACAAGGGGGAAGCGGGCGGGGGCTGGGGGGTGGTGGTGGTGGACCTGTTTCAAGCTCTTCCCATTCTCTGCTGGTGTCCAGTTAAATTTAATGCTGGATGCAGGGATAGAGAAGTAGAATTTGGTCCTACCACATACCGAAAACCTACATAACCTACAAGAATACATTATTCCCAATGGAGTTTCTCTTGCTTCCTTCATGTCTCTCATTGAACTTCCCCTTCTCAGTAAAGTGACCAGCCACCCATTTGGCATCCCCTTCCCTTTTCTTCACTTAACTCTACTCCATAGCATTTTTCTCTAACAGACATAGGAATATTTACTTATGCATTTGCTTACTGCCTGTCCTGCCTCTATAATACAGTGTAAGCACCAATTGGGCCAAGTATGTTCTGTTCACTGCCATAGTAGAACTATGCCTCTGCCTCAGTAGGCAATCAATAAGTTTCTACCTGAATGAATTACAGATGGGAAGCAAAGAAGTCCAACAGGCTCACGTAAATTATGACTAGTTCTGCAAACAGTGGGATGTCAAAGCCACAAATCATAAATACTTTTAAGCACTTATATTATGCAGAAGACAACTATTCAAGGTTTACTTTTTCAGTAATTACTGCACACACAAAAGTGACATTTTTCTGACCTAATTCATGATGGTGCCACAGAAAAGTCCCCCTGATGACTAAGAGGCAGCACACTACCATCACCTAGTCCACATCACTGCCCAAGCCCACTGAGACATGACATTACAAGAATCTGAGGTTCTTCTCTTCCCTAATCTTGAATCCATCACAGATCCCGTTGACCTTATGCTCAAAACATCACCATGTACCCCAGAATGCCAACCCATCATATTTTGCTTAGATTACTGTATTAGCCTTTTCATTGATCTTATTCTTGTCTTTCTACAACCTCTTCCCCCATAAAATGGTCAGAGCGACCTTTTAAAAATGTAGACAAGACCTGTCGCTGCTTTAGATGTCCAACATTTTCTCAATGCACTTGAATGAAAGCCAAAGTCTTTACCCTGACATTAAAAGACTCCAGCTACCCGTTTCTCAAACAGCCTCATCTACCACACCTATTACACTCCAAGCAAATGGTCTCCTTTACTGTTTACCAAATTCCTCTTAACTGTCACCTTCTCAGAGAGGGTGCCCTTGACCACTTCATCTACAGTGCTTCCCAGCTGTCCTCTTTTATATCTCCCAAAGTTTAGGATCAATACAGTCTGGAATTATATATTCTCTTGATTTGGGTTTTTTTTTTTTTCCTTTTGTTAAATTATTCAGAAGAATTTAAGTTCCAAAAGGATAGGTTCTTTTCCTCTCTTGTTCACCTAAAAAACAATCTACCATATAGTATATGTTCAATAAATGTAAATAGTAAATGAATTGAGTTCCTAATTACACTATAATTTACTATTATAAAGCCTTCTTAAAATTAAACGATACTTGACATGTACAGTCAAAATTATCTTCTCCCCATGTTAAAAAAATCCAGGATGGGGCCAACATTGTGGAATATCAGATTAAGCCACCTCCTGTAATGCTGGCATCCCATATGGGCTCTGGTTCAAGTCTGAGATGCTTCACTTCTGATCGAGCTCCTGTCAACGGCCTGAAAAAAGGAGCAAAAAAATGGCCCAAGTACTTGGGCCTCTGCCACCCATTCAAGAGACCAGGAAGAAGCTCCTGGCTTCAGCTCTGCCCAGTCCTGGCCGTTGCAGCCATCGGGGAGCAAACCAGCAGACAGAAGATGGATCTCTCTCTCTCTCTCTCCCTCCCTCCCTCCCTCCTTCTCTTTCCCTCCTTCCCTTGCTATAACTCTACCTTTCAAATAAATAAATCCCTAAAAAAAAATCCAGAACAAATACTAGGGTCACATGACCATCCAAAGTCAGAAATGGACAATGGTAAAGGTAAATAAAACTTGGTAAAGAGAATCTATAAAACAGTTTAAAATTTGAAAGTTATGTGTCTCTTTATTTTAAAAAGATTATTAAAATGGCCTATAATATTAAAGTAAAATCAGCTGAAATATTAGCTTTAAGATATACAAGGAAAAGCAAGAAGATGGCAGAAGAAAATCTGAAGTATGACACAGAGAAGGAAGATGAGGAAAAGGAAGATAAAGCTACAAATTAATAAAGGTAAGCTAGGATTGAAATTTGCCACTGATAATCTCCAACATGAATAATCCACGCTGGGTAATAGAATATTGACTATAATTACATTCATCCTACTGACCTTGTTCTAAATTATTATGGATTATTACTACGCAAGTTATTTTGTTCCACACCAGAGGTGGCTGTATTTCGCTATCAGATGACATGACCTCTAATTCAATAATGTCTGTAATGCACTGGTATCCTCAGATAAAAGCTGTCTGTAATGTCTGAACAAAGGTGAATTAGTTATCCAATTCACACACGCAATTAACTCTCTTAATACCTGGGAGACCATGGAGCCCCTTCTGAATTTCCTATTAAACACTGCATATGGAGGTCTTCCCTCCAGCTGTAGTTATCTTGTGCTGTACTTCATAATAAACAATATTAATAGTTTATTGCCCCCGTCAAAAATCTTGCATTAGTTTATCATAAGAGACCTCAATCCAGAATGCACACCTTTTCCTGGGAAAATGTATTACATTCAGATGCTATGCCTATTAGTAAAGCAGAATTGGTCTTTATCTTCAGTAATAGAAGAACAACAATGCCTTCATGAAACACGGAAATTAAGTACTACTTTTTTTTTTTTACTGTTTTAAGAAAATCTCTTAGAAGGCAGAAGGCAATATTTTATTAAGTGAATTTGTGTTTGCTATCTTCAGTCATTCTAAATCAAAGACTATTTATTTAAATTCAGGTATTAGAGGGCAACGCCAAATTAAAACATACCATTTATTTTTGCCACCTGTTCCCTGTACTAAGAGCTGGAATTTCACAAATGATTTGAAGGTAGCAGTGTTCTGTGCTTTGTACCCATCTGTGGTGCCAATGGCTGTATTCATAAAAACTGAGATCAGAATAACTACGTAACGTCAAGTGTTAAGCAAACACCCTTGCTTCATAAAAAGGGGGGGATGTAATTAATTAATTCTTCAGGGGACACTTTTCATTTTAGTTATCTAACATGAACGTGTCTTTTTTGTTTTGCAGAGAACAAGAGAATGAAATACAAATCCCTTGAATAAAACCTAGCTTTTTCAGCCGTCACGTTAAAGTTCTCATTACGTGAAATAAATTCTGTGAGAAAGCAGCTCAGTAGGCTCAAGAATGATACAGAGTTCAAAGAGATCTGCTGTGCACCCAGCTTTTCATTTTCCCTCATCACTCAAAACAGGGAGGCAGAGCAGAGCACAGGGACCTGTGTCCCATGCGTTTCGTGCAATTTATCTGCTCCTGAAATGGCAGGTGTGAGGAGGACGTTTTCAGAACTGGGAAGCCAAGTGGGTGACATTCCTCAGGCCATGAGCAAGCCCGCGTGCACACCGACCTTCCGCGTGCTGCAGCACCAGAAACACCGACTCCTCCGAGATGATGTACTTGTGCAGACACACCATGTTGGGCACACAGCGGGGGATGATGGTCTTTCTGTTCCTGCTGTACTCGCTGCTTTTCCTTAGACCCTGACAGAGAACAAAAAGGTCAGTTGTACCCTCAGCTGCCTTTGGAGCCTGCTGTGCTCTGTGTTTATCAACCAAACTAATCTATCCGAGTTACTCTGGGCTTCAGAGGAATCACTCATCTGCTGCTCTGTGCCCCTCGGTCCCTGGAGGCTCTGCTGATGGCATCTGGCGTGCATCCAGAGAACGGAAGATGCCACAAAGCTGCCATTAAAATCAATTACGTGGGTCAGTGTTTTTATTAGAGACGCTCTCAAACTAAGTCATCACGATGACACACAGTTATTTTGCTGTGACCTTTTAAGTTGTATTTTACTTATGTATATCTTTAAAGCAGTAGACATAGTGAGATCAATTCGAGTTCTGGAGACGCAAATGGTAGCCCGAGACTAAACAGGCAACTTCAAAATTGTTATCCAAAAAAGGACAGAGATGATCAAGTCTTCTCCGAGGGAACAAGGTACGTGTGTTTTCTGGTGCCAAACCCTGGGTTTCAAAACCAGGGAAATGTCAGTGACGAAGGACAGTCCTGGAAAGATATGTGCTTCAGTGTGTGTCCAGGCGACCCCCGGCCGCATCTCACCAGCAAAAGGAAAAGTATCAGAAAAAGTAACAGAAAATTCATCAATTCCACCTTCTGGATTTTGCAGAAATGCATAAAATTTGGATATTTTTGAGAATATGTACTATCACAATCTATTCTAAATTCAATTTCAAAACTACAAAATGGAGGCTTTTTTTCTCTTATTTAATTAATTATAAATTGAGGCACAAATGAGGTCAAAATTGAATTCAGATCAAAAAGAGGGCCAGTGATACAGACAACTTTCCCAAACACCTTTAACACAGAACTTAAGGCAATATTTTGTGCTTGAAAACCATAGTCATAATCAAAGGTGGATTTATGTAGTCTTATATAAAATGTATTTGATAAGTGTTTCAAGTTCACACTACGCTTTTAAACAGCAAGAAATCATTCTTCAGTTTATCCACACTAAACATATGTTACAGAGTTCTTAGCAACTAGGATGGAAGGATAGAAAGAAAATTAAATACAGACCACCACAGAGACATTCAAACATCCAGGGCAGAAACTGTAAATATCTCTTCTTCAGAAGCATAATTTGAAAATAAATATCCAAAATTCATTAACATACACATTTTACTTACTTTTAAAATGAAGGTCTGTTCAGTCCTTGTGTCCATTACAAGTAAAACCTACATAAAAGACATGAGTAGCAACTTACTCACAATGCAATAAAACACTAACTTCTTAACTTTTGGAAACTAAACTTTACGAGTTGGAGGGTATTAGAATTGACTCCCCCAAACTGTCAATTTCTAAATAGATTTAAGCCAAATCACAGATTTAAAATAAGTCTCATCCACAAATAGGTTTCATTATGATGTCTGTTTCTTAAAGGCCATATCTTAGAATCATCACTATGTTTCCCAGATTTAGTTTTAAATACATTTCTTAAAAGTAAAGAAAATACTATTTTAGACAACCAATTTTTTCTTTGGAACATTTATGGCTAATATTAAGCAGTAATGACAACAACAATAAAAAAAAAAAAACAGTGATGAAATCTCAATTTTCTTCCTAAAACTTCTTATGGAGCAACTTGTATAATGTGATCTCACGAACTCAGAGTCTGGCAGCCCTAGGCATCCTTTTGGCCTGCTTCTCCACCCCAGGCTCATCCCTTCTTCTTTCTTTTTTAAAATTTGCTTGTTTATTTGCTCATTTATTTATTTGAAATACAGAGTGATGGGGGCTGGGGGATACCGAGAAAGAATCTTCCATCCACTGGTTCACTCCCCAAATAGTCACAATGGCCTGGGCTGGGTCAGGCTGAAGTTAGTACTCAGGAACTCCATCTGGGTCTCCTCCGTGGATGGCAGGGGCCCTAGCACTTGGGTCACTGTCCACTGCTTTCCCATGCACATCAGCAGAGAGCTAGAAGGGAAGCAGAGCAGCTAGGACTTGAACCAGCAGTTGGGGGTGGGATGCCAACATCACAGGCAGTGGCTTAGCCTGCTGCATCACTATGCCAGCACCCCCAGGCTCATCCTTAATTCCTCTTTTTACCATCAACAAATCACATCAGCTCCATCTTCAAAACAGAGCCAGAATCTGGGAGCTGACATTTAGCCTAGCAGTTAAGATTCTCACATTTCAAAACAGAGTGCCTAGTTTCAATTCCCAGCTTCCTGCTGATGCAAAACCCTAGGAGGCAACAGGCCATGGCTCAAGTAATTGGGTTCCTACCACCCATGTAGAAGATCTGGACTGTGCTCCCAGCTTCTAGCTTCAACATGGGCTGGCTGTAGCCATCACAGGCCTATGGGGAGTGACCCAGAAAATGGCAGCTGCTTCTCTCTGCTTCTGTGTGTCTGTGTGTGTGCACATGTATGTGTGTGCCTGCCATCTCAAATAAATAATAAAAACAAAAGAAAAAAAAAAGGGAATACAGAATCTGAACTCACGCTTAAAAGCAAAATTAGCCTGAACCAAGAAAACACCAGTTCTTATGTGCCTTTTTTCTTTTTTTTCTTTTTTTTTTTTTTTTTTTTTTTTTGACAGGCAGAGTGGACAGTGAGAGAGAGAGACAGAGAGAAAGGTCTTCCTTTTTGCCATTGATTCACCCTCCAATGGCCACTGCGGCCGGCGCATCTCGCTGATCCGAAGCCAGGAGCCAGGCGCTTCTCCTGGTCTCCCTTGCGGGTGCAGGGCCCAAGGACTTGGGCTGGGCCATCCTCCACTGCCTTCCCAGGCCATAGCAGAGGGCTGGCCTGGAAGAGGGGCAACCGGGATAGAAGCCAGTGCCCCGACCGGGACTAGAACCGGTGTGCCGGCGCCGCGAGGCGGAGGATTAGCCTGTTAAGCCACGGCACCGGCCCTTATGTGACTTTTAACAACGACCTCCCAGTTCATCTCCCTGTTTCCATCAGTGTTACTCTATGGTCTACTCTCAAATCAGCAGACAGGATTTTCCTTTTTTTTTTTTTTTTTTAAGATTTATAATCTTAGGGGGGGGGGGCACTATAGCATAGCGGGTAAAGCCACCACCTGCAGTTCCAGCATACCACATGGGTGCCAGTTCATGTCCCAGCTGCTCCTCTTCCGATCCAGCTCTCTCCTATGGCCTGGGAAAGCAGTAGAAGATGGTGCAAGTCCTTGGGCCCCTGCACCCACGTTAGAGACCCAGAGAAGCTGCTGGCTCCTGGCTTTGGATTGGCTCAGCTCCAGCTGTTGCAGCCATTTGGGGAGTAAACCAGCAAATGGAAGACCTCTTTCTGCCTCTGTGCCTCTGTAGCTCTGCCTTTCAAACTAAATAAATTGATTTATTTATCAATTTTTTTTCTGATTTTCAAACACTGTTTACTTCACTCACACCTGGGGCAAGGCAGGAGGCGGGTCCGTGCTGGACACCAAGCCTAGAGTGTACATTGACAACAGCCACGTACAGGGCCAGCGTGCTGAGGGCCAGCAGCCCCGTCACCAGCGCTAAGGCCAGCAGTGCCGTCCAGCTGCCAAGCGAGCAGAGGTGGACGAAAGTCTCCATGACGAAGGCCTTTTAGACGCTGAGCAGCATGAGCAGGAGGGGCGGGAGGACAGAGAGAGAGAGAGAAAGAGAGAGAGAGGAGATCTTCCATCTACTGGTTCACTTCCCAAATGGCCACAATGGCCAGAGCTGGGCTAGTCCAAAGCCAGGAGCCAAGAGCTTCTTCTAGGTCTCTCATGTGCGTGGCAGGGGCCCAAGGATTTTGCCCATCTTTTACTGCTTTCCCAGGCACATCACCATAGAGTTGGATTGGAAATGGAGCAGCCAGAACTCAAACCAGTGCCCATATAGGATGCTGGCATTGCAGATGGTAGCTTTACCCACTATGCCATAGCACCAGCTCCAGGATTTTCCTTTTAAAACATAAATTAGAGGGGCAGGCATTTGGCTCAGCAGTTAAAGTTGCCTCTTGAGACACTTAAATTCCATGTGTCAGAAAACCTGGTTCAAGTCCCAGTTCCTCCACTTCTAATCTAGTTTCCCACTGACGCATACTCTGAGACAGAGCAGATGATGATTCCAGTCCTTGGGTCACTGTCACCTATGTTGGAGACCTGCATTAAGTTCTTTTTTTTTTTAAGATTTATTTATTTACTTGAAGGCAGAGGTAAGAGAGGCAGAGGCAGAGAGAGAGAGAGCAAGAGAGGTCTTCCATCTGCTGGTTCACTCCTCAGATGGCCTCAGTGGCTGGAGCTGTGCCAATCCAAAGCCAGCAGCTTCCTCCAGGTCTTCCACGTGGGTGCAGGGGCCCAAGGATTTGGGCCATCTTGCACTGCTTTCCCAGGCCATAGGAGAGAGCTGGATCGGAAGTAGAGCAGCCAGGACTCGAACCAGTGCCCATATGGGATGCTGGCACTGCAAGCAGCAGCTTTACCCACTATGCCACAGGGCAGTCCCCATGGATTAAGTTCTGAGCTCCTTGCTTCAGCCTGAACCAGACCCAGCTACTGTGGGAATTTTGAAAGTAAATAAATATACAGAAGGTATGTGTGTGAGTCTATGTGTCTGTGTATCCACCATTCAAATAAAATGAAAAAAAAAAAAAAGACAAGTAGGATTTTGGCACAGTGGTTAAAATGCCACTTGGCATGCCTGCAATTTTGATCATAGTGCCTTGTTTGTATCCTGGCTCCTGGACCTCCAATCCAGCTTCCTACTAATTCCCTGGAAGGTAGTAAATGATGGCTCGAGCACTTGGGTCCCCATCACACCAACCTGGGAGACCTGGATGGCATTCCAGGATCCTGGTTTTGCCTGACCCAGCCCTGGGCATGGCAGGCATTTGAGGAATGAACCAGTGAATGGAAGATGTCTGTCTCTGTCTCTCTGCCTTTCAAATAAAATAAAAATTAATAAACTGTTTTAAAGATGTTAAGCTTAGGAAAATAAAAGTCTGGTAGGAGGAAACGGGAGAGTTAACAAGGGAAGCCAGTCTGATAAGATAGCACCTTCCTAGGGCCAGCACTGTGGCACAGTGGGTTAACGCCCTGGCCTGAAACACTGGCATCCCATATGGGCGCCGGTTTGAGGCCCGGCTGCTCCACCAATCCAGCTCTCTGCAATGGCCTGGGAAGGCAGTGGAGGATGGCCCAAGTCCCTGGGCCCCTGCATCCGCGTGGGGAACCTGGAGGAAGCTCCTGGCTTCGGATCAGCGCAGTTACAGCCATTGTGGCCAATTGGGCAGTGAACTAGTGGATGGAAGACCCCCCCCCCTTTCTCTCTCTGCCTCTCCTTTCTCTGCGTAACTCTTTCAAATAAATAAATAAATCTTTTTTTTTTTTTAAAGATAGCAACTTTCATTTAAACATGTTAAAGTGTTACTGCTGTTCTCCTGGAAATGTTTCCCAGCCACTTTTCAAACAAGTACTCCTCCTTTGCATATTAAGGCCAAATGCCAGTGTTACCTCTCAGTAATGCTATGTTCTTCCATGTTATACAGTATCAACTTCTACAGTAGCATCTCTAATCATTAAATTTGGTTTTATTTATTCACATGTCTAGCACCTGGGCAGCCATTGGCTTTCCAGGAGCATGTCACAAACAGAATGACGGCCCCAAATGTGTTCAGAACCTCATCTCCAGCATCTGTGAATGTGTTATGCTACTAGAAGAAAGAAAGGGGGAGGGATGGGAGAAAGGAAAAAAGAAAGGGAGGAAGGAAGGGGGAAGGAGAGGAGAGGAGAGGATAGGGGAGGGAAGGGAAGAGGGGGGAGAGGAAAGGAGGGGGAAGGGGAGGGAAGGTGAGGGGAGGGGATTGAAGGGGAGGGGAGAGAGGGCAGAGGAGAGGAGGGGAGGGGAGGGCAGAGGGGAGGGGAGGGGAGGAGAGGTGAGGGAAGAGGTGAGGAGGGGAGGGGAGGAGAGGGAAGGACAGGACAGGACATGGCAGACGTAATTAAGGTAAACAGGTTTTTTTCAGGATTATCTGAGTGGGTTCCATCATATCACATGAACCCTGAAAAGAAGAAAAGTGTCTCCTGCAAGAAGAAATAGAAGGCAGAGACGCGATCCAGCAGAAAGGGAAACAGGAAATATCTGAGTTGCAGAAGGACACTCAGTTGCTCGTTCTGAGACATAAGAGAGCCACATGAAAGAAGAGCAGAGACCACTAGGAGCTCCCAGTGAGGCTGAGAAGAAACACAGACAGCGTCTAGGAGTGCAGAGCTGCCTTTGGTTGGCAGCCAGAAGGAAAGAGAAACCAGCCAATGACTTGAATGATCCTGGAAGTCAACCCTTTCCCAGAGACTCCAGTAAGGAATGCAGCCTTGCCAGGGCCTTGATTTTAGTCCAAAGAGACCTACGTCAGTCCTCTGACCTACAGAATTAAGATATTACATTTGGTTGTTCTAAGTTGCTAGATTTTTGGTAAACGGAAATTATATTTCTCCTATCACATAATACATTGTTGTCTTCATATGGTAAATGTTCATTAAATGTATGGCTAGCAGATTTAAATATAAAAGTACAAGAGGAAGAGGCCAATATGGAAATGAAGCATAGAAAATAAGTCAAAACTGAAGACTGAGGGGCTAGATGCTAGGCACAGAAGTTAAGGTGGCACTTGAGACAATCCTGAATACTGTGTCTGAGTACCTAGGTTCAAGTTCCAGCTCTGCTTCCAATTCCAGGTTCCTGCTAAAGTGGACTCTAGAAGGCAACAGGTGATTGTTCAAGTGGGTAGGACCCTCCACCCATGCTGGTGATCCAGAACGAGTTCCTGGCTCCCAGATTTTGCCTGGCCCAGACCCAGCTGTTGTGGGTATGGAAAGTGAACCAGCAGATAGAGGTTCACTCGCTCCCTCCTCCCACTCCCCGTCTCCCTCTCAAAGTAAAATTTAAAATTTATATATAAAATTTTAAATAATAATAATTGATATTTGGACGTTCTCCATAAAGATAAAAATTAAAGATATGAGAGTGTGCCCCTCACTGGAATGCTTCCTTTCTACCTGGTACGATGCTGAGCTTTAAAGAGTTAAATTATGTAATGAGTTCTGCACTCCAAAGAGGTAGATATATTTTATTAATCCACTTTGCAGATGAGGAACAAATAGAAAGCTATTAAATTCCCCATGATCAGAAAGCTAAGAAGTGAGAGATGCAAAATTTAAACTTGGCAGTCTGCATCAAAGAAGGAGGTACCTTTCTCTGAAGGGAGGAGAGAACTTCCACTTTGACTATGACCCTATCGGAATAAGATCAAAGTCAGCGAACTCTAAAGGCTTCCATAGCCCTGGCAACTCATGACTAGAGCCTAGGGAGATTACTGACGCAGCAGGAGTCACTGTGTACTTCCATCCCATGTGGGATCTGTCCTTAATGTGTTGTCTAATGTGAAGTGATGCTATAACTAGTACTAAAACAGTATTTTTACACTTTGTGTTTCTGTGTGGGTACAAACTGATGAGGTCTTTACTAATTATATACTGAATCGATCTTCTGTATATAAAGATAATTGGAAATGGAAAAAAAAAACCTGGTGTTAAATTGGAAATGGCATAGAAAATTAATTAATTTTTAAAAAAATATTATGTAGGATATCTGTCTTTAATGTGCTGTACACTGTTACTTAATTCTATAACTAGTACTCCAACAGTATTTTTTTCACTTTGTGTTGCTATATGGGGGCAAACTGTTGAAATCTTTACCTAATATATACTAAACTGATCTTCTGTATATAAAGAGAATTGAAAATGAATCTTGATGTGAATGGAAGGGGAGAGGGAGTGGGAAAGGGGAGAGTTGAGGGTGGGAGGGAAGTTATGGGAGGGGGGAAGCCATTGTAACCCATAAGCTGTACTTTGGAAATTTATATTCATTAAATAAAAGTTTAATAAATGGAAAAAAAAAACAAACTTGGCAGTCTGGCTCTAGGCTTCTTCCTCTTCAACTGCTAAGCTATGTTCTCTATATAAACAGTAAACATACAATATTTTGGTGCTTGAATTTTGAAGTTTATACATGACTGGAATAGTATGGGTGAAATTAAACAACAACCAAAAATGTAGGGAGAAAAATCCAAAGAGAATCAGGAAAACACAGTGGTTCAGGTGTCACAGAAAGTGAACACTTAAGATGAGAGCAATCAGTTGTGCCAAACAACAAAGAGAAGCCATGAAGAATGAGGACTGGGAAGGGACCACTGGTTAAAGCCACGAGGAAGCCACTACTGCATTCTGCAGTGACCTGCCAAGGACAGAAGCCAGACTGCCCTGAGTTAATAAAAGGTAAAAAATGGGGCCGGCATTGTGGCATAGCAGGCAAAAGCTACTACCTGAGACACCCACATCCCTTATGGGATTGCTCCACTTCCCATCCAGCTCCTGCTAATGGCCTGGAAGAGCAGCAGAAGATGGCCCAAGTACTTGGGACCCCGCACCCATGTGGGAGACCCAGAAGAAGCTCCTGGCTCCTGACCAGTCCAACTCTGACTGCTGAGGCTATCTGGGGAGTGAACCACAGAGTGAAGACCTTTCTCTCTTTTTCTCTCCCTCTCCCTCTGTAACCCTGCCTTTCAAATAAATAAGTAAATCTTAAAAAAAAAAAAAAAAAACAGGTAAAAAAGAAAATGGAGATGCTAGATATAAATTTTTCAATAGTAAAGCGGGTAGACGAAGGAAAAAACACTAAAACAAACGAGCTAGTGGCACCATCAGTTCAACGAAGGTTTGGGTTTTGATTTGTTTCAGACACAACAGATCTATTCGCTCCCTAACTGCCCTCTGAGGTACAGACACCACCAATCCTAAGACTCTGATGCATGGAAACATACTCATAGAACTTGAACCTTCAAAGCGAAATTAACATATCATGAGCGCAAAAGGAGGCACCATGGTGCCTCTCTCTGCACAGAAAGACTCAGTGAACATCTGCTGAGTATTGGAAGACATTTAGTGTTCCTTAATTCTCTTCTGATATCAAGTTGTGACTCCTTTAAGTCACTCACCAGAAGGCCATTCCTGTTTGAATATAATTCAGCTATATGAAAAAGAAAACATCTCACTAGATGAAAAGATACGGAAGTTGTACAATCAAAGGAAGGAATTTCTTTTCCCTACCAGAAGCCTCTTAATTGACTGCACAGAATATACCTGCATAAAACAGAAGTGATATCTCTTTGCTGGTCTCAGCCATGAAGCATGAAGCAGAGCCGATAAAAAGGGCAAATTAAGATGGATAAACATGACCGGGAAGGGCTGCTTCTGTTTACATTTACTTTCTTCTCCTACCAAGTTTGTTTGTGACTAGAAAATGTTCACATTGAGGCAATAAACACAAGAACATATGTGATTTTTTTTAAATGTGCCCTTTGACTGTCAATTTCTCCCAAACAGGTGTTGGCTAAATGATTATAAATTGGCCTCTGGATACACCTCTTCAACTGAGCCGTACAGGGCTGGTGATAATATAATTAGACCTAAAAACATCAGGCTGGTGAATGCTTTCCATCTGTTTGGCAATAATGTTTAGTTAACAATAGTCTTTAAAAGAAGCACCTTCAACTTCAGTTCTTAAAGTTATTTATAGAGCCATTCTTAACACACCAGCACTCTTGCTAACAAGAGCTTTAGCCACTTGGAAATTATTAGCCATACGGCTGTACACAAAGAGAAATGACTGCATTTAACATCTGTATCTTTCCAAATTTACATGCTTCAACCTCATTTAAAGTCATTTCTTAATGAACAGTGCTGTGGTGCTGCATTAATATTGTAGTTGCATGCACAAAGATCATAAGGAGCCAAACATTTTTTTAATGCCAACAGTAGGCCAATCTGTAATGAAGCTGTCAGCATAAAGGACAAAATAATAGCTTCTTTAACCCTCAAACAGAATTTGTTCATTTGTAGACTAGAACACATCAATTTAAAAACTGCTCATGGGTTTGCTCACCTTTATAAAGACAAAAATCTAATTTGTACTAATTTGATACAATTGTCTTTCCAATAAAAGGCTCCTAAAACTATCATTTATTTCCTGATAAAAACAAGTACTATAACTAAAACTGTCATGAAATAATTACCTGGAATAGCATACCTTATCGAAAGAATACAATTAATTTACTTTTCCCTGTCATTTTTCACACATACTTATCAGCACCATAGTAGCATATGGTCTAACAGAGGAGATTACTCCATCTTAGCCCACTCTAATGTACATAATGACTCCTCCTAACCGGAAGAAAAGCAGACAACCCATCCCTTCAGGACTAGTCTCACCTGTTCTTCAGTTCCACCAGCACCACTCTTCTTTCTAAACAGTAGTAGGAGCAGCTCCAACCGACTGTAGGTCTGGGTCTTTTTGTTAATCAGAATATGGGAATGCCTACTGTTTAGCCAGACATCACCTTTGCAAAGATGGTGGAGGAGGACATCAAGAGCATCAAATGATTTTTTTTTTTGAAGTATACAAAGAGGAATAAATGTGGAAAAGAGATATGCTACATCAAAGACATCATGATGGTGGCCAAGAAGTGTGGAGAATTCCCTGTGGTGGGCTTTAAGTGTCACCCTATTCTAGAATCCTTTTAGATATTTAATCTAAATGCTGACATCAGAAGCCTGGAGGTCTCTGAAAATAACTTCAGTTCTAATTCCTTCAAAAAGAAAGATTACCTGGGTAACTTGAGGAAATGTCTGTCTCTATTTTGGTGGCAATTACTTCATAGGACTCCAGAAAAACTCACAAAGGTTAAAACAATGTTTACAAAAAGCTCACAGGGATACTCAAACCGGACAAACATAGCCTGATCCTTAATGGTGTTGCAGCAGTATTGGTGCTTGCTGATGTGACCTGAATGAGATTTCAACCAGGCAAGTATTCTGCTGGGAATGGACACAAAAGTAAGCCTGCCCGAAGGAATGGGATCAGCGCAATGTACGGGCCATAGCAAATCTACAAGCCTAATCCTGCAAACGAGAGAGTTTTTCCCAACAGTTTCAGGTAAGTGACGTATATTTACTGTACTCTCATTTTAAAAGAGTCCACACATAACTTGAGTAGTAGCAGATGAGTTTTACAAGAGTGGGTAAAGGTATCCTTCTGTGGAAATGTTTTGAGCAACAAACCTACAGCACTAACATTCTGCTTTCCTCCTCTAATATCATGAGATAATAATCAAATGTTATTCAAATTTTCTGCTAAAAATCCATTCTCATTTTGAATTCTTACAGTCTACAAAATGCATTTCTACTGTTAACTCCACACCTTATCCTCATGAGACATCTCATAAAATGTCAACTATCAGAAAACAAGGAAGAGTATGAAGTGATCTTTAATACCAACAGCTCTCCCCAACTGGGGTCTAACTTTCTCTTTGGCATCAGAAGGCTAGCAATGAGCCCTGTACCACTGCCCAGCAACTCCAAAAGTAGAAGATGTCATGCCTGCAGCTTCAGGCCATCAGAAGTGGCAGCGTCCAGAGCATCAGTGTGAATAGACCGTGCAGACACACTTCTCTCCTGTTCTGCCATGAGTCCAATCTGTTCTTGGTTTCACAATAGTCATTTCACTGAGCAGAACCAAAGTATGAAAAGTGAAATTTGACATAGAAACTTAAAACCATAAAGGATCTTTCCACCATACAAATATCTGAAGGATATTTTCACTCTCAAGGACCTACTGTCAGTCAAGAAAAGTGTAAATGGGGCCAGCGTTGTGGCATAGTGGGTAAAGCCATCATCTGCAGTAAAGCCACCCATCCCATATGGGTTTGAGTCCTGGCTCCACTTCCAATCTAGCTCTCTGCTTTGGCCTGGGAAATCAGTAGAAGATGGCCCAAGTCCTTGGGCTCCTGCACCCACATGGGAGACCCAGAGGAAGCTCCTGGCTCCTGGTTTCAGACTGGTGTAGCTCCAGCCATTGTGGCCATTTGGAGAGTGAACTAGTAGATGGAAGACCTCACTTTCTCTCTCTGCCTCTGCCTCCCTGTAACTCTGCCTTTCAAATAAATAAATAAATCTTTTTTTAAAAAAAGGTATGAATGGTATCCCTAGGATTTCAGAGGAACAAGACGGAAAGAAAGAAAGAAAGAAAAAACCTCAGAAGGTTATCCACACTTATCTGTGCTAGAACTTCCAACAGAGCACATTATCATGATGTGAATAAGCAATATAGTAGGCTAATCCTCCGCCTTGCGGCGCCGGCACCCCCGGTTCTAGTCCCGGTCGGGGCACCGATCCTGTCCCGGTTGCCCCTCTTCCAGGCCAGCTCTCTGCTGTGGCCAGGGAGTGCAGTGGAGGATGGCCCAAGTGCTTGGGCCCTGCACCCCATGGGAGACCAGGAGAAGCACCTGGCTCCTGCCATCGGATCAGCGCGGTGCGCCGGCCGCAGCGCGCTACCGCGGCGGCCATTGGAGGGTGAACCAATGGCAAAAGGAAGACCTTTCTCTCTGTCTCTCTCTCACTGTCCACTCTGCCTGTCAAAAAAAAAAAAAAAAAAAAAAAAAAGTGTACCACCTTGTGGTTAGATGAGAAAGTCAAGAACCACCAGCATACTTAGGACAAAGTAAAATATCTCATAGAGGTAGACTGATCTCTAGGCTTCTGTTTAATATAGAAATCTATCTTAAAGGTAGAAGACAAGACCCTATGTAACCAGACTGTAAGGAGGCAGTGCTCAAAATCTACATTTCTTTTTAATTAATAAAACCCCAAATTCTGTAATTCAAAGTATACTTTAAATGTTTATCCAAACACCTGTAACACCAAAAAAACAGCCCCCTTTTCCATTTATCAGGTAATCTTAACTGTCAACTATTGACAAATTAGGGTAGAGACAGGGGAAAAAGAACCAGGTTAGGAAGAGCAAAAGATGTGAAATTAAGCTGGGATATAACTACTTTATATCTATAAGAAAACAACTAATTTCAGATTTCTTTAAATGCCCAGACATTTATAAAGGTTTTAGTATGCTAATTTTTTAATTAAAAGATATTTCAGCAGTGAAAGCTCTTTCATATGCACTACTGATTCTTCATCAAACGTTAACTTTCCAACTTAACACCAGTATAGCCGGTGGCAGCCTGAAGGTTTACCATCTGCTGCTACCCAAAGTCACTGTGGCCACCTTCAGAACATATGCATCAAAGCCCCAAGATAAGAGACTGAAGAAATACTGCCTAACTCAGCATAAGGGGGATGATGAACCCAGAGGCAGGCAACAGGCAAGCAACCAGAAAACACAGAGCATCAGGAACCATCAGTCACCCCATAGAAAACGTACCCAAGGTCACAGGAGACTCCAGTGCCAGAAAACAAACACAAGAGAAACACTGGTTCTAATACTTAAATTATTATGTGATGATTTTTCTTTGAAAAAACGGTGACTCTTCAAAAGCCTAATTATATTTAAAATCACCAACAATTTTATTCAAAATAAGCATAGGATAAGTAAAATATAATAGACAATTTAAGATGTTTTATTAAATTTCTCCATCAATAGTAACAAAACTATATATTATTCATGCAGTAACATTTTTTGAAAGGTTCATTTTTCTGGGTATCGTCATACCAGCAATTCAAACATTACCCAAGGAAAACACACTTTGAGACAGGTTTAACAAAACACCAATTACAATAACTGCTATCGGACTACTCAGAAATTAATTTTCTTAAAGTAATAATCATATTTACCACAATATCTCATATAAAAACAAAATACTACAGCTTTTAAAAACAGATTCACAAGGGCCTAGCCAAACTCCAAAATAATGATAAATAAAATGTAAATGTAATCAGAAGAAAATCAATATACAAAATATTTTTAAGAAAATCAGACAAAAAATCTTTTAATTCTTGCTTTTAAAATGGCCACACATGCATTAACTTTAGGTTAATTCTAATCTTAATGCACATTTTTAAAAATATTATTCAAAACCTCCACAGAGAATTAATTACAAACTAATTTGAAACTAGGCCATTATTAAAACATCCATGAACCATAAGAACTGTCATAATAAAGCCCATGATCCTATTCTCTAATTAATAAAACCATAACCTATTGAGTGCAACTATCTATGGTTCCTATAATCCCATATTATACTTGTCTTGTGTGTATCCCCAATGTGAACTCAGTTTATACCTCTGATTCATTAGGAACTTGAATAATCATGATGATTTTTTTAAGGACCATGTTTTGTCATTTTGTTAATAGTTAAAAACAGGGCAAATACTACCAGAATAACTTAGTTTCTAAGATATGTTACAAATATATTATGAATATTTTGATACTGCTAAAATAGATCTGCAAATATATTGTATTTAAAATTCAAAGGCTAATCATCGCTATATTAATTTCTCCAAAGGGCAGAAAATATGGTTGGGCAAAGTTTTTGTTCTGTTGTTGTTTTTAGCAAATTAAGCTTAGGATCAGAAAAAATAAAAAGATTCTTTTAAATTCTTCTGTAGTGACATCAACAAACTGATTCTAAAGTTCATACAGAGATGCAAATGACAAAGAAGAGCCAACAGGATAATAAAGGGGAACAAAGTTGGGAGACTGACACTACTGGACGCCAATATAAGACAGTGTGGTATTGGCTGAAAAACAGACAAATAGATCAGTGAAACAGAATACAGAGCCCAGAAAAGAGACCCACATAAATCCGCTCAACTGAGCTTTAACAAAGGAGCAAAGGCGATACAATGGAGCAAAGATAGTCTTTTTAACAAATGATGTTGGAATAACTTGGATACCCACATGTGAAAAGGTCAATCTCCACACAACCTTACACCCTTAACAAAGTTAACCTAGAATGGATCACAGACCTAAATGTAAAACATAAAATTCCTAAAGATAACATAGGAAAGATACCTTAATGCCACAACCCATCCATGAATAAAACAACTGATAAATGGACTTCATTTAAATTAAAAGCTTTTGCTCTGCCAAAGATAATGTCAAGAGGAGGCGAAAACAAACCAGACAGGCAGAAAATATTTATTAAAAAACACATCTGATAAAGAACTGCTATATAAACTTTACACAAAACTCTTCAAATTCAACAATATGAAAACAAAAACTGTTTTAAAAATGGGACACAGGGTCAGCTTCGTGGCATAGCAAGTAAAGCCACCGCCTGCAACATGGGCATCCCATATGGGCACTGGTTCATATCCTAGCTGGTCCACTTCCAATCCAGCCCCCTGCTAATGGCCTGAGAAAAACAACAGAGGATGGCCCAAGTGCTTGAGCCTCTGCCACACATTGAGGAGACCTGGAGGAAGCTCCTGGCTTTGGCCTGGACCCACCCTGGTCATTGTGGATATTTGGAGAGTGAACCAGCAGATGGAAGATCTCTGTCTCTCCCTCTCTCTCCATAGTTCCTTCAAATAAATATATAACTATTAAAAAAAATAGACACAGCCCCAGCCATTGAAGGCAAAGACAATTAGGAAGTTAATCAGCAGCTAGATCAACTGATATTTCTCTCTCTTCTTTTCAAATAAAATAAAATAGAACAAAACATG
This sequence comes from Lepus europaeus, assembly GCF_033115175.1. NCBI lineage: Eukaryota > Metazoa > Chordata > Mammalia > Lagomorpha > Leporidae > Lepus > Lepus europaeus. Next base: position 27,185,773 of record NC_084840.1, on the reverse strand, counting down.
GATGGAACAAAAGGACATTATGTGAAGTGACGTAAGTCACACACAGAAGAACAAATACCACAAGTTCTCACGTACATATAGAAGCTTTAAAAAGTTCATCTCATAAAAGTAAAGAATAGAAAAATGGCTACCAGAAGATGGGGAGTGGAGGCAGGAGAGGATAGTGAACAGGTTGAGAGGTACAGTTGGATAGGATTAACTGCTAGCGTTCTATAGCACAGTAGGGTGACTATGGTTAACAACCATTAATTGTATATTTCAAAGCAGTAGGAGAGAGAATTTTGAATGTTTTCAACACAAAGAAATGATAAATGTTTGAGTTAGTGATTATATCAATTAATCTGATCCAATTATCATACATTGTATGTGCACGTTGAAATGAGACTCCATAAATATGTACAATTATTATGCGTCAGTTGAAATTTTAAAATATATATTTAATTTTAAAAAATGAGCAAAGAGTGTGGCACAGCAGGATAAGCTGCCACATGAACACCAGCATCCTATATCAGAATTTCAGCTTCATGGCATAGCAGATTAAGCCATCATTTGCAACACTGGCATCCCACATAAGCCCTGTTTTGAGTCCTGGCTGCTCTACTTCCAAACCAGCTCCCTGCTAATACACCTGGGAAAGCAGTGGAAGATGGGTTAAGTACTTGTGCCCTGCCACCCTCATGGGAGACACGAATGCAGCTCCTGGCTCCTGGCTTTGACCTGGATCAGCCCCAACTGTTGCAACTACTGGACAGTAAACCAGTGACAGAAGATCTGTGCCTGTCTCTCTCTCTCTCTCTCTCTCTCTCTCTCTCAGTCTGTATCTCACTCTCTCTCATACTCTTTCAAATTTCAAAATAAGTAAATCTTTTTTTAAAAATGGGCCAAAGACTAGCAGGCACTTCACCAAAGAAGATATACAGGTAGCAAAAAAGCATATGTGAAAGATGCTCAACACCATATGTCACCAGGGAAGTGCAAATTAAAATGAGATAACACTACACATGTATTAAGAATGATCAAAATCTAGAACAATGACAATACCAAATGCTGATAAGGACACAGAGCAACAGGAACTCTCATTTACTACTGTTGGGAAGGCAAAATAGTATGGCCACTTTGGAAGAAAGATTGGCAGTTTCTTGCAAAATTGAACATACTCTCACCAGATACCATCCAGCAATTGTGTTCTTTGGTGTCTACACAAAGGTATGTCTACAACAAAAATCTGCACACAGATGTTTACAGCAGCTTTATTCATTACTGCAAAACTCGAGTGCAACCAAGATGTTCTTCAGTCAATGAAGGGATAAATAAACTGTGGTACATTCAAGTAACAGAAAACCCTTGACAGCTAAAAAGAAATGAGAGATCAAACTATGAAAAAACAGGGAGAAACCTTAAATGCACATTACTAAGGAAGCCAATCTACAAAAGCTACATACTGTATGATTGCAACTATAGGACATTCTAGAAAAAGTAAAAACTAAGAAGATAGTGAAAATATCGGTGGTTATCAGATTTTGCAGGAGAATGAAGAGGCAGAACACAGATTTTTTTAAGAGCAATGAAAATGCTCTGCATAATACTACAACAGTGGATCCATGTCATTGTCCACTCATCCGAACATACAGAATAGGTGTAACAGGAACAATAAGCCCTAATGTAAACTATGGGTTAAAATTAAAACTTTATACAAACTAAATTTAGCAGAATTTAACCAAGCAAAGAATAACTGGCAAACCAAGTAGCTCTCATCTCAGAACCAGAATAGGTTCAGAAAACTCCACCCAGCAATGTAGTCAGGTAGCCATAATGGCAGAAAATGAAAGGTACAGAGATAGCACAAACGGTTATAGCTCAGTGTTAGCTTTATTTGAAACTGGTCCAACCAACTGGCCACATCTGATTGGCCTAAGTTCATCTGTTGTGACTGGCAGAGACTCAGCTTTTTGTCACAAACGTATATTCCCGAGTGAGGCTTTCGGTTAGTTTACATACTAGGTTAGGTTGCAGGTCCTTCTGTAGTGACTCAAGTACAAAGGTGTCCTCAGACCAAACTCAGGTTAACAGGACAGAATGGGAGTGATATGGCACTGTAAGTTCATCAATCATAGTAAGTGTAGCACTCTGCTAGGGGGTTTAAGTAACACAGGAGGCTATGAACATATGTGTGGGGGCTGCAGATTTAGAGGAAGTATTTATATCTTCCTCTCAATTTTGCTAAGTACCTACAACTGCTCTAAATAAATTCTTTCTATAGAAGTAATTCTCTGCTTTCCTTGGCCAAACCCCTGGACTGTGCATCTTGAGGCAAATAACAAAATCTAGTCCTGCCCTAGAGTGAAGCAAAACACAGAATATTCTCCCGCAAATAATCCAGGGAATAATTATTTCCACCACAAACATGAATGTAAACTCTCTAACATTCATATGTGCCAAGTGTCAATGAATGTGAGCCATCCCTCAATGATGTCTCATACTAGGACGTGAGGTTAACGATTTATGGAACAATAAACCCACCACAGAAATGCCTTTTATACAGATGAAAAGAGAGTTTTACTCTGTATAAATTTTCAATTCCGGGCCTATACATCTATTACTGCACAAAACATTCTTCCAAAGGACATGGTGTGTCTTTGTAAAGGAACCAGGTATAAATATAGCAGAAAGCAGAATATAAAGGACAGAAATTGGGTTTAAAACAGAATCGCTAAAGAGCTAGGAAAAACAACCACTCAGGAGCCTCTTCGAAGATCCAAATGCTTTAAAAGCTGGATCTCTACACCTTTGTCATTCTCATTTTGATTGTCAGTTTTCTGTTTTTGTGAAAAACCTGCCCAAGGCCATAAGGAGATTATGCTAAAGAGAGGTTAAAACTCTAAAGTTCTGAGTTTATAGGCCCAAGTTCATCTCATGCCATTCAATTCCATAAAGAATCCATTTATTCTATTTCTCTGATTTGAATTCTGCAGTTCACTTGAGATGATGACTTGACACTGTTAAATTTAGATGAAAATTAATTCAACTAAAACTACAGTCTATTGTACTTAGCTTTGGATTCTTATTTGCATTTGCTAGAAAAACCTAACACTCTAATGCTGATGTAAACTATTTCACTGTCCATTCATAGCCTGATTTAATATTTTCATTCTGCTACTAGATGTGCTCTATAAATAGACTTGATCAGCTTTTAGGTCCAGAAAGCTGAAATAAGTCCCTAAAAAACAACAAATATACTCACATGGTATTCTTTCATATAATGTTCAGAATCAATGCAGTCTGTACTCAGACATTAATAAACACTCTCTCATAATACTGGATACACAGGTAACCTCAATTCAATCAATGCATATACAACAAGGCTGCCAATGTCAAAGGTAGCCTGATTCCTATTCAGAAGAAACTGCCTTAAGGACAAGGAACCTCTAAGTGGTTTACATGTCATTATTTTTAAATGTTTTTAATGAGCCTGTATTTCTGTAGCAAATGGAGCAGGACTTCTGATACTGCTTAAAATTTAATGGTATCTTAGTATGTATTCATGCTCTGAAAAATTCTAAAATATCTTAAAGGACATATAAAACATAGGCAGGCAGGCACAACACTCATTCGCAAACTGACAATTTCAATGGCTACATAAAGTCCCCTGCCAACAATCTACAGGTGTGCTCTGTGAGAAACATGAAAACAAGCAGGACTAGGAATGTTACGACAGTTTTCAGTTTGACACTTTTATACTCTTGCTCTGATGCTTCAGATGCAATATATTTTGAGATGCAGGTTCAGATTACTTCAAATCTTTAAATATATACATTATCTCTTTCTTCTCCCTTAATAGTCAAGAAGTATGCTTGGTCATCAGAGGAATCTGAAGTCTTATTGGGAGAGGCACAGAAATAACATCAAAAGCTACAGTTCAGGGGCCGTCGCTGTGGCGCAGCAAGTAAAGCATAACCTACAGTGACAACATCCCATATGGATGCTGGTTCAAGTCCTGGCGTTCCACTTCCAATCCAGCTCTCTGCTATGGCCTGAGAAAGCAGTAGAAGATGGCCCAAGTCCTTGGACCCCAGCACCCACGTGGGAGACCTGGGAGAAGCTCCTGGCTCCTGGCTCCGGATAGGCGCAGCTCTGGCCGTTTCGGCCAACCGGGGAGTGAACCAGCAAATGGAAGACCTCTCTCTCTCTCTGTCTCTGCCTCTCCTTCTCTCTCTAATTCTGACTTTCAAATAAATAAATAAATCTTTAATAATAATAATAAATAAAAAGCTACAGTACAGTGGCTAGGTTGCCACTTGGCCCCCCAGCATCCCATATCAGAGTGCCTGGTTCGAGTTCAAGCTACTATACTTCTGATCCAGCTTCCTGCTAATAATGTGCACCACAGGAAGCAGCTGCCACCCATGTAGGAGACTTGGATTTAGATCTGGGCTCTGCGTTTCAGCCTGCTACAGCCCTGACTGTCGTAGCCATGTGAGGAGTGAACCAGTGGAAGAACAATCTCTCTCTCTCTTTCTCTCTCTCTCTCTCCATCCTTCTCTCCCTTTCTCCCCCTCGTCTCTTCCATTCCCCCTATCTGTCACTCTGGCTGTCAAATAAATGAATCAAAGTACATTAGTTTATGTTGGTGAAAAAAATCTTGAAATCCATTGATTTTCTCATAATACACATATTCCACAAACTTTTTAAAGTACCCTCAGAAATGAGGCATATATTCAAATAATACAGGACAAGCAGAATAAGATATCAAAGCATTGGTTTTTTGAATTTTTTCATTTTTTTAATTTTCATTTTATTTGAAAGGCAGAAAGACAGAGACCTTCTATCTGCTGGTTCACTTCCCAAATGCCTACAACAGCCAGACTGGACCAGGCTGGAGCCAGGAGCCTGAAAGTGCATCAGTCTTCCATGTGGGTGACAAGGATCCAAGTCCTTGCACCATCACTTGCTGCCTCCCAGCGTATGCATTAGCAGGAAGCTGGCTCTGAAGTGGAGTAGCTGGGATTTCAACCAGGCACTCTGACTTGAGATTTAGGCACTGTAAGAGGTAATTTAACTGCTGTACCAAATACCCACCCAAAAACACAGAATTTTAAAAAATACATAACTAATATTTACGTTTCTCAAAAGTGGTTGCCCCTTATCATCAAAATAAGTATATTAGATATATGTACTTCCTTAAAGATGATATTATTGAGCCCAGTGCTGTGGTGTAGTGCCCCCACCTGCAGTGCTGGCATCCCATATGGGTGCCAGTTTGAGTCCTGGCTGCTCCACTTCTGATCCAGCTCTTGCTGCGGCTTGAGAAAGCAATAGAGGACAGCCCAAGTCTTTGAGCCCCTGCACCTACGTGGGAGACCTGGAAGAAGCTCCTGGTTCCTGGCTTCGGATCAGCTCAGCTCTAGCCATTGCGGCCATCTGGGGAGTGAGCCAGTGGTTAGAAGACTTCTCTCTCTCTCTCTCTCTCTCTCACTCTCACTCTCTCTCTCTGCCTCTCAAATATAAATAAATAAATAAATATATTTTTAAAATATGATATTATTAATTATAATCAAAGTTTATTCTGACTTTATAGTTAAAATCTATGGGCAAGCTACATTCCCATCAACAATACAAATTAGTTTATGGTTATTAACATTAGCTGCACAATCTGGCACTATGAGTGACTACACCTGAGCCTGTGTCATTCTGAAATCCTTGTGAAAACTCCCTCCTCCCATCCGCATCACAGCATTTCAAACTGTTTCATGCAAGTGTCCTATCACTTCTTCCTCATTCACGATGACTGATGTTCCACAGGACTCTTAAAAGCATGACTTCTATCTATCCCACTTGCAATCCCTCCTTTCAATACAACAACAGTTTTCAGCACAGTGTTTTATGACAACAGCTATGTACTACAGAATCGGCCACTAAACACCAGAAAGTATATCTGACACCAACTTTTTTGCATCATCCTCAAACATAGACAACAGCCATGATGAATTAAACCAGGCATACAAAATGATTCTACTTAGGGCACAGATCCCAAAAATGTATCTGGTAGCTTAACTCATTCCATAAACAGCCTGTAATTGATAAAATGATCAGAATGTACAGAACAGTTTGGACACACACAAAAAAATGTGATATATTCATGTGCCAAGTGCCAGTATACACTTTAAAAAATTGGACTTTTAAGTCTATTATAAAAAGTAACAAAAATTGTTATATAGCAAATCAAGAAAATGGTTTTCTTCATAACAGTGCAGATTTCAGCTTGTAGAAGAGACAGTCCAGAGGTATTTTATTCTAATAAACCCTAATGATGCTAAAATGGAATCCTCTAGAAATATTAACATGAAAAATAAACTGTTGTGCTCCAAATATACAAAGGATGCAAAAAGTTCTCTTCTTGATATAAAAAAAAAAAAACCTGATTAAACAGTACTGAAAGCAAATCTTAAAGGAAAAGAATATAAAAGATAACAGAAAAACATTTAAGATCACACATAAAATTAAAAAGCAAACTGATGGGTGGGCATCTGACCTCTCCCCTCCCCAAATGAGCAAAATTCAAGAAATCAATTCAACATATATTTGCTGAATGGCTATTATGTGCAGGCACAGTATTAGAGATGAAGGGAAAAGCTATGAACACACCAGATATGATCTCTGCCCTAGGGAAACCAAGTTCAACATGGAAGAGGGCAATCAACAACAGTCTGGGAAGCACTATGCTGAGGAAGAATAGCAGTGTGTGAGGCAGACACAGAACCACCAAGGAACTCCTGCAGGCCTGGAGAGTGGCAGAGTATGAACTTCATGTATACACATTCACTGGCAAACTCACATGAGACCGTAGACTCTCAGAAATAGTTCTGGGATGGAAAAGGTACAAAAGAAGGTCCCATTATAATGCAGGGAAAGGCTACCAAAAGTCATTATAAGTTAGATGTTAACAACACTATGATCTCATTTGAAGTCACAGGCTAATGGAACCTTCCTGTGCATATTAGAATAGAAAAAGAAGAGGAGCAGTGTAGGCAAAGATTTCAAAAAGTTCATGGAAATGCACATTATGAAAACCTATGCCTAGATTTCAAAAACTTTGCACCAAAATAAACTGGCTTTTAATTCCATTTTTACATGAACTTCTTGAAGTCTCTTCATTTATCAAAAACCAATTTTTAATGGTCCTCAGGGTTATGAGTGAATTGTATCTTTTTCACTTCAGCCTATTGACTTTTGTATATTAATATTGTATCCTGTAACCTTGCAATAATCATTAATTCCAGACATTTTTGTATTCTTTCAGATTTTTTTTTACATAGACAAACATACCATCCGTCAACAAAGACAGTTTTATTTCTTCCTTCCCAATTTAAATACATTTTAGTTCTTCTATTCCTACTTTATTAGGTAGGACTTCCAGTACTGTTAGAAAAGCATGGTGGGGGCTGGTGCTGCGGCATGGTAGGTAAAACCTCCACCTGCAGCACCAGCATCCATATGAGCAAGCTCCAGTTCCTTGCCCCGCTGCTCCTCTTCCTATCCAGCTCCCTACTAATGGCCTGGGAAAGCAGTGGAAGATGGCCCAAGTGCTTGGGCCCCTGCTCCCAAGTAGCAGACCTGAAAAAGGCTCCTGGCTCCTGATCAGCTTAGCTCCAACTGTTGCAGCCATTTGTGGAGTGAACCAGCAGATGGAAGACCTACTCTCTGTTTTTCCCTCTGTAACTCTACCTCTGTCTGTAACTCTGCCTCTCAAAATAAATAAATAAATGTAAAAAAAAAAAAAAAAGCACATAAGAGGAGGAGACATCCTTGTCTTGTTACTGATGTTGTCAGGAGACTTTTCAGTTTTGCACCATTACCTGTAATGTCAGTTTAGGTGTTTTGTAAACACTCTCTTCAAGCTGAGGAAGTTCCCCCAATTCTCAGTTCTGAGAGCTTTCATCAAGGGTGTTACATAATGCCAAATGCTTTTTTGAACATCTACTGATAGAATTATGTGATTTTTCTTGCTAGCCTATGGATATGCTGGAGTATCTTAGTTTTTCTTTTGTAAAGATTTATTTGAAAAGCAGGATAACAGAGAAAAAGAGAGAGAGAAAGAGAGATCTTCTATCCACTGGTTTACTCTCCAAATAGCTGCAACAGCCAGGGCTGGACCAGGCTGAAGCTAGGAGTCAGGAATTCCATTTGAGTCTTGCACATTGGTGGCGGGGTCCCAAGTACTTGGGCCATCTTCCAGTGCCTTCCCACGTGCATCAGCAGAAAGCTGGATCAGAAGCTAACCAGCCAAGATAAAGCTAGTGCTCTAACATGGAATGCTGACACTGCAAGTAGAGGCTTAACTGGTTGAGCCACAATGCCAACCCTACCTTAGTTTCTGAATGTTGAACCTGCTCTGCCTACTGTGATAAATTCCACTTGGCCATATTTTATAACACTTTTCATTCACTGTTGTATTCAATTTCTAACATTTTAATGAGACTTTTTCAAACTATGTTCATGAGAGACACTGGTCTTTCATTTTTATTTCTTGTAATCTCCTTGTCTGGTTGTGGTATTAGGACAATGCCAATCTCATGGATTGAATTAGGAAATGATCTTTCTTCTTCTTTCTGTTAGAAGACATGATAGACAATTGGTATAATTTTTTCTGTTCATGCTTGGTAGGATTCAATAGTGAAAACACACACTTTCTATACTGGAAGATTATTAATTATTGACTCAATTTATTCAATAGCTATACACTTATTTAGATTGCTTGCTTCTTCTTTTATGACTTCTGACAGCTTATGGCTTTGAAAGTACTGCTCAATTCCATCTAGGTTATCAAATCTATGATTACCAAATTTGAGTTGCTTAAGTGTTTATTATTCTTTTAACATCCATGGGATCTGTCATGATGGTCCTTCTTTCATTTTTATTCTATTTTTCTTAATTATCCTGACTAAAGGCTTATCAATTTTATTGATATTTTCAAAAACCAGCATTTAGTTTTGTTAATTTCGCTATTAATTTCCTGTTTTCTCTATTAATCCTCTATTAATTTCCTACATTCAATTTCATTAATTTCTACACAATTTTTATGACTTTTTTCATCTTCTTACTATGGATTTAATTTGCTTTTCTATTTATAGATTCCCATGGTAGAAATTTAGATTACTAGATTTAATCTAGATTTCTCTCTCTTCTAATTTATTCATTTAACAGTATAAAATTCCTTCTAAGAACTGCTTTTACTGCATCTCATAAGACAACTGAAAGTTTGTCTTAAGATACATTCTTCAACCCATGTGTCATATAGAAGTATGTTGCATAACTTATGATATTTTGGAATTTTCTACCTATTTGTATTATTTAGTTTAATTCTGATTTGACAGCATACATTGTATATTTTGTATTTTAAATTTGTGTAGGCATGTTTTATGGACAAGAATGTGGTCTATCCTAATGAATAGTCTGCATTAGCTTGAGAAAAACATGCACTCTTCTGGTTTTGGATGAACTAGTCTATGGATATCCACTAAATCCAGGTAGTTAAAGTGCTGTTGAATTCAACTGTGTCCTTACTGATTTTCTGCCTGCCACACCCACTCATTTTTTAAAGAGAGGTCTTGACAAATCCAAATATAATAGTGGGAGCCGGTGCTGTGGCACAGCAGGTAGAGCCGCCACCTGCAGCACTGGCATCTCCTATGGGCCCTGGTTCGAGTCCCAGCTGCTCCACTTCCAATCTAGCTCTCTGCTATGGCCTGGGAAAGCAGTAGAAGATGGCCCACATCATTGGGCCTCTGTACCCACATGGGAGACCCAGAAGAAGCTCCTGGCTCCTGGCTTTGGATCGGCGCAGTTCCGGCCATTGTGGCCAACTGGAGAGTGAGCCAGTGGATGGAGGAGGACCCCTCCCTCCCTCCCTCCCTCCCTCTCTCTCTCTCTCTCTGCCTCTCCTTCTCTCTGTGTAACTCTGACTTTCAAATAAATAAATAAATCTTTTAAAAAACAAATATAATAGTGGAATCATCAATTTCTCCTTGAATGTCCACCAGTTTTTGCTGGACCCCCACCTGCCTCCCTCTTGAAAGCCTCAGAGGATTTTTCTCCAATATTCACCGTGAGAACCTAGCCAAGGTCAGGGGTGTTACTTTAGAATAACCTGGTTTATAACTACAATTGCTGATGATTGTGTCAAAACTGTGTATCAATTTGGGGAGCACATGCATCCTTTCTTTAAAATTTTTTTAACAGATTCATTTATTATTTTTATTTGAAAGGCAGAGAGAAAGGAGAGAGAGAGAATGAATCTTCCATCCACTGTTCACTCTCCAAATGACTGCAAAAGCCAGGGTTGGACCGGTCTAAAGTCAAGAAACTGAGTCAATCCAGGTCTTCCACATGGGCAGCATGAATCCAGGTACATCAACTAATGCATCCAGTGTGTGCAAAAGCAGGAAACTGGAATTGGAAGAGGAGCCAGGACTAGAACCCAATCAATCACGCCAGTATAGGATGCAGGCATCTCAACAGACAATTTAACTGCTGTGCCAAACACCCATCTCCAGAATTTATATCTTTACTACATTGAATCCTCTGGTTATAAACATGGTTTTCCCATTATTTACATCTTTAATTTCTATCATGGAGGTCAGCTCTGTGGCACAGCTGGTGAAAGCCCCAGCCTGCAGCGCTAGCATCTAATATAGGCCCTGGTTTGAGTCCTGGCTGCTCCATTTCCAAAACAGCTCCCTGCTAATGTGCCTGGGAAAGCATCAGAGGATGGCCCAAATCCTTGGGCCCTGCACCCATGTTGTAGACCCGGAAGAAGCTCTTGGCTCCTGGCTTTGGATGGGATCAGCTCTGGCCATTGCAGCCATTTGGGGAGTGAATCAGTGGACTGAAGACCTACCTCTCTCTCTCTCTCTCTCTCTCTCTTTCAAATAAAAAAAAAAAAATCTTTTTAAAAAAAGTCCCAGACATATTTTGCTAGATTTATAAAATCTACTACTTTTGTATTATTAGAATGATTATAAATAGTATTTTATCTTAATTCCAGTTTTTATGAGTTTGATGGTAGTATATAGAAATACTAACAAATTTTTCTATGCTCATTTTTTTCTATCTTGCAACTTTACTGAAATCTTTTATTCCTGTTTTATGATGGATCTCATGGTTTTATATGTGTTGACTGTTACCTTTAAACAAGGAAAAGTATTTATCTTTCTTTCCAATCCTAATGTCTTTTATTTCATTTTCTTCCCTTATAGCACTATCTAGAATTTCCAATATCATGTTGAATATCAGGACTAAAAATGTGCCTTGTTTCCCATCTTGGGAATAAATCATTCAGTACTGACCATTAGGTATGATATTAGCTCTAAGTTTTATGTAGATATCATTTACCAAGTTGAGGAAAGTTTCCCTTTCTTCTGTTTTTAGAGAAGTTTTGTTCATGAATTGCCTTTGAATATTCAGATGCTAATTATGTATCAATCGCTATAATCATATGACTTTCTTCTTTATGCTATTAACATGGATTACATTGATTAAATATTTAATCCACCTTGCATTGCAGGAATCAACTCCATTTGATTATGGGATATAATACTTTTTTAGGTATTGCTAAGTTCTACTTTCCAATATTTTGTTGAAGATTTTTGTTTTTACATAATGAACTCTGATGCTTAAATTCCACAGTTTATCCATGTTAATGAAAGAATATATAGCTCCAATTAAAGAACAGAAAGTCATTTACTTCATTTTGAATACTAGGCCAACACACAGCTATGGAATTACCGTCCCCACAGGTAGACACCCTTCTGAATCTTATACCTCGTACCATTGTGTGTATTGAAAATGGTACTAGGGAGCAGTCTCAGATTACACCAGTAGGTGTCACTCTAAATATGATGTATTTAAAATTACTTAAATTTCAATTCATTTATTCAACAAACATGGAGTGTCCATTACATGCCAGACATGATTCTAGAAGCTGAGTTTACAGTGGTGAATGAGAAAGACCCAGGCTTTGTCTCATGTAGCCTACAGTCTAGATACTAGTGAACAAATCTGCTTTGTTTACTTTCTAAACAAAAGTTTGTAAAATCCCATTCCTAACACAGTCCAATTCAGATCTGTAGTTTTCTAAGTTAATAGATAACATGCAAAATAATTCATCAAGAACAGATACAATAATAAGAATCCAAGAAAATGTGTTCTGCAGGTAGTAGATTAACATTCTGTATATTTTCTCACATTTAGAATTTATGCAACATTTCTCTTCCAAACTTCAAGTTCCTAAAACCCAAATTTTAGATATTCCTCCTTACAATGGAGAGGAATCTATCTTTAAAAAAATGCAATTTTTGATGACCCTGCACAATACTGTGAGAAAAATTGACTGCAAAAGCCTACTTCACACCGCCTTCTCTTATTTTCTGCCCATTGATAAACCTCTCCCCATATTTTGCAAAGAAAAAATTTCACAGCAAAAGTCCACATTATGTCAGCTTTCTCATATTGAGAGCTCTGCTATGCCACTGTTGAATTTTCCCCCAAGACTCCCCCGGCCCCTTCAAACTTTGCTTCCCTTGGACAGATTTGGCAATAGCTTTGTAAGTGATGTGGACAGAATTGCTTATAATAATGAAAACCAACAGGAATTTTTTTATTTCTCATTTTCCCCTTAGGTATATTCAATCCTTTTCCCCAGGCAGATCATTCTGAGTGCGTGTGTGTGTGTGTGCACATGTTACAAAGACAACTACCATGTTAATAAACTATTCAATTTGAAAACCAAAAAAAAAAAAACCCGTGGATTTTTTTTAAAGATTTATTTATTTATTTGAAAGTCAGAGTTAGAGAGAGAGAGAGAGAGAGAGAGAGAGGTCTTCCATCTGCTGGTTTACTCCCCAACTGGCCACCACAATGGCCAGAGCTGTGCTGATCCAAAGCCAGGAGCCAGGAGCTTTCACCAGGTCTCCCACACAGGTGCAGGGGCCCAAGGAGTTGGGCCATCCTCTCTACTGCTTTCCCAGGCCACAGCAGAGAGGTGGATTGGAAGTGGAGCAGCTGCGACTCAAACCTGCACCCATATGCGATGACGGCATTGCAGGTGGTGGCTTTACCCACTACGCCACACCGCCGGCCCCGACCCATGTTTTTAAAAGTAGACATTATGTTACAAATTTTAAAAACTTTTAAAGCTTGCTAATTCCCAAAATATGTATTTCCTTATCTCTAATTTAAATAGTTAATTTTAAATTGTTAAATGGAGGCCAATGAACACACAACACACTTCCCAGGTTAACAGAGTAAAGACTAATCAATTATGCCTCTACTGTCAAAACCTATTGAGACTCATAGCTTCACCCAAGATTTCTTGTCGGAAGTATTAAATCTAAGACAAGGGGCAGAAATATCAAGAAGGTACACTAAAAAAAGCTTTCTAAAAAAAATAATAATAATAAGGTACACATATCTACACAGAAATCAAGAATCTAGTACTACTCAATTATCATTTTGTTTCCATCTACTTGCAAATACAATGTTCTCCAAACTGGAAAAGTTAGAGAAAACATAGCTAAGAGGCTATCTCAGAATTATGAGAGAAGAAAGGGGGCTGGAAGAGGAGAAGAACACAGAATCACAAGTATAGTTTAGAACAGAAAATATACTCAATGAACATTAGGTTATAAATGAATACTAAGGTACTTCAAAAAATGGCTAATGGTGGGAAAGATATAAATTAACTTATACCTTAATATCAAATAAACCATTTTCTTCTTCTTTGAATAGTTACATAGTAATTGATCAAATACATTTAAAATATAGGTTGGGGTAGGAATTTGTCTACCAGTTGAGACACCAATTGGGATACCCATGTCCCATACTGGGAAGCCCAGGCTTCAACACGAAGCCCTGCTCCTGACTATAGGTTTCCGCTAATATAGACCCTGGGAGGCAGAGGTATGGCTCAAGTAATTTGGCTCCTGCCACCCATGTGGGACCCCCAGCCTTTGGCTGTTAGATATCTGGGGAGCAAACCAGCAGACAGAATCAATCAATCAACACCTCTCTCTCTCTCTCCACCCCCATCTGTCTCACAAATAAACAAAAACATGGGTTATTGTCTAAGATTTTTAAATTAATTTGTAAACTATTAAACAGGGCCAGTACTGTTATTTATCATATCTTAGATGTCATCAAATTTGCATGCAATAATGACAGATATTTCTGTTAGCTCAGTATTTTTATTACAAACATAAATTTTTGAGAGGTGGGATTGTTTTAGTGGAAAAAGCCAAGCTGTTGGGTTTTGAAATCACAAAGAGTAAGGTCTGAATCTCCAAATTAGTTATGTGACTTCTGGGCAAGTTACTTAAGTTAGCTCTAAACATCAATTTCCCATAAAGCTAAAAACAACAGGATTAGGAGAATCTGACACGCAGTAGGTGCTCAACAAAGAGTAGTTATTAAGAAATGCCGCCTTCCTCTTTACTATCAGACTATATCAATGCATGCTGAACAATTACCAACTCACAACATTAACTAACCCAAAGTGCATCTTCACCCTACTACAACACTTTTATAAAACCAAACCCCTTACTCGACAGAATGCCAACAAATATGTACCCACTCCTTTAGCTCAAATATATTTTGCATGACCTTACATGAATTGCTTAGATAAAAGCTTTTTCTAGTCTGCTTTTGTTATTTTAAAGTGCAGATGCATTTGAGTCATTTTCTCCTTTTGTTTCATATCCTTAAGATCCAAAGCTTCAAAGACAAAATGTCAGCATGCAGTCGATTTATGACTAAACTCTTGAAGAGACACTGAAGAATTACCTTGTCAATCACCCCAAGGACTCTGAAGGCCTTCAGCTCCTCGGCAGGGCTCCTTAGGTTCCAAGGGGGCCTTGAACTCAGTAATCCTGGAGGCTAATGGAAGATATCAAAGATTACACATCAATCAGGGAGGTACTTGAAGGAAGACTGCCTGCTGAAGCAAATGCCAGGCCAAAGGAAACTAAATTTATCATAAATCAGAGAATGGAAAGATAAAAGGAAGAAGTTTGTTTGTAATGAAAAATAAAAAAAAAAATCAAAAAGAAAAAGTAAGGAAAAAGTTGCAAGTAAATAACTCATAACATTGAAAACAAAATTTTAAAAAGAAAAATTAATGAGCTGATATAGTTTCTAGAGCAATATTTTAATTCAGGACTATACAGCTAGCATGAAACTTTTTCAACAAACAGATAACTTGAGACAACAATCAATCATAGCCTTATATTTACCCTATATGGCACAAGAGTAGTTTAGAAGGGGATAACTAAAAACCAATGTATTAATGAATAAAAGTGGGGCAGGGAGAGGGGGGGAGTAGCAGGCCATTCTCTGTCATCATGAAACTATGTTCTTTTAATGTTACCTTATAAATATCTGCTATATGTTTTAAAAGGAAATCAGCAGATTCAAGTTCAAGCAGCAAAATTACTAGTAATGATTAAAAAAAAAAAAAACTAAGAAACTCCATCATATAAACAATCATTATTGGAATTATTGAGGTTAAGAGATGATTTATGGGAATTTTTCATCAAATGTCTGGACATCTGTGATACAGAAAAGTCTTTTAGCCAAAAAAAAAAAAAAAAAAAAAAAAGACCAAATAGATCAGTGAATATAGAAAAGCATTTCAGCACCCTAAAAAATTAAGAAATAATACTAACTTGTATCTATTGATTTTAGTTTTTCTCTGTCAGTAAAATAAGCCATCAGATTAGAAAAACTCAAAGAACACCTCCATCTGGCACTTAGAATCAGAAAGGATTGCTCTATAAACCCCTACATTAAAATGGTGATGCTGCACAGACTGACAGGAGACATGAAGATGTCCGATCTAAGTAGAACACGCCTTAACATTATTAAGAAGCCATGAGAATACAAGGGAAACATTTTGACCTTGTAAGCAGAAGAAAAAAATACCCTGATTAATCTAACATCGTAAGAGAATTACCGAGATAGCTTCTGGACACTTCAAGAGCCCATGCAGGTCAAGATCACTTAGACAGAAAGCTCCTAGAGAACGGGCAATGTGCCTTATCCATCTTCATACTCACAGTGCCTAGCATGTGTTCATTCATTGAAAGGAGTGAGGGAGAAATGAATCGAGGAGGAGGAGGAAGAGAGATGGGAAGAGCAGAGGAAGGTTGCCTGGAAAAATCAGATGTCACTTACAACTGGGAAACTACCACCTGTGGAGTTTTCTAAAAGCAGCAGTTCTAATTGGCTTTCAATTTTTTGTGTGCTTGTTTTTAGGTTTAGCACACCAATACTAGTTATAATGTATCTGATTTAGTTATGTTTAAAAAAAGGATGACTTTTTAGTTTTTAAATATACAACTTGAGAAAGCTGATGACAATAATAACCAGATTGGGCAATAATCTTTAAAACTGATTTAATTCATGCCTCTTGGATAGGTTTCATGAATTTCTTATTTCACTTCATGGAGTGCTGAGCTAAATGCCATAAAAAAGTTACATCTCTGTCTCCCTTAGAGCTTAAAATCTAAGGGGAATTTTTAAGGCTATAAGAACATTTGGGAAAGTATGTTAGTGTTACACATGTAAACAGAAATATCACAGAAATAATCTCTTCTATCTATGAATTTATATTGTATTGATCCCTCATCCTCCCTATGTACAGTTCTCACAGGAAATCATTATTAGAATCCCCACTTCACAGATAGATAAAGGATAACTCAGAATGGCAGGAATGTTTATGGGTAGTCAGCAGAACAGTGAAAGATCCTAGAGCTCACCTCCTTACTCTACTGCCTGCCAGCTATTATACAACACTTTCTGATCATCAGCACGTCATCTTCCTCTGCTACATTTTCAAGAACGTGAAAGAACGCTTTGTGATTTTGGCAAAAGGAGTTTCAGGGAAAGGGTACAAGGGAAAAAAAGAATACTTTAAATGATATTCTTATCCATTACTCTTGTCTCTGAAAATACAGCCAAAGATATCCCTACCTTCTGATTCATTGATGCCATTGGAGATTTCCATTTCCAAAGAAAGGAACAGGTTCCCTTTGGCAATTTCAACAGCAAAGAAAGGAAACTATAAAATCTCCACTACATCTTTCAAAAAAAATGACTGTGTACCCACTGTGCGCGTGATAACTAAGAAGGATGTAAAGCTTCAAAAAGGCAAGCACGGTCTCCAACCTCAAGACGTTCATAATCCCTTTGAGGAGATGAGCCAAATACATGAAAAAAATCAAACAATAACAAAACATTCTCTTAAAAATCCCAAATGACAGAAATAGTCATTAATGTATGATAAACTGTTGTCTCAGAAAGAAGTGGGATCAAGGGTGATTTTTAAATGCTATGTGGAAATTAGGTTAGGAGAAAAATATCCTATATAGGATTGAAAGGGTGCAGGTCCAGTGAAGGCATAACATTCAAATTGGAGAACAGAGAGAAAATAAAGCTAAACACACAGAGTTAGTTTTTACAAGGCTCAAACACCAAGAAGAAAGGTCTAGAGTATATTCTCCAGAGGCTAGATGACAAGATTTGCTATGAGAAATAACCCAATGAAAACAGCTATTTAGTTAAGGTTACTCTTGCAAAGACAAGAATGCTGAAATGGTAATGAGGAAAGACCAAAAGCTAAGTGATCAATAAAGTTCTTTTACTACTTTAACCATCCATAAAAGTTTAAGATCAGAGAAATGAACAAAGAAGATCAAGAAATAAATCATCAATAAAAAAAATCTTTATTTCTTACATGTAGCATTTAAATGGGGTAGAATCCTACAGATCTGTTTCTTTCTTCAAATGGCAAAAAGAAACTAATCCACAGAATTCTAAGAACAGAAAGGGATTTTAGAGTCCAGATCCAACAATTTTCTTTTTTTCTTCAGATGAGAAAAATGAGATGCAGCAAAACTAAGCAATCTTAAGATGGCAAAGAGGTAAAAGATAAGAGGGTATTAAATCTTATGAAATAATGCAACACTGTTAGGGAAATTTCTATCGCTTTCAACACAGGGGAGAATAAATTCCTAGACAATATGGCTGACTTTCCCAATGAGAAAGGTTATGATTTTCACTTACATTTATTAGCCACTAAAGCAGAATTTACATAGAGAAGCAAGAAGTAGTGTGTCTATAAGCCAAGGTCAAGAGTGCAAGAATATATGATGGTCCAACAACTTTCAAAGCCAGAAAAGGCAAGGATGAAGGGTCTTCAACAAGTTCACGGATATGCATATGATGTAAAAACTACATATAGATTTCAAAATACAATTTAGCACCAAAATAAAATTATCTTGTATTTGCACTTTTTCATGAACTTTTTGAAATGTAGATGTAGATGTCACTCAACTGGTTAAGTCCACGGCAGGTACCTTTGTTAATCCCGCACACAACTCCCCTGATACAGGCATCTCTTTTTTTCTTAAGATTTATTTATTTATTGAAAGGCAGAGTCAGAGAGAGAGGAAAGGAGAGACCCAGAGAAAAGAGAGAGAGAGAGAGAGAGAGAGAGAGAGAGAGAATCTCCCATCTGCTGGTTCACTCCCCAAATGGCCACAAAAGACAGGGCTGGGCCTGGCCAAAGCCAGGAACCAGGAGCTTCTTCCAGGTCTCCCATCTGGGTGTAGGGGCCCAAGCAGCTGGGTCATCCTCCACTTTTTCCCCAGGTGCATTAGAATGGAGCTGGATAAGAAATGGAGCAGCCAGGACTCAAACTGGCACCCACATGGGATGCCGACACTGCAGGTGATGGCTTAACCCAATGCATTGCAGTGCAGGCCCCAAACACAGGCACTCTTTACAGCCCGTCTGTAGGCTGGAGTCAGCAAACTAGTGAAAACCATTTACTATTCCTGCTCCATACTCTCTTAACAGGGTAAGTGAAGCTTACCTTTGTTTCTATTTTGAAAATTTCCTTTATGGCTGTGGTTTAGGCTGCCCACAATCATTGCCCCTTGGTACGATTGTTGGTTCTCAGTGATCCCTCTCTCTGTTCTTACTAATCTGTTGGTGCAAAACTTCTCAAACTTTAATGCATATGCACATCACTTGAGGACCTCATTAAAATGAAGATTCGGCAGGTTGGGAGTAGGGCCTGAAGCGTCTGCATTTCCAGCAAGCCGCCAGGTGATCCTGATGCAGCTGACTCCCCAACCACATTTGGAGTAAGGTGTCCTACTTCTCACATGACCTGACAGAGGGGTACCTTTTAGGGGAAAAAAATAAGTCACCAAGGGCAAAAGGAAAGCATTACAAAAGACTATCAAGGATGCATGTTCCAAAACTTCCCATCTAACTACACAATTCCTGAGCTTGGAATCATCCACGGATTTCTGTCTTTGTAAAGATTTTTATGGGCAACTTACCAACCCTAATACCCGGTCTCCCAAGCCTCATGTAAACCAGGTTTCTCACCTGACACTTAACTGCAGCCCTATTACTGATTTATAGAGTCCCCCGAGGGTGATACAATCCAAGTTTAACTATTTTTCCTAAAGAAGAATGGAAAAATATCAACTAATAAGACCAGCAAACAAAAGGCACAACAGAAAAATACTTTCAGTATTATTGCCAGCGCCGCGGCTCACTAGGCTAATCCTCCGCCTTGCAGCGCTGGCACACCGGGTTCTAGTCCCGGTCGGGGCACCGGATTCTATCCCGGTTGCCCCTCTTCCAGGCCAGCTCTCTGCTGTGGCCAGGGAGTGCAGTGGAGGATGGCCCAAGTGCTTGGGCCCTGCACCCCATGGAGACCAGGAGAAGCACCTGGCTCCTGCCATCGGATCAACGCGGTGCGCCGGCTGCAGCGCGCCTACTGCGGCGGCCATTGGAGGGTAAACCAACAGCAAAAGGAAGACCTTTCTCTCTGTCTCTCTCTCACTGTCCACTCTGCCTGTCAAAAAAAAAAAAAAAGAAAGAAAAATACTTTCAGTATTATCAAAATCTACAAACTATTCATAGAGGTCGACATTCCACATGCTGGTTTTCGTTCACACCTTGTAATTGCATGATAAAGACACAGGCACACGTTGGGAACTGCACAATCTCTTCTGCCAAAATTTAGATCATTTGCTCTTTTTCTAAATTTAACTGATTTGGAATTTAAAATTCCTATAGCTAAAAATAGTGAAAATGTGATTATAACTCGTTTCTAAGGAAATCCCCTTTCAATATTAATTCTTAAACCATTCAGTTATCTATGATTTAAGAAAAAAGAATAGAAACCTGTCTCCTTCACTTAAGAGTTCACCATTCCATAAAACAAAGCTTATTTCTATCTAAAATCTGCTCCTTAAGTTTTCTTGGAGCCTTTTGGTAATAAAATAATGGAGGAAAAGGGGTAGAGAGCATTTTCTTTTTTGAAGAGGATATTAACATGAATAACTGGGAGAATTAGAACTTTCATATTTACCACTTAAACAATCAAAAAAGCAAAAATTTAAACCATCATAGAAAACTTGAATGGAGGATGTCATGACTTAGACTGTACCCAAAGGAAAACAGTAATCAACAATTTTTAAAGCCAAAAAAATTTCTTTTATTTTCTTAATCAGCCAGGCTAGAAAGAAATGTTTGGGGGCCGGCCCTGTAGTACTGTGGGTTAAAGCCCTGGCTGAAGCACCAGCATCCCATATGGGCACCGGTTCTAGTCCCGGCTGCTCCTCTTCTGATCCAGCTCTCTGCTATGACCTGGGAAAGCAGTAGAAGATGGCCCAAGTCCTTGGGCCCCTGCACCCACGTGGAAGACCCAGAAGAAGCTCCTGGCTCCTGGCTTCGGATCAGCGCAGTTCCAGCCGTTGCAACCATCTGGGGAGTGAACCAGCAGACGGAAGACCTCTCTGTCTCTGTCTCTACCTCTCTCTGTAACTCTTTCAAATAAATAAAATAAGTCTTAAAAAAAAAAGTTTGCACACTTATTCAAGAGACATATTATCTGCTTAACACAGAATTTGAGCAGAGTACGCCTCAGAAAGCATTCATGCCAGTCCCCTCATTGCACTGGTTGAAAAATCAGGCCCAGAGCCATCGCTGTGGCTCACTTGGTTAATCCTCCGCCTGCGGTGCTGTCATTCCATATGGGCGCCAGGTTCTAGTCCCGGCTACCCCTCTTCCAGTCCAGCTCTCTGCTGTGGCCCAGGAGGGCAGTGGAGGATGGCCCAAGTGCTTGGGCCCTGCACCCGCATGGGAGACCAGGAAGAAGCACCTGGCTCCTGGCTTTGGATCGGTGCAGCACACTGGCCACAGCAGCCATTTGGAGAGTGAACCAACGGAAGGAAGACCCTTCTCTCAGTGTCTTTCTCTGTCTCTGTGTCTATAACTCTACCTGTCGGGAGGAAGGGAGGGAGGGAGGGAGGGAGGGTGGGAGGGAGGAATTCAGGCCCAAAGATAATAAAAGAAGAGAAATCAGGAGGAAGGGAAGAAGGGAGGAAGGGAGGGAGGGAGGGAGGAAGGAAGGAAGGAATTCAGGCCCAAAGATAATAAAAGAAGAGAAATAGGAGCCAGCGCTGTGGCGTAGTGTGTAAACCCACTGCCTGCAGTGCCAGCATCCCATATGGGTGCCAGTTTGGGTCCTAGTTGCTCCACTTCCAATCCAGCTTCCTGCTAATGCGCCTGGGAAAACAGCAGCAGATGGTCCAAGTTCCTGGGCCCCTGAACCTACATGGGAGATCTGGAGGAAACTCCTGGCTTCATATAGGCCTAATTCTGGCCACTTGCAGCTATTTGGGAGTGAACCAGCGGATGGAAGATCTCTCTCTCTCTGCCTCTGCCTCTGCCTCTCTGTAACTATGCCTTTCAAATAAATAAACTAACTAATATTTAAAAAAAAGGAGAAGCAGAAGTAGAGGAAGAGGAAGAGGAGGAGAAATAATAAATTCACCAAACTAGCCACAAACCTCTGGAAGATATTTAACTTAATCAAGCGTGCTTATGACCAATGAGGGCCTGGCTTAAAAAGAGTAACATACATACAAGAAAATTTTAAAAATGCTTGCCATAAAAGAAAAGCATCCATCTACCCTTCTCTAGCTTCCCTAAGAACTGAAAAGAATCCTACAGATCAACCTGGATTTAGCAGGTACCCTTTCTATCCTTTCTGATATAATTTCCCATTATTCAACACAGTCCTCACTAGTCTCACTAACTTGTTTCATCAACTGTGTACATATTGGTATTTAATTAAGCTATAGGGTTTGTAAGCACAGAGACTGTGTCATTTGTTTGGCTCCAAAGTATATCTAGTTTGACGCTAGATATAAAGTCTTAACAGATGCCTAATGAATTAACATACAACCTAATATAATCAGCTTTCCTATATTAGATCTCTTTAATCTTATTTTCATTAGAAGTGATGCTCAAAGGGAAACTCGAACTGCTATACTTTATGGTTCTGTTCTCCAAATCAAAAACTACACCGGAGGCTTTATATTATTTATTTGACTAAGAAATGACTGCTCCACAGACATGTCTGTGGGACACTATAACACAGATGCAAAAGTAATAAAAATAGGTAGAACATTCAAAATTAACATTAACGGAATGAGTAGAATACCGGTTATTTTGAAACACTAAAACTTTGAGTATTTATGAACAAGAAGCATTCAGTACATTACATAAGTTCACAGGATTGCATACAGAGGTTTGCCAACCCCATGGAAAATGGGAATTGATTTCAAACTAATGTTTAGGTAATCATTCCTTTTTTTCAACTCTTTTAATCTATATAAGGTAAACAAATCTCATGTATGTCATATATACAGATTTAGGAGCATAGTGATACACTCCCTGCTCCTTCCTTTATTATTCTTTGTTTTGTTTTGTTTTTTGACAGGCAGAGTTAGACAGAGAGAGAGAGAGAGAAAGGTCCTCCTTTCCGTTGGTTCACCCTGCTAATGGCCGCTATGGCCAGTGCGCTGCGCCGATCCGAAGCCAGGAGCCAGGTGCTTCCTCCTGGACTCCCATGCGGGTGCAGGGCCCAAACACTTGGGCCATCTTCCACTGCACTCTCAGACCACAGCAGAGAGCTGGACAGGAAGAGGAGCAACCGGGACAGAATCCAGCGCCCCAACCGGAACTAGAAACCGGGGTGCCAGCGCATAGGCGGAGGATTAGCCAAGAGAGCCATGGCAGCGGCCTATTATTCTTTCTTCTAATTTTTAAAAGAGAATACTCTCAGTTGATTTTATAATGCTAAGCTTAACCCTCCAGTAAGTAAAGAATTCAAGCAATACTAAGAAGAAAAAATATTGTTCCTCACAGTAGAGACAAAGGCTGTAAACAATAATTAGATCTCAAAGGGTCAATTTCGCTCTTATACATTACATTTTTTGTACTCTATTAGTTATCACAAATCAGGGAAATCATATGATATTTGTCTTTTTTGGGACTGGCTTATTTCACCAAGTATAATAGTCTCTAGTTGTATCCATTTTGTTTTGAAAGACAGGATTTCATTCTTTTTTACAGCTGAGTAATATTCCATAGCGTATATACACCACATTTTCTTTATCCAATATTCCATTTTAAATTATAAAATTCAATAGTGGGAGCTGGAGTTGTTATATACTGGGTTAAGCAGCCCCCTGCAATGCCAGTGTTCCATGTGAGTATCTGTTTGAGTCCCATCTGCTCCACTACCAATCCAGCTCCCTGCTAATGTGCCTGGGAAAGCAGCCGAAGATGAAAACCCCGCACTCATGTGGGAGACCTAGGTAGAGTTCCAGGCTCCTGACTTCAGCCTGGCCCAGCACTGGCCATTGCAGCCATTTGGGAAGTGAAACAACGGATGGAGAACTCACTCTCTCTCTCTCTCTCTCTCTCTCTCTCTCAACCTCTCCCTCTCCCTCTCTCTCTGTAATTCTGCCTTACAAATAAATAAATAAATCTTAAAAAAAGTGAAACAGTGAAGTTAAGGGAAATAAATCTATTAATATAATTAAAACAACAATGACATACTAGGAAAAGATTAGCAAATAAGATACAGAATAGAAGGATGTCAGTAATTCAAACTCTGAAAAGGAATCAGCAGAATGTTATTTAAAATACAATCGCAGGGCCGGTGCTGTGGCCTAGCAGGTAAAGCTGCCGCCTGTAGTGCCAGCATCCCATATGGGCGCCAGTTCAAGTGCCGGCTGCTCCACTTCCAATCCACCTCTCTGCCATGGTCTGGGAAAGCAGTGGAAGATGGCCCACGTCCTTGGGCCCCTGTGCCTGCATGGGAAACCCAGAAGCTCTGGGTTCCTAGCTTCGAACTGGCCCAGCTTCAGCTGCTGCAGCTTTTTGGGAAATGAACTGGTAGATGGAAGATCTCTCGCTCGCTCGCTCGCTCTCTCTATCCCTCTGCCTCTCTGTAACTCTGCCTTTCAAATAAAATAAATGAATAAAAATTTTTTAAATGAAAAATAAAATACCACTCTTTTAGGCTAAGTAACATCAGTATATTACTTCCAGGTTAGAATATAAGCTTTTTGTTTTATAATGAATGGTCAAACACTTAACACCAAAAAAAATCTGAGAGGCAGGGTTTTGGCCTAACAGTTAAGACACTCATGCCCCATGTCAGTTTCTGGGTTCAACTCCCAGCTCTGGCTCCTGATTCCAGCTTCCTGCCAACGACAGACCCTAAGAGGCAATGGGTGATGCTTCAAGTAGTTGGGTCCATGCCACCCATGTGGGAGACCCAAATTGAGTTGCCAGCTCCCTAGCTTCGACCCAGACCTGTCTGACACATTGAAGGGAATTTAGGAGTGAAACCAGTGGATGGAAGCTCTCTCTGTCTCTTCACCTCTCAAATAAATAAATAAATAAATTCTCAGAATATAATATCTTATACTAGTAAGTATAATTTTGATAACTATATTTTCTATGTATTTTCATTTTATATGGAAGGCAGAGACAGAGAAATGGAGATCTACCATCCAATGGTTCAATCTCCAAATGCTCACAACAACCAAAACCCGGCCAGGTCAAAGTCAGGAGCCCGGAACTCAATTTGGGTCTCCTACATGGGTGGCAGGGACCCAACTACTTGAGTAATCACTTGGTGCCTCCAGAGTGCACAGTAGTAGGAAACTGATTTGGAAGCAGAAGAACCAGGATTTGAACCAAATATCCTGATATGGGGTGTAGGCATCCCAAGTAACAACTTAACTACTGCACCAAACACTAACCCATGTAACTGCATTTAAAAAATATACACAAAAATTGAAAATGTCTCAGAGAAGTAACAAAAAGTTACAGTGGTCCAACGAAACAAGATTAAATATTGGACTTTTTCAAACTAAAAGCCTGAGACATAATTTTCAAAAAGCACATATACATAAAAATATATAGGAAAAAGTTATGAAAGGAGATGAAGAATGGGGCTAAAGCTCATTAAATCAGTCTTTGCTTAGGGTCTGGTGTTTTTGCTAAGCAGACTCTTGGTGTATGTGTTTTCCCCCCCACAGCTTGGGTGATTTTTTTCCCAGCTTCATTTAATAATAAATAACCAGTCAGCCAGGAATTACCCTCAGCATTCAGATATAGAGATGGAAGCTAAGAAGTACAGGTAAGTATCTCACTGGATCTTCCCTGGCTTCTAGTTGGCAGAGCTGGATATGAACAAGCCAGTAAGAAAAGAGACTCTTAAATTAGGAATATAAACTAAATACTTTTTTCCCATCTCAAGAAGATACAATTTTTAAACTACATCCTAAAACCTAAGTTAAAAATAAAACACAAAGGTTTCTTCTAGAAATTAGCCAAATTTAGACAGCTACTGCATTAGAACAATAATAACCATGATGTTTCTAATGCTCTAAGCATTCGTCTGCCTTTTAGCTGAGTCTAGGGGTGGTTCCAAAGAGCTTAAATGGTCTTGCTAGAATTATGCCTTTATAATTCCAGCTGACCTATAGCAGACCTTTTACAGGACTTACACTTCAAATGAGTAATTTTAGCATGAACCGATAAAAGAGTATGTTAAAATACAGTCAGGTATCATAAGAACATACAGGTGGGGAGATTAAGGGCACAGTAAGAAGCGAACAAACAGCCAAGAAAAGGAGAAAGCAAATCTCATTTTAACTCACTTTCAGTGATTTCCTATAATGCTTTTCTTTGTAACAACAATATTTAAGAAAATTGTTGATAAAATTCCAAAGGCCTAAATTCTCATGAGCAACAGAACTAAGAGACAAGACAGCAAAAAATGGCTTTAAAAGGAGAAAACAAAACATGATCCACACCTGAGACAGATCATCAAGCTGAGGCTTCCTATGAAGACTGGAGATACTTTCGGCCCGCATGAGATACTCTGCTGTTCTCCTCTTCACAGCTTCTCGGCGCGTAGGGCTTGACTCTCCTACAAGGAGAAAACCAAAGAACTGGAGTGATGGAAAAAAAAATAACCTTTCATCAAACCTGATGATTAAATCCTTTCATGCAATTCACTGCTTGTTTATATTTCTAACTGAAAAAGAGGAGATATTCAAAAGTGTAAAAGACAAGAAAGCTATTAAGATCAATGAGTTCCAAATATTACTCCATGAATTGTACTTACCCAAATTCTGCCGCTCTCCTATTTAAATATATTGAGAATTTGACTTATTTTAGGAGGAGTCAAATACATAAGAAACATAGTGCAAAAAACTCTGAGGACAAATGACTAGCCCTAATCCAGATAGTACCCAGCTGTCCAACTCATCTTAATGATGTTCATAAGAGCTCTGACATGGAACTGATATGACATCAACTATGTAAAACTACCACCAAAGTGAAGAATGCAAGGTAACTCTGAATTCACTCTCATTGTTGTTTTATTTTATATTCTTCATGGTTTTTTATTAGCAACAAATTATGAGCCATATTAAAACTGAAAACAAAAATGCAACTGAAACCACGTAAAATAAAATTCTATGATAGGGAACAAGCTGTTTTCCCTGTAAGAATCTGTTTCCCTAGACAAAGCATACTAGAGTAGCCTCTAAAGACTCTGCAGACTTTACAGGGAGTATTGGGCTCTCTTTTCTCCAGAATGGGATCATTTTATTCCTTGTATAAACTTGATGAAGATATAGCTGTTCATCTCAAGAAAAGATTCCAGGGCTGAGAGTCAAAAAAGTTTGAAAACCAGTGTTCCATATGATCACTAAGATTTCATTTTTCTATACTATTCTCATATGCCAATCCATTAATAATTCATCTTTATTAAAGCACTATACCATGCTATTTTTATAACTGAGTCTGTGCATTCTTTGAATGAAGGTAACAAAAAGCGAGTATGTAGTGGAAAACACCCTGGGTTACATTCCAGAAACCGTGGCTAGTTATGTCAATTCCAGCTCTGCTTTCTCACTAGTCCTGTGAACTACGATAGCTCACGCCAACTCTCTCTGTACCTCCTTCTGATTCCATAAAACAGAAACAAATACCTCTAAAGATTACCGCAATTAAAGGAGACAACATATAAAAAAGTAAAAAAAAAAAATCATAAAGGAAGCACTAAACTGCATGATTTTTAAACCTTGTTTTTTCCTCTCAAAACCAAATCCTACAAAGTAATGTTTCCTGGTTTATTAAAATGAAGGGAACTGAATTATAGCAAAGAAGATATTTTCCTCAAAAGACTACTCAGAAAAATCTCTTCCTTCTCACTCCTCTGCTTGGAACAGCTTGTTCTCCGTTTCTTCTGGGAAAGGCCCCTTTCTCCTCCCCTTCTGGAACTTCCTCCCAAGCGAACCATGCAGTCTGCATAAAAGCTGCTCTCTGTTTCAGATCTCAGTCCCCGTCGCTGCCAAGGTGTAGTTAGCAAAGGCTGAGCCTCCCTCTCAGGACCTGAGCCAATCACAGAATCCTACCATCCTGGCCACAGCTGGAGAAAGGAAGAGACAGCACAGCACAGACTGGACCTTCCCTGTGACGTAAGAGGAGGGGGAATTGGTAGCAGCCATAGGTTGGGCCAATGCCAACACATACGCACACACACACACACACAGCCCTAGAGTTACAGGGGTCCCTGATTTCAAGTAAAACTCCAATTCTATTCCTCTCTGCCTAAGGTGATTAAATGTGCACTTGGTACCCTCCCCCAGCTTTCAGGCCACTTCCCTCCCTGGTGCTTCACCTGCAGTCACAGTTTGTCTTGGTAGGGGAGAGAAATCGCTCTTGCCTTTTCATACTAAGACAAGCAACACTCATTTACTCTCCAGCTCCTCAAACCTCAAGTAAAACGTCAGCAGTTTTTAAAGCTCACTTACTCTCTACATCCAAGTTTTTAGAAGGTTTTCCTAATCAGCTGGGAAACAGGTATAATCTATCTGTGAAAATCCCCTAAATGACTAGCACAGGCTTAGATGATACAATGTATCACATAAACAAGAGCTAGTCACTGCTTTTGCACTGCTAGGCCTTGGTTTAGGGCTTCCTGTTTTCAGATTCTGCTATTGCCATTATCGCTAGCTCTTCTCATTTCAGGCTGTGC
This sequence comes from Lepus europaeus, assembly GCF_033115175.1. NCBI lineage: Eukaryota > Metazoa > Chordata > Mammalia > Lagomorpha > Leporidae > Lepus > Lepus europaeus. Next base: position 27,157,284 of record NC_084840.1, on the reverse strand, counting down.
CTTTCAAACCCTAATTTAAACCTCCCTTATTTACAATTTTCTTCAACCCTAACTAGGAACTATGGCACTTGTTTTTTTTTTTTAATTCAGCATTTAACCTTTAACAAAGCTTCAAAGTTTGCTTTGTTCAAAAATATTCAATCTGCCTCACAAAACAATATGAAATTCAAAAATGCCAAGATTTTGGAAGACTTCATTACAGCAAGACTAGTAACCAATCCTTGTCATCAAATCAACTGTTTTTTAAACTTCTGGGTTTTTTTCCCTCCTGCTTTCTAGACAGTCTCCATAGTAACAAGAGAAACAAGAATCAGAAGCCAGCAGTTGACACGGACTCCTGCTGCTGATGGTGGTCCCGCTTCCATGGAAACTACAACCAAGTGATGGAAAGACTGGAAGCTTTTTTAAAAATGCAACCCTATATACAGGTACTGTGATTCCGCCCTCATCCACACATTATAAAGGAGGCACAACAAGTGCTGATGACCAGCAGGATGAAAACCACCTCTTGGCAGACTCTGCTGTTGGATGTGTACTTAAATTCGTGAGTACCAGAAATAAAAGTGGAGTCTACTGATTTCCAGAACAATTCTAACTCATCAAACAATTGATAACTGTGACTTTAAATAGACTTCAATTGGTTTTTAAATGGTCCATTGATTCTAACCTCTTTCCTTTCTTACTGCTTGTTCCTCATTTTTTTTTTAAAGATTTATTTATTTATTGAAAGACAGAGTTACAGAGAGGTGGGGAGAGAGAGAGAGAGAGGGAGGGAGGGGGAGGGAGAGGGGAAGGAAGAGAGAGAGAGAGAGAGAGAGAGAGAGAGAGGTATTCCATCCACTAATTCACTCCCCAAATGGCCACAATGGCCAGAGCTGGGCTGATCCAAAGCCAGGAGCCAGGACCTTTTTCCAGGTCTCCCATGGGGGGTATAGGGGGTACAGGGGCCCAAGGACTTGGGCCATCTTCTATTGATTTCCCAGACCATAGCAGAGAGCTGGATCGGAAGTCGAGCAGCTGGGACTCAAAACAGCACCCATATGGGATGCCGGTACTGCAGGCAGCGGCTTTACCAGCTATGCCACAGTGCCGGCATTGTTATTCATTTTAAAACACACACACACACACACACACACGGTGGGGGAGGAAGAGAGGAGACACTCTATAATGTCTATCATTCAAAGGAAGCTAGGTATCTAGAATTCACCTTCAATTCCCACTTTAGGTCAAGTGGCTATTATTTATCTAGGAACATGGCCAACCACTTAGCATCTTCTTCAAAGTGGATACAGAGGTTTATATTCTACCTAAAGATAAAATAATAACTTCACTAAGGTTCTCTACATTTCTGTTAATCATTCAGACACAACAAGAATTTCCACCGGACCCAGCATTTAAAAAGGAAATCTGCTCCCCTTATTAAATATTTTTATATCAAAAAGTTCTAGGGTATCATAAAAGATGTCTTATGTGGGTAGTGACAACATGCATTTCTTTACTTCTTAATTTCTTTTTTTTTTTAATTTTTGACAGGCAGAGTGGACAGTGAGAGAGAAACAGAAAGAAAGGTCTTCCTTTTTCCATTGGTTTACCCCCCAGTGGCCAAGCGGCCAGCGCGCTGATCTGAAGCCAGAAGCCAGGTGCTTCTCCTGGTCTCCCATGTGGGTGCACGGCCCAAGGACCTGGGCCATCCTCCACTGCACTCCCGGGCCACAGCAGAGAGCTGGACTGGAAGAGGAGCAACCGGGACAGAATCCAGTGCCCTCACCGGGACTAGAACCCGGTGTGCCGGCGCTGCAGGTGGAGGATTAGCCTATTGAGCCACGGCACCGGCCACTTCTTAATTTCTAATCAGGAGGGAGAATGGCTACAGGATGACTAAAGAGTGTGAGCCATGCAACAGCAGGGGGTAGCTGAGAAGATTAGGATAAATTCCAAAATCACTGCTGGAAACAGACACTGGACTACTGACCTTGCATGTCTCAGAGTACCAACTCTGACTCCTGTCACTAAGACAAGCTTTACAGAAGGCATGGTCTGCAGATAACAGAATCTGGAAAACCTAACCTACCCAAGAAGCCATCACCACTTGGCATCATATGTTACTTACAAAAGATATACTTCCCTCTTTTAAATTTTCAGTTCTGTATTAAAAAAAAGGGGGAGAGACAGAGACACCTTTCATTGACTGATTCAATCGCCCAAATGCCTGCAATAGCCAGCGGTGGGCTAGGCTGAAGCGACGAGCTGAGAACTCGACCTTGGTCTTCCACATGGATGCCAGGGACTCAACCACCTGAGCCACCTGCTGCCTCCCAGGGTGTGCACTATAATTAGAGGCAGAGCCGGGGCCGGCGCTGTGGCTCACTTGGTTAATCCTCCGCCTGCGGAGCCAGCATCCCATATGGGTGCTGGGTTCTAGTCCCGGTTGCTCCTCTTCCACTCCGGCTCTCTGCTGTGGCCCAGGAAGGCAGTGGATGGCCCAAATGCTTGGGCCCCTGCACCTGCATGGGAGACCAGGAGGAAACACCTGGCTTCTGGCTTCAGATTGGCGTAGTTCTAGCCATAGCGGCCATTTGGGGGGATGAACCAATGGAAGGAAGACCTTTATCTCTGTCTCTCTCTCACTAACTCTGTCAAATAAATTTAAAAAAAAAAAAAAAAAAAAAGAAGAAGAAGAAGAAGAAGAGGAAGCAGAGCCAAGACTAGAACCCAGTTTTTCTATGATGGAATGCAGGCACACCAAACAGCATCTTGGCCGGCGCCCCGGCTCACTAGGCTAATCCTCCGCCTTGCAGCGCCGGCACACCGGGTTCTAGTCCCGGTGAGGGCACTGGATTCTGTCCCGGTTGCCCCTCTTCCAGGCCAGCTCTCTGCTGTGGTCCGGGAGTGCAGTGGAGGATGGCCCAAGTGCTTGGGCCCTGCACCCCATGGGAGACCAGGAGAAGCACCTGGCTCCTGCCATCGGATCAGCGCAGTGCACCAGCCGCAGCGCGCCAGCTGCGGCGGCCATTAGAGGGTGAACCAACAGCAAAGGAAGACCTTTCTCTCTGTCTCTCTCTCACTGTCCACTCTGCCTGTCAAAAAAAAAAGAAAAAGAAAACAGCATCTTAACCACTTCACCAAAGGTCCACCCCTCTTTTTTTTTTTTTTTTTTTTTTTTGACAAGCAGAGTAGAAAGACAGAAAGGTCTTCCTTTTCCGTTGGTTCGCCCCCCAAAGGCCGTTGCGGCTGGCAGCCGGCACACAGTGCTGATCTGAAGCCAGGAGCCAGGTGCTTCTCCTGGTCTCCCATGGGGTGCAGGGCCCAAGGACTTGGGCCATCCTCCACTGCACTCCCTGGCCACAGCAGAGAGCTGGCCTGGAAGAGGGGCAACCGGGACAGAATCCGGTGCCCCGACTGGGACTAGAACCCGGTGTGCCGGCGCCGCTAGGCAGAGGATTAGCCTATTGAGCCGCGGCGCCGGCCATAAACCATATCTTATACCAAACTTCAGGGCACTTGCCATTATATTAAGCTAGCTCTCAAGAGAAATAAATGTAACTGGAACTTGAATTTAATCCTTCTACTGTTTCTAAGGAGAATAAGAAAGATCCAGAGACCAGGACCAGCACAGGTGAGTATGGGAACAAAGATGAAAAGAAAATAAACAGATTTTGAGAAAGACAGGCAACATAGCACAGCAGAATTAGAGAAAAGGAGAAAGACCCAAACAACAGACAAACCTGAGAAAATTTAGAGCTACCGAAAGGTATATTTCACACTATGCAAAAGAGAATAGGCCTATCTAAGAAAAACTGGCCTCTCAAATATCTTTGCTACTCAAAGATTGGTATTTAGGGGACAAAAGGGCCTTTTCCCATTTACCCAGGAAAAAAATAAAAGGGCATTTGTACTCTTGGAACTAACAAAAATCAGTTTTACAACCTAGAATATAAAGTAGTTCTTCCAATTCTTCCCATAAGTCACTAAAGACAATGTAGCTAACGCCCTCATCATCTGTCAACAACAACAACAAAAAGCTATGCAGGAGGCAGAACTGAATAATTTAGACTTCTTGAAATAGTCTGTTATCTGTACTTCATGGGAAATTTGAAGAGACTTTCAAGGAGACTTTCAAAACTCCACCTGATTTTTACCACATGCACAGGACTTAAGCTCCATGTAAGCCTCATTATGACAGTCACGTCTTACAGTGTCTGTCTGTTTCTCTACTCCATACTCTCCAACAGCCCCAATGCCACTGCACTTCATCAGACATGCCTAGATTCATTCAGATTCATCACATTAGAAAGAACATCCAAATCCATCTGGATTTGCTGGAGTGAGTTTTTGCTTGTTGTTGCTTTTTCTTTTTCTTTTTTTCTTTAGTCACATAAAAGAATACTCTTGTTTGAGATGTCCTTGGTAGTTATAGTTTTTTTAAGTGCTGATTTATTATATTTAATGGTGTTTTGTTCTTTTCAGATACAGCCTACCATTTCTGCCTCACACTAAGTGTTCTGACAACAAAAGGCAACCTTGAGAAGCACAGTTGTTTACGACGCTACATGTCTACCACAACTCGGACGCCGTCAGTCCTTCCATGTATAATATGAACCGGTCAGTCATGGAATCTGCTTCCCATCTGCATTTAGCTAGCCCTCAATTAATGTTCTGTCAACACTAATTGTTACATGACTGTTAGAAGTTCAAAGAGGTACTAAAGAATAGTGAAAGCAAAAGTCATAAGAATATTCAAGCCCAGGCACTTCCTCAATTATGACTGCCTTCAATGTTATTTAGTAGTGTTTCTACTATCAGTAATACTGGATGGAAACTAGCCATCATGACAACATACAATGGAAAATGTCTACAGAGACAACATTTTCTTAGATTCAGTTTTTTCTTTTGGCTCCCTAACTTATTTTTCTTTGCTTTGTAATTTTCAGAGTGTGCCCAAAAGACTAACCTGCTTACTCCCTTTAAAACAACACTGCAAGTCTGATGTTGGAACCATGGTTAAGTCACTGCTTAAGACACATCCCATATCAGTGCCTGCTTAAGCCCCTGCTTTAAGATCTGCTTCCAATCCAGTTAGCTGCTCATGCACACCCGCATGGGAGACTCAGGTTGAGTTCCAGGCTTCTGACTTTGGCCTGATCCAGCCCGGGCACCTGTGGACAGCTGAAGAGTGAACCAGTAGGTGGAAGATTGCTCTGTCTCTATCTCTGAGTCTCTCTGCCTTTCAAATAAGATGAAACTAAATAAATAAAAAAATTAAAAGCTAGAGACAGGTGCTGTGGCACAGTGGATTAAACAGTCGCTTGCACTGCCAGCATCCCCTACTGGAGTGTTGGTTAAAATCCTGGCTATTCCACTTCTGATCTGGCTGCTATATGATGTGCCTGGGAAGACAGTGAAAGATGGTTCAAGAGCTTGGGCCCCTACCACCCACGTGGGAGACCCGGATGGAGTTCCTGGCTCCTGGCTTCAGGCTGGCCCAGACCTGGTTGTTATAGCCATTTGGGGACTGAACCAGCAGATGGTAGATTTCTCTCTTGTCTCTGTCTCTCTTCCTCTGCCTTTAAAATAAATAACCATGTAAAAAAATTAAAAACTATAATAACAACATTACCCTGCCAGTCTCTTAGTAATAATAAACTCCTGTCCAAACAATAATAATAATCACCTAAGTTTCCTTTATATTCTAAAGTCAAATGACTTCTAAAATATTAAGATAAGATTTAAAACAGATAATTGTAAATACTGGGGGGAAAATGAGAGGAGGGAGATAAAGAACCAGAACTAAGGCATGAAAAATTTGCCTCATGAGATGGGGAAAAAATTAAGGGAAAATTTGGAAATGAAATTCCATATAAATATTTTTATCTGCCATGTTGGTAAATAAAGTCCCCCAAACCTCAAAAAAAAGCCTCCTGCTTATTCTTTCATTAGCTGTAAGAGGAATATTAAGTAGTAAATATATAGAAGAATCTAGAAGCTAACAATTGTTTTCTTGATGTCATGATACCAATTCACATATTTTTGCTTATATAGGATATAAAGTGATCGAGGGAATTACTGACTACAAGCAGTTTATTCACAGACTCTTTTAATGTATTCCCTACCTTAAAAATTAAATTGACATACTATACACCTCATGCCATCTTTCTGCAGACTGCTTTAACATGAAGATACCTATCTATCGCCATATTTAAATAATTCAAAGAATGTGTCAAGCAACATCCCCAGAGTATATCATACTTAAAGCCAATTTCACGAAAAAGAGAAGAGGGAAAAGTTCTACACCCCACTTATTCCTCCCCTCCCACTCTGTTCAAAAGAGATGCCTAATAGTTACTCAGCTGTTATGCTCCAATAGCAGATGAGAGTTATCACAGAACATTACATGTAGAAGTCTCCATCAATAAAATGTTGTCTAATAAATGAATGGATAAGTAAATGAATTCACCTCCACAGCTACTGCAAGGTCCGATTAGCCAATAGACAACCCTTATGCATAAGAGATATATTCCAAGACAGTGGATGCCTAAGACCATGGAGAATACCAATAGTCAATCTGATAAGTGAAAGGGCTACCGAGTCACTAAGCGGCAGATCATATACAGTGTGGATACTCTGGACAAAGGGATGATTCACTCTCCAGGGGAATAGGCAAGACTGGCTGAGACTGCCTAAGACTGTGTGTTCCTCACACTGCTCAGAATGGTGTGCAAATGAAAACCTATCAATTATTAATTTCTGGACTTTGTTATTTAACATTTTCATAATGTGGTGACTATAAAAAAAAGAAAAAGCATGTGGTGACTATGTGTAACTGAAAACAAGGAAAGTAAAACCACAGAGAAGAGGGGGCTACTGTCCCTTCATGCCTATGGGTGTCTCAATTACCTCTTTTTAGAACTTAGTGCCTTTCTCTAAAAACCAACCATTATGTGAAATGCATGCCAGGGAATATATGCAAAACTACTGTCTTCATCATCTCTGTAGCTGAAATAGACACAAAGGAATAGAGAGTAACACAATCCAAAAGTGGTATAATACTGTGCACTAACTTCCCATGTAGGACCTCTGCCCTCAATGAGTTGTATTATGAGAGTTAACTGTAAAACTTGTTCTCAGGGCCAACCCTGTGGCGTAGCAGGTAAAAGCATCCCATATGGGTGCCGGTTCTAGTCCCAGCTGCTCCTCTTCTGATCCAGTTCTCTGCTATGGCCTGGGAAAGCAGCAGAAGATGGCCCGAGTCCTTGGGCCCCTGCACCCGCGTGGGAGATCCAGAAGAAGCTCCTGGCTCCTGGCTTCAGATCAGTGCAGCTCTGGCCGTTGTGGCCAATTGGGGAGTGAACCAGCAGATGGAAGATCTCTCTCTCTAGGTTTCTCTCTCTCTCTCTGCCTCTCCTTCTCTCTCTGTAACTCTGGCTTTCAAATAAATAAACCAATCAAAAAAAGAAAATGAATCTTAATGGAGAATGGGACAGGGAAGGGGTGGTGGTGGATATGGTGGGAAGAATAACTATATTCCTAAAGTTGTACTTACGAAATTTGTATTCCTTAAATAAAAGGTTTCTTAGGGAAAATTCTTAAAATGGCAGGAATGGACTAAAAAGAGAATCTACCTTTTGATTTAATTGTATGGAAAACTGTTACATCAATATGGGAAATGCAGCAGGATGTAATAATTATAAAACAATGTATACATAGAATGAAGCCCACATACTACCTTCTTATTGTTTGGCAGTTACAATTTTTTTTTTGAAAGTCAGAATGAAAGAGAAAAAGAAAGATCTTGCAGGGCTGATGCTGTGGCATTAACACCCTGGCCAGAAGCTCCAGCACCCCATATGGAAGCCAGTTAAAGATCCAGCTGCTCCACTTCCGATCCAGCTCTCTGCTATGGCCTGGGAAAGCAGTAAAAGATGGCCCAAGTCCTTGGGCCCCTGCACCCATGTGGGAGACCCGGAAGAAGCTCCTGGCTTCTGGCTTCGGATCAGCACAGCTCTGGCCTTTGCGGCCAACTGAGGAGTTCACCATCGGATAGAAGACCTCTCTCTCTCTCTCTGTCTCTCCTTCTCTGTCTAACTCTGACTTTCAAATAAATAAATAAATATTAAAAAGAAAAGAAAGATCTTGCATCCGATGGTTCACTCCCCAAATACCCACAACAACCCACAACAACCAGTACTGGGCCATGGTAAAGACAGGAGCCCAGAATTCCATCTGTTTCTCTCACATAGGTGGCAGGGACCTAAAGACTGCTTAGCCATCATCTGCTGCCTCCCAGGCACCTTAGCAGGAAGCTGAATTAGAAGCTGGGATATACACTGGGACTCCAATATGGGATGTGGGCATCCCAAGTGGTGGCATAGCACATGCACCACAATACCCACCCCGACAGAAACAATTTTGAAAGATGTTTTTCTTAACAGTCTATAAAATTACAATGTGTCTGCATAATGACCTGGTTATTTTTTAACTGAAAGCCACATTTTAAAATTTATTCATTTCAGAGGCAGAGGGGGAGAGAGAGAGACAGAAAAAGAGTTCCAACTGGCTGGCTTACTCCCCAAATGCCCAGCTCATTCCCTAAATGTCCATAATGGCTTGGGCTAGAAGCCAGGAACAATCCAGACATCCCATGTGGGTGGCAAGAACCCAATGACTTGAGCTGTCACTACTGACCCCAAGTATCCACATCAGCAGGATTTTGGAATCAGATGCTGGAGTCTGGTACTGAAGTCAGGTACTCTGATGTGAGACACAGGTGTCTTAACTGCGGGCCTAAATGACAGCCCCTGAAACCTACTTTGAGACCACAAACGGCAATGCAGTAAGCGTCTGGGAAAAAAACCAGATTTACATTTTCACTATCTCCTAAGACAGAATGGGCAACTTACACAAGACTTAAAGCTTAATCATAAGATAAAACAAGTAAGTCTAATATGAACATATAAAAAGTTTTAAGTTATGTGTAACTCAAGACATTACTAAGTAATATTTAAGTCTTTCACAAGATGCCTAATAACCTGTTGATGCTAAAAGAACAGTAGTTTTCCATTAGGGTTATTGTGTTTGTTTCATTTGGTTCACTTCAGAATACTCACAGATATTTATATTTCTTCTGATTAGAATCAATGAATTTTCAATAACCACAGGGATTAAACCAGCCCACTAAATTTAATGTTTTTAAATAATGTTGCTAATGAGATAAAAATGTGCTGATACTGATGACAGAGACTGTCTAATAAAAAACCCTTCGAGAATCCTCATCTCTCTGCTTTCGCCATGGAGCAGCTGTGCCTCACACAGATTCACATGAATGAAAATATTTAGATGAGAAACCACCCACTTAGTTTATTTTCCATATGACTTTCCTGTAATTATTTTGTAAACTGTTCACACAACAATACATAAAAACATCTGCAAAAACAGGTAATTAATGTGTCAAGCCAAACTAATGCATTTTTTATGGTGTCCATGCTTCGTCAACTGTAATTATAACTCTTTTTTAAGCAAATGATGATGTGTTTGTTGCAATGTGCAAGTGGTTATTTTAGATGCTCTGTTTACTGTTCATACAATCTGAATATAAAACTCCACAGCTACTTTACCCCACATCAATGCTGTACCTAGCTTTTGGCTGAAGCAGGAAAGTGGCTCTTTTTTCCAAGCTATAATTTCCGGTAAACATTTTGTCATTAAAACGTGAAACTCTCAATGTAAAAGTTGACACCAAAATAGACAATAATTCAAGAAGCAAAGCGCAGCTAACCATTTATTTGGATTATCTTCCCTTAGCTATAACCCTGTAAGAAATACAGCACTTTGTGCCAACAGGCTACAGTATACTAAGCATCTGGGCATAAGTTAAAAGTTCATTGTCATTTCTAATGGCACCCATTCCATCTAGATCCACCAAATACAAACACAGAGTCTTTAAAAATTCATGAGAAATGCCATTTTATTAAAAAAAATACTATGCATGCATTTCAAATATTTTTACATGGAAATAAACATCTTGTAATTTCACTTTCCCACAAACTTTCTGAAGTACCCTTGTGTAGTAACAAATATAAATGTAATGATAATGCATAAAAACTAATTCTACTTCAAATGGCTAAATTTTACAAATTGTCAAATCTTTAGGATAAATATATCCATTTCTGTGCAGGCACTACACTACAGGATACACCAGTGAGTGAGAAAATATCTTGCATTCAAGGACATTACAAGTTAATTGAAGATATAATCATTCAATAAATAACTGCACAAATAGTAATTCATAGTAAATAAAATAAGAACTTGAAGGAAAAACAGTGTGTAATGACAACAAAACTCAGGAAATCTATTTTGGTCTGAGTAGAAGTGAGGAAAGGCTTCCTTTAGGAATTGAGATGTATAAGACCAAACAGTAGAGGGCCAGCATTGGAGCACAGCAGGTTAAGCCATGGATTACAATGCCAGCATCCCAAATCAAGCCTTAGCTCTTCAGCTTCCAATCCAACTTCCTGCTAATGTGCCTGGGAAGTCAGTGGAAGACGGCCCAAATACTTGGGCCTTGCCAACCACATGGATGACCTGGAGGAAGCTCCTGGCTCCTGACTTCTGCCTGGCCCAGACCTGGCTGTTGTGGCCATTTGAGAAGTAAACCAGCAGAGAGAGTATCTATCTATCTCTGTCTTTCTCTCTGCCTCTCTCTCTCTCTCTCTTTCCTTCCTTCCCTCCCTCCCAAAATAAACACATCTTTTTAAAAAATGACCATGAAGGGGTTATCAACTGAAGAATCACTAGGGCACCCAAACAGAGCATAGCTTATGAGAAATTCTAAAATGAGAAGGATACTACTGATGCCTTCCAGAAGGTGAAAGAAGATCATTGTACAAAATTATCAAAAACAACAACCAAGGACATACGAAACAAGTGAGAAGTACTTATGTAAGAAAAGTGCTGAACTGCAATAATAGAAACAAGGGCCTGTGGGGTTTTAACCTGGAGGTCCTCCTGCCGGCCCTGGCAGCATAGCAGCGTGGCAGATATGAGCACCAACAGCCTTCCTTCTACTGGAGGGGCTGCACCTGACTTGGGTCACCACAGAAAAGCTTCATGCCTGAGGAAACGTTCAAATCAATGGCGACTAATGGCAAACATCAGACAAGCAAAAATTGAACAGGGAAATCTGAGAAAGACAGGCATGTCATGCTTTGATTAGTTTCCATATACTCCTGGGGACCACAGGGGTTGCATACAGCACAGAAAGGCCACAGAGAGCCCCAGCTATCTACTCACTCTTGATGAATGGGAGGTCATTAACAAATGGGAGGCAAAAACCAGGGCAGATCTGATCTCTTCCCTAAACCACATGCAGATCCCACAGATTCACACTGTTTAAACACAGCCTGTGAACAATCACTGGCTGACCACAAAACAAACAACAAGAAAACCAGCAACCACAACCATACCCATGGGGAGTGGGGAGAAGGTAGAATCTGGAGTTATTGTAATACATTATCAAAGATGTCAAGTTTACAACAACAAAATGAGACACGCAAAGAAACAGGGAAAGTATGGTCCCTACACAGGGGAAAACAGTCAATAAAAACTGTGAGTGGATCCAGATGTAACTAGGAAACAAAGACTTCAAAACAACCATTATAAAAATGTTCAAAGAACTAGAAGGAATTTTTAAGGAATTAAAGAAAATACAAAGGCAGTGGATTATCAAATACAGTTTAACAGTGAAGAGACAGAAATGGAAAAATAAAGAACCACACAGAAATTGTAGAGTTAAAAATTACACAACAGCAGATTGAGCTGCCATAAAAGGGAGCCTGAAAGCTTGCAGACAGGTGAGTAGACATGATATGGTCTGAATAAAAGAAAACAGTAGGGCTGCCACTGTGGCACAGCAGGTTGGGTCACACCGGCAGCACTGGCATCCCATACGGGAGCCAGTTCAAGTCCCGGAAGCTTCACTTCCAATCCAGCTCCCTGCCAATGAGCCTGGGAGAGCAGTGGAGAATAGCCCAAGTCCTTGGGCCCTCTACCGACATGGCCAAATCCTGAAGAAGCTCCTAGCTCCTGGATTTGGTCTGATCCAACTCCAACCATTGCCCTCATTTAGGGAGTGAATTAGAGGATGAAAGATCTCTCTCTCTTTCTCTCTCTGTCTCTCCCTCTTTCTGTAACTCTGCCTTTCAAATAAATAAAAATAATTTTTTAAAAAGAGAGAGAAGAAAATAATAACAGCAAGAAGAAATTGAAAACAAAGGGAACATCTTTGAAAACCAGCAATGACGCTATCATACACATAATTCCAGTCCAAGAAATAGAGGAAAAAAAAGCCAGGACAAATATTTGAGGCAATAATGACTGAAAACATGCAATCTTGATGAAGAGTGATCTACATATCTAAGAAAGTTAAGAAATAATACAGATACAACAAATACCAACAAGGGTAAACTCAAAGATATCTGCACCTCTGATATTTAACAGCCAAACCCTCAAAAGCTAAAACAATGAGAAAACACTCAAGTAACAAAAGCAATCATAAACCTTACACATCATATTCCAGGGAATCTCAACAAGATTAACTGAATTGTTATCGAAAAAACTGAAGTCAAAAAGCAGTGGGTGGTCGGCGCCGCAGCTCACTAGGCTAATCCTCTGTCTGCAGCGCTGGCACCCCGGGTTCTAGTCCTGGTTGGGGCACCGGATTCTGTCCCAGTTGCTCCTCTTCCAGTCCAGCTCTCTGCTGTGACCCAGGCAGTGGAGGATGGCCCAAGTGCTTGGGCCTTGCACCTGCATGGGAGACCAGGAGGAAGCACTTGGCTCCTGGCTTCGGATCAGCACAGTGCGCCGGCCATGGCAGCCATTTGGGGGGGTGAACCAATGGAAGGAAGTACCTTTCTCTCTGTTTCTCTCTCTCACTGTCTATAACTCTCTCTCTCTCTCTCACTAACTCTGCCTGGCAAAAAAAAAAAAAAAAAAGCAGTGGGATAGAATATTTAAAATACTAAAGAAAGACAAAAACTGTCAACTAGGCCGGCGCCGTGATTCAACAGGCTAATCCTCCGCCTAGCGGTGCCGGCACACTGGGTTCTAGTCCCGGTCGGGGCGCCAGATTCTGTCCCGGTTGCCCCTCTTCCAGGCCAGCTCTCTGCTGTGGCCAGGGAGTGCAGTGGAGGATGGCCCAGGTCCTTGGGCTGTGCACCCGCATGGGAGACCAGGATAAGCAACTGGCTCCTGTCTTCGGAACAGCACAGTGCACCGGCCGCAGCGCGCCAGCTGCGGTGACCATTGGAGGGTGAACCAATGGCAAAAGGAAGACCTTTCTCTCTTTCTCTCTCTCTCACTGTCCACTCTGCCTGTCAATAAATAAATAAATAAATAAATAAAATTTTTTAAAAAATGAAATACAAATTAACAACAAAACTAACTATGAGAAATCGACAAATGTTTCAAAATTTAAAAATGTGTTTCCTAAGAATATATGAACCGAGGCCAGCACTGTGGCATAGCAGGTAAAGCTGCTGCCTGCAGTGCTGGCATCCTATGAGGGTGACGGTTTTAGTCCTGGCTACTCCACTTCTGATCCAGCTCTCTGCTTTTGTTGGTTTTAAAAAATTTGATTGTGGGGGCCGGTGCTGTGGCACAGCAGGCTAAAGCTCTGGCCTAAAGCACCAGCACCCCATATGGGTGCTGATTCTAGTCCCGGCTGCTCCTCTTCTGATCCAGCTCTCTGCTGTGGCCTGGGAGAGCGGTGGAGGATGCCCCAAGTCCTTGGGCCCCTGCACCTGTGTGAGAGACCCGGAAGAAACTTTTGGCTTCGGATCAGTGCAGCTCCAGCCACTGCAGCCAATTGGGGAGTGAACCAGCGGATGGAAGACCTCTTTCTCGGTCTCTACCTTTCTCTATAACTCTTTCATATAAATTTAAAAAAAAATGTTTTGATTGTTATGTGCCTTGTTATGGTTTTCATTTTTCTTGTGTGTGGGGTTTGTTGTTTTTATCAGATTTGAAAAGCTTTTAGGCATTCTTTCCTCAAACATTTTGTTCTCCTTCTTCCTTTACCAGGGGCTCCTGGTAAACTGTTACACAGAACAACGACACTGTGTTAATTTTTCTCTTATTCTGTCACCTCTCCATGTTCTTTAGGGGGATAGTTTCTATTCCTATGTCCTTAAGTTGATTAATCTTTCCTTCTATAACATCTAATTCTGCTAATAATCCCATTCCTTATACTTTTCATTTCTGATGTGGTAGTTTTCATCTCTAGAAGTTCAATTTGGGCCTTTTGTAATTCTTCTAAATATCTACCATAACCTCTTCAATGAATACATTTATAATATGAATATATTTATAATAACTATTTAAGTCCTTGTGTGATAATTCTAACATATATGTCACTTTTGGGTATGTTTTGATTATCTCACTTTTTCTCTCATTTAAGGTCATATTTTTTTCCTGCTTTTTTGCCTGAATCATGTTTTTTTTTTATTAATCATTCACTTTTTGTTTTTTTTTTTTTTTATTTGAAATGCAACAAGACAGAGAAAAAGAGACAGGAACAGAACAGAGATCTTCCATTCACTAGTTCACTCCCTAAAAACAGTAGCGCCTGGGCCAGGTCACAGCCAGGAGCTCAAACTCAATCCTAATCACCCACATGGATGACAGGAAGCCAATTACTCAAGCCAATACTTGCTGCATCTCACTGTGTGCATTAGCAGGAAGCTAGATCAGAAGCACAGCCCGGGACCAGAACCCAAGCACTCCAATACGGGATGCGGGTGACCCAAGTGATGTCTCTTAACAGTTGCACTAAATGCCCACCTCCTTAATAGGTTAATCCAGCTACTATAGGTTTTACTCTGTTGTGTACAAGATTTTTTTCTAAGTTTTATCAGGACTCTTGAGCCTTGTTCTAGGCTGCAGTGATGTGTCCTGGAAAGAGTTTGCTCCTTTTCTGTCTGGCTTTTAAGATTTGTTAGAGTGAGCTTAGACTGATTGTTCCTGCACAGTTATTCTCTCTGAGGATGCTGTCCTCAGACTGAGCTTTCTGAGAATACCTTTTGGGAACAGACATGATTCCTGGCCTTGTGTGAACATTAGCACTGTTTCCCCTAATCCTTTCTTTCATAGCCCTGGGATGGCTTCCTCACACACATGTACTTACCAGTACTCTGCTGACTGTTCTAAAGGATCCTCTGCCAATCTCTATGCAGTTATCTATGCTCTAGAAAAAACACTGGCAGTCAGGCAATGATCCTGCATCTCTACCCTGTAAGCACAAACTGTGCACTCTAGCTATGGTCTCTGGAGCCTCTCAATACCCTCTCCTGAACCCAGAGGTTTCGCCAGGACCCACGTAGCTTCTTTCCCCCTGCACTACAGCCTGAAAACTCAAGACAGTAAGCTGGGACAATCCTGCGCCTCACATCATGTGTTTCTTCTCTCAGAAACCACTATGCTTCATTGTGTGATGTTCACCCAGTGCTTTGAAAACCACTGTTTTCAAGAACACATGTTCTATATTCTATTTCCTATGTCACTGGAACACATCATTTAATGTGATTATAACTATGCCCTATGATATATTTGCCTTTTCTCATTTAATCCCTCCAGTCTTCCTGTTGCTTGGGTAAAAGGACTTTTATCAGCAGTATAAGGTCATGGCACTGTTCCCACCCCAACTATCAGGCCAATCAATTACAATAAAAAAATCCAATTTCAGGGTGGGCATTTGGGAGGGTGGGAGAAACCACCACTTGACACACCCAGATTCCCTGTCAGAGCACTTGGGTTCGAGTCTCAGCTTTGCTCTCTGTTCTATGTGCTAATGCACATCCTGGGAGGTGCCAGCTAATGGCTAAAGTAGCTGGGCCCCCTAACACCCACATGAACTCCAGTTCTTGGCTTCAGCCTGCCCCAGCCCTGGCTATTGTGAGCATTTTGGGGTGAATAAACAGACTAGAAATTATCTTCTCTCTCTCACCCCCTTTCCTCTCTCTTTCAAATAAATGAAATACTTAAAAAAAAAAAAAAGTTAAGTGCCATATAGGGTTGTTTCTAATCCCTGCTCTTATTTGATTGGGTACCCAAAGTTTTTGTTCATTATCCAACAGTGTGTTTTTCTTTTGTAGGCGAGGAGGCTACCATTGGTGTGGATTCATTCAAGAATGAATCCCCCCTATTTCACAGGGGAATTTTTACTATGTTTGTGGAGCTTTCTCACATAAACCAGTAACATAGATGTTTGATTAGAGAATGATTTAATCATACCCTAAACAATTTGAAGATCATTTTAATCCTATATGAAGGTACTTTAAAAAGTTCATGGAAAAATAGAATTAAAGATGTTTATTTTGATGCAAAAATGTTGAAATCTATGCATAGTTTTTCCATAAAACACATTTTCCAAGAACTTTATGAAGACCCCTTGTATATCTATGTCTACTCTGTATTCAATGATTGATTACCCCAAAACAAAGGCTGAAACTACTAAAAGTAAGAAAAATTTTCTATAAACATGAATAGAGCAGTAACATGATAGAAAATATCATGAAACCCCTCAGGTCGCATTTTGAATTTAGCATGAACACCATTTTGAGGCCCTGAATTAGAACAATTAAAAAAGCAGGATGGTTTGATCATACAGAAAGCCTCAACAAACTTCAAAAAACTGGAAAACCTCACACCAAGGGTTCTTTGAACACCACGGAATTAAACTGAAGATCAGTAACAAGGAAAAATTCCAACTTCCAGAAAATTAAACAGCACACTATGATACACTTCTAAGTAATTTATAGGTATTAGAGAAGCAGGACAATGAATGGATCCCAAAGCCCAAAATCTGTGACCATTTGACTGTACCTGGTTAAAGGGACTTCACAAATGTGATTTAAGGTTAGGGATCTTCAGCTGGGGCAATTATTCTGGATTATCTGGATAAACCTAACCAAATCACATGGGTTCTTAAAATCAGATAACCTTTGCTGGCTGAAGATCAGAGATAGATCTGATCTGCAGAACAGTAAGTGAGGTGCAACATTGCTGGCTTGTAAGAAGGAGGAAGAGAGGGGCCAGCAGGTGGAGTCGCTGCCTGCAGTGCTGGCATCCCATATGGGCATCCATTCATGTCCTGGTTGTTCCACTTCCAATCCAGCTCCCTACGAATGGCCTGGGAAAGCAGTGGAAGATGGCCCAAGTCCTTGGGCCCCTACACTCGCATGGGAGACCTGGAAAAAGCTCCTGGCTTAGGATCAGATCAGCTCCAGCCGTTGTGGCCATTTGGGAAGTGAACCAGAGGATGGAAGACTTCTCTCTCTATCTCTCCCTCTCTTTGTCTGTAACTCTTACCTCTCTAATAAATATATTAAATCCTGTATTTAAAAAAAAAAAAAAAAAGGAGGAGGAGGAAGAGGACCAAGGCCAAGGCTTGCAAAGGTAGTCTCTAGAAGCTAGAAAAGGTAGGGGAAGAGATTCTGCTCTAGTGTATCTATCAATGAACATAGTCTTACTCACCTCTTCAATGTTAGCCCCAGGAGACTTATGTCAGATTTCCAAGCCACAAAACCACAAATAAGTTTGTGTTGGAAGTTACTAAATTTGTTACAGCAAAAATAGAAAACCAATAAAATAGAATTAAGAAAAAAGTATAAAATATTTTTAACTGAGGACAATGAAAATACAACATATCAACACCCACAAAATGTAGCTAAAGTACTTAGTGGAATATATAATTATAATTATAAATGTATATGAGAGGAGAAACTGAAATTCAAAGAATCAAGCTTCTAAAAAAATTAAAACAAGAGTCAGACTTGAAGTAAATAGAAGGAAATAAAGAAAGGAATAGAAATCTGTAAGATAGAAAACAAACATACAAAACATACAACAGTCTTTTTAAAGAGTTGGTTCTGTTTAACATTAATAACACTGATAAATCCCTAATATGAGTTAAGAACAAAAGAAAAATATAACAAATTACCAACATCAAGAAAGATCTAACAGATATCAAAGATTAGGAGATACTATAAATAGTTCTACAATTAATAAATTTGTGTTAAGCAGACAAATTCCTTGAAAAATACAACTTACCAAACTTGACAAAAGAAGAAGTACATACAATTTTAACAGTTGGGTATCTGTTACAGAAACTGATTACATTCTTTCCCACAGAATCATTCCTAAATTTGTTAAGTATGATAATTATATTGCGAACATGTGGGAGAATGACCCTATTTTCTGGAAATGCAAACTATGTAGGTTAAAGGCCATAGTGTCTGTAATTTACCTTTAAATTCAGCAAATACATAAATAGGAAAATAAAAATATACATATATAAATCATGAGTAAATATCAGCCATCAAATTATATATAAAAAGAGAATATATACATCACAGCTGATTAAGGTTTATTCACATGCAAAAGTTGCTGAACACTGAAAAAACAATGCATGTGGACTCTCAGGCCTGGAGGACAATGGCGGCTACCCAACTTCCAATCTCCACATAACCTCTCAAAAAATCAAGAGAGCTTAAATAAATCCATATGTGATCCACATTCTCAGCATTACTAGAAAACAAAGAATACCATGACCTTCAGATTATCTGTAAAAAAGGAAATAAACCAAATTATAACATAACTCCCAGGGTCCCTTGGGAAGGAAAAGCTTAAGAGATGGGGGGGGGGGGGTGCTATTGTGCTGTAGTGGGTAAAGCCACACCCTGCAGTGCGAGTATTCCACATGGGCCATGGTTCAAGTTACAGTTGTTCCACAAGCATTCCAACTCTCCGCTATGGCCTGTGAAAGCAGAAAATGGTCCATGTCCTTTGGCCCTTGCACCCATGTGGATGAAGCTTCTGGCTCCTGGCTTAGGGTCTACCCAGCTTGGGCCGTTGCAGCCATTTGGGAAGTGAATCAGTGGATGGAAGATCTCTCTAGGACTTACAGCACAGGGGAAAAAAAACGACGCCCAGAAAGGGAAAGTCCAACTAATGCCAAACTACTAAAAATAGGTTGTGACAATGGCAATTTGGAGCAGAGGCCATGAAAATAAGTGGAGCCAAAAGTGAGTCTCAGCAGAGCTTTCTTCCCGAGGAAGAATCAGATGTATCAGAAATGGCTGATCCCTCTTGAAGTCTGTGGCAGTGACAGAACAAAGGGAAAGAACGAAATGAGAGAAAAATTAGGATCCTACAGAAATAAAGGAATACAAGACACCAATCCATCCTGTCATCATCAGCCACAAATGAAACTGCCCAGGTGAGGCTCGAACCAACAGAAACACCACTGCCCGTGCAAACAGCAGTAGAAAAAGCGCAGACCTCGTCCAGTGATCTCTGATCAGGAGGGCAATCACTTATGGAGAGGCAGTGACTGGAAGGGGACGGGAGGAAGCTTCTAGGGTGCCAAATTCTATTCCTTGACCCCTGGCTACCAGCTCTACGGGAGTTTTCCTTGTGTGAGAATATACACGGAGCTATATGCTTATGACATGTGCTTTTCTGTATAGATAATCATCCTTCAACTTAAAAAAAAAAAAAAGATGTCTGCTCTCTAGAGAATTATAATCTAAAACAACATGCAAGAGAAAACATAAACAACCAAAACAACCATGCTTTTAAAGTGAGGGGATAAAGAATAACAACACATGGCACTATTGGAACAGGAACGAGAAACAGGGATGGCATTCCCTTTGGCTTTTTCCTTCACTTTGATCCACTCCTCCCAGGTTTACTCCTATAGTTATGCTGTTCAGTGCAGATGGTTCACCAGGCATAGCTCTGTCCACCTTTCCCTGCTGACCCAAGTTAGAGACAGAGGTGAAGGCACGTGACCCATGTCAGGTTAGTCCTCTCTCTGCCCTTACTGAAGATGTTGGGAGAAAACAGCTTCTTCAAAGATCCTGAGGAAAACACCTGTATCACCTGGAGCTACTAGGGGTTATCTTTCACATTATTTGGAAATAAAATTAAATCAGACAAAAGGAACAGCAATTATAGGGTGTGGATAGAGATGGGAAAATAGAAAGACAGAGAGCAGGTGATATTTCTTGAACACCTGGATCAAACTGTACGCGGCCATTGAACCATTCACTTTTGTGGGCTAAACCACTCTTTTCTATGTGAGCTTCTCTGAGTTGCTTAGGTTTTTGTTACCTATAACTGAAAGAGTCCAGTCCAACATAAAACCTGAAAGAAGGCCTGACCTGAGTATAGGGTAATTTAAAAAGCAACTCTCTTTTCATTTGTGAACACAGAGACTCTAAAGCGTTCTCTCTGAACCTACGAAACAGTTCCTTCTGAGTTCACTGTATTAGTAGCTGCCTTCCCCTGTTGGCAGATACTTCCTAGACCAACTAAAGAAAGGAAAACTCAGAATGCTGACAGAGAGAGAAGACAAGCATATTGCTTCAAATCTCTATTTAAAAAATCTCAATGTTACTGCTTTAAAATGCTTTCTTCTACCAGTTTCAAAACAGTTAAGGTCATAAAAATTCTTATCTGGGGCAATTTATTCAATTAGAGTAAAGAGTATATGTTTTATTTTAAGAGAAAAAAGGCTGTGGAGAGGCCAACACTGTGACATAGCAGGTTAAGCCACCACCTGTAATGCCAGCATCCAATATAGGCCCTTGTTTGAGTCCTGGCTGCTCCACTTACAATCCAGCTCTCTGCTAATGCACCTGGGAAGACAGTGGAAGATGGCCCAAGTGCTTGGGTCCCTGCACCCATGTGGGAGACCAAGAAGAAGCTCCTGGCTCCTGGCTTCGGATCAGCACAGCTCTGGCCATTGCGGCCAACTGGGGAGTGAACCAACGGAGGGAAGACCTTTCTCTCTGTTTCTCCCTCTCACTGTCTGTAACTCTACCTCTCAAATAAATAAATAATAAAAAATAGGTGATAGAAATTTTTCATAATAGAAATATTCTGAATTTGTTTAATAGTGTTGTTCTTTGAAAAAGAAGATTTTGGGGCTGGCGTCGTAGCTCACTTGGTTAATCCTCTGCCTGCAGTGACAGTATCCCATAAAGGTGCCGGGTTCTAGTCCCGGTTGCTCCTCTTCCAGTCCAGCTCTCTGCTGTGGCCCGGGGGGGACAGCAGAGGATGGCCCAAGTGCTTGGGCTCCTGTACCCACGTGGAAGACCAGGAAGAAGCACCTGGCTCCTGGCTTCAGATCAGCGCAGTCCTGGCCGTAACGGCCATCTGGGGAGTGAACCAACGGAAGGAAGACCTTTCTCTCTGTCTCTCTCTCTCTCTCATGTCTATAACTCTACCTGTCAAATAAAATTTAAAAAAAAGAAAAAGAAAAAGAAGATTTCAAATTCCAGATTAAGAGGGGCAGAGTTTCCTTCAAAAAGTACCCCCCTCTTTTCCAAGTGTATTACAATGATAATAAAACATAAAAGAGTGACTAAAAGGCCTAACTGGGTTCAAATTCAAGATAAAAATCTCTGTGGCAAGTAGATTTATCCTAGAAAAGCCAGCGTGGCATAACATAAGAAAATCAATGTAATACACGACATTAATAGAACAAAGGGAGGGGGTAACCTATGATCAGTGCAAATGATGTAGAAAAAAATCTGCCAGAATCTAACACTTCTTCAAAAATGACAAAAAAATAATAAATAACTAAAATTAAAAATCCAGGGAACTGGGACTAGATAGGTACTTCCTCTGTTTGATAAAGAAACAGACAGCTAACATCACACTTTGAAAGCTTTGGCCGCAAGATCAGGGACAAGACAAAGATGCCTGTTTTCCCAATGCTCTTGAAAACTCTACAGAACATTCTAGTCACATGATTAAGAAAGAAAAAGACATTAAAGTTATTCAAATTGAAAAGGAGGAAATAAAACTATACTATTCACTGATAATACTCCTATATATAGAAATCCTAAAGAATACACAACAACCTACTAGAGCTAATAGATGAATTCAAGAAGTTGCTAGCCACAGTTGTGTTTATATATACTGGAAATGAAGAATCTGAAAAAAAAATTATTATTATTTTTTTTGACAGACAGAGTGGACAGTGAGAGAGAGAGACAGAGAGAAAGGTCTTCCTTTGCCGTTGGTTCACCCTCCAATGGCTGCCACGGCCGGTGCGCTGTGGCCGCGCACTGTGCTGATCTGAAGGCAGGAGGCAGGTGCTTCTCCTGGTCTCCCATGTGGGTGCAGGGCCCAAGGACTTGGGCCATCCTCCACTGCACTCCAGGCCACAGCAGAGAGCTGGCATGGAAGAGGGACAACCGGGACAGAATCTGGCGCCCCGACCGGGACTAGAACCTGGGGTGCCAGCGCCACAGGCAGAGGATTAGCCTATTGAGCCGCGGTGCCAGCAGAAAAAAAATTATTTTTAAAAAATTATTAATATAAAGAGAACGGACTTTATATATTTCAATATACAATTCTAAGAAGATAACAATACTTACTTCCCCTCCTCCCTCCAAATACCACTTACAATAGCTTTCAAAAGAATAAAATACCTAGGAATAATTCAACCAAGGAAGTAAAAAAAAAAAAAAAAACCTCATACACTGAGAACTACAAAACACTGCTGAAAAAATTAAGAAAGACCTAAAGAAGAGTTAAGACTCCCTACATTCACAGATTAGAAGACTTAATATTGTCAAGATGGCAGTATTCCCTAAGTTTTTACAAATTTAATACAACCCCTATCAAAATTCCAACTGCCATTTTTACAGAAATGAAAACTCTTTTGAGTTAATAAACATGAAATGACTAGACTTCTATTTCTAAAGTTACATTTTTTCGATTCTGAAATTCAACAATAAGAAGTCATCTGGGCCCAGCGCTGTGGCGTAGCGGGTAAAGCTGCCACCTGCAGTGCCTGCATCCATATGGGTGCTGGTTCGAGTCCCGGCTGCCCTACTTCTAATCCAGCTCTCTGTTATGGCCTGGGAAAGCCGAAGAGATAGCCCAAGTCCTTAGGCCCCTGCACCCGCATGGGAAGACCCAGAGGAAGCTTCTGGCTCCTGGCTTCGAATAGGTGCAGCTTCGGCCACTGTGGCCAATTGGGGAGTGAACCAGCCGATGGAAGATATCTCTCTCTCTCCCCCCGCCCCCCTCTGCCTCTCCTTTCTGTGTAACTCTGACTTTCAAATAAATAAATAAATCTTAAAAAAAAAAAAGTCATCTGACTTATTTCCCTTTATCAAACCCAGACTTAGAATATTTTTCAGGTATCTATTCATTCCAAAGCAAACAAGCTTATTCTTTTTTTTTTTTTTTTTGGGGGGGGGGTGTTTCTAAATATCTGAGTAACTCTCATTCAAAGGAATGAATGGCCCAACCTGCTTTTTACAGTACTTGAGTATATAGCATTCCAAGTACACAGAAACTAGTCACATTTACAGGGTCTTTAAAGCCCTTCTGAGTATGGCTCAAGTTGGAACTAAGTCTAAGTAACTTAAAAGAAACCTAGAAGTGTCTGTCAGTTAATGGTTTCTCCCAGGAAAAGACAGTCAAGACCCAAAAAAGATGCAAAGGATGCAGTTCCTGAGCACACCATTTTAAAAAAATGTCTTGGCATCCCTAGCACATGTCTACCCAGGAATGGGATAAACTATGAAAGATGGCAAAAGACTGTTCATCTCTTAGCTGAGTGTTAACATTAGAAATAGTCTCACTGGTCAAAAATAGCAACAACATTTTCAAAGAAAAATTACACATCAACAACATCTAGGAGCTCTTTTCATTATGAACGAAATTGCAAGCAAGAGGGCTCAATGGAAACAAAGCCAAGAAGCAGAGAGAGATGGAAAGGAAGGTAAAGCAAAAAGAAGGAAGGGGAGGAAGAGTGAAGAGGACAGGGTGGAGGGAGGGAGAGGACAAACGCATGGCATAAGTAGCAAGTAAGAAGCTACAAGTATGGCTGAGGCAGCAAATCAGCCAGACAAAATTTTCTTTAAAAAAAAAAAAAAAAAGATTTGTTTATTTATTTATTTGAAAAGAAGAGTGACAAATAGGAAGAGACAGAGAGACAGAGATCTTCCATCCACTGGTTCACACTCCAGATGCCCACAAAAGCCAGGGCTGCACCAGGCCAAGGTCAGAAGCCAGGCTCTCCATCTGGGTCTCCTACATGGGTGGCAGGGTTCTAAGTACTTGGGCAATCTCCTGCTACCATCTCAGGCATAGTAGCATACAGCTGGATCTGAAGTAGAACAGCCAGGACTCAAATGGGCGTTCCAATATGGGATGCTGGTGTCATAGGCACTGGCTTAAACCACCAAGCCACATGCCAATCCCAGATATTATTTGCAACTGGATATTTACTACATGCTATGGAGTTGACAGAAACATCTCATTTTGAAGGGACATCGCTCAATTTTATTTTGTATCTTTATGAAAAAAATTATAGTCCCTATCACAGTGCCTGATAGGTACAAGGATAAAGGCTTGTTGAACAATAAACTAGATGGATAGATGGGATGGTTGAATGAATAAACAAACAAATGGGTAGATAGAAAAAGAAAAAATATTCAAAGTAAAGTTTTCAAATATTTGAGAATGGGGAAGATCTGTTGCTTCTCCATTTTAAAATGTTGAGAAGTAGCATGACCTCATGGGGGAAAATAGAAGATTTGGACTCAGAAAGACCTAGATTAAAATCCTGGCACAACTCTTACTGGCTTGCGTCCTTGAGCAAAGAGTTTAATTTATATAAATCTTAGTTTCTTCCATCTGTAAAATGGGGATTATTGTATCTACCTTACAAACATAGCAAGCCAGCGATTTTGGCACCTGACACAAACTATATACAAACCAGTTCTCAAATCAACTCTGTAATTCATAATGTAGCCCACAGATGGGTGTTACTAACAATGCTCACCATCTGGTAGCATCCTGTTTTAAATAATTATTCTCACTAACTAGGTGCCAAGCTTCCAGAATCATTATATTAAATTTCTGCACCCTCTACGTTTTGGTGTCCTTAGACAAAGCCCAGAATGATCAGCTATAGTTTAGTTTGTGGAACTGTTCTGAAAATTTTAAATAACCCAAGAAATTTTGTATAGTGACAAAGTGGCAAGCATGTAACAGTTAATAAATTGGTGTTATTTAAACATGTCAGTAACACCTGTATGTAATCCATTTGCCACTCTACATTATCACAACTATCCAAATAAGACCACATTGAGAATACAGATTAATTCCATCAGCCACCTACAGTAATAAACACACAAGACGGCCATAAAAATTGGAACGTATTATAACATTTTTTCCAAAGATTCAACTTCATTCCTTCCCCCTGGACTTCTGGACTTTCCCTCTTATGCCCACAAAGACCTGAGAATTTAGAAGAGAAGATGGTATCATCTTCATTTCAAGAACCATTTCTAGCCCGTTAGAATAAGTGAAGTGTATTCAAAGTCACCACTATCAGGGAGTGCTTCCTCTCTGTAGGACTGGCAAACAGAACTGCTACTGTTGCGTTTTGCATTCCATCTCAGCTGTGCAAACACCTGTTAGTAAGAAAAACATCATACCATCTTTATCAGATCTACCCAGATAAACTCCTTTAGGATAAATAGTTTGGTAGTGAAATAACAAACTGTACCAATTCATAAGAATCTCTGTATAAAGCACTCCTGCTTAGTTCTGAAAGATGATTTTTGCCTGGATTATCAGATATCCAGAAATAACTATTGTACTATAAAGAATGCCAATCCAAACTGAGGGAATGGGAACAACTGTCATAAAAAGAGTTGAATTACAATGATTTATATGGATTATGGATTATAAGGCTGTTTCAATAAGTTTTGTCACAAAGGAACAAACTGTCCCAAAGAAAGCATCTCTTCTAAGTATAAACATCAAATCAAGCTCACAAGCTACAGTACCCAATTTTCCCATAAATTAAAGGATAATGTCCATATGCCTGTTATAAGTGGTAACTGATATACTTTTAAAGATTCCTTGGATTGGAAGCATTGATCTGACTTTTCATTTGATGGGCAGTTAAATCTACAACCATGAGAATTGAAACAAAAGTTATTTCAAATATTGGTTAAAAATTAGAATTCCATGATTGTGGGTTCCATAGTATAGCTGAATAAAAACTGATCATATTATGAACAAGTAAGACTAAAAGCAATAAGTCAATGATTAAATTTCTGTATTTGATGGCACATTAACAACAGAAACCAGGGCCAGCACTGTGGCATAACAGGTTAAGCCACTGCCTGCCACACTGGCATCCTATATGGGAACTTGTTCAAGTCCTGGCTGCTCCACTTCTGATCCAGTTCCTTGCTAATGTACCTGGGAAAACAGCAAGAGATGACCCAAGTGCTTGGGCCCCTGCACTCATGTGGGAGACCCAGAAGAAGCTCCTAGCTCCTGGATTCGGTCTGACTCAGCCCTGGTCTTTTGGGGAATGAACCAGCAGATGAAGATCTTTCTGTCTCCCCCTTCTAACTCTGTCTTTCAAATAAATAAATTAAATTAAAAAAAAGAAAATGATGCACAGCAGGAATGGACACAGTAGTTTCAGGAAGACAAACATTAACTAGAAGAAATATGTTTCAATAGTAACATTTCTTTTTTTTTTTTTAAGATTTATTTATTTATTTGAAAGAGTTACACAGAGAGGAGAAGCAGAGAGAGAGAGAGAGAGAGAGAGAGAGAGAGGTCTTTCATCTGATGGTTCAACTCCTCAGTTGGCCGCAATGGCCGGAGCTGTGCCGATCCGAAGCCAGGAGCTCGGAGCTTCTTTTCAAGTCTCCTACGTGGGTGCAGGAGCCCAAGGACTTGGGCCATCTTCTACTGCTTTCCCAGGCCATAGAAGAGAGCTGGACCGGAAGTGGAGCAACCGGGTTTTGAACCAGGGTCCATATGGGATGCTGGAGCTTCAGGCCAGGGTGTTAACCCACTGTGACACAGCACCCCCCCCCTTTTTTTTTTTTAAATTATTTATTTATTTGAACGTCAGAGTTACACAGAGAGAGGAGAGGCAGAGAGAGAGAGAGAGAGGACAACAGTAACATCTCTTAACACAGGAGTCTAACAGGTTTAGTATCAAGTTCTAGGGGAGAAATAACTCACCATCACAATCAGCAAAGGAACTAACCAAAAAATACATTCTTTGTTATTCGCTGACATGCATCTATAATTATCATTTTGAAGGAAAGATTTTTATTTTTCTGGTGCCATCAAGTGGCAACATTTATGAAGTGTCCTGACATCAAATGCAGATGGCTTTCAGACAGAAAGATGACACACTGTTGTGTCTCCCCTACGTCAACAAGACTCAAGTGATGTCTCAGCACACAAATATCCGAAAGGGAAAGGGGCAGATACCAGAGCAGATCGTCAGTAGTTCAGCTCCATTTTAAACTCCTAACCCAAGATGACAGGTAAGACACGAAACAAAAATAAGTGAACCTCTAAAATGACAATGTTTCACCAGCAAATAAACCAAAAAATCCATAATATGGTACCATCTGAAAACAAAATTAGATCAAAATAATCTATCAGTCAAGCCACAACTTCAGAATTAGTTTCTCAATTAGAAATCTTAAGTGATAGCTAAAATTATGACAACTTTAATGGAAAATGAATCATACCATCAACTATTTGGAACTGCATGTTTTAATAGTTTCTAAATGGTTATATCAGCAACTTCAGCAAGATAGTAAATACTAACCAAACAAACAAATAACAAAATTCCAATTCCTTTTGACTGCTACACACTCGAAGTATTAATAGTTTTTTAATCCTCAGGCCCACCAAAATGGGTAGCAACTGTGAAATACAAATTTCCAGTTAAACATAGCAAACTGAACATATGTACTAAGCTATGGTCCCTTCTGAAACACCATTAACATGGAAGTAAAAAGAATTTACTTAAGGCAAAAACCACACAAAATACAGAGATTGAGAAACAAGATCGGTATTTTAGAAGCTAGAATGTAGATGGATAAGAGCTTATTGACTTGAGAAACTCAAGAAAATTGCCTGATTCAGATAACACAGTAAAACTCCCTGGAAATTCACAGACTGGTAGCACCAGGTAGCTGTGGAGGTGAGACTGAACACTAAAAACCACAGAATCGGTCAAAATTCTGGTCAAGGAGCAGTTAGAATCCCCGACAAATTCCCTATTCCTCTCTATACAGCTAGGCATGCCTCTTCATACCACATTATAAAGCTGCCAGGTTTAAGGAGCAATCCAGAAAGACTCCTGTACTACAGGATACCAGCATGAACTCAATCAGCCAGGCGCCGTCTGTGCTGTGGACATGCCCAGTATAAAGACCTTTCCAAGACCCACAACCATCTCAACCCTGACCAAGGAAACAGCACCCATGGGCAAGGAAGCATCAACTGCCCCTTAACAAGAGGTGAGCTTTCCTTCTTAGGGTCTTTAAAGGAAGAGTGAGTAACGACCCCACTGTTTCTCTCTGCATATAGATAACATTCCATATGGAAATGAAAGTGAGAATATATGTGCCTCCTTAATTAATAGTCAAGTCTGTTGCCTATTACTAGCTGTTCTTCAATTTTCAGTGAGGCATACTCCAATTTTCAATGTGACTGATAAACACACATAAATCTATATTGTTTAGGGGATGGTGCTATGGTCAGCAGGTTAAGCCACTGCCTGCAATACCAATATCCCATGTCAGATTGCCGGTTCAAGTCCTGGCTGCTCCGCTTCCAATCCAGTTCCCTGCTAATGCACAGGACAGCCCAAGTGCTTGTGCCCCTGACACTCATGTGGTAGACCCAGATGGAGTTCCTGCCTCCTGGTTTCAGCTTGGCCTAGCCCTGGCTATTGCACCATTTGGGGAATGAACCAGCAGATGAAAGATCTCTCCTTTAAAACTCTCTCTCAAGCTCTGCCTTTCAAATAAATAAATCTTTTTAAAAATAAATCTATTATTGTTCAAGACTGATCTAATGCATGTACTCAACCCATAGGAAAAGTATAAAACATGTAATGAAAATGAGACTTGCAGAACTTGTTTCTGGGTTGACAGTCTCAAGTTTGACTAGCTGAATAAATTTCAACTTTGATTTTTCAATCATACTCTGATTTTTTTAAATTTACTCTTATCACAGATAAGAGTACTGCAGGAAAAAGTGGTAATATAGGAGAGGCTATGGTAATCTGAAGGGTACCAACAACTCAAAGACCACAGAACAACAGTGAGAAAGACGATTTTCTGGAAAGACAACCACTGCAAGAATGTCACATTAACTTGTCATTGCTGTGTGCAAAAACTAACATAACTTACTACAGAATGCTTCATCCCACTTTTTTGTTTATTTTATTTTTGCTTATTTACTTACTTGAAAGGCAGAGTGAAAGGGAGAAAAAGAGAAATCTCCCACTCCCCACATACCCACAAGAGCCAGGGCTGGGCCAAGCTTTAGACTGGAGCCAAGAACTCAATCCGGGTCTCCCATTTGAGTAGGCAAGACCCAGCTAGTTGAGCCACCACTTGCTGCCCTCCAGGGTGCACATTAGCAAGAACAGGGAAACGCAGGTACTCCAGTGTGAAATGCAGACATCCTATATGGCAGCTTAACCACTGCACCAAACACTGGTCCCTTCACCCTGCTTCTTAAGGGAAAAGGCAAGGGACTAGAACAAAAGCTGATACTTAAAAAAAAAAAAAACAAACAAACAAACAAACAAAAAAAACTTAAATTCTACCTATAGACATTCAATTACATTCAACTCCACATATCCCATGTCATACCCATTACTTAGTTGCACCATTATGGTGCAACTAAGAGGGAGAGTAGCAGGCAAATCTAAGACTTTTAGATTCTTAGTTCAAAAGTCCATTTCATTTTGTCTCTTTGGGCCATTAAGAGTGAATGCACTAAGGGTAGGAGCATGAGTGTGGGCGTGGGTAGAAGGCAGGATAGGGTGGGAAGTGCCACTCTACTCCTAAATCAGTATATGTGGAAAGTGAAACTTCTTTACATTAAAAAATATTTTTTAATTAACTAATTTTAAAAAAAGAGTGAATGTGCTGGAGAATCTGTGAATACGTCTGAGGCAGGTGTCAGGTGGTCAACACTTTGATCAAGCAAAAGAAAATATTCACACAAGAGACCGGCGACTTGCTGATTTTTAAAGGAATCTTGTTTTTGTAGCTTAATTGATCCAAGTATAACATTAAATACCTCTGGGAATGTCTGATATCTCATGTAACCAAAGTATACAGGCAAATATCAAATTAAGCTTCATCAATTTCCATTTTCAGTCTTACTTCTATATGGGATTATGCAGAAGATACAGTTGTATGTATATATTTTCTTCCCCAGGGATCAACATAAGAATGTGCCAACACAGATTAATACAGACAAAACTGTACCTTGAACGCCTTCTAGGAGCAAGTCAACTCCTCTCCGATAAAAATCAGAAGCAGCTTCATAGTCGTCTTCTTCTTCCTTTTTCAAAGCCAGCTTTATTAATTCTCCTGCTTTTTCCAAATAATCTCTCTTGCCAAGCCTGGGTTTTAAACTGCCAGGAAAGCGGCTACGACTTTCCCTTTCTTCTTCTGTTTTATTCTGTTCGCTGTCAGAGGCAACAGCCCCTAGTGCTGAAGAATCCGTAGAAAGATTGAGACCAGAAGTTCTGATGGGAGAATTTTGATTGGAAGCCATTCCATCATCTAACTCGGCAAGAGAATCCACATCAACAGTAAGAGATACCAGATCACTGTCACTGGAGAAGCCTAAAAATATGACCACAACAGCAAACAGATATTAAATTGAGAACCAGCCAAAAGAATGCAAATCATGCTAACTGTTCATTTTTTCATACTATCCAAGTCAATTTGGAAGGCTGTAATTTGCTGATGGAAGTCAGTGTCCAGCAATTTGTTTCAGCTTAGTTCACTCACTTTTGCACTGTTTCTTTATAGCTCTAGAAGACAATCTCCTTGCCTTAATCATCTAACTGAAACTGAAGGCAAGTCTTTATCCTCCCTCACTGCCAGGAAGAGCCTTTACCACAAGATCTTGTAAACAGTTTGCAGAAAACTATTGTGTATACACACAACTGCTTAAAACACACACACACACACACACACAAAGCATTATGATAAAGGAAAAAGAGTTAAGTTTTGGATTAAGATCAAAAACAGCATGAATTCCAGACCTTAAAACCTACTATGTGGGCCAGCACTGTGGCTCACTTGGCTAATCCTCCACCTATGGCGCCGGCACCCTGGGTTCTAGTCCCGGTTGCTCCTCTTCCAGTCCAGCTCTCTGCTGTGGCCCGGGAAGGCAGTGGAGGATGGCCCAAGTGCTTGCGACCCTGCACCCACATGGGAGACCAGGAAGAAGCACCCGGCTCCTGGCTTCGGATCAGCACAGCACCGGCCGTAGTGGCCATTAGGGGAGTGAACCAACGAAAGGAAGACCTTTCTGTCTCTCTCTCTCTCACTATCTATAACTCTACCTGTCCAAAAAAAAAAAACCTACTACGTGATCAACAGCAAATCACTTGGTAAAATTACTTATTATGCAAAGCTTTAAAAACTATTTTTAATTTGTTCAAGAGCTACACAGAGATGGAGAGATAGACAGCTCTCATTTATTCTTTTATTCCCCCAAATGCCTGCAATTGCCACACTGGGCTGGGCCAAAGCTAGGAGCTGGGAACTCAATCCAGGTCTCCCTTATGGGTGGCATCAATACAGTTACTTGAACCAGCACTAATGCCTCCCAGGATCTGCATGGTAGGAAGCTGGAATCAGAAGCTGGAACCAGAAATCAAACCCAGGTACTCTGTGATGTGCATGTCCTAATGGTAGGTCAAATATCTACCCCATTATATAAGTCTTTATAAGGAATGGAGTCAATGATAAAAGATTCTCATGACACTCTAAGTACTGTAGCAATTATATAACTAGGGGCCGGCACTGTCGCATAGCAAGTGAGGCCTCCGCCTGCAGTGCTGGCATCCAATATAGGCACTGGTTCGAGTCCCAGCTGCTCCTCTTCCAATCCAGCTCTCTGCTATGGCCTGGGAAAGCAGCAGAAAATGGCCCAAGTCCTTGGGCCCCTGCACTCACGTGGGAGACCGGGAAGAAGCTCCTGGCTCCTGGCTTCAGATCGGCGCAGCTCTGGCCACTGTGGCTACTTGGGGAGTGAACCAGCGGATGGAAGACTTCTCTCTCTCTCTCTGCCTCTCCTTCTCTCTCTGTGTAATTCTTTCAAATAAATAAATAAATCTTTAAAAAAAACTATACATCTATAGAATGATGAAACAACACATCCTCAAAGGAGTGCTTTTAGGTATTAACATCTGGAAACTGTATGCCATTTTTTTTAAAAAAGATTGATTTTAAAAAAAAATATTTACTTATTTGAAAAGTGGAGGGAGTTAGAGAGCCAGAGGCAGAGAGAGGAAGAGAAAGGTCTTCCATCGTTGGTTCACTCCCCAAATAGCCACAATGACTAGAGGTGGGCCAATCAAAGGCAAGAGCCTGAAACTTCTTCCAAGTCTCTCATGTGAGTACAAGGGCCCAAAGACTTGGGCCATCTTCTACTGCTTTCCCAAGCCATAGCAGAGAGCTGAATTGAAAGTCAAGCAACCAGGACTTGAACCAGTGCCCATCTGGGATACTAATAATGAAGGTGATGGCTTTATCTGCTACACCACAGTACTAGCCCCTAAAGATTGAATTTTTAAGAAATTTTTGTTTTAGGCTCTTCCACTAGCTTTCAGAGAGAACTTTGGCCTACCTTTACATCTTAGTTCTGTTTTTTTTTTTTTTTAAGATTTATTTTATTTATTTGAAAGTCAGAGTTACACAGAGAGAGATAGAGAGGCACAGAGAGAAAGAGAGGTCTTTCATCCACTGGTTCACTCCCCAGCTGGCCGCAATGGCGGGAGCTGCGCCTATCTGAAGCCAGGAGCCTGGAGCTTCTTCTGGGTCTCCCACACGGGTGCAGGGGCCCAAGCACTTGAGCCATCTTCTACTGCTTTCCCAGGCCATAGCAGAGAGCTGGATCGGAAGTAGAGCAGCCAGGACTTGAACTGGTGCCCATATGAGATGCCAGCACTGCAGGCAGCAGGTTTACCCGCTATGTCACAGTGCCGGCCCCTCATCTTAGTTTTCACACAGAAAAATCAGTAATAGGCATTCTGGAACTATGTAGCAGGAAAAATGACTTCTCCCACTTCATACAACTGATTCCATGGTACCTGGGCCTGACCCACCATACCAGATATCAACGTTGCTTCTCTTAGGACCTCGCTTTACAATCTCAAAAAGATTAAAGGCTCAAAAAAGCTTCTGCTTACATAGACTCTATCTGTAAATATTTACCAATACTACATTGATACCTTTTTTCTAAGTATCAATACTAGGACATTTTTTAAATGAAGCATTACAGCCACTGAGGGGCCAGCACTGTGGGGTAGCAGGTAAAGCTGCTGCCTGCAGTACTGGCATACCATATGGGTGTCAGTGTGAATCCCAGCTGCTCCACTTCTGATCCAGCTCTCTGCTAGGGCCTGGGAAAGCAGTAGAGGATGGCCCAAGTCCTTGGGCCCCTGCACCCACATGGGAGACCCGGAAGAAGCTCCTGGCTTCAGATCAGCTGAGCTCTAGCCATTGCGGCTATTTGGTTATGAACCAGCGGATGGAAGACCCCCACCCCCACCCCTCTCTCTGCCTCTCTGTCCACCTTTCAAATAAATAATCTTTAAAAAAAAATAAAAAATTTAAGAAATAAAGCCATTAACATCATTTTAACAAAAAATAACTAAAGTTCCAAAAGTACAAAAATATTGACTGAGAAAAGCGGCACTGCTTCACATTTTTACAAATCCTGTTAATACCTGGCTTGACAGAAGATGTCTACCCTCTTAGATCTGATTCTGCACACAGTCTGTTCACATTACATTGTTTTGGTTGAAAAGACATGAAGAACATATGACATGATATGTAACTAAAAAAGGAACAAATATTCCAGTAGTTTTTTTTTTTGTTTTTTTTTTTTTTTCGGATAATTGTGGGTGCTGTTTTTTGATACTACACCAAAACCTTCTAAGAGGTGGTTTCTTAAAGTTTGGCTACAATACGGAATAAGAAATCCTATCAAAGTAAATCCCACTTCTGCTACCTTCAATCTATTGGTCTGCTTGCACACTGAAGGCATTCTTGATCCACGCGTGAGTTTGTAGCATCACACATTGGTCATTCTGACATGAGTTTGTAGCATCACACATTGGTCATTGTGAAAATACTGGTTGTCTGAGTTGTGCAGGTCTTCCAAATACTGACACAACATTTCATTACTAAAATATCTCCCAAAAATCATGTGTGTTAGTATCACCGCCAATTTCATCAGAAAATTACTTAAGTGCTGGGAAACTGTCACACTCAAAGTGGCAGACAGAAGTTATCTAAAATTCCCAATCTGGAACTGAAAGCTTTACTTCATTATTGGCAACAAATATTATCAGTTGTTTTCCTTGAAGTGTCAGCTCACTTTATTTATTTTCAAGAAGAAAAGAATCTGCATAAATCATAAACAAAATCTGCCAAACACCCAAGCCTGAAAAACAACAATTTTATTATTTCAAGAAAATTATTATTTCAAGAAAAACAGCCTCTTATGGAAAAAGCAGCTAATTCAGCTTGTGATTCAGTTAACTGCACAAATGCTTGGCCTGAAGAAAACCAAGGTAATTCAGTATGCAAGAGTACTTTATGTACATTTATGTACTTTAGGTACATTCCCATATTATTATGCAGAATATTAAGACATATACCAAAAGCTGAGACTTAATCAAATCAAGAGTTTTTACTGCCTTACCAAGGACATTCTTACAAGAAATTAGAATTGATTTCCTACAAGTACGTGCACTGAGTTAGTGTGGTGTCACTGTCATCATTCACACCCGGGCCCAGCACCACCATTGTTTCAGTCATCAGTGCACATGTCAAAAGGGTGAAAAGGCAAAGAATGTCCCAAAGTGTCATTATCAAAAGTTTTTGCCTTGTGGATCCCCTGCAAAGATCCCAGGAACACGCATGGGACTGAAGATCACATTTTGAGAGACAGTGATCACTAAGCACTGTCAAACAGATTGACAACAGGGTCATGTGAAAAACAGTCTGGGATCAGCTATGAGATCCACACCACAATTGAACATTAATGGCCATCTCCCAGAAAAGAAAATACATTAAAGAGAAAGCTATTTCCTTGGTATTACACACTAAATCAAAATTGGAGGTAAATTAAGCTATATAATTCTACATCAGTGATAGGCAGTTTTTTCTCTAAAGGGCCAGAGTAAATATTCTAGGCTTTGCAAGCCCTGCTACTCAACTTTGCTGCTGTAAAACAAAGGCAGCCATAGACAACCTATAAATGAATAACCATGGCTGTGTTCCAATAAAACTTTATTTATAGACACTGAAACTTGAATTCCATATAATTTTCATGTAACAAAATAATATTCTTTTGATTTTGGTCAACCAACCATTTGAAAAGGTAAAAACTATTCTTTGCTTATAGGCCATTCAAAAACAGGTGGCGGGCCACATTCAGCCCATGGGCCATAGTTTGCCAACCTCTATTATAGACTCAAATTGCTTACTTCATATCAAATAAAGTAAGTTAAGGTAAAAACATGTTACTGGCAGCTAAGCTCAATTTCAAATCTGCTTTAGACACTACTTTGGCACCCTGTCAATATACCCCTGTGTTCAATTTTTTTTTTTAAATCCTTAGAATAATCATAAAGAACCTATTCTGTTCTCAAAAAGCAACAGATTTCATTAAATCCACAATCTCAAATGAGTAGAAATCTTTTCAGTTAGGCAATTCAGTCATCCTGACAGAACTCCATCATCAGACTCCTTTATAGTCATCTACAAAGTTATTCAGCCACTATTCTGAGAAATATAACTTTATTACAAGATATCTTTTTTTTTTTTTTTTTTTTTTTGGGGGACAGGCAGAGTGGATAGTGAGAGAGAGACAGAGATAGAGAGAAAGGTCTTCCTTTTTGCCGTTGGTTCACCCTCCAATGGCCGCTGCGGCCGGCGCATCACGCTGATCCGAAGTCAGGAGCCAGGTGCTTCTCCTGGTCTCCCATGCGGGTGCAGAGCCCAAGGACTTGGGCCATCCTCCACTGCACTCCCGGGCCATAGCAGAGAGCTGGCCTGGAAGAGGGGCAACTGGGATAGAATTCGGCGCCCCAACCAGGACTAGAACCCGGTGTGCCGGCGCCGCAAGGCAGAGGATTAGCCTGTTAAGCCACGGCGCCAGCCTACAAGATATCTTTTAAACAATTTTAAAATATTCTATGTATTTCAATACAAATCTATTTCCGTAAATGGTACTCTTATGCTCATATGATCTAGTCCATTGCAACTGATGAACAAATAGTTGGAAAAACAGTTCTGATTTATACAGCTAATCACAAAAGAAAGGAAATGCTGTGTTACAGAACTTTTGCTTGTTATCCAGTGTCTTGTCAACTGTCACCTTCACACCATCTACCACACTGTCCTGTGTCATACTTTGCCTGATTTTCCTTTCTAGCAAGAACAATAACAACAAAGGGCAAGAGGTGAAAGTTATGTCTACTCAGTTTTTTGGTTTTCAACCACAAAAACATAGTAACATTCTCATACTTCCTTTTACCCTTCCAAGCTTATTTTATTAGCAAAGAAAATCATAATTAAAATTAGATCAGAAAAGGCCACCAAATACTTTATGGAGAAAATCATATAGTAACATAACAAGTAAAAAGGCAAATATTTTTTACAAAATGTTTTTAAATTCTACCCAATTTCTTTTTTTTTTTTTTTTTTTTGACAAGCAGAGTTAGACAGTGAGAGAAAGGTCTTCCTTCCGTTGGTTCACCCCCTAAATGGTCACTACGGCTGGCGCTCTGTGCTGATCCGAAGCCAGGAGCCAGGTGCTTCCTCCTGGTCTCCCATGTGGGTGCAGGGCCCAAGCACTTGGGCCATCCTCCACTGCTTTCCTGGGCCACAGCAGAAAGCTGGACTGGAAGAGGAGCAACGGGACAGAATCCAGTGCCCCAACCGGGACTAGAACCCGGGGTGCCAGCACCGCAGGTGATGGATTAGCCTAGTGAGCCACGGCGCTGGCCAAATTCTACCCAATTTCTAAATGAAGACTCTTTAAAAGCAAGGAAACAGCAACAACAAACACATGCACACACACACAAGCAGGTTAGGAAGAGGAGTGTTTTAGCCAAACCAGAAGAAACAAAGGGAAACAAAAAGACTTCCGGTTCTACCTTTTAGGAAGCCAGTTAGGTAAAGCATATCAAAGTCCAAAAATGGCTCACATCTCCAACCCAGAAATTCAGCAATTCATACCAAACACTATCACACATATGGAAAGATCTATGGGTAAGAATATCCATCACAAAAACTGGGGAAGTTCTGGAAGTAACATAAGTTCCTAAGAACAGAAGATTATGTGACTTCCTGTGACACAATATTACAGGACAGTGTTTACTGCTAATGTACTCATGATATAATATGCAAAAACAAATGATAAAACAGTATGTACACTACAGCTCTAATTTAAAGACACAAGCATGCTGGAGAAAAGGCTAGAAAGATACACTAAATATTAGTAAGACGATTGCAGGGAATCAATAATCTCCCTATTGGTGACATTTAGGCAGTTCTACATGACAGATTTTAATAATACTCTTGTATGTGGTGAGCCCTTAAGCTTGGTACCTGAAAAATATCAAAGAGATGCTTACAGGGGATAAAATTAAGACTCTGAGAATAAAAGAAGTTATATAGGCATTGCTTAGAAAATATAAACCTATAGGGATCATCTGGCAGTCATTCCTAACCCTGAAGAGAAGTTACAAATAAATGATTATAAAGAAAAATGTGTTCAAAGCAGACTAACCCCTGACACCTGCTCCTTGCCTGACTTGTTTAACTCTCTTAAACCTAAACAGCCCTTTGCCATGCCTGGAAAGCCTGACCCTGTCGAATCCCCACAATCGTATGCTGCTGCTAAGCATCTACAGGACACGCTGATGTCTTTCTTTTCCGAATATAAGTAATTACTAAATGTTCTTCTTTTCAACCTGCTTCTCCAGCCTGCTCAAGGAAAGACAATGTTTTCAAATTCACCATGGCAATGAATCTCACTCATATATATGAAGACACTCAGGGCCTTGTTTATCCATCTCATATCCTTAACATGTCTGCTCAGCAGAGTGCTTGCTCAATTCCTAGAAACTACGGTCTCGCAATTCTACAAAACTACCTATCAATATCACCTGAAGTAGAGACCAGCTCCCTAAAGCTCAGGAAGAATATTAACCAGGAAGACTTAG
This sequence comes from Lepus europaeus, assembly GCF_033115175.1. Taxonomy (NCBI): domain Eukaryota; kingdom Metazoa; phylum Chordata; class Mammalia; order Lagomorpha; family Leporidae; genus Lepus; species Lepus europaeus. Next base: position 27,118,925 of record NC_084840.1, on the reverse strand, counting down.
GGAGCAACAAGCAAGGGGCAGGTTCTCAGTTTAGGGAGGTAGGAAGAACACTACGGCTGAGGCAGGGCAACCACTGACATATGATACAACATAGAGACTGTTCCTGAAAAGTTAAACCAACCCGAAGTCAATCCATACTTAAAGGGGCCCTCTAGGCCATCACAAGAGTAAAAGGTGTATCCTTCTCCAGCACCATCCAGTCAAAACCCTAAGCCTTTTTTGGAAGTGATACAAGGGGAAAAAGTCAAAGGTTCTATCAAAGCGTTCTGCCTCCAGGTTCATATCACAGAGATTCAAGTCTCAGGGCTATTAGAGGGCCCCAGGTGACTTGTTAAAAAGCAGCTACAGACATGAGGGATTTAGTTAGCATCCCAGTTCACCTACCTACCCTCACCTCTGTGCTTTGAAGTGCTCAGAGTAGGGCAGTACAGTGAAATCTGCCTCGGACACCATCTCTGAAAGACAAGCCCCAGGGGAAAAGGCTGAGTTGCCAGAGAATAAATCTTTATACTATATGCCATCAGAAATCTGTATTTGAAGACCATCTGTAAAAAGAGATCGGTCTCCTTTAGAACAACAGGTGGTCTCTCATGGGTGACTATATATAAAATACATGGCCTCATTATTATTAGCTGATGGCTTTCACTGAGCTCTGAGGTTCAAATATTGCCATAGTCAACAAAACAGAATTTCTCCTTTCCCTAGTAGCAATGACTCATGCTTCAAGCACAAAGCAAGACACCTAGCCAGCTGAACAAAGGTTACCCTAAAGTGGAAGACACCCATATCAGTCTCCATTAAGACATAAGCCCTTAGAAATTGGATTTTAAATTAATATCTACATCTAAAGCGTATTGCCAGTTAGGATGCCTGTACTTGATTCCCTACCTATCATTTGTCAATAGTGGTTGTTACTAAAAAGAACCATTCCTTTGATGTTCCACATCTTTGTAACATCCTTGACATATGTCCAAGATCCTTGGGACGTGTCTACGCTTCATCCTTGAAATTTTACGAAAGGAACACCAGAATATCCACTGTACACATTTGGTGAAATACAAAATAAACTCAGAAAACATACTAACCATAACCATAATCTCTCTAGGCTTCCCTTTTCCCCCAGTGCACTTCAGTCTGCTGCTTTCCACACCCTTCTCTGGGCTCCAATACAGCAAGCCTGTAACCAGTGTGCAAATAGTCCATGCTCAGCTTCTACACCAAATACGCCTTCTCTTGCCTCCCAACCATAAAGTTAAATTTTTTTTTTAAGATTTATTTTATTTATTTGAAAGACAGAGTAACAGAAAGAGGTAGAGACAGAGAATGAGGTCTTCCATCTGCTGGTTCATTCCCCAGATGGCAGCAACAGCCGGAGCTGCACCTATCCGAAGCCAGGAGCCAGGAGCTTCTTAAGGGTCTCCCATGTGGGTGTAGGGGCCCAAGGATTTAGGCCATCTTCTACTGCTTTTCCAGGTCATAGCAGAGAGCTGGATCGGAAGAGGAACAGCCGGGACTAGAACTGGCACCCATATGGGATGCCTGCGCTTCAGGCCAGGGCATTAACCCATTGCGCCACAGCGCCAGCCCCTGAAGTTAAATTTTCATTTCATGGGGCCAGTGCCATGGCTCACTTGGTTAATCCTCTGCCTGCAGTGCCGGCATCCCATATGGACGCCGGTTCTAGTCCTGGCTGCTCCTCTTCCAGTCTAGCTCTCTGCTGTGACCCAGGCAGTGGAGGATGGCCCAAGTTCTTGGGCCCCTGTACCCACACGGGAGACCAGGAGGAAGCACCTGGCTCCTCACTTCGGACTGGCGCAGTTCCAGCTGTAGCAGCCATTTGAGGGGTGAACCAACGGAAGGAAGACCTTTCTCTCTGTTTTTCTCTCTCACTGTCTATAACTCTACCTGTAAAATAAATTAAAAAATAAAATTTTCATTCCAAACTAGTCTCTGAGTGCTATTAAACACCTATAATGCCCATTACCTAGAAGGCACATGGCTTCATTTCTCTGAAATTACATTTTTTTACTTGCAACATATGGAATTAATATCATTTCTATTGTTCCTTCTACTCTAAAATCCTAATTTCATGACATATTATGAATTATTTTGTGATTTGTCCCAACTGCCCCTAAACTCGTAAAGTCTACTATTATCTTCAGTTGCTCTAGCATTTTCAGGAGTCAATATTTATAATTTGTATCATTTGTTTGATGTGTGCTTTCATACAAAACACATTCTCATTTGTGTTTATCTTAAGAAAAATGACCTGTTATATTTCTGTTTATTTTAAGCACCTTCCATCACAGTAAATTCAATAGAAGTAAATAAAATTTAGTTGAGTAAATAAACACTTAAGAGAAAAAAGTAATTTCTTAAAGCTGAGTAAGCACCAGAATAACATTAATACTAGAAGGCCAAGAAGCCCAACACAAGATTTACAGTTATCATGGTGCCACCTAGTGGACATTTGCATTATATTCTGTTTAAATTACTTTCAACTTTATATTTTGTCAGGTTACACTACGCCATGTAATCCAGTTTATCTAAAAAACAGATTTGTTTACTACGTAGCCAGTATGCTAACTCAAAAATATCAACTTTAAATCCAACAAATGGAAATAAGACAAATGTGGGGCCAGTGTTGTGGTCTAATGGGTAAAGCCCCCACCCACGATGCCAGTTCATGTCCAGACTGCTCCTCCAATCCATCTCTCTTTTAATGGGCCTGGGAAAGCAGTGGAAGACGGTCCAAGTGCTTAGGCCCCTGCACCCACGTGGGAAACCCAGAAGCAGCTCCTGGTTCCTGGCTTCAGTCTAGCCCAGCTCTGGCCACTGCAGCCATCTGGGGAGTGAACCAGTAAATGGAAGAGCTCTCTGTCTCTGTCTCTGTCTCTGTCTCTCCCTCTCTCTCTGTAATTCTGCCTTTCAAATAAATAAATCTTTTTTTGAAAAGAATGCTATTCCTTTAAAAAAAAACAATAAAAAGAGGAAATAAATGGCATTTTGATAAAGAAGATTCAGTTCAAACATAAATAACTGTATACTTTTCCAATTAGTCCATTTAAATAGTCAACACTATGCAATTTACAACAGTTTAACTACAATTCAGGCAAGAATTACTGTCTATGTACAGAAACTAACTATTACTTTCCCATCAAATAAACACACAAATCATGGGGGAAATGTCACTTTTAAGAAAGCTTATAAAGTCCAGCAAAATGTCCATCTCATTCACCCCATTTTATGACTAATGTAATACAGCTTAGTAAAGATCTTTTTCTTGTCTCTACAATTGTTCCAACAAGTATTTGGGGAGTTCTTATTCACAATTTATAGTCAAAACAAAGGTAGCTGCTGCTATTCTGGAGATATCTAAGAATATTCACTTCTAGGATCTGCTATGTATAAGCTCATTTCTCAATCTGTAGTTATGATCGCCTAGTCATATTCTCTTACTTGCTGAACGATCCTAGAAAACAGCCCTACCAAAACTGCAAAGGAAGTCAAGTAGTGTACCAGGAGATAGAAATGGCACACATTGGCAGATGAGATGTTATACCAACATCAAAGCAACCAGGAGCAACGGCCAGCAGAAGAAATTTAAAATGGAAATAAAATATTAACCAATTAAATCTTTTTCCTTTTTTGAGAAAACAGTTGAATTGCTTTGAAATTAAATGCTGTAAGCACCATTTCATCTAAAAAAATGTAAAACAGAGGTCGGCATTGTGGTGCAATAGGTTAAGCCACCGCCTGCGACACCTGCATCCTATTTGGGCACCAGTAAAGTCCCAGCTGCTCTACTTCCCACCCAGCTCCCTGCTAATGTGCCTGAGAAAGCAGCAGAGGATGGGTCAAGTGCTTGGGTGCCTGCCACCAACATGGGAGACCCAGATGAAGCTCCTAGCTCCTAGCTTCAGCCTGACTCACCCCTGGCCGTTGCGTCTACTTTGGGAGTGAACCAGCTGATGGAATATCTTTATTTCTCTGTAACTCTTTCAAATAAATATATAAATTTTTCCAAAAAGATAAATATTAACTTTGTACCCAAAAATCTATCAAATAATTTCATAATTTTCAGTTTTAAATGAAATATATTTACTGATTCATCACAAAATTATTGATTTTATGAAACTTTAAAGAGATTTCTCTATCCCTTTAATATGGAATAATTGCAGTTTCCAAAAAAAACAGAAATCCAGATCTTCATATTTTCCTCAGAAAGCTTTCATTTCCAAAAAAAGAAAGATCAACTGTATTTTTAAGATAATAACAAAACTAACGATCATCTGTTCTCTGACGAGCTTGCTGTGGTCTGGATACAGTGCGACCCCTGAAGTTTCTGTGCCGAAGTTTGGTCCTCAGTGTGGCAGAGTTGAGGTAGGAGAACCTTCAAGCAGAGGAGTCTAGAGGAAAGGAGTTAGGTCAATGGGCGACATCACCCTCAGAAGAGTTCTTCTGGGGCCCTGGGTAGCTCCCCTAAGAGTGTGTTGTTATTAAAAGAGTAAGATTGCTCCCTCCCTGGTCTCTGGCTTCCTAGCTTACCATGTAATCCCTCTGCACAGGGCAGTTTCCCGTTCTGCTTGTTTGTTGGGTCACAATGCTGCCAGAGGGGCTGCACCCAAGGCCAAACAGACAGAGCTATTGTCTCATCTTGGGCTTTCAAAGCCTCCAAAACTGTGAGCTAAATAAAACTTTTTTTTTTTTTCTTTCATAAAGCACCCCACCTCGGGTGTTTTCTTTACAGCAACAGAAAACAGACTAAGACTACATGCCATTCAAACTATAACTGAAGGAATCTGAAACGGCACACAATGTAATAGGATTTGTCCCTATGGCTCAGTCCACCAGCAAACTGTATTACAAGCATTGAGTATGGCAATTCACTTTCAAAACACCATCTAAAATACCACTCTCAGATGAGTTGCCGTGGAGTGGACTGTTGGGGTCTCAAGCCCGAGACTGTCCCCTGACCAGCAGGGGCCAATACAGACAATCACCGACAAGGTGAATGGGAGAGGTAAGGTCGACGGGTCAAGTACACACCACAAACACCTGTGAATTCAGTCGAAGCAGGAACCACTTTATTGAGGAAGTGTACAGGCTTATAAAGCTTACGAAGGACATGCACAGTAGGGGAGCCAATCAGCGAAAAGGTCACGCAGGCACAGGTGGACCACACACAAGGGCACCTTAAGCGACATATAGGGATCACGCACTGTCCACGTGTCCGGAAATAAATCGGACCTATCCTTGCAGGTGGTCCAATCTTGCAGGGTTTAACCACAGCAACCGCAGACACGCCCCCCCAATCATCCGCCAGGCGCCATGTTGTTAGGGACTATTTTAGGCAATGCCCAACATATCCCCCTTTTTGTTTTATATTAAAGAGAGGAAGAGGAACTCAGCAGAGAGTGTGCCTGTCTTAGGTTGTCCCCTCTCACTGGGATTAGCCCTTTAAGGAGCATGCCTGTCTTAGGTTGTCCCCCTCTGGGGATCTTAGACGTAGTCTTTGACTACTACTCCAGCTGTTAGGGGCTGTCCCAGGGGATCTTACCCGTGTCATTGGCTACCACCTCAGCAACTCAGGGTATGATGTATTATACCTCTACATCTTGGCAGTGGCCATGGGCAAATGTATAGAGTTCCCAATCTGGCGCTTAAAGAGCAGCATAACCTGGTTCTTGAAGAGTGGCATATTGTTGTTGGACCACCATTAACTGGACCGCAGTGATGCAATCTTAGACAAATTTACAAGGACAATGAAGACCAAGGGACCCACAATGGGGAGGAGATAAGGAAGCCATCCCCCAAGGCCCGACCACAGGCACATTTTTCAAGGTCTTCTTAGAGGGTCTTGATCTTGTCCTGGACAATGCCGGAGCGATTAGCATAAAAGCAGAACTCCTGATGTACCATGATGACCCAGCCACAATGAGGCAGAGAGCCCAATATGGTCTTTTCATCCCTGTAAGAGAAAAGAAAAATTACTCCTCAGGAGGGGGTCCTCCTGGGTGACTTTCTTGTCCAGAAGCCTTTTGAATAACAAAAACAGGGCTATTCCATGGACTCCTAGAGGGCCTAATATGAACCAGTTGTAATTGTTCTGATGTGATTTCTTTCAATACTGACAACTTGTTTCAAGGCAGCAGCCACTGTTCCCCCATATAGGTGGCACCAGGAGCCATTGAATTGCAGGGACCAATGGAACAGTGGCCTCTAAGATTGGGGGTGAGGTCTGACCTGGGGGGCTGGAACACCAGCCCTAGAAGCCTCGAAGAATGGGTCACCCCTGTAGTTGCTTAAGGGGCCTGGTGACTTAAATTGCTGTTGATGTTCTTCCTCCTCTAGGAGATCCTCATAGAATGCCTTATGATCTGTCCAGAAAGCATCCCGAAAGTTACTGGTATAGGAGGATTAGCGGCCTGGTTTCTTTCCGCCTGCGTATGACACTCGTCATTAAAAAGGCGCACCACTTTATGTATAGAGGACCAGGGAGTACAGCTTTAGCCCAATTTTTCCAGTCTTGGGTAGTACATTGTTGATGAGCGAGACCCTGGAGAATAGTCTCAGCCCATGGAGAATGTGGCCCATCTTCAGAAACAGCCTTTTTTAATTCTTTTAGCTCATGGGCTTCCCAAGGATACCACGGTGCAGGCCGGTTGCCTCCTGGGTTGACATTTACTGGAAAAGCCATGGAAGGTAAAATGGCGGCTGCAAGCCATCTTGGTTAGAAGGACCAGATGGCGGCGGGTGATCCAAAGGAGGGGAATGCCCATAAGGAGGTGGCCACATGGGCAGAACAAGGCCGGATGTCCCCTCTGTAAATGGAGGTGAGGTGGGCTGAGGCCATGCTGGGCCTTTAGGGGTTACCACCACACCTGAAGGCTCTACCTGAGTTTCAACTGCCTCTGGGGATTTACGAGCCTCCTGACGTTCCTCATTAAAGGCCACCCAGCCCATCTGTTTCCTATCAACCAGCTTTGGTGTGCAAGATTTTTTGTGTGGCTTTAAGCCTTGAGTCTTTAGTATGTATCTCAGTGCCTTAAGCGCTGGGTCCTCAAACTTAGCATGAAATTGCCCCATCCTTTCAGGGATACCTACCCCGAGAGCCTCGATTAGCCACGTCCGCCGGTACTTTTACTTAGGCCGGAGTCAGTCCTTCTTTAGGGCTCGTTTGAGCCCGTCGTGCCCCACATTGAGCGCCACTTGTCGGGGTCTCAAGTCCGAGGATGGTCCCTGACCAGCAGGGGCCAATACAGACAATCACCGACAAGGTGAATGGGAGAGGTAAGGTCGACGGGTCAAGTACACACCACAAGCACCTGTGAGTTCTGTCGAAGCAGGAACCACTTTATTGAGGAAGCGTACAGGCTTATAAAGCTTACGAAGGACATGCACAGTAGGGGAGCCAATCAGCGAAAAGGTCACGCAGGCACAGGTGGACCACGCACAGGGGCACCTTAAGCGACATATAGGGATCACGCACTGTCCATGTGTCCGGAAATAAATCGGACCTATCCCTGCAGGTGGTCTGATCTCGCGGGGTTTAACCGCAGCAACCGCAGACACGCCCCCAATCATCCGCCAGGCGCAATGTTGTAGGGACTATTTTAGGCAATGCCCAACAGTGGACTTCACATTTTGGCTCTAAGTCCAAACCACAAACAACTGCCACTCCCCAGCCTCCGTATCACTGCTACTTGTGGGCCAGGCTGGCTGCTGGCTACTGGCTCCCTGCCCTTCTACTCCTGGATGCCCTGACCCTAGGTCCTGCTTGAGCCTTGTAAATCTTTCAGTATGAAGTCAATTTCCCACATTCCCACAGTCCCAGACAATCTTAGGATAGTTAAAAGCCATTTTCCCTCTCAAATGACAATGCATCTGGAAGATGTCTGACACTTCCTTCTGTCTCTGTCAGACACAAAGGCTGGGAGGGAGAAAAACACATACCCATCCTATGAACAGCATTTCCAGCTCCATGTTTGTAATTCTGTGTGGACTGCAGTTTATTTTAGAGACGGTAATGTGGTTGAAAAACTAAACTGCAGTGACAAGATAAAGCGTCAATATTACTTACACAGGCGTTGCTTTGGTTTAGATGTTAAATGCTCCCCTAAAGGCCCCTGTGTTTAAGGCTTGTTCTCAAGTCTTATGCTAATGGTACTAAGAGGGTGAAAACTTAATCCAGCTATGGCATTGGGAGGTGAGGCCTTTGGGAGGTGCTTGGATTGGACTGGATGGTTGTAGAGCACTCCCAGGATTTTCAAAACTCCCCAGGTTTCAAAAAGAGATCACAAACACAGACAGCAAGTGAGCTCCCTGACCCCTGCCATCTGTCGCTCAGTGCTACTGTAGGATACCGCACAGCAGGGGCGCCATTAAGGGGTAGCCAGCCAATGGGCCTCACCCAGTCTTGAACTGTGAAGCCAAAATCAATTTCTCTCTTTTCTAAATTGGACTACCTTGGCCATTTCATTAGAGTGACAGAAAGCTAATTACTTCAGGAGTCCTAAGTCTTTTCTGTTTTTTGTTTTTTGTTTTTGTTTTTGACAGGCAGAGTTAGACAGTGAGAGAGAGACAGAGAAAGGTCTTCCTTTTTCCATTGGTTCACTCCCGCAAGTGGCCGCTATGGCCGGTGTGTTGCAGCCAGCGCACTGCGCCGATCCGAAGCCAGGAGCCAGGTGCTTCCTCCTGGTCTCCCATGCAGGTGCAGGGCCCACGCTCTTGGGCCATCCTCCACTGCATTCCCGGGCCTCAGCAGAGAGCTGGACTGGAAGAGAAGCAACTGGAACAGAATCCGGCGCCCCAACAGGGACTAGAACCCGGGGTGCCAGCGCCACAGGCGGAGGATTAGCCAAGTGAGCCATGGTGCCGGCCTAGGCTGCATCTCTTTTAACATTAATATAGCCATCTGTTCGCTTGCATGGCCTGCGATATTTGAGAAGACCATCCCAAGAAAAGTCATTCCTAATAATAATGTTCCTCCCCTTCTCTCTTAGACTACAGCAGAGGACAAAAAGACCTCTGCATAGCTCTCATCCATGACTACCTTCCACTGAAATCAGTTCCTGAGACGCCGTCCTCATCCCATGGCTGACTCTCTCTAGCAATAAAGGCTTATTATGGTCATTAAAAGAATGTAACATCTCCCACATCATAACAATCTTCAGTTCCTGAAAGTGGGGATAGGGGTTTGGAGGGAGGGGGGAAAAGGAAGAGAAGGAGATGATGATTACGCATTTCCAAAAACAATACTCCTCACTAAATACTTAGGAGGAGAAAGAAAATCTGCATTCCCAAGAACAATACTCTTCACCGAATACCCCCTGAAATGTTTCTAACATTCCTACTTTTTCTCTAGTGGACATCACAGAGTCAGTATGTTTTACAGATGGAAAATATGTATGCATCTCTCCTAGGAATAAGAAATTTGAGGCAGGGGCCGACACTTTAGTGCAGCAACTTAAGCGGTTGCCTGAGGTGCCGGCATATGGGCACCAGTTGAGTCCAGCCCCTGCTAATGCACCTGGGAAAGCAGGAGAAGATGGCCAAGTCCCTGGGCCCCTGCACCTACATGAAAGACCCGGAGGAAGCTCCTGGCATCAGCCTGGCACAGCCCTGATCATTGCAACCATTTGGGGAGTGAAGCAGCAGGTGGAAGCTATATGTCTCCTTTTCTCTGTAACTCTACCTTTCAAATAAATAAATAAATCTTTAAAAGAAAGAAGAAGAAGAAGAAGAAAAAGAAAAGAAATCTGAGGCAACAGCCAGATCAGGTTATCACAGACTAGTCATCTTCAAAGGAAACTCCTTCTAGAATCACAATCACACTAGGACACCAAACACGCACTAGATTTTCTAAAAGCTAGCAAAGATCTCTGACTAAAGCAGATTACAGAGAATAAATATTCCCCCTGCCCCACCAAAAAAAAAATGAATAAAACCATGGAGTATAAAGTAAATTATGATCAACAATGTTTTTCTATGACCTTGGTAGAATCGGGATGGAGTCAAAGATGTTGGCCCAAGGGAGACCCCTGAGCATGTGACTCCCATGCATTACATGGAATACATGGCTTAAACTAATGTATTTTGCTGCTCAAAGGGACTATTAAAAGCAAACATAAACTTCTTCTCAATGTGGGAGCACAAATAAATAATAACAAAAGCAAAACTAGACAAACGGGATTACATCCAACTAAGAAGCTTCTAAACAGCCAAAGAATCAGTAAATACTGAGACAAGCTAGAGAATGGGAGAAACGCAAACTATTCACCTGACAAGGGGTTAACATCCAGAACATAAGGAACTAAAACAACTCAGTAGCAAAAATATTAATAATAATTAGTAATAATAATCTGATTAAACAATGGGCAATAGACCTAAATAGACATTTCTCAAAAGAAGACATGACTACCTCCAGTGACAGAGTCATAAGGCATCCTCCTCTGTCATAAACTTTTACTCATAAAAGAGTTCAAGAAATATGACTAAGTCTGTTATTTTATCTTTTACAAACCAAACCTAAGCCACCTTGGACAAATCTAATTATTTTTCCTTTTAAAGACCCTCCTCATCTCTTTTCAAATCTATTTTTTATTTAATTCCATAATCTTTCCTGAAAGAAAACTAGTTATGGAAATCCAAAGGCTAAAATGTACATATTTAAATCTTCATAGAAATTCAAGTATGGTTTAATACAGGAATAAAACAAGAGATTAAGCATTCTTGTGTTAAAGTGATTGAAAGTACAAAAATTGCTTTAGTTTAGACTCAAGCTATTAGAAAACATAAAAGACACTAAAACTGCCCTAGGTTTCTTCTTTGAGATATGACTAAATGTTTAAAGCCAGCCTTGGAATTGTCTCAAAGAGCCGCTAAAAAACTTAAGTAAGGCATTCTTATATTAGCATTTGATTGTCTAATACAGGAATGACTTACTAAACTCCAAAGTACTCATTATAACATTTCAAAAGCAAGCAATCAAATGTGAAACATCACCAACCTAGTCCAGTGGACCCAGGATCAAGGAAAAGCATTCAAGAGTCCGTGAAATAACCTCAAATCCCTAAATGTATCTGTTTTTTGTAATGCAGATAAGACTGACACCCTTCTGCAACTGAAACCTCAGAAATGCCAAGAAAATTAGTCTCTTACCTTCTGTGCTACACTCAGGAAAGGTATCAATGAGGGAATCAGGGTAAGCTTCAGCAGGACCAATTAATTCAGAACCATCATTAATTATTCCACCCTAAAAAGATCAGAGCAATTGTGTTTCACAGTCATTAAAACTAATTTTAAAAAAAGCAGTAATATTTCAACTGAGTATAAGTACAATGATTACTATTAATCTATTAAACTCAACTACTACTGTATTCAAAAAATCAAGAGGTATATCAATATCAGAAAAACAGTTGTAATAAACATATCATACCAATACAACATGCTACTTATCAAGGGCACTGTGGAGTGGCAGTGGGGAAGAGGAAATTTATGGAAAATTATCCTTTCTGCATAATTTTTCTGTAAACCTAAACTGCTCTAAAAATAGCCTAGTATTTAAACATTCAATGGGAATATTTCTCTTTAAAAAAATTTTAAATCTATCAAAAAGAAAATGCAGAAGAAAAATCTCATCCGCTAAAAAATATTGCTCAGTATCCTTACTGACTAGTCATTTCAATTAACGATAAATTATGGAATCCATTAAGAAGTCACTAAATTTTATCACATTATAAACAACAACATAGCACAGAATACCTCCAGTGATCTGAGAAGCCACGTAAATTTGAGAGCTATCTGTATAAAATGTAGGAAAACCAAAGAAGCAAGATATTGTCAGCAAAGAAACACATTTTGAAAGATATTTTTAAAAATATAAGCTTCATCTCTACGTGACCATCATTTTAAATTTACAATTAGGTTTGCAAATTCAGACATCAAAAGATATTTACTGTTACTCTCTTTGAAACCAGAGAATGCTATCATCAAACAAGGAGTGGTGATATGATTTTGCACTGTGCTTTTGTGAACCGAGCGCTCCAATCACAGATTTACGAATTTATAATTCTTAAATAATTATAACTGGTAGCTTTGGAAATCCGCAAGGAGAGAAGGCCTATACTTCCAGGAATGGAGAGTCCCCACCCATACTTCAGGGGAAGAAAAGTCCTTATCAAGGTCCCCACGGGTGCCTAAAGGTCAACCAATGAGGATCAGACCTGCCTCAACCTTTAACCCCCATGCCCTGTATCTACAAAAGGAGCCCTCCCAACGTCTGACACACGACTTCTCTTCTCGGCCCCTGCTCTGTTGGGACTGAGGAACCTCCCCTGGGAGCGGAATCCCAATAAAAGCTTGTGAATTGATTCGTCTGCCTGGGAAGATTTGTTATGTGCGGACACCTTGCACCCAGCTCCAGCTGTTGCAGCTATTTGGAGAGCAAACCAGCAGATGGAAGATCTCTCTCTCTGCTTCTGCCTCTCTGTAACTCTTCCTTTCAAATAAAAAATAAATTTAAGACACAATGTATGTATTTAGAATAGTAAACGCTTATTATTAGCTGACATAAGAGCTGCTTATAAGATAAAGACTTCAAAATATCTTAGTTTGCAATCTTAGAGATATATTATTTATCAAACCGCATTCTACAAAGTAAGTAATAAAGAACAAATCTTTAATGAAACAAAAATAAAAGTAAAAAGAAGTATTCTATAGAAACTAGAGGGACGTGGCAGAAAAATATGCCACAAGTCTATTTTAAAACTCCAGTTCAGGCCGGCGCTGCGGCTCACTAGGCTAATCATCCACCTGTGGCGCCCACACTCTGGGTTCTAGTCCCAGTTGGGGCACCAGTTCTGTCCTGGTTGCTCCTCTTCCAGTCCAGCTCTCTGCTGTGGCCTGGGAAGGCAGTGGAGGATGGCCCATGTACTTGGGCCCTGCACCCGCATGGGAGACCAGGAGGAAGCACCTGGCTCCTGGCTTCAGATCGGCACAGCGCGCCGGCCGTAGAGGCCATTTGGGGGGTGAACCAATGGAAGGAAGACCATTCTCTCTGTCTTTCTCACTGTCTAACTCTGCCTGTCAAAAAGAAAAAAAAAAAAAAATGAAAGAAAGAAAGAAAAGAAAAAAAACACTCCAGTTCAAAAATAGTAATCTTTGTAGTATTTTCTGAGTAAGTAGTAAAAAAATTGTCATATAATATCTCAAAATTTTATGTTAATTCAAAGTTAACATAGAGGGAAGAACTTCAAATATTAGAATGAGTAGATCAACAAATGCTTTTTAAAAAGGCAATGACAAAACTAGATAAATCTGTTAAAGAACTACCATTGAGTGCTCTAGAAATTGATCAAAAGCATAAAGCAAATGAAAAAGCAGTTTATCACAAAAGCCACAGAACCACAGTGAGAACTATGGGAGTCTGGGGCTTTCTTGCTAGAGGCTGTCCCACCCCCATTGCAGTGAGACAGCCATGCTAACCATAGAAAGGCAAGGCAAACCTTGAAAACCAACAAACTCACTCGTGAGGAAAACTGATGTGATCTGGACTGAAGCATAGAAAATAAGCCACCCTCAACACTGCTGTCAGTAACGCTAGCATTCTCAGTGCCAGACGAATGGTGAGCGTCAGTGGCTCAGCAAGCTTGAGTGGCAGTTTGCAAAAGACCAGGCATATAGCAGGGAGATCCAGAAAAACAGAGTCACAGGAGGTCTGAATAAGGTACCCACTCATGGAAGAGAGAGCAGAAAAGGAACCACCACTGAAGCCTTTGGCAAAGCATGAAACAGTACCTATGCACAGAGAAAATGCAGGAAATCTCAAAAGAAAGTAAAATTCAGGGAAAACTGAAAAACTGCCTCAATTTTGAAAACAGAGAGAGAACCATCAGCATTATGGGGGAGCTTATAACAACACAGGTATTTAAGCCCAAGTAATGGCCAAACTCCGGCCAAGCACTAAGCTGATAGAGGACTAATCCCTAAGTGGCCATGCTTACAAATGAAACTAAATCAAAAATTAAGTAGAGATATCAGCGATCACATAATTCACAGGAAACAGAGTCCACAGATTCAGTTCAGACTAAAGACACTAACAAAAAGCGTTAGTTATCAGGACATTTGGCCTGGCAGTTGAGGTGCCGGTTAAGATGCCTGTGCCCCATACTGCAGTGCCCACGGTTTGATTCCTGGCACCAGCTCCCAGCCAATGTAGACCCTGGGATGCAACAGGTAGCTGGGTCCCTGCCACCCATGTGGGAGACCAACACTGAGTTCCTGGCTCCCAGCTTCAGCCTGAGCCAGCCCTGATCATTGTGGGCATTTGAGGAGTGAACCAGTGAATGTGAGCATGTGTGTGCTTTCTCTCTCTTTCTCTCTCTCTCGTTCTCTCACTCTCTGCCTTTTGAAACTACTAGAAGAAAACGTAAGTGAGACATTGGAATAGGCAAAGATTTTTTGGATATGATCTCAAAAGCACAGGAAACAAAAGCAAAATTAGATAACGGGATTACATCCAACTAAAAAGCTTCTACATAGCAAAAGAATCAGTAAAGAAACAAGCTAGAGAATGGGAGAAATGCAAACTTCATCTGACAAGAGGTTAACATCCAGAACATATAAGGAACTCAAAAAACTCAATAACAACGGCTGGCGCCGCGGCTCAATAGGCTAATCCTCCGCCTTGCGGCGCCGGCACACCGGGTTCTAGTCCCGGTCGGGGCACCGATCCTGTCCCAGTTGCCCCTCTTCCAGGCCAGCTCTCTGCTGTGGCCAGGGAGTGCAGTGGAGGATGGCCCAAGTGCTTGGGCCCTGCACCCCATGGGAGACCAGGAGAAGCACCTGGCTCCTGCCATCAGATCAGCGCAGTGCGCCGGCCGCAGTGTGCCTACCGCGGCGGCCATTGGAGGGTGAACCAACGGCAAAAAGGAAGACCTTTCTCTCTATCTCTCTCTCTCACTGTCCACTCTGCCTGTCCAAAAAAAAAAAAAAAAAAAAAAAAAAAAAACACTCAATAACAAAACAAATAGTAATAATACAATTAAACAATGGGCAATAGACCTTTCTCAAAAGAAGATACTCAAGCTTTCACAAACCCTAAAAATAAGTGTCTCATTTCACAAAGTCTATAAGCAAGTGTCTTCCAGCCATCGTTACAATCAGGAATTCCCAGATCCAAAAGAGAGGATAAACTGTTTTTTCAGCTCTGTGGCATGTGTTAATTTGCATGACTGCTTTTTGTTACTTCCACAAAGCAATATTCTCCTTGCTTAATAATAATGCCTTTACCTACAGGCTTAGATTCCCTGACACAGAGAAACAACGGTAAAAAGAATAATAAAGAGCTAATTGTTTATCAATTCAATTATTCTCAAGATCTGCATTGCTGTATGATCTTCATGTTGTTTATAGAGTAAGAAAAATTAAGCAGATAGGACAGGCATTTGGCACAGCAGCTGTCACCTGGAACACTTGCACCCCACATCACTATGCCCAGTTAGAGTCCCAACTTCTCCACTTGGGATCCAGCTCCTTGCTAATGTGCACCCTAGGAGGAAGTAGATGATGGCTCAAGTACTTGACTCCCTGCCACCCTTGTGGAAGACCCAGATGGAGTTTCAGGCTTCCTGCTTCAGCCTGGCCCAGCCCTGACTGTTGTAGGCATTTGAGTAATGAACCAGCAGATAGAAGATGTGTGTGTGTGCGTGTGTGTGTGACTATACAATGAAAACAAACATTGCTTTCAAAAAAGAAAAAAGCAAAATTGATAGAATTTTTAAAATATCAAACGGAAATTGTATACATATCTGCACTAAAAATAGAATCTGTATCTTAGACTTTATTATTTAGCTATTCAACTCTTTTTAGAGAAAAATGAAATTCAAAAGAAAGCAACACTTTGTTTTATTTTGCTACAAATTAGAAAACAGAAGTGTTTAATAAGACATAAAATATTCCAGAAAGATGACCAAACCTTGAAGAAATCTTCAAGTTGTTTACTGTTGTAAAGAGCAGGAATATTGGCAGAAAACTGGAGCAGGTCTTCAGCGCACTGCCTTCTCTCTTCAATAACAGTTTCCTCAAATCGTCCTAGGATTAAACAGGAACCCACACGTAAGGAAAGAATGATCAACCCACTGGCTATGCCACAGATCAGAAAGCAGCCGCAGGCCCACCACTGCCTATTTGCTGGGCTTATCAAGCAAACTTCCGAAGTGAAATCTAATCTCTACCATTAGAATCAGCAACACTGTCACTAGAAAAGAAAACAAGGTTACTATAAAACAAGAGGCAGAGGTGTCAGTGGTAAATAAATGCTGTGTTCATAATCCAGGACCCATCACTGTAAGAAACTCACCAGTTAAGGAGCTGATGATTTGAAAGTTGAAAAGAGAATTTTAAAGAACTCGGGTGGTTTTCTATCATAATTTAATACTGTAATTACTCATACAATTTTCCCTTTTCTACTCTTTGATTTAGAACAGGGCTGAAGAGAGGAAATTATGAGAACATCTGTACTATCAGTGGGGTCAAAAACCTCAGCTCCAAGCAAAAGGCTTTTATGCTCAGCTCCATGTGTGAGGCTGTCAGCGTCCATGACAGCAAGCTCGTGAGAAAAAAGAACACACACAACACCAGTGAGATATGCTTTATAAGGTGATCGAAAGGTGGTTTTCATAGAATTTTTAATGATATGTACAATTTGAATGCTGATAAGACATTTTCAAATATCATACTGAATTACTCTTAGATTAGATTACTGGTTGGCTGGCATGTCATGTATCACACTGATTGCAATATAGGTTTAAAAAAACACAAAATCAAAAGAGCAACATCATTACATACTGAAACATTTTACAGAAAACTAAGGCACAGAGAGACTCCTGGTCATCTAACTCAAGGCAAGAACTTAAAACTGAGCCACTAAAATACCCTCTACCCAACGTGTCTCAAGCTTAGGGAAAGTCTCTGTTTCATGATAAAGAAGGTTTTGGAGTTAGATATGGGTTCCAACACAAGCTCTATCATTCACTAGCTCTAAAATTTCAGGCAGATGATTTACTTATTTGTGAAATGGAGAAAATGGATGAAGTACTTAAGGCTCCCACTTCTATGCCAGGCGCATCATAGCATACTTAACAGATTATCACACTGTCTTTGAATCTTTAAGTGCTACCACTGTTTTTTGTTTTGTTTTGTTTTGTTTTGTTTTGTTTTGTTTTGTTTTGTTTTGACAGGCAGAGTGGACAGTGAGAGACAGAGACAGAGAGAAAGGTCTTCCTTTACCATTGGTTCACCCTCCAATGGCCGCTGCGGCCGGCGCGCCGCAGCCAGCGCATCGCGCTGATCCAAAGGCAGGAGCCAGGGGCTTCTCCTGATCTCCCATGGCGTGCAGGGCCCAACCACTTGGGCCATCCTCTACTGCACTCCCGGGCCATAGCAAAGAGCTGGCCTGGAAGAGGGGCAACCAGGATAGAGTCCGGCGCCCCAACCGGGACTAGAACCCAGTGTGCCAGCGCCGCAAGGCGGAGGATTAGTCTGTTGAGCCACGGCTCCGGCCTAAGTGCTACCATTGTAACTAGCACACAGAGCATGCTGGCAAATTTCTGTTGACTGTGTCAGTAAATAATGAAAACGAGACCAGTGCTGTGGCATAGCAGGTAAAGCCACCGCCTGCAGTCTGACATTGCATATAGATCCTGGTTCAGGTCCTGGTTGCTCTACTTCCGATCCAGCTCTCTACCAATGCATCTAGGAAGGCAGCAGAGGTGGCCCTAGTAATTGGGCCCCCGCATCCCCATGGGAGACCTGGGGGAAGCTTCTGACTCCTGACTTTGGCCTGGCCCAACCCTGGTCATTGCAGCCATTTGGGGAATGAACCAGAGGTTGGAGGACCTCTCTCTCTCTCTCTCCATCTCTGTCTCTGTCTCAAACTCTGCCATTCAAATAAATTAAATAAATCTTTAAAAAAGAGCTTCATTTCTCTATTAAAAAAATAATGAAAACTTACAAAATAATTTTTAAAGATTTATTTATTTATTTATTTATTTGAAAGGCAGATACAGAGAGAGAATGAGAGAAAGAGAGAGAGAGCAAGAGAGAGAGAGAGAGAGGTATCTTCAAGCTACTGCTTCACTCCCCAGATGGCCACAATGGCTGGGCCTGGGCCAGAACAAAGCCAGGAGCCAGGAGCTTCATCTGGGTCTCCAACTTGGGTGCAGGGGCCCAAGCACTTGGGCCATGTTCTGCTGCTTTCCCAGGGGCATTAGTAGGGAGCTGGATAGGAAGTGGAACAGCTGAAACTTGAACTAGCACCCATATGGGATGCTGGCACTGCAGATGGAGGCTTAACCTATTACATCACAGTGCTGGCCCCAGAAAAATTTTCTTAAAAAATAAATAAATAAATAATTATCTTACACTGGAAAATCCTAAGGAGAAATCTTTTATTTTATTTCTAAGATTTATTTATTTACTTGAAAGTCAGAGTTACACAGAGAGAGGAGAGGCAGAGACAGAGAGAGAGGTCTTCCATCCGATGGTTCACTCCCTAGTTGGCCACAATGGCCAGAGCTGCACCGATCCGAAGCCAGGAGCCAGGAGCTTCTTCTGGGTCTCCCACGTGGGTGCAGGGCTCCAAGGACTTGGGCCATCTTCTACTGCTTTTTCAGGCCATAGCAGAGAGCTGGATCAGAAGAAGAGCAGCCGGGACTAGAACTGGCGCCCATATGGGATGCCAGCACCTCAGGCCAGGGTGTTAACCCACTGCGCCACAGCGCCGACCCAAGGAGAAATCTTAACTGTGGGTTCAGAAACAGTGCCCTACGCCACAGTTCATAGACAAGTTTCCAGGACAACAATCCAGAATTCCTCACAGATACTCATACACACAGAAAATTTTTCTAAGAAAAGGGACTATAACTTTATCAGCACCACAGACAAGTGGTAGTGAACTAGATTCCTAACATCCAGTATAACACTTGATTTACCACGGAACAGGCTTCCAGTTGCTCTCCAAGTATCTCTTCTCACTTTCTTCCTCCTCAGTAAGCTGATGTCCCATTTGTAACCGGGTGCACGGCAGCCCAGAGAAGAAAACTACCACTGCCAGCTGGCCTTGCAGTTAGGTGTGGACATGGACTGGTTTGGGGGCAAAACATGTAAGCAAAGATATTCGGTATGTGCCCAGGAATCTCTTAAAATACAGCTCTCTCCCCTCACTTTTCTTCTTTTGTCACTTTCCCCTTCCAGGAAGGCCTATGAAGTGGAATGTTAAAAATGACAGAACAAGGCAGGAGCTTAGATTCCTAATCACTATGGTACTGCTAGGCCTGAGGCTACTGACAGATCTTTTGCCTTGAGAAACAAATGGAATTCTGTCTTGCTTTAAATTCTGTCACAAGGGGGCCAGTGATGTGGCATAGCAGGTAAAGCTGATGCCTGCAGTGCTGGCATCCCATATGGGCACCAGTTCAAGTTCTGGCTGCTCCACTTCCAATCCAGCTCTCTGCCATGGCCTGGGAAAGCTGTAGAAGATGGCCCAAATCACTGGGCCCCTGCACTCACATGGGAGACCTGGAAGAAGCTCCTGGCTCCTGGCTTCAGATTGGCATAGCTCTGGCCATTGCAGCCAATTGGGGAGTGAACCAGTGGATGGAAGACCTCTCTCTATCACTCTCTTTCTCTCTGCCTCTCCTCTCTCTGTATAAATCTGACTTTCAAATAAATAAGTAAATTTTAAAAATAAAATAAATTATGTCACAAGTAACCAAACCTAATATGCTAATCCTGGGGTGGGTGCTTGGCACAGCAGTTAAGATGCCACTTAGATGGGGCCAGCGCTGTGCCACAGTGGATTAATGCCCTGGCCTGAAGCCCCGGCATCCAGATGGCGCCAGTTAGAGACCTGGCTACTCCACTTCCGATCCAGCTCTCTGCTATGGCCTGGGAAAGCAGAAGATGGCCCATGTCCTTGGGCCCCTGCACCCTTGTGGGAGACCCAGAAGAAGCTCCTGGCTCCTGGCTTCAGATCAGCACAGCTCCAGCCATTGTGGCCAATTGGGGAGTGAACCAGCAGATAGAAGATTTCTCTCTCTCTCTCTGACTCTCCTCTCTCTGTGTAACTCTGACTTTCAAATGAATAAATAAATCTTTAAAAAAAAAAAAAAAAAGATGCCACTTAGAAGCCTGCATCCCATATCAGAGCCTGGGTTTGAGACATGGCTCTTCTCCCAGTTCCAACTTCTTGCTCATGCACACCCTGGGAGGCAGCAGTGATGGTTCAGCTAGTTAGATCCCTGCCAACTGGGAGACCAGACTGAGTTCTCAGCTCCTTGTTTTGGCCTGGCCCAGTCCAACTGCTGCAGGCATTTGGGGAGTGAACCAGTGAATGAAGATCGATCGATCTCTCTCTCTCTCTCTCTCTCTCTCTCTGCCTTTCAAGAAAATAAAATAAACCACATGCCAAATCTGTTTTTCTCATAGTTCTCAGTTTATAAGCAACAATTATACTCAATTCTCCCCAGTGAACAACAGCATATCTAAAATAACATTACTGGCTTACCTAATTTTTTTATTTATTTAAAAGGCAGAGTCTCAGAGAGAGGGAGAAAGAGATCTCCCATCTGTTGGTCACTCCCCAAACATCATATTAGCTGGAGTTGGGCCAAGCCAAAGCCAGGAACTTGGAACTCAGTTAGGTCTCCCACACAGATGGCAGGGACTCAACTACTTGAGCCACCACCTTCTGCCTCTCGGGCTGCATATCAGCAGAAAACTTGAATCAGAAACAGCCAGAACTTGACCCCAGGCACTCAGATATGGGATATGATGACCCAAGCACTATCTTAACGCCTGCACCAAATGGTCCACCTCTAGCTTACCTGTTAATAATATTATCTGGAAACAAACTCAAAAAAGAGCCCCAATAAGTAGAACAAATTCTATGGCCCGGAAAAAATGTCAATTATTCAATCTTGGGAAAAATCCACTGGCCAGATGGGTAAAATGCTCATTATCGCTTCTCTTGTTTAGGTAAGAAAATATAAACCTGTGCTTATGACTCTGGTCCAATATATTTATCCTTTAGACAAAAAGCTAATTTGACTCTGGGAATTAATATTAGTAATTTTTAAAATATCAATGATCTTAGAACAGAAACCTAGAAAATATATATATTACTTTATACTTTAACCCACAAGACCATGTGATGTCATTTTAAAATGTGTTAACCACTTATTAAGAAATTTTAATGGTAGCCTTCTTAATATTTAATGATACCCTAAAAAGGTCATATTTATATCTGAAATACATAAAAATCTGGAGACTTTAATCTCAGTATCTCATCTCCCCTCCCCATTAAGCTAGACAAAAATACTTGAACAATGCAATAAATATGTTAAAAGCTTGCCTCTGTCATACTTTTATTGATCTATGCATTTCTGTTTCACTAAACTCAGACTAGCAGAGAAGAATTAAAACATCTTTTTCAGACAGAGGACAACCAAAAATAAAGACTATGTATTAGAAGATTCAATTACATTGAGTACAATCATCAAAGCAAATATGAAAGAACACGCTCACTTCTTTGTCCCTAAGATATTGCAGTATAATATCAAAAATATTATCAGTAGCATAAAAAAAGAGAGGCAGATGGCTTTTAACATAATAACTATTGGCTTTAATACAAGTAACAAAGCCCTGTAATTCTAAAATTTAAAAAAAAAAAAAAAGTAACAAGATTCCATAGTCATCCTAATGGTGGACAATAACTCCCTCGTGGCTATTCCCTAGCTGTTTATCCTGTAATAAAATCAAGATTTCACTTGAAAGGTAGCAACAACATGAGAAACCATGAACAGGTGCTTCTCTTGTTGAAGATTTATTTAGATTTCCATTCACACTGTCTGCCAATGTTTACTTGCCTGTGAACAATTTTTCCTTGAGGTTGACTGTGCAATATCACATAATATATAAATGTATTATGTGTGCATAATATATATAAGGCACTGCCCCAGCCCCACTTATCTAATAATGGTTTATTAACTGCTGTGGCAGGGGTGGAGGGATTCTAATTTGGCTGTTTAATCACTGAAAATAAAGCCTCTCTCCCTCCCTTACTTATAAATTTTCATATTTTCTCTATTTTCTCTTATTATTTAGAAGTAGTTTACTTTATAACTTTAAAAAATACAAATGTCATTGACCAAAAACTGGCTATATGAAACTAAAACTTATTCTTGACTAATAAGAACTTGCCAGAAAAGCTTGATGTTGATGATTCTTAAATATATCAAAAATTCACTCTCAGAGTCAAGAGTGGCCAAGAGTCTCTGGTGTGAATTCTCTCTAGCTGAACACAGTGGACTGATTATTCCTCGAAATTAGGGAGAATACACATCATTGGGAACTCTGGGGCATTTTACCAAGAGTGTGTTAGGAAGGACTTCCAAGATCAAGCTTATGCGAGCCACTTGGGGGAAAGGTTCAACGAAGTGGGGCTTTGCTCAAGATTAGATGCTGTCGGGAAGCAGGAATAATTCTATGATGCTATCAGAAACACCTAATTCTACTAATTCTATGAATTTTAATAAATATCCCAACAAGGTGAGAACAAAGCAACACTAAAGCTATGATTTATGAAAAAGCAGCACTCACAGTAGACAGAATATCACTTTTGTGACTTGAAAAACATTCATGTGCTTGTTTGGTTCTCAGTAATTACAGGGAGGTCTTGTTTTGTTTTTGTCTTGATCCAAGGACACAGAGTGACTCTGTCTACTATTTGTGCTCTGTGAAACTGTTTATGTTCAACAGGAGAACAACACAGGCCAGCTGCGAATGCCAGGCCAAATTCAAGGAAAATCAAGGTTGAAGTGAAAGCTAGTGCCAGGCTAGATCTTAGCTGTCAGAAGCTGTATGTCTCTTTCTCATAGGAAATCACAGTCTCATGATAAAAAAAAATTAAAAAAAAAAAAAGAGTTAATCACAAGAAAACAATCAGTTCCAGACTGTGAAACCTTCAACAAACTGTTCTATAGTCTATAAAAATGTCAATGTCGTGAACAACAAAAACAAACTTTATAAAGACTATTCCACATAAATCAAACAAACAGAAAGGGCATGACTACAGACTCTAAAAGAAGCTTACACAGACATGCTTAGGACAATTGGAGAATCCCTGCACACATGTGGGAGATCTGGAAGAAGCTCCTGGCTTCGGCCTGGCCCAGCCCCGGCTGTTATAGACATCTGGGGAATGAACCAGCAATCAGAAGAGCTCGCGCTCTCTCCTTCTCTCTCTGTAACTCTGACTTCCAAATAAATAAATACATCTTTAAAAATAAATAAATAAAATACATTTGAAGGGTATAATACGGTGATCACAGGAGAAATACGGGAAGTAAGGGCAAAATGTCACAATATCTGCTACTGGCCGGCGCCGCAGCTCAATAAGCTAATCCTCCGCCTTTGGCACCGGCACACCAGGTTCTAGTCCCGGTCAGGGCCCCGGATTCTGTCCCGGTTGCCACTCTTCCAGGCCAGCTCTCTGCTATGGCCCGGTAGTGCAGTGGAGGATGGCCCAAGTCCTTGGGACCTGCACCTGCATGGGAGACCAGGAGAAGCTCCTGGCTTCAGATCTGTGCAATGCGCTGGCCGCAGCGTGCCAGCCACGGCGGCCATTGGAGGGTGAACGAACGGCAAAGGAAGACCTTTCTCTCTGTCTCTGTCTCTCACTGTCCACTCTGCCTGTCAAAAAATAAAAAAATAAAAATTTTTTAAAAATCTGCTACTTATGCTCAAATGATTTGAGCAAAAATGAGACACAGAGAAATACAGAAAATGTGGCAAAACATGAATAATTCATGAACTTGAGAAAAACAGGTTTACAAGTGTTTACTACACATGTTTTTTTCTGTATATCTGAAACTTTTCCAAATTCAAAACAATAGAGAAAAATAAAATGAGTTAAGTGCCATCCTGACGAGAAACAACTGGGTGTGGAGAAAATCCACCTCAGCCTACAGGAAACATGGAGAACTTCCTAGAAGAGGAGACCTAAAGTCTGGAAGGCAAACCTAGAGCTCACAGTAGAGCTCTGCAGAACTGAAGAAAGAGACACAGGATCCAGTGTGGCTGAAGGCTGGGCAACTAACGAAATGACAGAAAGCAATACTAGTTGAGCTGTGTTAGCCACTCACCCAGACACACCACCACTAGGATCCTCAGAACACAAGGTCTTACCCCTATCTTACCAACATGCAAACTAAAGCCAGAGGTTAACCTGTGTAAGATCACCCACCAATAAAGAGTGGACGGAAGATTTAGGTCCAAATCTAACCGCTCTTTTCACTGCTCCACTAGAACAGGCACTACGGCTCTGATGATTCTGTAAATTACAACAGGGCTTCTTTGTCACTGAGGTTTACTTACTAAACATGAGAGAGGAGCTGAAAGACAAATGATCAACAACCTTTCCTTCCACACCACCACAGCTGCTGCCTGCAGGGTTCACTACAGTTATCAAGCATTACAAATGGACTGTACTATTTATTGGAAGAGATAAATTGCTAACTTATTAAGATTAATAAGAAACTTTCATTCTACAATATGGAAGGATGCGAAAAAAAGTTGAAGATAATCAATAACAACAGACAATAATAGCTGAAAACCTTAACCAATTTAGAAGCCACTCCCTTTCACTCAGTGATAAGCTTATTACTGGACTAAAAGTCATCAAAGAAGACACTATCAATAATGGACTTTTGGCACATAATCACACTTGTCAGGCACAGGAGCAGTGAGATGCCAGTCAAAAGAGATTACTCTTTGTAATTGCAACTTTTTTTCTATTTCATTTTATTTGAAAGTCAGAATTACAGAGAGAAGAGAGATGGGGCGGGGGGGGGGGGGGGAGGCAGAGAGATCTTCCATCTGTTGGTTCACTCCCCAAATGGCCACAATGGCCAGACCGAAGCCAGGAGCTTCATTTGGGTCTCCCACGTGGGTGCAAGGGCCCAAGGACTTGGTCCAACTTCTGGTGCTTTCGCATGCTCATTAGCAGGGAGCTGGACCAGAGGTGAGTAGCCAAGACCCAGACTGGCACCCAAAGGGGATGCAGGCACTGCAGGCAGCAGTTTAACCCACTTCACCACAGCACTGGTCCCATAACTGCAACTTTAAACAGGAATGTATAAAGAAAAAAAGGAACTATAGATATTGGATAGTAACTGTGAACACAGGCAACAGAAATGTGAAGTACCATGGAGTCTGAGCGCCAATGCCAAAAGCAAGCAGTCGACAGTTACCAGCCTAAGATGTTAAGAGCTTATAAACTACCAAATGCTTAGCAGGGAAACAGAAGTGATTGACGGCCCCAGAAGAACTAATGTTTCTATTGCTATTGATCTATCACTCATATCCCTCAACTGTTTTTCACCTAAGAAAACACAAGTATTTTCCTATTATATGACGGGATTTCAGAAACTTCACAGGAAAAAATGGAATTAAAAGATTGTTTTCGCACTGGCGCCGCGGCTCAATAGGCTAATCCTCCGCCTTGCGGCGCCGGCACACCGGGTTCTAGTCCTGGTCGGGACGCTGGATTCTGTCCCGGTTGCCCCTCTTCCAGGCCAGCTCTCTGCTATGGCCCGGGAGTGCAGTGGAGGATGGCCCAAGTGCTTGGGCCCTGCACCCCATGGGAGACCAGGAGAAGCACCTGGCTCCTGCCTTCGGATCAGCACGGTGTGCGGGCCACAGAGCGCCAGCTGCGGCCGCCATTGGAGGGTGAACCAACGGCAAAAGGAAGACCTTTCTCTCTGTCTCTCTCTCTCTGTCTACTTTGCCTGTCAAAAAAAAAAAAGATTATTTTCATCTCACCAGAATTTCTGAAACCCATGCATTATTTTTTCACCATATGCATTTTCAAGAACTTTTTGAAGGGTCCCTGTGATTCCAGATGTCATTAAAAATCATAATTGTTACTATCATTTGTTGAATTGTAGCAACAAGCTTCTGATGACAATAAACGAAACTGATGTTGGTCCACTAAATGAGATTCTCTGCATCTTGTCCTCAAATCTCAGGCAGCTGTAAACCACGCAGAACATCCTGAGGAAGCAAGACTGAAGTCCAGGGAGTTCTAGAGCCCTGTAATCAGCCTGAAGAAATCACTATGCCAGGCAGACGACAAGCCAGTGAGGGAGGGCATTCTGAATTATTTCATGCCGCTCACACTTCTTCCTAAACTAAAGAGACTGTCCGTAGGGATCAAATCAAGAAACCAAACCACACAGCAATCTGAATGGGGAAAGTTTCATCTGAAGAATTATTAACCATGACAACAAAGTAATGAGAAAGTAAAAGAGAATGCTGAATACCCCAGGGGGAAGGAGAATGCCACGGAAGGAACACTGGGAAGGGGAAACCCCTCCCCAGGCTGGGGTTCAGGTCTTCACGGAGAAGTCATGGCTGCAGCCACCAGATGAGGAAGAAGTTTGCTGGGTTCCCCAGGTCAGAACTGAGCCAGAGTTGTCAAAAAAGAAAGAAAGACCCCTCCAGAGTTTGAGCAAGCCAAGGATGGCAGGCAGGCAGGCAGGCGGGCAGACTGCCACGGTGTGAGGAACCACTCAGGAGCAACATACTGCAAGGCCTGGGGTCTGAGCATCTGTGCAGGAAAGGTCCTGAGAAACAACTTTCTGGGCTAAAGGCAGGCCAATGCCGACAGCCAGACGTGCAGAATAAGAGGGGGCGTCAGGACCCTGCTCCCCGGCAGGGAAACCCAGCCTGGAGTCAGCAGTGTCCACGTCAGAAGATGCACCAGAAACAAGCCTACATGGGCTCGCAGGATGAAGCAAGGGACAGTTGTGCAGAAACACAGTTGGAAGCTTGCTCTCCAAAAGGCCCAACATGCCTTGGTGCCCTTAACTGGATGGTCACCAAACTGTGGGGAAGAAGCTCCTTGCTTTGGATCGGCACAGCTTCGGCCGTTGTGGCCATCTGGGGAGTGAACCAGCGAATGGAAGACCTTTCTCTCTCTCTGCCTCTCCTTCTCTCTGTGTGTAACTCTGGCTTTCAAGTAAATAAATAAACCTTTAAAAATAAAAAAGAACCCTACGGGATTTTTCTAGGGTAGAGGGAAAGAACCAAAAGAAGTATTTGAAAGAGGTGCTAGAATTCAGATCTCACTGGAGACGGTGTGGTTGCGGCCCACTGAATGAGCGAGGTTAGCCGAGCTGCCCCAGCCCCAGCTGTTCCAAAAGAGGAGAGCCAAAGCTAGAGGGCAAAGGACCACAGCCCGGGAGAGGCAAGCAGGAAAGTATCTGCCATGGTGCCAGAAGGCCCAGGCTAAAAGGTCAGGAGCCACAGGCAGAAATCCACAACAAAATTTGCCAGAGCATGAACACCTTCTGGTATTAAACACACTCCACTGGCAGCGTGGAGCAAGCAGGAACGCAAGCACATCAATACCCTATATCCTGCAGGGCCCCTCCAACACCCTCTACTGACCAAGCTCATCCAGGCCAGCTGGAAAAGGAGGCCCAGCAAGTCAAGGATCTGCAGATAAAATGTGCTACATGGCTAACTGGCACAGCCTTGAACACCATTCCCGAGAATAACAACCAGGGTTTCTCGAAGAAGGGGTAGATTGCTGGCCTACAGAAGAAAAATTCAAGACAAGCACTAAATAGTTATGCTGGAAAATAATAAGTATTAAGATAAAAAGAAAGAAAAATATGGCAGCAGCAAGTTACAAGGACAGAGAAGCCAGCTTAAAAGTGCTCTTATCATTCAAAACAGGAACCATTTGAGCACCAAAGCAGGGACATTAATGGGCTCCAGCCTACCAGGAGAAAACAGGTGTTTTCCCCTTGCTGTGTGGTTTGGTTTATTGATTGATCCTTACTGACAGTCTCTTTGGTTTAGGAAGAAGTGTGAGCGGCAATAAAACAGGTGAATGAGTCCCAAACAGTAAGGGACATATGGGTACATTCACAAACACAATGCATACACAGACAGATACAGAGAGCGATACACAGATGGGGAAGATCACTGGGTCTTTAGTAGTTAGGATGCCCCAGCCCATAATGCAACACCTGGGTTCAACATCTGGCTTCAACTCCTAATTCCAGCTTCCTGCTAATGTAGACTGTGAGACATCATGGTTATGGATTAAGTAATTGGGCTTCTACCACCCCCATGGGAGACACAGATTGAGTTTTCAGCTCCCAACCCAAGCCTAGACATGGGCAGCTGGGGTGAACCAGCAGATAGAAGCTCCATCTACTGCATACTCACTCACTGAGTGTGTATGTGTGTGCGTGTGTATCTCAAATAAGCATTTTTTAAAAGGTGCAAAGATAAAGGGAGAAGGGAGGGCAATGGCCAACATGGAGGGGGTGTTGGAATTAGAAAATCTTTCTTTAGTCATCACCAATCATTGATTCATACACGAATCATCAATGAATGCTAAATCTTACTAGCTATAAGAAATTTTAAAAATGAATATACAGTGTGCGGTAGTCTAAAAAATGATTATTCTCCTCCCCCAAAGATAACAGCTCCTAGTCCCTGGAACCTGTAAATGTTAGCTTACTTGGAAAGAGAGTCTTTGTGTTTATGACTATGAATCTTACAATGGGGAGATTATCCTGCATTACCCAGAAAGGCACTAAATGCCAACACATGTTTCCTTACACGACAGGCAGAAGATTTCACAGAAAGGTTAATATGAAGATGGTACAGACAGAGGCTTAAAGATGACAACCTCCAAGATTGAAATGACACTGCCACAGCCAATAGATGCCGACAGATACAAACTGAAAGAGGCAGGGAACGGACTCTCCTCTCAAGTCTCAGAAAGGAACACAGCCCTGCCAACACCTCAGTTTCAGCCAAGTGATGTCAATTTCACACTTTGGTCTCCAGAACCAAAGTTCTTTGAGAAAACAAATTTCCATCATTTTAAGTCACCAAGTTTGTGGTCACTTGTTACAACAGCCACAAGAAACTAACACACAGGGGAAAAGCTGACCAACACTTAGACCAGGTGACACAAATGCCTATCATTCATGAGAGTCAGGTGCACATTATAGGCCTTCAGATATGATACTCTGAGAAGGAGTACCAGCCAGGAATATTCCATTACCACAAACTACACACGAGGAAACATCAGAGAACTAAAATGATGATCATCTCTGAAAAATGGTCGTGAGGAGGGGAGAAACAGAGAGAGGAGAACACATTCTTCATTCTTCAAAAATGCCAATGTGGGCTAGGCACTTGGCCTAGCAGGTAAGATGCCAGTTAAGACATCCACATGCCACATAGGAGAACCTGGGTTTGATACCAGCCTGTGGCTCCTGACTAGCTTCCCACTAACACAGACCCTGGAAGGCAATGGTGATGGTTCAAATAATTGGATTCCTGCCACCCATGCAGGAGACCTGGAATGAACTCCCAGTCACCAGGCCCTGTCCCAGATACTGTAGACATCTGGGGAGTGAAAAGGCAGCTGTAAGCTCTTCCTGTCTGTCTCTGTCTCTCTGCCTCTCAAATAAATGATAAAAATTTCTTTTAAAAATGCCAATGTAGTAAAAGAACAAAAAAAAAGGATATAGAAATGTTCTAGACTAAAAGAGACCAAAGAAAAATGATAACTAAAGGAAATATGAATGCTAGGATGGTTTCTACTCTAGAGGGAGAAAAGACATTATCAAACCAACTGACAAAACTGGAACACAGATAATAAGTTAGTTCAAAGTACTGAATCAATATTAAATGTAGGGACCAGGGTTGTGGTGCGGCAGGTTAACCCAGCACCACACATCAGAGGCTGATTTGAGTCCCAGCTGCTTCACTTCTGATCCAGCTCCCTGCTAATGCACATGGGAAAGCAGCAGAGGATGATCCAAGTACCTGGGCCCCTGTCACCCCCACAGGAGACCCAGATGGTGCTCTGGGCTCCTGGCTTCAGCCTGGACCAGCCCCAGCTGTTGTGGCCATTTGCAGAGGGAACCAACAAATGGAAGTTCTCACTCACTCCTTCTCTCTTTCAAATAAATAATTTTTTAAAAATAAGAACTAAATTTATCCAAATTGATAACTGAACTGCTGCTGTAATAAGAGATCACTATCTCAGGAAATTCACACTGAAATAATTAAAATTAACAGGCCATTAAATTTGGAATTTATTCCGAGGCAGCTCAGGGGGGAAAAAAAAAGTATGTACATATGTCTTAGATACACATATGTGTTAGAGCAGTGGGGTGCAGAGGAAAACAGACCAGCAAATGATAAGCAAAAGGGATAAAAGCTTAACAATAGGTGAATCTGGTTAAAAGGTGTACAGATGGTCTTGTACTACTCTTCATTATTTTCAACTTTCTGTAAGTTGGAAAAACTCCTCACCTCCACGGGCTGCCCGAGTATTCTCACAACACGGCCACTGGACTCCCCAAAACAAGGGATAACATACAGAGGGGAGATGCAGGCTTGGGGCAAGTACACCCAAGATGGAAGCTGCAGGTTTTCATAATCTACCCCTGAAAGGGACACTGTGGCCCTTCTGCCATACACAGACTAACCCTGATTCAAGAGACAAGGACATGAATACCAGGGGCAGGGACCACTGAGCGCCATCCTAGAAGCTGACCACCAGAGAGCACCCTTTGGCCCTCAATGATTCCCATCCTTCCTGCATACAAGATACACTCAGCCTCCTCCCAAGGTCCCCACAGGTCTCATCCCATTCCGGTAGCAGTTCAGAGTCCAGAATTCCATCTCAGTCAGGTCCAGGCGTGAATGAGGTTCCTCAGCTCCAGTTCCTGAAGTACACGAGCGTCTTCAGAAAGGCCACGGAAAATGTATAACGTGGAAAGCTCTGCGTGGAGTTTAAACTTTCTGCACCAAAATAAAAGTGCCTTTCCATTTCACTTCCTACTAACTTGTGAAGCACCCTAGTAATTCCTTAAGGCCAATTCTTCCTGACCTGTGAAACAAGACAACTTATCCAGCACGGAATGCAACAGTAGGTCAGGCACAGATCTCCTGGCACACCTGCACAATAAAGCAGGAGTGGGAGGCAGGGCACACACACTGGAAGTTCTTAAGTCTCACAGCCTGGGAATAATGCTACAAAGCTCTGGCTCTGGCCTCTGGGCTACTAGTTAAAGCTTATGAGTCCTATCCCCTTATCAAAGGGAGCAGGGTTTGTAGCTGTGTAGGTTTTTCAGTCTGCTTCCTGCCAATATAATTTTGGGACTACAAAATGCCTCTCCTCATTTTTCACTGCTTTTGTGCCTGTCAGTCCAAACAGACAGTGTTTCTGCATAGATCATTTTAGGTCTCCTGGTATTCTTTGGGCTTGTCCCACCAACGTCATACCCATAAATCTCTTCAACTATCTAAGACCTTTTCTACAATTGGTTTTGCTGATTTGTCTGTGGCTTCTAATTCCTTAAGACCTTGTTGTTGGGCTAGTGCTGTGGCATAGTACATCAAGCCTCTGCCTGTGGTGTCAGCATCCCATATGGATGCCAATTCAAGTCCTAGCTGCTCTACTTCTGATCCAGTTCTATGCTAATATGTCTGGGAAAGCAATGGAAGATGGTCCAAGTGCTTGGGAACCTGTAACCACGTAGGAGACCCAGAAGAAGCTCGTGGCTCCTGGCTTAGGATAGGCCCAGCTCTGGCCATTGCGGCCATTTGGGGAGTGAATCAGCGGAAGATCAATCTCTTTCTCTCTCTCTCCTCCCCTCCCTGCCCCCCTGTCTGTAACTCTGCCTCTCTGATAAATAGTAAATAAATTTAAAAAAAAAAAAACGAAAAAATCTCTCCAGAGAATATTTAGTCTCCCTCAATTTTTCTGAGGTCTTAAAAAAATATTTGAAGGCTTTATCTTCAGAACATGTTTCCCTGGCAAGGCCCTCAATTTGATCTTTAATCAGAAGTCATTTATTTACTTATTTGAAAGCCAGAGCAAGAGAGAGATACAGAAAAAGGAAAAGAAAGATCTTCCATCCACTGATTCATTTCCCAAATGGCCACAATGGCCAGGGCTAGACCAGGCCAAAGCCAGGAGCCGGGAACTCCACCTAGGTCTCGCACATGGGTGGCAGGGGCTCAAGCACTGGGGCCATCCTCTTTTGCCTTCCTGCACTCAACCGTAAGTCGACTTGAATTAGCACTCGAATACGGAATACTGGCACCCAAAGCAGCGGCTTCACCTGCTGCACCACAATGCTGGCCCCAGAGGTCATTTCTTAATTGTGATAGTTGTTTGCTATCTGGAAAGACAGCATTTTCAAGACAAGTCCTAGGTTCTTTTTCTTGAGTAACCCTTCCTTTAGTTTCTCTCCTATGACATCTTGTGATAAGCAGCAAGAAGAAATCATACTGCACTTTAAATACTCTGGCTGGAAATCTTAGCAAGATTAACCAGTTCATTTGGTTTATTTCCTTCTTTCCACATAACTGTAGGCAACAGTGTGGCTGAACCTTCTCCAACTAAATAAAGATCCTCCTTCATTGGTTTCCAGCAACATTTACCCAACCTTCTTGCAAATGCTCACTAAAGCCCACAAGGGGTCTATTAATCACTTCTTCAAGTATTCAGGCACTCACTACCACTCATCTCAAGGCCCATGCTCATTCCAAAAGCTCTCTCCTCATTTTCAATCTTTTCGTGAGAGCACCCACTTCTAGGTAACCAAATCTATTAGCTTGTTATTGTGTAAAAAGTTACTCTCAAACCAGAGAGTAGCCTACAAGGAACAATGACTATCTCACACAGTCCTTGAGGGTCACAAGTCCAAAAATGGCTTTGCAGGTGCTCTAAGTCAGAGTCTCCAATATCCACTGCAAGTGCTCCCCATAAGAGTGCCTGGGCTCAAATTCCAGCTGTGCTTCCAAGCCCCCTGGGAGGCGCAGATAGTGGCTCAAAGGAGCAAGGTCCATGCCTTCCTTGTTGGAGACCAGAATTGATTCTGGGGTCCTGGCTTTAGCCTCGCCCAGCCCTAGCTAGTGCAGGCAGGCAGAATGAACCAGCAGATGGAAGATCTCTGTCTTTTGCTCTCCTTTTCTCTCTCTCTCTGCCTTTCAAATAACTAAGTTTTTTTTAATAAATGCTTTTTTTGGCTCAAAAGTATTTTGAAATCTACGCATAGTGCCATCATTAAATGTACTTCTCCTGAACTTTTTGAAGACCTCTCATACAAACTACATTGGTAGAACATAATCCAAACTATGAACCATGTAACTGTGTTTATCTTTCAGTGTTTTTAGATTGTTGTGATCATTTTTGTGTTTTTTTTCCTATATTTTCCACTTACTTTTTCTATATCAAATACATAATTAAATCCTATCAAATACAGATGTTTTTTATTTGATCAGTCTCAGAAACACCAGGAATCTAACAGTTCGGACTTAATCAACAGCTATATTAAGACCATAAAGAAACAACTGCAAGTGTTTGCTGAACAACATAAACCATCTTAAGTAAAAGGGTCACTGACTTCGCAGTGTATGGAGTTGGGCGAGAGTTGAGTAGACTCACACAATTAGCTAATCATCACTTTTATTAAATTGCAATTTCAAAACAGCCACTTACCAAACACTATTCCTTTTGCAAAAGGAGGAAACAACTCTGAGTGTCGAAATAGGTTTTTATGAATTTGCCATAGCTCTTTGTGCAGTTTCTTAAAATCACTGTATCTCTTCCATACAATTATCTAAAAAGAGAAAAAATATTAAGCATGTATCTCATAGCAAAACCATTCTGAACATCAAATAATCTTTTCATTAAAGCATTGAAAACTGTCAAAGACAAACAAATATTCTAACCAATATAGATAACTGTCTGGAATTAATTCATAAAACTTGCCTTAAAAATGTGGTAATTCTGTTTGGGTTTTTAAATTTAACAAATACAGTTTTATTCATACTAGACAAGTATTCAGTAACTTGATCTCTTCAAAACCTAATTGCTATTTGTCTGGAAGTAAGCTCGATGTGAAAAACATGTATTCTTTCTCAACACAGCATGCTTAAGAACATAAAATTACTAATTTAGGAAATTTTTAAACACAAAGGACATACTCAGCATTTGCCTAAAAAGATAATTTAAGTAATACTGAAGAGGAAATGACTATGTAGTAAGTAATTAACATGAACTATTGTATTTCACAGACCTTTCTTTTATAAAACTCAATTTAAACCTGTAATATGAATTCTGAGGACAATGTGATTACTGATCAGATCATTGAAACTAGCACACTGCAAAACACAAAATCATAATATCTAGATTAGATAACACTAATAATTCACGAATTACTGTTTAAATTTACTCATATTAAACTGAAAAACACTTCGTAAAGAAAAAGAACTTGACATATGACCTTGCTATCACTGAGCCAGTCCCTCATTCTCCACAAAATAAGGTAAAACTGAGTTCTAAATTTCATTTCTTGGTATACTGGGACCTTAGCTTCCACATAATCCAATCATCTCACCTTTAACAAACTCTAAGTTTGTTTATATACAACATAGTTTACTGAGCAAATAATAGGCCACACAGGCTGCTTAAAGGACTCTTACCAGAAAAACCTATTCTCTGTATATACCGAAATCCTTTGTCAAACTCTGTCATGGTACCAAAAATTCTACCTTGATGAGTAGGGCATTTTGTCTTTAGTACAGTTATAGACTGAGGAGGCTAGGCAGACCATAATATGAATTAATTTAAATAAATTGCTTCTTCCTCGTGCTTCCCTTTCATTATTCATTTACTCAACCAGAAAAACAATCTCCAAAACAAGTATTTTTACGGCCTTACTTTGTGCTAAGCATTGTGGTGCCACCAATGCTGCAGCAGATGAAAACCACAGTCCTTCCCTTCAAAGAGCTCATACTCAAGTTTGGAAGAATTAACCAACATAAGAGATGCATCATAGATGGCTTGACAAATACTGTGAGGAGCAGCCCAACAGTGTTCTTAGGAGAATCTAAACCAGCCTTGGGTACCTGAGAAGACCTTACAGAAAGTATTATCTCAGCTGAGAGTCCAGAGGGAAAAGGTCATCAGCCAGACAAAACAATGGGAGAGTGGTGAATGGGGACAAAGTTACTCAAAGGAGAGAAAGATACCTCACATATTTTACTACAATTTTGACTTTTGCCACTGGATAAGTGATGCTGCCATTCTCTGGGATGAAGAACAGAAAAGAAGACAGTAGCTTTGAAGCAAAAAAGATGTTCAATTTGGGGACTAGCATGGTGATACCCCAAAATAAGCTACCACCAGCATCCCACATTAGGGCTGATCCCTGGCTCTTCCACTTCTGATCCAGCTCCCTGTTGATGCACCTGGGAAAGCAGCAAAGGATGGTCCAAATGCTTAGATCCCTGAAACCCATATGGAAAACCTGGATGGAGTTCCAGGCTCCAGGCTTCAGCTTGACCCAGCCCTAGCTGTTGCAGCTATTGGGGAATAAACAAGCAGATGGAAGATATCCCTCTCTCTCTTGCTTTCTTGTCTCTCTTTCTGGCTCTGTGTGTTTGTGTGTATGTTCGTGTATCTCCCTCTCTGTAACTCTGCCTTTCAAGTAAATAAAATAAATCTTAAAAAAAAATCAATTTTAAACATATTCTAGTTAGGTGTTTGTGAGGCATCTCATTGGATGTGTTCAATAAGATAGGTGGGTTGGGGATGGTGCTGTGGCACAATGGGTTAAAGTCCCAGTCTGCAGTGCCAGCATCCTATATGGGCATCAGTTCAAGTCCTGGCTGCTCCACTTCTGATCCAGCTCTCTGCTGTGGCCTGGGAAGGCAGTAGAGGATGGCCCAAGTCCTTGGGCCCCCACACCCACATGGGAGACCCAGAAGAAGTTCCTGGCTTCGGATCAGCTCAGCTCAGCTCTGGCTGTTGCAGTCATTTGGGGAGTGAACCAGCAGAATGGAAGACCTCTCTCTCTCTCTCTCTCTCGGTCTACCTCTCTCTGTAACTCTGTCTTTAAAATAAGTAAGATAAATCTTTAAAAAAAAAAAAAAGGATAGGTGGGTTTGGGGTTTAAGAGCAAAAACAGAGCAAGATCTATTGAGTTGCGAAGCATCAGAAGA
This sequence comes from Lepus europaeus, assembly GCF_033115175.1. NCBI lineage: Eukaryota > Metazoa > Chordata > Mammalia > Lagomorpha > Leporidae > Lepus > Lepus europaeus. The sequence goes on along the minus strand of NC_084840.1, from coordinate 27,082,805 downwards.
CAGCTGTAATCACTCAGAAAAGGTTTCCCCATGTGTGTAATGAGATAAAAAAAAAAATTTTTTTTTAATTTTTTTTTTGACAGGCAGAGTGGACAGTAGAGGGAGACAGAGAGAAAGGTCTTCCTTTTTGCCGTTGGTTCACCCTCCAATGGCTGCCGCGGTAGGCGCGCTGCGGTCGGCGCACTGCGCTGTTCCGATGGCAGGAGCCAGGTGCTTCTCCTGGTCTCCCATGGGGTGCAGGGCCCAAGCACTTGGGCCATCCTCCACTGCACTCCCTGGCCACAGCAGAGAGCTGGCCTGGAAGAGGGGCAACTGGGACAGGATCGGTGCCCCGACCGGGACTAGAACCCAGTGTGTTGGCGCCGCAAGGCGGAGGATTAGCCTACTGAGCCACGGCGCCGGCCTAGATAAAAAAAAATTTAACAAGAGAACGTCAGGGGCCCCTAAGACCAGATGACCAGGCAGAATGAAGGAGGAGGAAACCAACTGCAAAGTGCTGAGAAGCCTGGCTGGGCCAAGAGATGGGCCACTGTGATTCAAGAAGAGACTTTATGATAAAATGGAAGTGGATGAGACATGCGAGAGCATAAAACCAACAGTACCAGTAAAAGGGTGAAAAGATCTAACTAATAGGATCAAGCCAACAGCTGAAAAGTAAAAAAGGGCCCAGGATGGTGAGGTTTGGGTGATTTTAATTATCATATTTTTTACTTGTCTGTAGTTTCTAATTTAGTTGTATGATTGTTGCAGTTGATTTCTCAACAATGTTTCTGAGAGGAGGAGCGTGGTGGGGGCAAGAGGCGCAGAGTCACCACACAGACCCCAGGAGTCGGGTGAAAGCAGGCTTGAGGCAAACAGCCCGCAAACTCGTTTATTTCAGTTAGTACAACAGCTTATGCAGCCTAGACCAGCCAATCCAGTCAAGGGGCGGTCTATGCCCCAACCAATCACAGCCTATTGCCAGGCAGGCTCCGTTGCCAGGTGGGTTTCAAAGCCATTCCTGAGTAATTGACGCTCGCTTGCCAGTGGCTATCTTGGCATGACCTTCTCATTCAACCACATATGATAATTTTATCATGAGGAAAAACAATGTTATATTCATATTTTTGAAATACATTATGGTAGAACTAAATTTTCAAGGGAAAATGGGTAATGGATTTACGTTATTTAAGGTAAATTTCATTATGAACTGAACATTACATAAGGTTTAAAGCCATTGGATGTGACAGCTTTTGAAAAGATGGTACCTTATGGAAATAATCAAATTTGCAGATAAGGGGTGGGTATTTGGTACAGGGTTAAGATGCCACATAGGGTACATCCCATATTGGGAGTGTCTGAGTTCAGTCCCACCTCTGTTCCCAATTCCTATTTTCCTGTCAAAGCGCTCCCTGGTAAGCAGAGGATAATGGATGAAGTAAACCCCACCACTCACATGGGAGACCCAGATTGAGTTCAGGGCTCCCAGCTTCAGCCTGTACAATCCTGGTTGTTAAGGCGTTTGGGGAGTGAACCAGCAAATGGGAGAACTCTTTCTAGCTCTCTCTCCTCTCTGTCTTTCAAATGAAAATGAAGATAATTTTTCTTTTTTAAACCTTCTAGGGGCTGGTGCTACGGCGTAGCCTGCACCCACACGGGAGACCTGGAAGAAGCTCCTGGCTCCTGGCTTTGGCCTGGCCCAGCCCTGATTATTGCAGCCATTGGGAGAGTGAACCAGAGGATGGAAGATCTCTCTTGCTCTCTGTAACTCTGTTCTTAAATAAATAAACAAATAAGTCTTTTAAAAAAACTTTCAGAGCCAGCACCTTGGCATAGCAGGAAAAGCTGCCACCTGCAGTGCCAGCATCCCATATGGGCACCAGTTCAAGTCCCGGCTGCTCCACATCTGATCCAGCTCTCTGCTGTGGCCTGGGAAAGCAGTAGAAGATGGGCCAAGTCCTTGGGCCCCTGCACCCACGTGGGAGACCCAGAAGAAGCTCCTGGCTCCTGGCTTCACATTGGCGCAGCTCTGGCCATTACAGTCAATTGGGGAGTGACCCAGTGGATGGAAGACCTCTCTCTCTCTCTCTGCTTCTCCTTCTCTCTCTGTGTAACTCTGCATTTCAAATAAATAAATAAATCTCTTTAAAAAAAGCATTATGTTTATAGATAAAATTCATATCTAGTTAAAATCCTTTTTAAGAATGAGTACCATGAGGGACAGAATTTAACCATTTAAGTACAGTAATGATTAAAAGACCGTGGTATATAAACTGGAAGGCAGTCTGCAAGAGGAAGAATTCGAACCCCCAAGGGGATGGTCTGCTTTTCTTCACTATGCCCTAACTTATTCACTCACATATTCCTACTCTCAGCACTTGGACTGGACAAAAAATACCAAAGAGCACTGCAAAATGTTGTTATCCAGTGCCTCTTTTTCTTCATACCCTTTTTAAGATTAGAAGTTTCCAGAAATCTTCAAAAGGAAAAAGTGAACAAAAGTACAATTAATTCCAAGGACTGACGATTATTTTTGGACACAAAGTCCCCAAAGACACAAGAAAAATTATTTTCTCTAATTAATGTCCAACGTTTTCCCATTCCTTGTTGATTTAGTGAGCCAACTGCATAAATGTTACTCTGTAAAAACACTTTGTGGGACCGGCGCTGCGGCTCAATAGGCAAATCCTCCACCTGCGGCGCTGGCACACCGGGTTCTAGTCCCGGTTGGGGCGCCGGATTCTATCCCAGTTGCCCCTCTTCCAGGCCAGCTCTCTGCTATGGCCCGGGAAGGCAGTGGAGGATGGCCCAAGTGCTGGGCCCTGCACCCGCATGGGAGACCAGGAGAAGCTCCTGGCTTCAGATCAGCACGATGCACCAGCCGCAGCGCACAGGCTGTGGCGGCCATTGGAGGGTGAACCAACAGAAAAGGAAGACCTTTCTCTCTGTCTCTCTCTTTCTCTCACTATCCACTCTGCCTGTCAAAAAAAAAAAAAAAAACACTTTGAAGATAATCTTTCAATGAGATATTAACTCAGTGACAACCATATGTAGACCACAAATTTAATAAAAGCTTCAATTTTGGCTTTAAAACAGTCCCTGAAAATTTCTTTTACCTAATATGTTTCCTTTTCAATTACACTTAATGACAACAAAGATTCTTGATCCTTGAATTTTACAAAATCATCCAATTCAAACTCTGTCCCTTCTACTCTCATAGTTAAAACTTGTTGGATCATCTTTTCTTGTAACCAACATTACCACCATACTTGTATTTGCTTATGAGTTTTCTCCTCTCTCTCCAAGAGCTTTTTCTTTCCTTTGCTATCTCTGTGTACCTATCTCTAAAACTATTTGACTATGAAAGGGATTAAAAGTTAGAAGCTGCTGACAAGAGACATAGGATGTTCCAGTTTAGTCTTGTTCCCTTCCCAAATCTCACCAGTGAAATATGCTACCTATAGAGAGATGGACATAGGCTATTTTTCTTTATTTTTTTAATATTTATTTATTTGAAAGGCAGAGTTACAGAGAGGCAGAGGTAGAGAGAGAGGTCCTCCATCTGCTGGTTCATTCCCCAAATGGCCACAATGGCCAGAGCCGGGCCAATCCAAAGCCAGGAGCTAGGAGTCTCCTCTGGGTCTCCCACATGGGTGCAGGGGCCCAAGGACTTGTGCCATCTTCTACTGCTTTCCCAGGCACATAAGCAGTGAGCTAGATAAGAAGCGGAGCAGCCAGGGCTCGAACTGGGACCCACATGGAATGCCAGCACTACAGGTGGCAGCTTTACTCCGTATGCCACAGTACCAGCCCCAGATTACTTTTCTTTAAAGGGGTGGGGATGGAGGGCACTGCCACACTATCTCTTTATCCTTCTACAGATTGCTCATGTTCTAGAGGAAGAGCTGAAAAAGAGGCCACTGCTGTCCCCATGCAAATTAATCCATGTTATTCTTATCAAATAAAAATTTATACAGGGAATTTTAAAAGAAAAAGAAAGCTGCCCTAGATAATGTATGTATTCCAAATAAGTATTTTGGGTTTGTTTTTTTTTTAAGCATTCTTAGGAAGAAAGACTGAGATATGATGGCATGTGCCAAGGTACATATAAAGGAAAAGCACCCAAAATTCCTCAGGTTTTACTGGCCCTGTATTTGGTTGGACTAACAGTACATCTAACAGTCCTCAATAGCCTATGTGAAGCCTGACTACATTTTTTTAATTAACTAATTAATTTTCTATTTTTTATTTATTTATTTATTTTTTGACAGGCAGAGTCAAAGAGAGAGACAGAGAGAAAGGTCTTCCTTTTCCATTGGTTCATCCCCCAAATGGCCACTACGGCCAGTGCACTACGGCCGGCATGCTGCGCCAATCCAAAGCCAGGAGTCAGGTGCTTCCTCCTGGTCTCCCATGCGGGTGCAGGGCCCAAACACTTGGACCATCCTCCACTGCCTTCCCAGGCCACAGCAGAGAGCTGGACTGGAAGAGGGGCAACTGGACAGGTGGAGGATTAGCCTAGTGAGCCACAACTAATTAATTTTCTAAGGAATACAAATTTCATATGTACAACTTTAGGAATATATTCTTCCCACCACACCTGTCCTCCCTCCCACATTTCCACTCCTCTCCTCCTCCCTCTCCCCTTCCCAGTCCCATTCTCCATTAAGATTCATTTTCAATTAACTTTGTACACAGAAGACCAACTCTATACTAAGTAAAGATTTCAACAATTTGTACACACACACAAAAAACTGTTTGAGAACAAGTATCACAGTTAACTCTCATAATACAACTCACTGAGGACAGAGGTCCTACACAGGGAGTTAGTGCACAGTGACTCCTGTTGTTAATTTAACAATTAACACTCTTATGTATGACATCAGTGACCACCCGAGGTTCTTGACATGAGCTGCCTAGGCTATGGAATCCTTTTAAATCCACAAACTCCCTGACTACATTCTAAAAGCAATAACTAAATCAATTAGTTAATGGAGAAATAAAGTGAAAGAAAAGGAAGTGGGAAGTGGTGAATTTCTCTCCTACATTTCAACCCCAGTGTTTAGGAGCTGTTGCTATGGCATAGCGGGTAAAGCTGCCACTTGCGGTACCAGCATCCCATAGGGTCACCAGTTCAAGTCCCAGCTGCTCTACTTCTGATCCAGCTCCCTGCTAACGCACCTGAGAAAGCAGCAGAGGATAGCCCAAATACTTAGGCCTCTACACCCATGTGGAAGACCTGGAAGAAGCTCTTGGCTCCTGGCTCAAATCAGCCCAGCTATAGCCATTGCAATTATTTGGGGAGTGAATCAGTGGATGAAAGATATTCTCTGTCTGTCTGTCTCTCTCTCTCTCTCTCTCTATAATTCTGCCTTTCAAATAAATAAATAAATCTTTAAAGAAAAAAAAATAATTCTGGTATTTAAATGAAATAAAGGGGAATCTAAAAAAGAAAAAAAATTGCTATAATTCCCAGGTTATTCTACATTTTAAGAAGCCAAGTAGATAGAAGACTTTAAAAGTAACATCATCTCTAACAAAGGACCATGCAATTGTCTAACTAAAGGACACTTACAAGAGTTTTCTGATGAATGGTTCACCAACAGTTGTTATTATAAAAGAGTTTCACCCCAAAAGGATTAAGGAAATGGCAGAGAGTATGTTCATGGATAGGTTGGTTCAGGATTCTCCCTGGAAAAGGGGAACATCAAGCTACAAACTACAACACATCAATCAAGCAACGTTTTCAAAGGAGACACAACCGATTTCGATTTTCATAGTGCTGCAAATCTTCAAAAACAGAATAGCCTGTTGTTTGGTGTTGACTCAACTTAATAAATTATGTTAATTAGCTTAACATAACTAGTAAAACTCTAAAAAACAGTTCATACTAATCAACTGATACTTAGAGTACTTTAATTAGCCAATGGTGCAAACTATTTTCACCAGCACATTTATCTTCTTTTTCCAAAATAACAATATTACATTCTTCCTGATTGTTGGGGGTGGGAAGCAAGATATTTAAAAATCATGAAGAAAACAACAGGAAATCTTTTAAAGATCTTTTATTGAACTTTTTAATCATGGGATAAAAACAAATATCAGATCAGTCTCATCAAGCAATGGTAATGCACAAAGTTTAAATATTTTCTAAACCAATCAGTGTCAGACAGACACCTTAAATGCATGAGTCAAGTCAGTTCTGTTCAGTGGGCCTGCAGCTAAATAAAAAGTACATATTCCATCTAGAGATAGTCAAATTCAATTGGGAGAGGAAAAAAAATTGTTGTAAAATCGAGATTGTAAATTTATACCAATTGTTTTAAACACAAGTGAGGTAAAGAAAAAAAACAAAGAAAATCCCCAATATACAAATATGTCTTTCTAGTCTTAGTGCAAATGAGCAGGGACCAAAATGAAAATCAATCAAGAAGCATTAAAAGCAGCAAGGTCCTCAGTAAGGATTCCTAAAGATAAGCAAGCCCAGAGGAATAACATAGAGAGACTTCACAGTTGTATACAAAACACGTATCAGATTTCTATCATTTCAGAAAGAGGGAAGGGAAAAATGAGAAAAGGAACCTGCAAAAGAATGACTAACTTAAAGTTAAAAAGAAATATCTACACCTAACATAGTTTTCCAAGATGCCAACATGTCAATTCAACATAAAAGTGGAAGTACACAGAGTCTGCTTTTACTATTTTATTTTACTTACTGTGATTAAATATTTACTATTTGACTATTACTGTTATAACCTTTAAGGTAATTTCAGTTGTAAAACACTTCATTTTATTAAACAGGCATCATGCTTTTGAAATGGGTAAACAGGGGTCCTTAATACTGAAATCTTATATGAGTATTAATTACCAGAATAATCATCACTTTTAAGCAGCACTGTAATTCTTCAAATCTTATTTACATAAATCTACACCTACTAAGACCAAATACCTACTTAGCAGGTCTGAAAACAGGACACTTCAGCTACTGTTTTGTGAGCTGAAGACTGTCTCCACACACACATACGAAGACTGACATACACTTGATTCAGGCAGTTTCCTCAATAAACCATCTAATTAAATTGTTATCACATATATAAAATTAAATTTCCATATGGATAAAATGTTACCTCCTGGACATCCTCTGGATTTCTTCGTGAAACAACCTAAAACAAAACATACACAGAAGCATTTCATCACTACCAAGAGTTAAGATTCTAATTTGTATAGTTATTTTCAAGAGTATTTGTATAAAAATTCAATTTAAGTCCAAGAAAATCAATTCTGAATTACTTACCCAAAACTTGGCTATATCATACCTTCACTGTTTGAAACATATACTAGATATTAAGCAAAAAAGCAGCTAAAATCAGGTCCACATGCTAAAAGCTCATATATTACATTCAGAAGAGCATGCCTGAAACCCTAACTAACTCTAACAGCCTTGTCTACTCCCCTTCCAAGTGACATAGTAATGAGAGCATAAAGAGCAGCTGCACTTGGGCACCGTATACAAGGGAACTCTACATTACTTCTTACAACTACATTTGTATGGGAATCTGTAAGCAGCCCAATAAGATTTCAATTAAAGAAAAAGCTGATGCAATACTCAGACACAACAATATCTGTGAGAAGTAATCACTGACCACCTACTGGTGAAGAAGCAAGCAAAGGTAACATCAACAAAGTATATGCAAGTATTCAGAGACAAATAATCCTTCCATCACACGCCCTGAGCAAACAGAATATTCTTTTAGACCTCCCTAATCATAAAGACCAAAACAACAACCAAGTAAAAACTACCATATAAAACTTTTGAAAAGAAGGTGGCATAGCTCCTGGGACACCTGCTTCCCAAAGCAGAGTGTATGGGTTCAAGTGCCAGCTTGGTCCTGATTCCAGTTTCCTAAAAATGCACACCCTGGGAAGCAGCAGGTGATGTCTCAAGAACTTGGGTCCCTGCCACCAATGTGGGAGACCTGGATTGAGTTTCCAGCTCCTGGCTCCAGCCTGGTCCAGCTCCAGCTGCTGCAGGTATTTGAGAACTGAACCAGCAGATAGGATATCTCTCTTTGTCTCTCTGCTTTTCAAATAAATAATTTTTTTAAAAAAGAAGGCTGGGTGGTTAAGTCATCAAACAACACTGTAGTGTAGGGAAGTCTTAATTAGGTTATGCATTAATACCATCTATGTGTAAAATTAATGAACTTGATGCTACAATATTTTGCAACAGCAAACAAAGAGACACACCAAACACATTAAAGTGGTTGCCTATGGAAGGAATAAAAAGAGCTATTGATGACTGATAACAAAATACTTGGAACTACACAGGAGAAGCACCTGGCTCCTGGTTTCAGATCAGTGAGATGCACCATCCGCAGCAGCCATTGGAGGGTGAACCAATGGCAAAAAGGAAGACCTTTCTCTCTGTCTGTCTCTCTCTCTCTCTCTCTCTCTCTCACTATCCACTCTGCCTGTCAAAAAAAAAAAAAAAAAAAAAAAAAACTTGGAACTACAGATGATGAGCAATTCAATACTACCCTTGAGATCCAAAGCAAATACATATATATACGATTTAAAGTCAGACAAATTCATTCAGATTATGGTTCCTCTACTTGCAGGCTTCATCCCATCTATAAAATGGAGACAACATTATGGACCAAACCTGGCTGCTATGAACATCAAATAAGAACACAGCAACAACTCTACATAATTTAAAAGTTTGCCGCCAGCCCCCACTCAGCAACAGAGAGCATTAACTTTCTTATGAATTCCAGAAGGCAAAGAGTTCCAATTTCTCCTCACTGTAGTCATCAACTTTCAGAATAAATTTGATTGAAGACGTTGTCCAACAGAACTTTCTATGATAATGAAAAACAATGTTCCCTATCTGCACTGTCCAATACTTGCCACAGGCTACCAAGGGCTACTTCAACTGAAGAGCCGAATTTTTTCATTTTATTTCACTTAAATTTAAATAGCTACATGTGGCAAATTGCCACCATACTAGACACTACAGATTTAACATAAGAGGCTCAAACAGGTAACTAACATTCATTATATTATTTTATCCAAGTTTATTTTAGCTATTACTTTCATCTTTTTTATTTTTATTTATTTGAAAGACAGAGTTACAGAAAGAGGTAGAAACAGAGAGAGAGGTCTTCCATCCGATGGTTCACTCCCCAATTGGCCACAATGGCCAGAGCTGCGCCGATCTGAAGCCAGGAGCAGGAGCTTCTTCCAGATCTCCCACACGGGTGCCGGGGCCCAAGGACTTGGGCCATCTTCCACTGCTTTCCCAGGCCATGAGAGAGCTGGATTAGAAGAGGAGCAGCCAGGACTCGAACCTGCGCCCACATGGGATGCCGGCACTTCAGGCCAGGGCGTTAACCCGTTGAGCCACAGCACTGACCCCTTAACTATTACTTTCAAAAGCCAGCCCATTCCCCACATGCACACACATCTTCCCCGAAGTATAGCATTTCACATAATTAAATGACTTAATTTTGTCTTCTATGAGTCTTCAGGTTTTTATAAATGTGTTAATGAGAAGAAAAGTCATGGATCCGCTGTTAATCCACCTATAAGTAACCCACCAAAAGCAGTCAACATATGATCACTTACAGTAAAGTTTACCCAGAAATACCTTATATTTCATAATTTGTTCTTTTCTGAAAACTTGAGTTTCCAAATTTGAAACACATTAAGGTATCTTACTATTTTAAATAATCTGCCTTAACACACACACAAATGACCATTTTGTGACAGAAGAAATGATTTCTGAGTTTAATGTACATATTAGCAGTATCACATTTTGGATTTTCTTCAGGTGAGCCACTCTCAGGAATTAAGCACTTAGTACCACATAAGCAAAAATACAGTAACAACCCCTAACAATAGCCACAACTTTAAAAATCATTTTATTGGAAATAACCAATGGGGTTATGATTTCTCAGCCATTTCAGGAGCTCACATACTTCTGCCATGTGCTGGAGCTACAATGGTGAGCCTTGCCTTCAGGGAGCACATGGTCTAGTTGTGGACTGACTGTGTGCAGGTGCAGGAGGGAAGAGGGCATAGTCCTCCAACTTATTTTTATATCTCACCGACCAGTAATGTGCTAAGAGCTGACTTGGACGTATTTCATTCACCCTAGGCCCTTTCTCACATCCAATCCTCAGTGTCCAGATCACAGTGGTGTCCTAGAAGCAGTCAAGAACATGGTTTGGACCTGGATTGAGTGTCTGGCTCCTGGCTTTGGCCCCAGCAACGGGCTGTTGGGGGCATTTGGAGAATGAAGCAGAGAATGGAGGCTCTGTCTCTCCCTTTGGGTCTCTGCCTCTCAAATAAAAGATAAAAATAAAATAAATGGGGCCAGCATAGTGGAATAGCAAATTACGTCACCGCCTGCGACACTGGCATCCCAAATGGGCTCCATTTCAAGTCTTGACTGCTCCACTTCCGATCCAGCTCTCTGCTAACAGCCTGGGAAACCAGCAGAGGACGAACCAAGTGCTTGGGCCCCTTTACCCATGTGGAAGACCTGGAAGAAACTCCTGGCTCCTGGCTTTGGCACAGTCTAGACCTGGCTATTGCAGATATTTGAGGAGTGAACCAGCAGATCAAAGATCTCTCTTGGCTGGCGCCGTGGCTCTGAACAGGCTAATCCTCCGCCTAGCGGCGCCAGCACACCAGGTTCTAGTCCCAGTCGGGGCGCCGGATTCTGTCCTGGTTGCCCCTCTTCCAGGCCAGCTCTTTGCTGTGGCCCGGGAGTGCAGAGGAGGATGGCCTGAGTCCTTGGGCCCTGCACCCGCATGGGAGACCAGGAGAAGCACCTGACTCCTGGCTTCGGATCAGCACGATGCGCCGGCTGCAGCGCGCCAGCCACAGCGGCCACTGGAGGGTGAACCAATGGAAAAGGAAGACCTTTCTGTCTCTCTCTCTCTCTCACTGTCCACTCAGCCTGTCAAAAAAAAAAAAAAAAAAAAAAAAAAAAAAAGATCTCTCTCTCTCTCTTTCTCTAACTCTGCCTTTCAAGTAAGTAATCTTCAAAAAAAAATAAGTAATTTTAGACTTTTACTGCTTTCATGAGAATATTAGCAACTCACAGCTATTGTAAAAAATACAGGAAATCAAAGATTAAGTATTCTTAAACTACCTAAGTGAAAATCTTTAATTTTAGGCTTACAAAAGGAACTACTTAACCACCCCCTAGTACTTCCCAAATCAAGGGAGGAAGTTAGATAAAAACTATTTGTTAGGTATTAATGACCCTTTTCCCCAACAGCATAAACGAAACTTAGTGAAAATCACATCTAGAAAGCCCAGGGTTGTACCTTCACGATGCTTCTCTTTCCACCCTGGTGTTTCTTCTTCTCTTTTGTAGGTAACTCTTCCTCCTACCCCCCAGCACTCTGGCACCACTTCAAGAACTGGTCTTAGACACTGTTTCTTAGCCCTTTTTTTATTATGAAGAACCTGCACCTATGCTAACATAAGCTGCTCAAGACACTATGCTAAGCATGGAAAAAACAACTTGACTTTGCACAATGACATCCATAAAGCATTTTATGGTGCCTTTTTATGGATAAGAAAACGAGGTGATCCAGAGAAGTCACACAGCTAACATCACACGGCTTTCATTCACCATCAGATCTGGAATTACTACTAGGGTTTTCTGACTCCTGATCTAGTGTTCTTTCCAATGAACTTTACTGACTCTATCTATGGTATTTTCAGCAATAATTAAGTTTACATCCTTCCACAAAACCTTATCACCATTAAGTTTCACTTATTTTGTCCCTTACTCATTCAACAAATATTAGTAACTACTCTGCTGCCAAGTACTAGAGTACAATGAAGAACACATGGTGTCTTTTACAGCACTACCTTATAAAAAAAAATCTTGGGGCCACGCAAACTCCCTGGTAATGTGCCTGGGAGAGCAGCAGAGAATGGCCCAAGTCCCTGTACCCCTGCACCCACGTGGGAGACCCAGAGGAGGCTCCTGGATCCTGGCTTTGGGTCAGCTCAGCTCCAGCCATTGTGGCCATTTGGGGAGTGAACCACAGATGAAAGACCTCTCTCTCTCTCTCTCTCTCTCTCTACCTCTACCTCTCTGTAACTCTGTCTTTCAAATAAATAAAATAAATCTTAAAAAAAAAAAATCCTCACATTCCAAATATATTACCTAGTTCAACCACTTGGCACTGCCACTATAAGGGATTCATTAACCCCACATGTGTAATCTCATTTACATTCTTTAATAATATGTTCTCTGCAATGGAAACCAAAAATATGGTAGAATAACGTAAGTTGACCCTATGTGCTCATTAATAATAACTTTTTCTGTGATTCTCTTTAGTTATTGAAAAGTTGATGAAAAATAACAATCAAAAATCTGAGTGAAGACTGTGACCATCTTAAAAATGATTAAAACTGAGTCCTAAGGCCCAGGTTTTTGTAACTTTTAAAAGTCTGTTAGCAGGGCAGACACTGGTGTCACAGCAGATCAAGCAGCCACCTGCAAAGCCAGAAACCCACATGGTGCTGGTTCAAGTACCAGCTACTCCACTTCTGATCCAGCTCCCTGCTAATGCACCTGGGAAAGCACAGAATGGCCAAAGTACTTGGGCCCCTGCACCCATGTGGGAGACCCTGAGGAAGCTCCTGGCTCCTGGCTTCAGCATGGTCCAGCCCTGCCCTTGTTGTGGCCTTTTGGGGAATGGACCAGTGGATGGAAGACCTTTCTCTCTCTGTGTGTAACTTTCAGATGAATAAATAAATCTTTTTTTAAAAAAAAGTTTATCACCAATCATCACAATAAGAACAACTCAAACAAAATACTGTAAATTCACTCTAATACAGATTATTAGCACTTAATTTTTTCTGGTTAAGTTTCAATAGTTTGTCATAAAATTTAGCCAATAAATTCCATGAAAGCTGAAATTTAAAGCAATGATTCCTTTCATCGAAAGCTCACAAACTTCCATTTAGTGTTAAGTACTACTGGCTTAGTAAATACTGGAAGAACTTTCTGCTACAGCAAATTCTGTCACCCAGTCATCCTGAAAATTATCCTAAAGCAGTGTTCACAAACCATGTTGCACAGAATATCACTAATCTTTAAAATCAGTGTTTTAGGAAGAGAGCAAAGAAGAGCTTAATAATCAAAGTTACTATGACCTGAGAAAGAAAACTTTTTTTCTTTTTTCTTTTTTTTTTTTTGAGAAACTTTTTTACAGCATAATTCTTCAAAGTCTATAATAGTAAATGGAAGATATATAGTATTTCTCAAAAACATCTAGTCAATCAACTTTTTATTTTTATCATGTTGCTCATTTACTATTATTGTCATTATTTATTTATGCAACATCTATAAAAACTCAAATACAATTAGGAAACACTAACACAATTTTTACAGTCCATCCATCTCCATTCTTGCCCATGGCAAATCCTGAACTTAGGAAAACACCTCAGGTTTCATATGAAGATAACTAACTATCTCTTACTGTCCTAGGAAATGAAATACTGAGGCCAGCATTGTGGCCTTCTGCAGTGCAACCCACTGCCATCTGCAATACCAATGTCTCATATGAATGCCAGTTCAAGTCCTGGCTACTCCACTTCTCATCCAGCTCCCTGCGAAAGTGCCTGGGAAGGCAGTAGAGAATGTGCCAAGTATTTGGACCTCTATCACCCATGTAGGAGACCCAGATGGAGTTCCTGGTTTCTGGTTTTGGCCTGGTCCAGCTCCAGCCAATTGGGGAGTCAACCAGCAGATGATGATCTCTCTCTCTCTCTCCTTCTCTCTCCCTCTCCCTGTAACTCTTTCAAATAAATAAATAAATCTTAAAAAAATAAAATAAAATCATATATTTTCTTTCCACATCATGGACAGAATATAGACCAGAACTGCCATTCACCCAATGTTGTTGAGAAATCTATATCACAATATGGGAGTTTTCTAAATGTACTATGATGAAACAACCAGAAATACTGCTGATGGTACTTTTTTATGTTTCCTTCAACTAAAGAATCAAAAGAAATTCACAAAACAATTTTCTAATTTGGAAAAGAGGTGCTTAATTAAGATAAAAATTAAGAAACATCATATAATTTATCTAGGGAATCTGTTAGCATGCCTGTGACTAGACACAATGTTATCTAAGCCTGCCAGCTTCCAGAGAACTGCCAAAAGAAAAAAAGAAAAAAAAAACACAAGGGAGACTGAAGAAAATGAAATCGCTCTTCTGTCATCCAAAATTTAACAATGGCACTTCCAGTGATACTTATTCTCCTACAGAAATAACCTGGCTCCCTGGCAAAGGGTTAACAGGAGCTATTCCTGAACACTTGCTCTCTCTTGATCTCCCTCTCACGCTCTCCTAAGCTCTCTTACTCTCTCACCCTCTCCCCACAGCCCATCGGGATCCCCTACCCGGCAATAAACCTTTCCTCTTAAAAAAAAAAAAAAAATAGAAAGAACCTGGCATAAATCAAGAGTACAGAAATTGCTCCTTGAAGCTAGAATTAAACCGGTAATAGGAAACATGCAAAAGACATTCCTAGCTTTTATCTCGAGAAGTTCTCTCAGGGGAGACAACTTACCTGATTTATTCTCCAGAGGAAAGGTGTTTTTCTTCTTAAGTCTCAAAAAATAATAAACATTTTACTTGTCTTATAATATTAAGCAGTTACTTTTAAAGTATCTTTCTACATTGACCCTCAAACCTTAAATTCAAAGAACAAAATCTGTAACATAAGCAATAAATAAAAATACAAATATTTACAGGGAGAAGCAAGGCACTGTGAACAATTTTCAGGTTCAAATAACCTCAGCAACATGGCATGTGCAAAGACATGGATTTGGTTAATTCTAAGGGCAATGTGTTACTTTATCCTCTATTTTATATTGTAAAAGTTAGCTAAATAAAAGTTCATAGAAAGGTGAATTAAAAGATAAGTTCAGGGGCTGGCACTGTGGTACAGCAGGTAAAGCTGCCACTTGCAGTGCTGGCATCCCATATGGGCGCTGGTTTGAGTCGCAGCTGCTCCACTTCTGATCCAGCTCTCTGTTATGGCCTGGGAAAGCAGCAGAAGATGGCCCAAATCCTTGGGCCCCTGCACCCACATGGGAGACCTGGAAAAAACTCCCAGCTCCAGCCATTGCAGCCAACTGGGGAATTAACCAGCAGATGCAAGACCCCACTTTCTCTCTGCCTCTGCCTCTCTCTAACTCTGCCTTTCAAATAAATAAATAAATTTTTAAAGTAAAAAAAGAAAAGTTCAGAGGCTAGCAATGTGGTGTGACAAGTTAAGCTGCCCTCTGCAGTGCTGGCATCCCATATGGGCGCCAGTTTGAGTTCCAGCTACTCCACTTCCTATCCTAGGCCTGAGAAAGCAGCAGAGGATGGCCCAAGTCCTTGGGCCCTGCTGTACCCACGTGGGAGACCAGGTTGAAGCTCCTGCTTCAGACTGGCCAAGCCCTGCCCATTGCAGCCATTTGGGGAGTGAACCAGAAGACAGAAGATTTCTCTCTCTCTTTTTTTTTAAAGATTGAATTATTTACCTGAGAGGCACTGTTACAGACAGAGAGAGGGAGAGACACAGAGAGAGGTCTTCCATCCACTGGTTCACTCCCCAAATGGCTGCAACAGCTGGAGCGGGCCAATCTGAAGTCAGTATCCAGGAGCTTCTTCCAGGTCTCCCATGTGGGTGCAGAGACCCTAGCACCTGGGCCATCTTCTACTGTGTTCCCATGCTATAGCAAAGAGCTGAATGGAAGAGAAGCAACTAGGACTTGAACCAGAGCCCATATGGGATGCTGGCAGTACAGGATGATGCTTAAACTACTATGCCACAGAACCAGTCCCTATAACTCTTTCAAATAAATAAATAAATGAAAAATAATGAGTTCATTTTTGATGCAAAAAAAATTTTTGAAATCCATGCTTATTTTCAAAATACAAATTTTCCATGAACTAACGATCCCTTGTATATAACTAACTTTTTCTTTTGTAAAGGTAAGAACAAAATATCATACTTAATGGTTACTATTCAAGCTCCATACACATTCACACGTCCAGGCCTTTAGGGGCCCTATCCCTGGAGTCAGAAGCAAACTATCTTCTGAATTCCCAAAGCTTTTTTCTGTAGTCTCTTATAGAATTTAACACTTTCTAACACTGTGCCTTTTAAATATGGCAAATTCTCTTCTACGATGAGCATTCTTCAAAGGAAGATGCATACTTTATTCACTCCTATGGCCCTCATGGCACTTAGTGCCTAAAACTAAACATTGATTGGATATGCCACCTCGTGTGGGAAGGAAAACACTCAACAACGTTCTTCAGCACTGTGAGCCATGCACCACCTTAGCTATATAAAAGGAAACAAATACCAATGATATAGACCTGCTCTATTAAGAGACACTAACAGGCAAGCAGATTAACACAATATAATTTTTGCTAAGTGTTATACTAAGAGGTAAATAACACACTGGGACGGGAACATTGTTCTTATTTTTAGGCAAACCTGCTCATCGCGCCTTCTCACATTTGTCTAAACTGTGTACCGTTTCCATATACCACATGCCACTTGCCAGCCCGCAAACTCTGCCTACCTAAGTCCACCTGAAGGTTCTCGCAAGTCCTGCTTTCTCAGCTTTCTACCACACATGATTACCACATTTCCTGAATGTATACTGCACTATTACTATTTAATCTGTACCTCCCTTCTTTAAAAAGTGGTAAGAATAAAGGCAATTCTTAACGTTTTATATATATTAAACAGAAATGGTTCCAAACTCCAGATTTGCTACTGCCTTACAATGTAAAGCTGGACGAGTTACTAAACTTCTTTTCATCTGTTTCCTCATTATTAAAATGAAGATTAAACTGAGCAATGTATATAAAATGACTACTATACATACTCATACACAAATACACATCCATTACATACATAAAGACAATTGTGTTATTCTTACTCTCCTAAAAGAGAGATACAAACTCTTTAAAACCCAAAACAAAGGGGCAGGTACTGTGGCATAGCAAGTTAAGCCATCTTGGGACATGAGCGTCCCACATGGCAGTGCCTAGCATAGAGTCCTATCTCCGTTTTGGATCCAGCTTCCTGCTCATGTGCCTAAGGAGACATCAGATGACAGCCCTAGTAACTGAGTGCCTGCCACCCACATGGCAGACCCAGATGGAGTTCCGGGCTCAACCCTGGCTGCTGCAGGCATCTGGGGAGTGAACCAGCAGATGGAAGATCAATTTCTCTCTCTCTCTCTCTAATAAATACATCTTTTTTTAAAAAATAGACAAGAGCAATGGAATATAAACAAAGTACTACAAATCGGATCAGTTAATTGATGTAAAAGGATCCTCACAATTGTGTGCCCTCAAGGAAACTCATACAAGAGGCCCTCAGCATACTTCACAGGCTGCCTACTGAAAACCACGAACACCTGAGGCAAAGACCCCGCGCGGGTCAAGGTTAGCGGCCAACACTGACCTGACATCTTTCCCAAGACTATCTGCCTCGCAGCAAACCTGATTCTCAGTAAGAGATCAAGAGAAGAAGTACATTGTATTACATAAGCCAACAGTGCATAAATTAAGTCTACATTATTCATCTGGAGCAAACCAAATCCACTTCTGCAAATTTCTGATTCAGAAGAGAAAGTCTAAACGGAATAGGGGCTGAGTCATCCATTTAAAACCAACCACCACGGCCCCACTCCAGAACGGGGACTCTACCGCAAGCCACTCCACTGGAGAGCCGAGCATCCCTCATGCAGCCACTTCCCCAGCCGTCCTGAAGTCTTCCCTCCGATGCGTGTCCAGCCACTGGGCGCACCCAGTCCCCGCCTTGGCTCTGACCCACGGTCAGGCACCCCCACACCCCGGTCCCCACCCCAATACCCTCAGGTACCAGTCCCGGCTTTCCTATGCGGACACCAGCACTCACCCGGGCGGTGACCTTATACACAGTGTAGCCCCTCGGGTGTCGCTGGGGCTCGGTGACAGTGTAGAAACGAGCCAAGTCGGCACTCCGCTCCCGGGGAGAGGTCATCCTCTCGCCGCCTCTGCCGCCGCAGCCAGCCCGGGACCATCAGGGCGACCCGGCGCCACCGCGGTCCAGATACCCAACGCAGAGCCTAGGCGGCGAGGGGGCGGTGGCTCCACGGCGGCGCTTCCGCCGCACGGTTCTGTTTCCGGGTCGGCAGAGAAGATTCCGGGTCAGGCTGGGATCCGGGTACCGGGGAAAGGGAGATCCCCCCTACCTTCGATTGTGGCTTGGGTGGAGGGTCTTGGGACTGATGTGTGGGCGAGGACCGCAAAATCGCGCCGCCAGCCGGATTGCTGCGGAGGCCTGGGAACGCTGGCTCTGTTTCCTAGATTTTCTGAGCGCTGTTAACAGCCAGGCCACACCGTTAAGAGTTGGTCCCGCCCCGCTCTGTCCTGTCCTGTGCTTTGCTGCTGTGCTCACGGTCTGTCATTTTCAGGACCCACATCAAGATCTCAACACACTCTCCCTTTCTAAGACGAAGCCCCTTCACCTACACACTGGTGTTTCTATACCACAGCAAGCCCCAACCTTCTATCAGTCTTACAGAACACCCCCTCAGATTCTAAAAGTTGGAGCCTGCGTCTACTTGGCTAGGGCGGGGATGGGGAGACACAAGAACCAACTCTGCTCTCAGTGCCAATACACAGTGTTCCCAGTTTCAGCTGATTGCTGTCGATTTTTGCTTAACAATTCCTTAACCTTTTCTTGGTCAGGATTCTTTCTCCTTCCCCAAAATCCAAAATACTCATTCTGGGTCTTCTGTCATGCTCCTCAACCCTGTCTTTCATGTCACCTCCCCACCGTCTGGCCCACCCCCATCTTAGAGGCAGAAGGAGAGAGAGCCCTTCTTCCCAATTCCTCCATCTTCTCACATTTCATTCTGAATGGACAGCCTTACTCATTTTTAAGACTAGTCACTACATATAAAGGTTGGTTGCATCCTCTATAGCAAGACTCAAATTGTTCCAACAGCAACAGCTCCTCTCACCTTTCTGTATGTTTGATCTTTTTCCCAACACTGACCTCTTCTTCTCAGCCTACATGTGATTAAATCTGTCACCATTTATTCACTAAACCTGAATACCACCTACTACTTGCTAGACGTCAGGCTAATTAAGCATTAGAGTTACAAAGATGGTCTCTGCTCTCAATTACCATATAGTAGGGAAATTAAAGAGAAACCATTAAGGGGATGGCACTGTGGTGTAGCAGATAAAGCTGCTGCCTGCAGTTCCGGCATCCCAACATGGGCACCAGTTCCAGACCCAGCTGCACCACTTCTGATGCAGCTCTCTGCTATGGCCTGGGAAAGCGGTAGAAGATGGCCCAACTCCTTGGGCCCCTACACCTGCATGGGAGACCAAGAAGAAGCTCCTGGCTTTGCATCTTTGTATTGGCCCAGCTCTGGTCCTTGCAGCCATTTGGGGAGTGAACCAGCAGATGGAAGTCTCTCTCTCTCTCTCTCTCTTTCTCTCTTTCTCTCTTTCTCTCTCCCCCTGCCTCTCTGTAACTCTTTCAAATAAATAAATAAATCCTAAAGAAAGAAAAATTGTTAAAATGTTTCAATAAGTTCCATGACTGACGTACATGTGGAATGCTAAATAGCGTATGTAATTCAGAACAGAGGATTATGTAAGCCTAGGGCTTTCTGATTCGGGAAACTGAATTGTGAAAGAGAGAGGAAAAGTAGCCAGGCAGAGCAGAGAAAGAGGACATAGTGTTACCTTCTTTTCCTGTTTCATTTTTCCTTCCTCTCCTTGTCAAAGTTGCTGAGTTACATTTGTAAGTAATCTGTATAAATACTGTTCCATCACACATTATTACCATCTTGCTACTCTGAAACTACTCTGTAAGCAAGTTTCTATTGATCTCATCTTTCCCTATATTTTCTTTTAAAAATTTTTTATTTATTTATTTATTTGAAAGTCAGAGTTAGAGAGGAGAAGAGACAGGGAGAGAGGTCTTCCATCCACTGGTTTACTCCCCAATTGGCCACAATGGCCAGAGCTGCGCCAATCCAAAGCCAAGAGCCAGGAGCTTCTTCTGGGTCTCCCATGTGGGTGCAGGGTCCCAAGGACTTGGCCCATCTTCTACAGCTTTCCCAGGCCATAGCAGAGAGCTGGATGGAAAGTGGAGCAGCCGGGTCTGGAACCGGTGCCCATATAGGATGCTGGCACTGCAAAGGGTGGCTTTACCCACTATGCCACAGCACCGGCCCCCTTACCCTATATTTTCATCTTTAAAAGTCTAACCATTTCCACCTTTTCAAAACTCTTCTATATCTTCGTATATGAATCAGAGTTGTCTCTCTTTTTCCGTTTACATTCAATGCTTTTCAATCTCTTGCAGGCTTCACCTCCTTCCTGATATCTTCAACATTCTTGTTTCTTGGAATTTTTCCTTTGATCCTCTGTTGTTTCTTCCCATTGATTTGAAAATCTGTATTTCCAGCCATGAGTCACTTCCAGAACTTGATTCAAATCCTTAAATATCCAATTAACAATGAAAACAACAAAATTTAAACTTTTTTTTCCCATGATAAACCTATTCCTATCTCCATAACTAGTCTTTCTCTGTATTTAATCAAATTAACCAGGTATCTGGGAATCATCCTTAGCAAATTCCTCTCTCACTTTTTCCAAGTTTCTTTGGTTTACTAAATTAAAACTAAAGGAATGGAAAAAGATATACCATGAAAATGCTACTGAAAAGACTTAAGAAAGCACTAAAGAAGGACAAAATTTAATGATAAAAAGTTTAATTCATTGAGAAGGCATAATAACTCTAATTAGCTGTAATTAGATTTTTACACCTAACAAAAAAACGTAAAGTGTATAGAGCATAAACCCTTAGACCTAAAAGAAGAAACAGACAAATCCACAATTATAGTCAAGATTTTGGCCAGTGCTGCAGCTCACTAGGCTAATCCTCTGCCTGCAGCACCCGCACTCCAGGTTCCAGCCCTGGTTGGGGTACCGGTTCTGTCCAGGTTGCTCCTCTTCCAGTCCAGCTCTCTGCTGTGGCCCAGGAGGGCAGTGGAGGATGGCCCAAGTGCTTGGGCCCTGCACCCGCATGGGAGACCAGGAGGAAGCACCTGGCTCCTGGCTTCGAATCGGCACAGTGTGCCGTCCGTAGCGGCTATTTGGGGGGTGAACCAATGGAAGGAAGGCCTTTTTCTCTGTCTCTCTCACTAACTCTGCCTGTCAAAAAAAAAAAAAAAAAGATTTTGACACCACTCTCTCAGCAATTAAAATAATTAAGTAAACAAATTTGTAAGACTACAGAAGACTGGAAAAACTCTATCAATCATTTCCAGCTAATCGATAGTTACAGAATAACCACTCAAAAGTGGCCGAACTTGTTTGAAGTGTACGTGAAACATTCACCAACACAGGCTATCTGTATACTGAGACATAAAATAAATTTCAACAAAGTTTAATATAATAAATTATGTGTAATTTGTAACCTCAGAAAGTTAAGCTAGGAGTTAAAAATAAAAATTTGCCTGCATGAGTGAGCATTGAGGTTAGTGGTTAAGATACCTGTTTCCTACGTCAGAGTACATGGTGGAATGAGGAGCTCCAAAACTCCACTTCTCCATTTGAACCATAAAAAAAAAAAAAAAAAAAAAAAAAACTGTCAGAATCACATTTTTTAGAACTCTGGTAACTGACCAAAGGCTCTCAGCAATTCAGGAGCACTTATTCAGGAAAATAGGCTGAGTGTCTAAAGACAACAGACGTTGGCATTTTAACTTACCCTAGTCTTATCTCTCCCCAACTCAAAGGTGTCCTGGATAACAGCCTACAGTGGATTCTATCACCATTTCTCCCTGTCAGTTTTTTGAACCCATCACATCTGCTCCCTATGCACCTGTTAGTCACATTTCTCTGGGGACTTCAGTCAAACCCTTTACAATTTCACATTTCCATATCTTCACACTGCCTTCAAAAGGGGTCCAGATTCTTTTGATTTACCCACCCCGTCTCCAGGAATCAGCTCTCTGAAGCCCTCTTTCCCAGCCCCCATCTTCCATTGAAGGACAATAAGGTGTTCCTTGCTCTCTGCCAACATGTCTCCATTCCACCTGTGTGTACTGCACCTGTTACAGGGCAGTGGTATCTTGTGTAGGTTGTCTGGGGCCGGTGCTTTGGCATAGTGGGTGAAGCCACCACTTGCACTGCCAGCACCCTGTATGGGCACCGGTTTTAGTCCCGGCTGCTCCACTTCCAATCCAGCTCTCTGCTATGGCCTGGGAAAGCAGTAGAGATGGCCCAAGTCCTTGGGCTCCTGCACCCACGTGGGAGACCCAGAAGCTCCTGGCTCCTGGCTCCTGGCTTTGGATCAGCGCAGCTCTGGCCATTCCGGTCAATTGGAGAGTGAACCAGCAGATGGAAGACCTCTCTCTCTCTCTCTCTCTCTCTCTCTCTCTCTCCCCCTCTCTCTGCCTCTCCTTCTCTCTGTGTGTAACTCTAACTTTCAAATAAATAAGTAAATCTTTAAAAAAAAAAAAAGATTGACATATTTTATCCCACCAAACTGGGAGCTCTTGGAAGACAGAGGTTGCTCCTCCTCCATGTTGATATCCCCATTCTCCGCACAGCAGCTGGAATTTAGGAAGTATTGGCTGAATGCATGAACTTCAAGGTCTTAACGGGTTTTTTCCCTGCCAAGTCAACTGAGTATATTAAATTATCAAAATCTCTTTTTTATTCTTGGACAATCAAAGTCATTGACATACAACTAAATCTGAGCTTCTGACCAGAAAGAAATAACAAAATACAACCATAATAAGTTCATAGAATATATCAATCAAAAACAAAGACACATGGGGTTTTGGGGAAGCTTTGCTTCTTTATTGTAGACCTCTCTTCAGTTTCTATTATATTTTTCAAGATGTTATAATAACTCAAAGATTCCCTTAAACTCCTTCTTGACCTCCAGTCTCCCAGACATCCCGGGCTTAGATACCAGTGAACAAAAAAATTCATTAAAGGGAATAGAAGGATATACAACAACTTATACCTTCGTAATAGCCATCATAAAGGACAGACACTACTTCCAGGTAAGTGTCTAGTTTGGGCGTAAACAGAGTCAGAATACATGGAAAACACACCACCAAATAACCATTTATTTCTTTACTGTTTAACAAACAAAAGACATGGCTTCTCTCCTCAAACAGGTATCAGACAATCACAGAAAGCATCTTTCTTTCTTGCGTGAGACTCTCTCGTGTTCTCCTCTGACATTACATCACTGAGCCTCCGCATTCTCCTGTGTACCTAAGAACCTCTGCTGAGGCCAGCTTCTGCTCCTTAATATTTTCCCAGGAAGATAATTCTAGAAGCCCTAAAACAGAGCAGGCCAGGCGCCAAGGCCATCCATAAGAGGTGAGCTCAGTTCCATGACATCCATAACCTCTGCCTTATAGGACATGGCAGATCTACAAAGCCCCATTCTACAGCCAAAAGAGATGAGTCAGAAAGGTTTAGAGTTGGAGTCACCGTCGTGGTGTAGCAGGTTAAACCACCACTTGCAAGGGCGGCTGCTCCACTTCTGATCCAGCTCTCTGCTATGGCCTGGGAAAGCAATGGAAGATGGGCCAAGTCCTTGGGCCCCTGCACCCGTGTAGGAGACCTGGAAGAAGCTCCTGGCTCCTGGCTTCAGATTGGCATAGCTCCAGCCATTGTGACCATTTGGGGTGTGAACCAGCCGATTGAAGACTTCTCTCTCTCTCTCTCTGCCTCTCCTCTCTCTGTGTAACTCTGACTTTCAAATAAATAAATAAAATTTTTTAAAAATTTAATCAGTCCACACAGGTTAAGGAGACAATCTAGAAATTCTGACAAGGATTGAGTGCTATGACATTTTCATCTAGTATCACTGGAAAATATATACTCAAGGAGGGCTCCCTCAGTCTTACAGATTGCTTCACTAACTATTGTAAGACCATGGGTTAAAACTTCCTGTTTCAATTTAAATCTTTAATTTGCTACCGCTTCACTAAGGACAGATGTAATATTAGACTAAAAAAAATGAGACAGTACATAAAAAAAAGAATTCCACAACTATGAAGAATTATGAAACTACTGCAGCAGACTACAAGAATCTCAGAGAAAAAGAACTATGTCACCATGACAACCCAGGATATTTTTATTGAGAGTTGGTAGGTTATTCAGAAACGTTCTCCAGAATTTAGGGGTTCAGAGTGAAATATAGGAACATGTGTAGGAGTTGAGAGACACTTCAAATTGGATTTCCTATTTTCCCTATTATCTTAGTTTTTCCTGGCCATCCACATTTGCCAACTCCTGTTTCATAAGAGCAAAGGGAGGCCAGGGCTGTGGTGTAGCAGGTAAAGCCACTGTCTGCAGTGCTGGCATCCAATATGGGCGCCAGTTGGAGTCCTGCTGCTCCACTTCCTATCCAGCTCTCTGCTGTGGCTCAGGAAAGCAGCAGAAGATGGCCCAAGTCCTTGGGCCCCTGCACCCGTGTAGGAGACCTGGAATAAGCTCCTGGCTCCTGGTTTTGGATCAGTGCACCTCCAACCATTGTGGCCATCTGGGGAATGAACCAGCGGATAGAAGACCTCTCTATCTCTCTGCCTCTTTCTCTCTGTAACTCTGCCTTTCAAATAAAACAAGTAAATCTTTAAAAAAAAAAAAAAAAGAGAGCAAAGGGTCAAAAGTAATTTTTATGTCACATAATCATGTGTAAATGATATGAACATGTATATGTGATTAGGTAAGATGCTAATTTGGGAGGTTGTCATTTAACAAAAGATACTTGATTTCTTGAAGAATGGGAGAAATTACATCAATCAATAGTTCAATATGGAATATTGTACATTAGCATTTTCTTTTCTTTCTTTTTTTTTTTTTTTTTTTTTTTGACAGAGTGGATAGTGAGAGAGAGAGACAGAGAGAAAGAGAGAGAAAGGTCTTCCTTTTCAGTTGGTTCACCCCTCAATGGCAGCTTCTCCTGGTTTCCCATGCGGGTGCAGGGCCCAAGCACTTGGGCCATCCTCCACTGCACTCCCGGGCCATAGCAGAGAGCTGGACTGGAAGAGCAACCGGGACAGAATCCAGCGCCCCGACCGGGACTAGAACCTGGTGTGCCAGCGCCGCAGGCGGAGGATTAGCCTATTGAGCTGGCCGTACATTAGCATTTTCAAGCCCAGCTAGAAAACCTGAACATATCAGATGGATACTTCTCTTACATATGACTCTGGAATATATTACATTTCACTTGATTTTATGTAGCTTTTGCCTTCCATTTTTAATTTCCTTTGCACTGTTTCCCAAAAGGGCTGCATAAATTGTTGAAAATCTTTACTTAATATAGAGTTGGTCTTCTGTGTACAAAGTTAACTGAAAAATGAATCTTAATGGAGAATGAGACTGGGAAGGGGAGGAGGAGGAGAAGGAGGTGGAGTGTGGGTGGGAAAAATCACTGTATTCCTAAATATGAATTGTATATTCCTTAAAAAAATTTAATTAATTTTTAAAAAGGGGGGAGGCACTGTGGCATAGCAGGTAAAGCTGCTGTGGCCTGGGAAAGCAGTAGAAGATGGCCCAAGTCCTTGGGCCCCTGCACCTGCGTGGGTGACCGGGAGGAAGCTCCTGGCTCCTGGCTTTGGATTGGTGCAATGGATGGAAGACCTCTCTGCCTTTGCCTCTGCCTCTCTGTAACTCTGACTTTCAAATAAATAAATAAATAAATATTTTTTAAAAAAAATTTTAAAAGGGCTACATATAGTTCTGTTATATGTATGCAACAGTATTTGCAAGTTCATTAACCAAGTGAATGTATTCAAAAAATGTGCATACAGAGTTGATGAAAAACAAAACATTTCTGCTTCTCTGTATCTTATGATAAGCACTTCATATCTGTCATTCTATTCATTCTCACAGTATTTCATAAGGATTTGCTGTGATTTGGATATGGTTTGAGCGAGTCTCCCAAGAGCTCATGTGTTGGGAGCTTGGTGCCCAGCTTGTCAATGCAGGGAGCTGGTATGGGACCTTTGAGAGATGGCACCTAGTGGGAGGTGCTTACAAGCCCCTCCCTGCTCTCTAACTTCCTGTCTGGCCACGTAATCTCCTCTGTTCCCACCACTGAGAGAGCATATATCATGAGGTCCAGACCAGAGTTGAACTGATGCTGGAACCATGCCCTAGAATCTGTGAGCTTAATAAACTTCCTTTCTTTATAAAGTAACCCAAGGCTGGGGCCTCAGGTATTTTGTATAGCAACAAAAGTGAACACATACAGTTTTATTATCCCCATTTTACAAATGAGGTAACTGTGATAATGAGGTGATTGGGAAACATCACAGCCTATGTTAAAACCCAAGTCCATTCAACCCTTAAGAGTCTTTCCACTTCCCTATTACAATACTGTGCTTTATAATAAGAAATAGAGAATTAGGTTTTGTCCCTGTTTCTTGTCACACAGTTCCTAAATCCCTTGAAATCATATCATAGCTAATGACATACCTGGTGGCTGGGGCCCCTGAGTACACTCAGGATGAGATGCTGGTTGCTTTCCTAGGTGCATTAGCAGGGAGCTGGGTCAGAAGTGGAGCAACTGAGACTCGAGCCAGCACCCAATTTGGGATGCCAGGGGAGTCACCAGCAGCAGCTTTACCCACTGTGTCACACTGTTCGCTCCAATACTGGTTTTTCTTAAGTGAACTGAAGGGATATATAAACAGATGAATGAGTGAATGAAACCTGTCTGCAAATGTCACTGGAGCCCACCTAGTATGCAGAGAGAACTATAATGCCATCTAGAAATATTACTCTAACTGAACTTAGCAAACTGCAAGTGCCATGCTTGATTCCTGCCCTCTATAAATAAATGAAGGCTTTATCTGGGTTATTGAAGTAAAAATGTATGTGCTTTGGTCTGCTCTGGATTTGCCTTCTGTCATAATGCTGATTCTGCCATGTTTGCAGATCCCAGACCAGACAGCTGACATGGTCACTCCTCTGCTTAGGGATCTGAAAAATGACTTGCAGCTAATTCTGTCTCTGCTTTTGCTCAAAATTCATATTCTGAGTCTTATTTTATCTTACATCATATTTCCAAAGCTCCAGCCACTTCTACTTCTAGTCATACGGTCATCCACAAGGTTCTCTGTGATTCTATCACACTCTGAAAGTGCCTCCACTAGTGACTTATTTCTCAAGATGGGACACATCTCTGTACCCACTCCACTGCACCTATGGGTCCTTCTTTCTGCTCCATAATTAATGCCGGGCAGTTCCCCCGGAAGTGATGGTAGTCTTTGGCAGGAAGAACAACTTTCACAGAATGTCCAATTTCTCTCCATTTCATAGGAATGTGAGTTCTACAGTGCTTCCCTTTTCTTTCAAACATCAGTCTTTGGGGATGAACTGGGTGAAGTCTGATACGTATCGCCATATTGACCACTCACATTCCAGTCTAGTTAATTCAAGTCCCTGAGCTCTCACGCAGTTCCCTCAATAGCAGATGAATCGCTGGATTCTTGTCCAAAATACCTGGCTTCCCTTTAGTAGAGTCCTTTGTCTTGAGGTCTCCTTGGCCATCCTATCTCACTGCCTAAGTCCACTGCTGTGCTGCAATGATAGAGGGCTGGTATTCTAAAAAAGCAAGCAGTGCCTTGCCTTAAAGGCTAGGGCTGGGCCAAGCTGAAGTCAGGAGCCAGGAGCTTCTTCCAGAACTCCCACAAGGGTGCAGGAGCCCAAGTACTTGGGCTATCTTCTGCTGCTTTCCTGGCACATTAGTAGGGAGCTGGGTCCAAGTACAGCAGCTGGACTTGAACCAGCTCCCATATGGGATGCTGGCATCAAAGGCTGTGGCTTTATCCATTACACCACAACACTGGCCCCTATAGATTGATCTTAATCATGTGAATTTGCCTTCTTAAAATATCTGAGTTAGTTTCTATCAGAATAATATATTTGTCTTTACATTCTATCATATATAAAGTACTTTGATTTCTTTATTTTTAAGTAATTTTAGGAATTAGATTTATGTAAGTGCTTGTTTATCTCTCTAAGCCAATCAGAGCAGAGCTCCTCTAATGAAACAAATATTACAATTTAATTGGTAAAACCTTCCAAAGCTATGACATCTCATACTCACATAATCACATGAGGGGTCAAGGCCTTTACAAATTACAACCACATAAACCCAAACACATACAGAGAGTTTAAGGCTTCAAGTCTACAATTTCATCCTGAGTCAAGAGTAAACACAGAAACATGAAAACTCACCGGTCCAGATATGAAGAGCTATTCTTCTGCCCAACTGATTCTCTACTCATTGCTGCCACCAGGGGGGAATAACTTATTGGTCATACAAATACCCGAGTAAAACAGAAAATTACTGGGAAAGAATATTACAGCCAGAAAAACAGAGACAGCAAAATTATATTGCTGCCTCAGATCCATCTTTTGGAGTGAGTGATAAAATTGCCTAGACTTAAGTAACGTATGTGGTATGCTTCTCGGATGATGGGGTACATCTGCTTCTATCACAAAAATACTTTGGGCATCTCAGTATCAGCTGCCAAACTATTTATTGTATTTGGAAGAGTTACAGGGAGCTGGCGCTGTGGCACAGTAGGTTAATCCTCTGCCTGCGGCACAGGCATCCCATATGGACGCTGGTTCGAGTCCGGGCTGCTCCTCTTCCAATCCTGCTCTCTGTTATGGTCTGGGAAAGCAGTACAAGAAGGCCCAAGTCCATGGGCCCCTGTATCCGCCTGGGAGACCAGAAGCTCCTGGCTCCTGGCTTTGGACTGGCGCAGCTCCGGCCGTTGCAGCCATTTGAGGAGTGAACCAGCAGATGGAAGACCTCTCTGTCTCTCCCTCTCATTATCTGTTATCTCTACCTCTCAAATAAGTAAATAAAAATCTTTTTTAAAAAAAGTTACAGTGAGAGATCAGAGAGATCGTCCACCTGCTGGTTCACTCCACAAATGACCACAAGCCAAGCCAGGAACTAGGAACTCCATCAGGATCTTCCATGGGGGTGCAGGGTCCCAACACTTGGGCCATATTCCCCTACCTTCCCAGATGCATCACCGGGAGCTAGATCGGAAGTGGAGCAGCCCGCCAGACGGGGTTTTAACCTCTACGCCACAGCGCGGCCCCCTCTGTTTCTTTAAGAGGGAGGAGGGAGTTTTGCCCACTTCTGAAATGGCTATTCGTGCTTCATGAGCTCTGCGCATGCTCCTTGAACGCTACTCAGGAATTCAGGGACTCCCACTGTGCAAGATGGAGCCCCGGGCGCTGGCGAGACTGCAGCTCCCAGCATGCCTAGCAGCCGGGCCGGGAGCCGGGACTTGGAGTGATGGGGACCCCGTGGTGCTTTAGGCCGCCCTGTCGGCTGTAGAGGTTGAGAAGCCTGGGGCCTGGGAATTGGACGCTGGCAGAAAGGGAAGATGGAAGCGTGGCGCTGTATGAGGAGGGGCTACGGCCGCTGTGTGGTGGGGCGAGGCCGGTCAGTGGGGTTGGGCGGTTGGAGGGAGGAGGAAGGGGCGGGCTGCCCAGGTTAGCCCGGGGCGGGGCGGGCAAGGGGAGGAAGGAGGAGGAAGAGGGTCTGGGCCATGGTGCATGCGGGACGAGCCTCCGGAGACCCTGAGGGATAGGTAAACCCGGCGCGCAGCCGGCGGGACGCTCGGCCCACCGGACCTGGAGCGCATCGGCTGCCGGCCGGCCTTGTGCTTTTCGGGCCCGCCTTGGCCCGGGCGCCCCGGCCCTGCTGCCCCAACCCCAGCTGCGAGCTCGGGGGTCGGCCTCCTCTGCGGACCCTGCGGTGCGGTGGCGGGAGCTGCGGGTGCGGGCGGCCCGGCTCGCCACGCGCGCAGCGTTCGCTCGCTCACTGGCGTGTGAAGTGGCTCAAACTTTACTCACGCGTGTCCCAGCCTCCCGATCCGTCTGCGTTGCTTCCTGGGTGGTGGTCTATAAATTGTCTAACTTCAAACCTGCCAAAAAAAAAAAAAAAAAAAACCCAGAGCCCTTCAATAGGTGCCGCCTGTAGCGTCGTCCTAAGCGGTGTCCGCGGGATGTTGGATCTGATGTACTGATTATCTTCCTTCTCCTAAATAAACTTCAACGTAAATCCTTAGATCTTACAAACGAAAAAGTTTGTGTACCCTGCGAAACCGACCTGTGTGGCACGCGTGGGAAGCACAGCACTGAGTGAATTATTACGTAAGGCCTGGGGATCTGCTTTTAACGATTGAATTCAGCATTGTTTCCTGAGTACCAGCTATGGGCCAGGCGCTGTGCTAGGCACTTGTGAAGAGGCCAGGGTTAAAACGAATTAGAAGACTGGCCCTGCAGGACCTCAGAGTCTAAGAGGAGAAGACAACTGTATGATGAACTGCAAATACAGGGAAGAAGTGTTGCTGTGTTTTATTCCAGCAAGGTGGCTTGTTAGGATAGAAAACGCGGGGACCAACTGCCTACAGCTCAATGGTTTGCAGAGCTGGCACGAAGCAAGATAGTGCAGCATGCCTGGGTTTAAGATGGACAAGTTGATTTTTGAGAACAAAAATGTATAATAGTAAATTAGATGCTGTTAAAATGTAAAAACGTGACATAAAAGCCAATAACAGGTAATGCAATTTAAATAAAATTCCATTGAATGTACAACAGGCCATTGTTGACCTGCATTGAATTCTAGAGCAAAGGCTAGAAGTCCTTATCTGAATCCTAACATTTTACCAAAATACTGTAGTCACAAGATGATGCTTAAGCCACATGTGCCCTCAGAGCCTGAGTACAACATCTTTTAAAAATAATGTTAGCAGAATTTCAGAGGACTTTTGGATGATAGGTTAAGTTGATGCCTTTGGTTTTGGAGTGTTGATGGATTCCCAGTCAGTAATCTTGGTCTTCTTTCATTTCCCCCCAAGGAAAAGCATACTTAAAAAAATAGAAAAATAAATTATCCACCCACTGATTCTGATTAGCAAGGGAAGTAGTTTTGTGGAGTTGACCTAGCCTTTTATTTTCTTAGCTGAATAAGTGTTTGGAAAAATCGAATCTTGGTATAAAAACCTGTTCAGAAACATGCTTTTACCCCAACCCTAAGTTGGAGGAGAAATCTGCTTTCATTGTAGTCTGATATGTGTTGTATATTAACATATTATGTTTTATTTTTCCACTGAATTTTATTAGGTGCTGGAAAGGGACTCTGAATACTAGATTGGTGACTGATTTATCTCAGTTAAACTGCCAACTTCTTGAGGGCTGTGTGGTGTTTTGGGAGCCCTGGCAGCATTCTGTGTTATTTAGAATGCCATCCGTGGTGGTTGAGGGAGAGAATATCGAGATATTGATGCGAAAAAGAAATTGCTGCTGGTTTCCCCTCCTCCTTCCTAGATTTAGAAGTCAGATTTGAAATATTAGACATTGCCTTCCCTTGAGGAAACAGATTTGATGTACTGGGGTTCAACAAAAAAGTGGTACCTCAAGGAGTGTATTTATTTCTTTTAGATACCCCATGTTTTCCCATCACCCGAGGAGTCTGGGCAGAGACTGGACTACACCGTGGGAGAATCTGCAGAGGTGTTGCTGGAACAGACACATTTCTAGTTGTATGAGGTGGCCTGGACATTATTCTCGTGCTCCTTACCCATACTTCAGTAGTAGGCACTTCTCACTCAATTGGAGGCCACCCTGTTTGTCGGAGTCTAGAACTCCATTTCAGTACTGTAGCTGGAGACCTGACAGCCTCAGCCAGACGTCTCTGATCCATCTCTCTAGTTACGTCATGAACTCTGAGGGAGATGAGCCTTCGTCAAAACGAAGAAAGCACCAAGGTAAAGGTGACATTTATCTTGGTGTAGATGTAGACATAAATGACAGTTTCAGTTGAAGCTTTCATATCTAATCCTTGATAACCTCTTGCAGGTTTTAGAGGTGTTTATTTGGAAACAGTAGTTTTCTGGTAGGGAAAAAAAAAAAAATCCATTACTGTAAAATGAAATCCTTATTTTGAGCTTCCATTAATTGTAGATTTCTGGCTGTAAACATGGAAGTGACTGTAGGTAGAATAAGGTTGGAAAAGAATGAAGATGTAGATTAGTAATCATAGTTTAAGGATAAATTTTAGTGGCAGCGTTTTTGAAACAGATCCATACACTTAGAAACTGGTAACTGTACTGTTGAAAGTCCACAGATCTAAAAAGAAATTAATTTTGTTTTCATTTTTAAGGCTTAACATTTTTGCATATGACCAAAGGACTCTTAAGTAGCAAAAGTTATAAATTAAAGATATTGGCTTACAGAGTAAGATTTTTATTAAATCTGTATTTCTCAAATTTGGGTCTATGGATGAAGTTTTGAGAGTCTGTTGGAAGTATGAGGATATTTCCAAAACTTCCTTGAGGAAACAGTTAAAAGATAAGTTGGGCCAGGTGTTTGACCACCATTTGGGAAGCCCATGTCCCCCATATCTTAGTTCCTGGGTTTGAACCCAGCTTCACTCTCCATTCTAGCTCCTTGCTGATGCACACCCCAGGAGGTAGGAGATGATGGATCAAGTTCTTGGGTTCTTGCTGCTCATGGGGGAGACCTGATTTGAGGTCCAAGCTCCTGGTTTTGGCCTGCCCCAATCCTGGCTACTGCAGCCATTTGAGAGCTAAGCCAGCGGCTGGGAGGGCTCTCTTTGTCTCTCTTTCTCTCTTTACCTTTCAAATAAATCATAGAAACATTATTAAGTTTATTTCAGTGCCAATTTTTGAAATCCTTGTAGTTTTGTTCATAACATTTTCCATGAATTTTTGGAAGAACCTATATATTATCTTTTAGAATGGGTACCACATCTTAATAACTGAGAAAGTTTTTTTTTTTTTAATGTGGATTCCTTTTATTTTTCTCATTCTTTTTACTATAAACAATTCACTAGACTCCTTCTGTGCCTCTAGCCCACACCCACTCCGCCCCCTGAAAATATGAGGTATCTGAGTAGAACTTGGAGTTGTCCTTAACGAACTGTAGTTTTCGGTGAAGTTGGTTCCTCTGAAGGTACTTGAGAATAGACCATGTGAGTGCATTGTGTAGAGGACTGGCATACACGCTTGTCAAGGGAAGACAGAGTGATTTCTACCTGTACATCAGTGCCAGAGTGCCTTAGAGTTCTTCAGGTTTCTTTGTCTTGGTTTGCAGGAAGTAGTACCTAGGTTTCAGCTGGGTTCCAGGGATAGTTACTCAACTAATGTTCACACAGCATCCTCTTGCTACCCAGTTACAAAGTTAGTTACCTAGTTAGAAAAAAAATAAATAATAACATATAATAAGTGGAAAGTCTAAGTCTACAAAACTGAAAATCTGTTTTTGTGGTATTTAACTGCAGCATGTGGAGATAAACAAGAAATATGTGTTTGAATGAATGAAAGGTGTGTTTAGGAGCATTTAAAAGTAGGTTCCTGAGGACAATCTGTGGTCTGTGAATATAGGGCTGCCAGTGACATCAGATTGCTTTTCATTGGTGTGTTTATTGCTCATCAGGCCAGCACACTCCTCTTTTGTTTAATCCCTCATGAGTCAGGTGTGTTCTTAGATAGAGCTTTGGTGTTGTGACACCACTCTGCTCCACCACTGGTTGTGTGAACTTAGGTTGCTTAACCTCTCTATTCCTTGGTTAGTTACCTCATGTAAAATAATGTCTACCTTGAAAGTCTGTTGTACAAAATGAGATATGTAAAGTGCCTAACACACTGTTGGCTTCATAGTAGGTACTCAGAAAATTGTGGTGCTGTTGTTTTCCATTTAATGGATGGGGCATTGCATTTACATACTGAAAAGCCTTGATTACAACCTGACTCTTTATATGTCCCTTCTTCCTAGGTATTATGAATAAGGAAAATGCTCTTCGTTAAGCCATATTTGTGACTTCCGATATTTCACTAATTCTTTTCCATCAAGAGAACAGCATTGCTAACTTGCCTATCACTTTCAAGTGGTGTTTGAAGGATTTATGTAACACAGTCATGACATGTTAAGTAGGCGCCCTAGAACCCCATCAGGCCTGTTGCTTGCTTACTTTGATTCATCTCTCTTCTCTGCTGTGATCACCTTGTTCCTCCTGACATGGAAGGTATATAAGCTTTTGGAGTGAATTTGTGTTGTGAAGTGTATGAAGGCCAGAGACTCCACTCTGTCAGTGATTTTCAAATTGTCTTCTATGGAACCCTAGCGCTTGAGCACGTTTCTGTAAGCTTACTGAAAGCAAATGTGATCAGGATAAAATGTGTGTTTACCCCATCATCCAGGCTCCTGTACCAACATGCCCAAGATTGGCGTTCCGTGATGAATAGTAATACCAAAGGGTTCTATAAGCTACAAAAGTTTGAAAGCCACTGCATCAATCAGATAACCCAGTGGTCCTGGTTATTTAAAAAGTAATTACACAAGAGCTGGTTTTCAAACTCTTTTATTACCAGGGCTATACAAATCTTAATGCATTTATGCACTATTATTCTATGTACATATTTTATAAGGAAATATGAGTAAGCTTTGGGGCCTTTGTGTTTTGTATTGTAACGAGGCAGCGACACTAGGGTGGTGCTCTATTTTCAATGATAGCTTATACTTTGTTTGCATGACTGAGCCCTTTCCATCTGCATTCATGTAGTGACTTTGATTTGCGGCTAAAACCATCATGGACAGTCCCCAACTTATAAATGAACTGTATTCTAAATACTAGATTAGTTTTTCCCCATAGAAATTGTAAATCTCAGTATTTCTGTGTAGCTGGTATAATTAGCCTTGGTTCTGAGTCCTCAGGGGTAGTGTTCTTAATGTTCAGTGCAACACAGGGAAGTGGATGGTTTCCTTCCCTTTCTTGGTCTTGGGACAGGCAAAAATCTTTAACAGTTGAACACTTTAGGTTGGATTTCCTTCCTTCCTTCCTTCCTTCCTTCCTTCCTTTCCTATTTTCTTTTCTTTTCTTTTCTTTTCTTTTCTTTTCTTTTCTCTCTCTCTCTCTCTCTCTCTCTCTGTTTCTCAGATTTATTTATGTACTTGAGAGGCAGAGTTACAGAGGGAGAGAGAGAAAGAGGTCTTCGCTCCACTTCCCAAATGACTGCAACGGCCAGAGCTGTACCAATCCAGAGCCAGGAGCTTCCTCTGGGTCTCCCATGTAGGTGCAGGGGCCCAAGGATTTGAGCCATCTTCTACAGCTTTCCCAGGCCATCAGCAGGGAGCTGGATCAAAAGTGGAGCAGCCGGGGCCAGTGCTGTGGCATAATGGGTAAGCCCACCACTTGCAGTGCTGGCATCCCATATGGGTGCCGGTTAGAGTCCGGGCTGCTCCACTTCCATTCCAGCTCTCTGCTATGGCCTGGGAAAGCAGTAGAAGATGGCCCAAGTCCTTGGACCCCTGCACGCGTGTGGGATGCCCAGAGGAAGCTCCTGGCTCCTGGCTTTGGATGGGCACAGCTCTGCCTTTGCGGCCAATTGGGTAGTGGATGGAAGACCTCTCTCTCTCTTTGCCTCTCCTTCTCTCTGTGTATAACTCTGACTTTCAAGTAAATAAATGAATCTTTAAAAGAAAAGTAGAGCAGCTGAGACTCAAATCTGTGCTTATATAGGATGCCATTGCTGCAGGCGGATGCTTAA
Source organism: Lepus europaeus (assembly GCF_033115175.1). Taxonomy (NCBI): domain Eukaryota; kingdom Metazoa; phylum Chordata; class Mammalia; order Lagomorpha; family Leporidae; genus Lepus; species Lepus europaeus. The sequence goes on along the minus strand of NC_084840.1, from coordinate 27,047,125 downwards.
CCTACTACACCACAGAGTTGGGCCCCCACCTTTTTTTCTTTATCCTTTTAGTACCTTCATGGTATCCTAAGTCTCTTAACTCCCTCATTCCAGTAGTCGCTAGTTGGAAAATTGTCTTATTTTTCTACTATTTAATCAAAATTTCTATTCCTTTGGTGCTGCTATTACCAACAACTTAGCTGCTAATGAAACTAATTTACCAGAAGAGATTTTGAAATTATTACTTCATTGACACCTTTTTATGGTGTAATTTTGATTGTAAATATATTGTCATTATAGGAGATTTGGAAAAATCTTCCACAATCTACCACTCAGAAATAATTTTCTTAAAAATACTGTATTTAATTTCTTTTAGTCTCTTCTTTTTACTACATGTTTAAGTATACTGAATATTTTAACCTCAGCTTAATTTATTTTTTAAATTAAAAAAAAAATTCTTTACTGAGTTGAAAGGTAGAGTTACAGAGAGAAGGAGAAAGAGGGAGAGACAGAGAGATCCTCCATCCGCTAGTTCACTCCCCAAATGGCCACAACAGTTGGGACTGGGCCAACCCAGGAACCAGGAACTCCATCTGGGTCTGCCATGTGGGTGCAGGGGCCATCCTCTGCTGCCTTCCCAGGTGCATTAGCAGGGAGCTGGACTGGAAGTGAAGCAGCCAGGGCATGAACTGGTGCCCATATGGAATGCTGGCACTGGAGGTGGAGGCTTAGGCTGCTGCACAACAACACCAGCCCCTCAACTGACTTATTTAATTGGTGGAATTTTAGGCAGTGTTGTCCAGTGAAGAAAACCTTCATGTAGAATAGAAGGAGTTATCCTGGGGCTGAGGCTTTTCATGGAATCTCATCATGCTTGGAATCTGCATTCCCCTGTGCCTCCTATTTCTTGTTTTTCTCTTCTTTTGAGCTCATACATTCTTGAATCAAAGTTCCACAAAGTTCTTCATGGCTCCCATGGCTGTCAGAGTGATAGGGACACAAAATCAGAATACACATGCACACCCTACACACACGCGCACACACCAAACTGGTGGTCATTTCTAAGTTGAGGACTGCCTATAATTGCAAAATCGCATGCTTTTCAATTCTCTCATCACTTGTGGAGTATGTATGTCTTCTCAGAATATAAACTGTGGCACATTCTTGTTCGTACATTAGGTTTGTCAGCCAGCCCTTATATTTATGAGCATTCTGTAATTGTCATATTTAACTTATGCTTTGGCGTTCATTACAAAGATTGCTTTTGTTCCTTTTGTTTGCATTTTTCCACTTGAGTGTTTAGGCACAAAATGCTGTTTCCACGTACTGCCATTATGTGCCATTCATTCATGTGTATGCCAGAATTCTGAACTGAGAATCGTTTCTGGAACTTAGTTAATTATTTAGTGACACTGACTATCTTACTAATAGGGAATAAAATACATTGTGGAATCACCTTATTGAAAAGCCAAGTGTGCCATGCAGATATGGTATTATGGTTATAAAGTTGCTAAGCTTGTTTGTGGCAGAGCAATTTTTTATCCAGAGATTCACAGTTCCTGTATACTCTTAACTTTCCTACCACAGCCTCAAAAATAGCTAGCGTACATCCTTTTAAACCTGTTTTATAAAAGCCTTTGATTGGTCAGTCTGTCTTTTTACTGCCTTTGCAAATTAATTTGTTGAATGATCCCTAGTTATTCAGTGCCATATTGCCTTTTCCCAGGCAGTAAAATGTTATTCTATTCATTGTCCATGGAAATTTTTTAAAGCCAAGAAAATACTTACATATAAGGAACTGTTCTCTGGCGCTCAGCTCTCTGCATCTTTGCTGAGCCGCCCACCTGGCCTGGTCAGGTGTAATCTCTCCACTCAACATGTAACCTCCCTCCTTCCTCCTCCCCAGTCTCAGGCTCTGTCTGGAGAGGTGCCCATCCGTCCTTACAGATGTTCCTTCCCTAATAAACCTTGCTATTTTACCTCCCACTAAAAAAAAAAAAAAAAGAGAGAGAAACTGTTCTATTTATGATTAATTCTTTGTTTTGCCTAATATATTTTAACAGGGATGATAACACGGAATTGGGAATATATATGTAACCACAATAAAGAAAAAACGAAGATCGTAGGAGACAAAAATACTGAGCCCCACTGTGAAGACAGTGAGAACCAGTTCGATTTTTCAGTGATGTCCTATAATATACTTTCACAAGATTTACTGGAAGATAACTCACACCTTTACAGACACTGCCGGCGGCCAGTATTACATTGGAGTTTTAGGTTTCCCAATATTCTGAAAGAAATTAAACATTTTGATGCCGATGTAAGTGCAAAATACTAACCAAAAGTCTTCAGGTATAAAAAGCGGGGTTGAGCGTTTCATTTGTGCATTTGTGAGTGGAATGGTTTTTTCCATTTTTGTGTGGTGATAAGGGAAGATGTTTAAAAAAAACTGACAGAAGAGTTCTTGACGGGGTATCTGACAGCTTTTGGTTAGTGGTGGTTGGTAAAAATAATCATCTGACTTTTCAAAAAAGATCTAAAAAGTTTTAATTATTGGTCAGTTTGGTGGATGTGACTGGCTGCATATTAAGTATTCAGTAAATACTTTCTTGGGTTTGAAATTTTAATAATTCAGGGCCGGCGCCGTGGCTTAACAGGCTAATCCTCCGCCTTGTGGCGCCGGCACACCGGGTTCTAGTCCCGATCGGGGCGCCGGATTCTATCCCGGTTGCCCCTCTTCCAGGCCAGCTCTCTGCTATGGCCCGGGAAGGCAGTGGAGGATGGCCCAAGTGCTTGGGCCCTGCACCCGCATGGGAGACCAGGAGAAGCACCTGGCTCCTGGCTTTGGATCAGCGAGATGCGCCTACTGCGGCGGCCATTGGAGGGTGAACCAACGGCAAAAAGGAAGACCTTTCTCTCTATCTCTCTCTCTCTCTCACTATCCACTCTGCCTATCAAAAAAAAAAATTTTTTTTTAATAATTCATGCAAAATTTTCATTTAGCTGATGACATTTAAAGAAAGGGCCTGAAAGAAAGTACTAATGAAAATGTAAATTCAGGAAAAATATCCTGACATGTAAATTAAAATGATTTCCTTTGGTAAATACCAATTTTGGATAGTAAGAGAGCTCCAGGCTCAGAATGTTCAAATTGGAAACATTAATTTTGCAACTAGTAACAAATAAAGGCTTGTTTCAACTATTTCAACTGTCATCAGGTTTAGAATTTTAAAACTTTTGGTTGAAAGATAAAAGCACCAGAAAATTCGTACTTGCATTTCTGCGTTTTAATTTAAGCTGTTTTTTTTTGTTTTGTTTTGTTTTTCTTCCAAGGTACTTTGTTTGCAAGAAGTTCAGGAAGATCATTATGGAACAGAGATCAGACCAAGTTTGGAATCGTTGGGTACAATTTAACTTTTATATTAGCTGAATTTACTTTTGAAGATTTATATGTTACTAAAGTATAACTTGCTAACAAAGATCTATGGTATATTGAAGCTAAGAATCTTTGAAAACTTAATCTGTTGCAGGAAAGTGTTGAAGTACTTCAATTGGAAACCTTTGTATTGATTATAATCTTAATTCAGATGGAAAGGTGTGTTAGCATTGTTAATGGCTCCCTTTCTCAGTAGTTGCTCTGCATCCCGCTGGACCTCTAAGATTCTGAGCTCTGTTGAGATCAGGAACCTGTGTGTCCAGTTCAATACGATAATAATATCTTCTAGTGTCTAGTTTCTCCCAGTGCTAGTATGTAGAAGCTAAAAACTTATTAATGGAGAAACACTTCTAGAAGCAGATTACCTGTGGTTTCTTAAAATTCAGAAAGGTAGCTGCTTTGCATTTTCATTCAACAATTTTTTTGAGTGCCTACTGTATACCAGGCTCTCTTCTAGTCAGTGAGGATATAGCATTAGGCAAAACAGAGGCCAACAATAGAATAAGTAAATAGCATAGTACGTAAGGATAGTTTTCTGTAGAAAAGCAAGAAAGTGAGACAGGGGAGATTTCAGGTTCAAACAAAACGATCAGATGAGGTGAGGTGATGTTGGAGCAAGGATTTACTGGAGATAAAGGAGCGAGCCATAGCCAGAGCGTTCCAGGCAGAAATAGCCAAGAAAAGACGCCAAGGGAGGAGTGTGTTAAGGCAGGTGGGAGGCCCCTCGAAGTTGGAATGGAATGAGGAGGGGAAGTTGTAAGAAAAGGATCAGAGTTGGGGGCTGGAGGATTGAAGGCCTGTCACTGAGTGTCAATAGGGTGATATTGCACATTAACATATTAAGGACTTAAATCTAGCAGTTAAAGACTTAAAAGACCCAGTCCCAAACTTTTATGATGCTAATATTTTTTAACATCATACATTACTAATGTTTTACAAAATACACTGGTAAAAATCATTCAAAAGTATTATGAGAGGGGCAAATGGTGTGGCTCAGTGAGTTAAGCCAGTGCCTGGGACACCTGCCTCCCCTATCAGAGTGCCCCAGGTCAGGTCTCTGCCTCCAATCCAGCTTCCTGCTAAAACGTTGGGAGGCAGCAGATAATAGGTCAAGTATCGGGTCCCTGCCACCCACATGGGAGACCCTGATGGAGTTCCTGGCTCCTGGCTTCAACTTGGCCCAACCCCGGCTGTCGCCAGCATTTAGGGAGTGAGCCACTCTTTCTCTACCTTTTGAATAAAAATATTTGAAAAAATAAAAGACAAAATAGCTTTAAAAATATTAGGTGAGCTGTGTTTTGACAAGTACATATATATATATACACACATACATACACAAAATTCTCCTTTTAAATTCATTTCTTTTTTACAGGTTATCACTGTGAATATAAGATGCGGACAGGAAGAAAACCTGATGGTTGTGCCATTTGCTTCAAACATTCCAAATTTTCTCTCTTATCAGTGAACCCAGTGGAATTCTACCGGCCTGGTATTCCTCTGTTGGACAGAGACAATGTTGGATTAGTTTTACTCTTGCAGCCCAAAATTCCGTGTGCTGCCTCCCCTGCAATCTGTGTAGCTAACACACATCTGTTGTACAATCCAAGGCGAGGGGATATTAAGCTGACCCAGCTGGCCATGCTACTGGCAGAGATTTCCAGTGTGGCCCATCAGAAAGATGGCAGCTTCTGTCCTATTGTTATGTGTGGTGACTTTAATTCTGTTCCTGGTTCCCCACTCTATAGTTTCATAAAGGAAGGAAAATTGAATTATGAAGGACTTGCCATTGGAAAGGTAAGTCTTTGTTCCTTGCTGTCACTAGGAGAGGGACTGAGTGCTCCGATGGCACAGGAGGGTAATTCTTAATGGCTGTTGGGATACCTTGGATGATCCGTATCTCACTTCAAGCTGTGATGGTTTTCTACAACCACTAAAGAGCAATTACAGTCACTTGGTAGAATTTCTGCTGCTTAGAGACATTGGCAGGTAGAAAAAAAAATTGGGGGCTAAGAGAAGTGAAAGCATTGACAGACATGGATACCCCACAGGAAAGGCATTGTTCCGAAGGTGGTAATGGAGAAGTTTTTTTTTGTTTTTGTTTTTTTTTTGAATAATGATAAATATTTTAATTCTTTAGCTTAGTATAATTGACCCCATGTTGCTATTTTTATTGTGCTTTCCTAGGCTTGCCTTTAGATGTTTTGCCTTCAGTATATTTAACCAATATAAGAGTTGATCTCTCCGTGTTTGATATGATAGGCAGTATTAGTCCAAAGCTATTAGTGACATTGATGTATAAATTGGAGGAAAACATATAGGAAAAGATTCCTTTCATGTAAATGACAAGTGCTTCTTGGATTGCATTTGAACACAATTTTATAAGCACAAATAATCCCTTAATAAGTAAAGAGTGATATTTACCATTCTTGGATTACCCTTTGAGATAATAATTTTTTAATACATAAACTACTTAAAATCTATTCACTTAAGATACCTGTTGAAATTTCGTTTAGGTATCTGGCCAGGAACAGTCTTCACGGGGACAAAGAATTTTATCTATTCCAATTTGGCCCCCAAACCTAGGTATCTCACAGAACTGTGTGTATGAGGGGCAGCAGGTACCAAAAGTAGAAAAGACAGGTGAGTGTTTGCAACACATTTTGGCAGTCTGCTGGGTAACAGTATTCCCTTTGGAGATAAAAAACTACATTTCAAAGGATGACATCTCAAGGATGATATTCATATAAATAATGTATGGTTATGTGCCCATTCCTTTTTTTTCCTAAGAGCTCCAATTTTACCATTTTAAAGTCCAGTTTCCAAAATTAATGTGTGCATGAATTGCATGTTGCTTTGGAATTCTTTACATTTTATTCCTCCTAATAATTCTGGAGGCCATTAAAACATTATATGTTTCCAGGATGAGACATAGAAACTATAGGCATCTGTCTAAACTTGGTTTGTCTCAAATGTCATTTCTAGAGTAAGAGAACTCTACTACAGCAAACCAGAAGAAAACAGGATGTTAAGAGTGTTAATATAGTTCTCTCTGTTCTGGCAGACTGTGACCTGACCCAGACACAGCCGGAGAAAACAGAGGCCCTAGTGACGGCTGAAAAGTGAGTCCTTGGAAGTAGCAAGTGGGTTTTTGCTGACTTTGGTTGAATAAAAAAATTCCCATTTCTCAAAAATCACTTTGATAATTCCAAGCTGTTAAGTAGACCTGAATTCCAGTCCTGACTCTGTCACTTTTTAGTGGTTCAGTTTTGAGCAAGAAATTTAATGTGTCTGGGTTCAGTTTTCTAATCATTCTGGGTTGTGAGGATTGGCTGAGACAAACAAAGCCTGTACAACATCCGCAACATCACCTGAGGGCTCCGGAAGCGTCTAGGAAAGGAAGGACCTTGTTTGTGGACAGCTCTGCACTCTGTGAAGTGTGCTGCCTTTACATATGTAAAGAAAGATCAAGAACACAGAAAAATATCTTCTACATTTCAGAAAGATCCTTAGTTTTCTTCGACTTAGTAGGTCCTAAAGCAGTCTTTAGGAGAATTAATCTGGAAAAGAAGATACCAGCAGAAAGATGGCCAGGTCATCCGAGGTAGAGGGGTGAAGATGTCGTAAAGGAATGTGAACGTCTGGGGCTGCCGTTGAGAGATGGATGGAAGTTGATACAGTGGGCAGAGATTAAATCGTGTCTCTTTGGGAGATCTTGAAATGTCGATTGTTTCATATAGTGCCTCTGTAGTATTTTTGTTTTAACATTCAATTTTAGGAATCAAATTAGAAGTGTCTTTCATTTTTATGTTTTTTTTTTCCCTCAGTCTTTTTTAAATATTTATTTACTTGAAAGGCAGAGTTACAGAGAGAGAGGGAGAGACACAGAGAGATCTTCCGTCCACTGGTTTACTCCCCAAATGGTTGCAACAGCCAACTCTAGGCCAGGCCAAAGTCAGGAGCCAGGAACTCCAGCTGGGTCTCCCAAATGGGTGCTGGGGCCCATCACACACTTGGACCACCCTCCCCCGCCTTCCCGGGTGCATTAGTAGGAAACTGGATTGAAAGCAGAGCAGCCAAGACTGGAGTTGCTGCCCCAATGTAGGATGCTGGCATTGCAAGTAGCTGCTTAATCTTCACCACAATGACAGCCCCACAAGTACTTTAGATAGGAGGAATAGTAGAGGTCATGAAAACTCAGTGGATGCTAAACATTTTTTCTTCTCCATGTAGGTTATCTTCAAGTTTACAGCACCATTTCAGCTTGTCATCTGTTTATTCACATTACCTTCCTGACAGTGGCATTCCAGAAGTGACCACCTGTCACTCCCGAAGTGCCAGAACTGTGGATTATATTTTCTACTCTGCAGAAAAGGAAGCTGTTACCGGACACCAAGGTAAAGAATGCTGCTAATCTTAAATTCTGCTAGAGAGTCAGTCACTCAAACTTCAAGGCTAGAGGTGGGGGAGTGAAAACTGTTTTTGAGACAGATTGATAATGTATTTGAATAAGCCAGTTAATTGGCTACATATGCCATGGGAGGCAGTACAGAGCAAATCATTTCCGAAGAATAATCTCGATCCGAGACTCCTGTTCCGGTCACTGCTCTGAGTTCTAGCTCTTTCACAGTGCCCTTTTGTCTTGCCTTAACTTTACCATTTTTCCTGTGTTGGCAGTAGATCGTTAATGGTCAATACCTGGTTTTGTGTTTAAGCTTCCCTAAGGCATGCTGCCTACCTGGTAGGACCAGGCTCGTGCTGCCAGCTACAGACAGGGTTGTCATGTTGACCCCGGAGGATCGGATCTGTTTGAGCAAGACTCAAGTCTATAGTTTGTGTATTCAGAAAGCAAAGGTGATAGAACACTTTTCCCTCTGTGATTCAATGAAAACAAGATTTTGTACATTAACTATAGGACTTAAAGTGGAAAAGAAAATTCAGTTTGAAATAACTGGACAGGGCTGGCATTGTGGCATAGCAGTAAAGCTGCTACCTGCAGTGCCAGCTTCCCACATGGGCACCAGTTCGCTGCTCCACTTCCAATACAGCTCCCTGTTAATGGCTTGGAAAAACCAGCAGATGATGGCCCACATGTTTGGGGCCTGCCACCCACATGGGAGACTAGATGAAGCCCCTGGCTCCTGGGTTCTGCATGGCCCAGCCCTGGCCATTGTGGCCATCTAGGGAGTGGACTAGTGGATAGAAGCTCTCTCTCTGTAACTCTTCTAAATAAATATTTTAAAATAAGTAAATAAATAAATAAATAAAATAACTGGAAATCTAGAAATATTCAAAAAACTTTGGAAGTCTAAAATGTGGACAATTTTTTGTCTGCCCTGCCCCCTCTTTTTCTCTTTCCATTATGTTTCTGCATGTGTGCTACTTTTCTTTTTCCCTTTCCCCCATCTGTTTTTTCTCCCCCCTTCTTTCTGGGGAATAGCCTTATCAGTCTGTAGAATAAACCAGAATAAGCTTTGCTGCTTCATTGGTAATCAGAACCTGATAGGTGTCATGCCAGCACTAGTCCACTAGGTGTCAGGAGAATGCCATGGATCAGCATCTCAGTGCTGGTCACCGCTTACTCTCACTGCAGTGGGCACTGACTCTCTAAGACTGAATTATACTGATTTATTCTCCAATCATCTTACAACCTCTGGCGTTGTGGTTCCGTTTGTGTTGTTTTATGTGAATACAGAGTATTTGGTGGATGAATTTCATATATAGTTATCAATCTCAAATTATCTTTAACATTCTTATGTATTATATTGATATTTTCTTCTAAAAAGATTATTTGCAGAACTTGAAATAGAAAAGCTACCTGAAAATGCTACATGTTTGAGAGTTTGGTTTATAACTCAATGAAATCAATAAATCATATGCTAAAAAGTGGCTCATCTTGGTCTTTCAGAGGGATCTCAAGTTCTGTATCATGGTTGTTAGAAAAACAGGCTTGTATGGGTTACAGGAACCTGTTGGCCTAGTGTCGCTGAATATGTATGTGCTTCTTTAATGTAGGAACTGAAGTTGCTCTGGTTGGTGGCTTGAAACTTCTAGCTAGACTGTCACTTCTTACAGAACAAGACTTATGGACTGTGAATGGACTTCCAAATGAAAATAACTCTTCAGATCATCTGCCTTTGTTGGCTAAGTTCAGACTTGAACTCTGATTCTTCAATTACATAATTTCTATTCTTTTTCAGAAATGTAAAGTTTTTCTTAGTGTTTGCATGTTCATTTTTGTGCTGTGGCATTTTGAAGAAGTTACGTTAACTGCTTGAAACATATCAGGAGAAATGAGTTTACAAAAAATGTTTTTTAATAATGAAAACTATTTTCCTGACCGTTGAGATCTCAATATTCTTTATTGTAAAAGAGTTGTAAATATTTTTTATTTCGAACTCCAGTAAAATTGACAGTGATTTCTAAATACAGCGCATCTTCTTTAGCACCTTCTCTTCATAAGGAATGTCGTGTTTCGGGCCGGCTTCGGAGCTGGTGTGTGAGTTCTTGCAGAGAGCTGCTTTCACTGGGAGAGCCCTGTGTCTGCTGAGTCCTCAGTACTCCAACTGAGCAGTCACTGCAGGGCTTGATTTTTTTTTAAGTTGTACAAAGTGCTTGATTCAGCCTATCACTGTCATGAGCCATGTAATATGCCTTCATTGTGTTGAGGACATATTTGGGTTACAGACCCCCATCTCTAGGGAGAGGGCCTTTCCACAAGCCCACCCTTTCCATTCTGTACCAGACAGGTGAGCCTGAGAGAGGCAGAGATTTGGGGGTTAAAGCTGTTTCCCTAGCATTTTTTTTTTCCTTCTATTCAGTTTCAAGAAAAGATCCCTGGGTTGAGGGAGGGATTTTATTTTACTAAACCCACTCTGTAGAAATTTGTGAGGAAAACTGTCTTTGGGACATAGTGGCAGCTGTAAGATTATTTTTGTTAGTCTTCTTTTGCAATGCCACACCAGCATGAGATGGTGTTTACACTGTTAAGTGGTTACAGCGGGTCTGATAAATCCTGTAGTTGGTTCTGTATCAGTGTTTGAATCAAGAAAATTTAAAACGTAAAAAGTGGAACTCTTTTTTTAGACAGTAGGGTCAAAGAATTACATGCATTTTTGCTAAACAGTCATTTTGCATTGAATTATAAATGTTTCTGCAGTGGGTTTTTTTAATAGAATGCTTCATCTTAAATTGGAAAACTAATAATATTGGACTTTAAACTTTTTATACTAAGGTATTTACTACAATTATTTTTGAAAAATAAACGATGAAAGTCTGAGAAGGCATGTGAGTTATAAAGATTTGCCTGGTAAAATTGTAATATGCGAGTACTTTTCTCACTGTTTTTTGGGTTTTTTTAATAGTATTTATTTACAGGTTTTTCCACTTTTTAGTAGAATGCAGAATATTGTGATACATCCCAATTGGCAGATGTAGTGATCACCAGCTTATACTGATAGTATAATTACCCCTTTTTAGTATTAGGGAAAGGGAAATGAAAATAACTGCTTTGTTGTGTGTGAATTTCACGAATAACATTATTTATGGGTCGTGATACTCTAACGTTGCTGAAAACCTCTGAAAATTTAACTTTTTTATATCCTGTTTAACATAGTTTCATGTGCTTCGCTTTTATGGAGTTAATCTATGAAATCGCTTTCTACTTTAGCTTACCGAATGAAGTATTCTTTTGTGGACTAGGAGTCAAAGGGTCATTATGACCTCATAGATTTTCAGAACTTCACTAAAAATAATTATCCACTTGTCTATACTTTTGTTTTTAATCAAAAGAGTCCATGAGTCTGCTGGCGCTGTTATTTACCTGCCAAAACAATTAAATCTAGTTCATTGCAGAAACTGAATCTCTCAGTCTCAAGTGTTATACTATCCAAGTTTTAAATAAAAAGGGAAATTGAGAGTAATGAAATTTTGGTTTTACTCTACCCTTTAAGATTCAATATGTATATCTGAAGCCTTGTCTTTTGTTGGAATTTAGCAACAGTCTAATTTTAACCCCTTGCTTTCATTAAAAAACAAGCTAGTGATCCAGAGAGTTCCAAGGGTTGAAGGAACAGAGGCTTCGTCTGTGCTTTGTGCCTGTAGATTATGTAATAAATTATCATCCTTGGACACGTGTGCCTGGAGATTTGTGGTGGGTGTGCTGAGCTGGGGATGCTGGTCTCTTGCTCCTGTAAACCATGTCAGTGCCCTCCTCAATCTTTATTACTTAGGCTGCTGCCAAAAAGGGGATTGAGGTATGCCAAGATAAAGTGGAGTTAAATATTGAGTCAGAACACTGCGAAGAAAGAAAATAAATTAGCTCCAAGAGTACATATGTAGTAAGAGAAGAAAAAAAACCCATACCACCTTGCATTTTTAGAAGAGCAGCAATGTTTAAGTTTCCAGAATGATTTTATTAAAGTCTCATGCTGTGTAGAAACATACAAGTGATGAGAAAAACGTTAACTTGAAACATGCACTTACCTGGCATTCTCTAAAATACTATTATACAAGTTTTCATTTACTTAGAAAAATACCCACTAAAACAATCACAGTTTTTCTTAAAGATTTAAGAAAAATGTATTGGCCAGAACAAAGTCCAAGAGAATAAACAAGATTCTGAATTGTATGTCAAAAAAACTGTACAAGGTTGTACATAAAACTATAGATTACAAAAGCCTTGGGTATAGTAAGAATACTGAATTAAGATTTCCAAAGTTCTATTTACCAATATCTATTAATAAAATCCTTATGAAATAATTGACTTAGAAAAAGTGAAATGCTCATGATTTCAGAGTATATAGAAAATACTAAATATCACTTTCTGAAATAAAGTGTACTCAAAACAGCACAACATAGTCTAAAATTAAGATTTCTGTCATCCATTTAAACTTTGCATATATTACCATAATGGCATAAACATAAAATTTGTCTTGCATAACTTTTAAACTAGATTTCAGATCATTTCATAATTTTTTTAATATTTTGAATATAGCCAGTCTTAAACTCAATTTTGGGGAGGTCAAACATTTGGAATAGAGGTTTTTTTGCCGTAATACTTTTAATTATTGCATTTTAGAATTTAGGAGTTTGGTGCCTTTTCCATATCTGTAAGAAATTAACATATTCCATGGGCAGTAAAACTAGTGACAACTAATAGCATTTTAAATGAATTTTCACATTTCTATGATTAACTCTTGCTTTAGGGAAATGAATTTAAAATTCAAGAAGTGAGCATGGAAGAAAATTCAATTATTAAGCCAGTTGGCAGTGTTAAGGCTTATACATCAGCATTTAGAAAATTATTTCTACTCTTTCTCCTTTTGTTGGAAACCAGACACTATGCAGCTATTTGGCACAGTCGATTCTAAATCGGACTTTAACACTTGGCAAATCCTATTTCAAGCTCTTACTTGTAGAATGGTGGCAGTGTTGTAAGTAGCGTACTTACTGGATGTCATGAAATTTCAGGTGGATACACAGAAGATAATGGCTAGGTCAGGATGGTTTCCAAATGGGAACGAAACGATTGACTACAGACATGTGATACATATGTCCATGAGGCTGTAAACAGGTTTGCTGTGTGAAGATACACAGAGATAACTCCCGTTGAACTCTGGTAACACTGTTCTTGTAGTTCGGGATTCTCAGGCAGCATTTTAATGAAGGTGTCTTACTTAGTTCTGTTCACTAAAGAACATCAGACTGCCTTCTTTTTCAATAAAACTACTTTTCATTAATATTTATTTTGGGGCAAAGTGAGCGTTTGTGAATATAGTTGCAGGGTGAAGGCTTTTTGGCTTTTCACGTCACCCCCAGAGTTTTAGTGAGGAGGAATCTTCAGGAGCAGATGACGATGATGATTTTAAACTCCCGTACAATGGCCGCCTTCAAAGGCAGCCAGAGCAGCACCGAGGCTCATCAGCACGTTGTTGACTCGCAGATTTCACTCACGGAAGCGTCTTGGTCTCACAAGGTGACAAGACAGCTAAGAGAAAACAAACGAGACAGATGCTCTTCTCCAGGCTTTTCCGACAGAACAGTGCGCGCATGCCAGGAGACCCACCTTCCATGGGCTGCAGCCGGAAGTCACAGATTCACGTACTGGCCGTATACTCAGTCCATGGTGCTTCACGGGCTAAATCACACCAAAAAGTTGATGCCAAAGGCTTTTCCATTAAAAAAAAAAAAAAAAAAGTCTCACTTCTCTGCGTTGTTGTTTTCTAATACTTACTAAATGTCACGAAATGGTACCTCAATAAGGTATGGGAAAATAATCACATCATGTCACACGTGGCCCGAATAGAAGACATCGGAACACAGCTTTAGCCGCAGTCCCTCAGAATTAAAACCTGGCTCGGAGTTTTAAACCTCAGATGAAGGATGAACAGGAAGGCTGTCGCCCTCGAGACCTGCCACTGCATTCCTGGGCTCTCGGCCTTGCTGGATGTGTTCCTGTCAGAGGCAGCCAGGATGTCGCTAAGCGTGTGGAGCAAGCGTGTGGCCTCTTGTGCTTTTCGCTGGAATCTGCGGTTTAAATGGTAGTGACAGAACACTGACTAGCTGCCGAACATGCCTGATGTTTTCCTTTGGAAGATGGAAAACTGCTGTTAGAGAACGCTTTACAAAAGACTACAGAGGAAGTAACTGTGGAGTCCTGAACGTGGATTCTCGTATTGCCACAAGAATTTCAGTGCTGTTTTAGTAAAACAGTTGCATATAATAACCTTAAATCTCATACCGTGCACCAGGAAAAAAAAACCCAAAGTCGTGGAGATCCCCATGGGAAGTACTGGGGAAACGGTACAGAGAATACAAAAAAAAAAAAAAAAAAACACCATTAAGTTTTGCATATCTGATGTCAAATACTGAGGTAACAGTGACTGCTTAAAAAAAAAAAAACACCCATCTTTGCTTCTGTTATTGCTGAGAGACAGTAATACCGACTGAGTTATCTTACTATACCAAAAGTGGCAGAGATGACTTCGTGAGCGCTTCCTACTGGTGTGGCCTCATGTTCAAAGCAAGGAACAGAAAGTAGGTCAATGGAAAAGTACAAAACTACAGTCACGGTGGTTATCCTTGAGGTCTTGAGGGAGGCAGGCAGTCCAACCCCAGCCGGGCTGATGGCTTCACCTTTTCACGGTTGCCTCTTGGTGAACTGTTTAAAGCTAAATGTTTCCACCCACTCAGATTCTATCTCCAGGTCAGTCCTTACAAACAAAATGCTCCAGTTCTTCAATAGTCGTTGCTGCTGACGACGCTGGGGCAAGTGCAGGGAGAAGCACCACAGGACGCTCTGGCTGGCTCGGCCAGGCTGGCTAAATTCGGATCTGGTAGCCCACCTCATTCAGAGTGCTCAGCTCAGCCGCCTTCTTCTCAGGCAGGGCAGGCCTAGGGGTGAAGGGCAGAAGGGGGATGCCGGGAAGGGGATAGACCAGAGAAAGATGACTGAGCATTGCCAAGGCCCCGACTCAGCTCCCCTAGCCCCGCCCCCCGCCCCCGCCCCCCCTGCCAGCCAGAGCTCCCCACACCTTTACAGGTTTTAAGGAGCATTTGGACAGGCTCTTGGGCTAGACTTTAAACTGAAGTCTTCAGAGTGCTCAATCCGCCTTGTCAGCCTTAAGCCTAGATTGGGTCACACCGTCTCGCTGGCCCGCCAGGATCTGAGAACCCGGAAAGGCAACGGGAAGTCCTGTGTTCTGCAGGAGAGCTGAACATCTCAGGCAGCTTCTCCCTGAAACACTGAGCTCCCGGGGTCTGTGTCCAGGAGGAAGCCCAGGGACTACAGGCAAGGAGCCTCATTAGCTGACACTTCATACTCAGGCATGAATGTGTAACAAGGTGAATCTTCAGAATTCATCTGAAAAAGTATGTCAGTGTAAAACAGCATTCCTAAAAAAAAATCTTTTCTAAAGTACTTTCCCAAGATGAGACTATACCCAAGTATGTGAAGTCACATAAGAGAGTACTTCAAGCTGGCTGGGAAGAAAGTAATTCATAGTTGCACACTATCTGTCTTCATTAAAGATATTTCCAAATACAAATCCATGCCTAAGTATTCTCACAATTAATCTTACAACTTTTCCATTAAAAGAAAATGTTTAGACAGCGGCCAGTGTTGTGGTGCAGCATGTTAAGCTGCCACCTGTGCCGCCAGTGTCCCCTATAAGCACTGGTTTGAGCCCCAGCTGCTCCACTTCCGATCCAGGTCCCTGCTGATGTGCCTGGGAGGCACAGGTGGAGTTCGAGGCTCCTGGCTTCAGTCTGGCCCAGCCCTGGCCATTGCAGCCATTTGGGGAGTGAATGAGTGGATGGAATATCATCTCTGTCTCTCCCTCTGTCACTCTGTGTTTCAAATAAATAAAATATATCTTCAAAAAAAATTTTTTTTTCAGAGAGCTCTCACCCAGTTTCTCTCCCCAGATGCCCACAACATTCAGCCAGGACTTCAGTCCAGGTCTCCTATGTGTGAAAATAGGACCCAACCAGTTGAGCTATCCATCACCTGGTCCCTCCCAGGGTCTGTACTGGTGGGAGCTGGACTTGGGAGCCAGAGCCAGGAATTGAAACCAGGCAGTGTAATAATGAACTCTAACCCCAGTTTTTCCATTTGTATGTCTCCCCTTCTTTGATATAACCTAGGTTGTAAACCAAGTTTAGGTTGTTCAGTAAGAAAATCAAGGACATATTTTAGGTTACACATGCAATCTTAAAAAGTGGTTTGTTTTTGTTTTTTTTTTAAGTGACAATTACCAATAAGTTTCTTAGTTTTTATCTTTGAAGATTTCCCAACAGCAAATGGTTTTCGCCTGCCACAAAAGTGGTCCAGCTCATTCAGTGTTGCTAGATTTGGAAATGAACAGCTCAGCTCCATGAATGGCATTGGTGTCCGCCAACAGCACCCTGCTCTGTCTCGCCCTCACCCCATCTCCCCGCTCCTCCGAGATGGGAGGGAATAGTCCCAGTCTGTGATCCTCTCTGGAACTTGCCCGAGGTGGTGAAGAAACCTGCTCTGACTCAGCCCTGCTCAGGTAACTGTGCTGCCTGGGCCTCCTTCACAGCTGCCTGGGCCCCTGCTTTATCTGTCAAGTCAGCCCTCTTATTTCTCTGTGTCCGTTCTCACAGAGCCCAGGACACACACATTTTAGTAAGTTGCCAGCTGACAGAACCCACACGTCCTGTTGCTGGTATCAAAGAGCTAGGCTCTGGCCTTCAGTCCACCCCCCAGGGGTGAGCCACTCCCTGAGAAATGGGCCCACTGCCTGCAGGTCTAGAGTAGGGGCTCCCAGGGGCTTCTATACGGACCCTACTTAGGCTGTCAGCTAAAGGGAACACACTTCTGCTCAAAGATTCAAACTTAAACTTGGATTTCTGTCCTAGCCCACGGCCTACTCCTGTGCAGACAGCTAGGGTTTTTACAGTCAAGTCAGGTTGAGAGGAGCCCATATGTATCTTACTCATGTTGCCATAAAGCCTGCTTTGTCTCCTTGCCTGAGACGGGATCATCTTTACAAACCGCTAACCCCTCTGATGGACCCCTTCTCCCCCCATACATCAGCATCCGCCTCAGGCAAACGTGGTTACACACACGTGGGTTCCCTCCTCGCCAGTGTGTTCCGCTTGAGGAAGTCCAGTCATCAGAAATCCCTCGCCCGAGGATGAGCCTCACGTAAGTACACGCTGTCCTTGCTTGAGAAGAGGATGAAATGCAGGTCATGTCCTAGAGCAATTAAAATGCCATCCCTTGGGGTTGGTGTTGTGGCATAGCGGGTAACGCTGCTGCCTGTGATGCTGGCATCCCATATGGGCGCCAGTTTGGGTCACAGCTACTCCACTTCCAATCCTGTTCCTTGCTAATGTGCCTGGGAAAGCAGTGGAAGCTGGCCCAAGTGTTTGGGCCCGTGCACCCACGAGGGAGACCAGGACGAAGCTCCTGGTGCCTGGATTTGACCTGGCACAGACATGGCCATTGCAGACATTTAGGGAATGAACCAGCAGATAGAAGATCTCTGTTTCTCCTTAACTCTGACTTGCAAATAAATAGAGCTTAGTAAACAATTACTCCACCCTACCCTTCCTTTACAGTGTAAGCCTATATTCCTGTTCCAAAAAAGAAATGACATTTGTAGATGAATTCTTTTAGCTGCTGTTTCTAATGATCTGTGTGTGGCAGTCTGTGCATCACTCCTCAGCATCCACTCTCACCCTTACAGATTTTCAGCTGGGCACGTGGCTTCCTGGAATACAAGCTACACTGCCTGCCTGGGAGATGAAATCCTGTTCTTTGACCCCAGCAGCGGCTGCCATGTCCGGGCCTGGCAGAGGGCAGCCGTGGGTGAGCCCAGCATCCACCTGCTTCTGGAGCCCAGCCAGAAGCATGGCATGGTCCTTGCCAGCTCGGCTCAGGGCCAGTGCTGGGCGAGCTCTTGTGTGTGAGAGGCCCCCTCCAAGTACTCCCCAGCTATAATTAGAATATTGCCAGGGGGGCTATTTTTAAGAAACGGGAGTTCCAGGATGATTCAGCCAGCCCTGACCCAGAAGCTCCGCTTAGACCCAGGGTGAGTATTTCAGACTGAACGAGTTTCTCCAAAATCTGCCGCAGTCCCAACGCAGCAAAGGAAGCGAAGGGTTTTCCTCTTGCAAGGCAACGTTCCTACGGAAGAGGAGGAGGGTGCGAAGGTTCCTATGATGCCCTTTGGGAAAGGAAGGAGGACACCCGTGTCCCTGCACCCACCCGGATAATCCCAGCCTCCAGGGCGACCTGGGGCGACGGTTGAGGACCAGGTCTTAATCTATCCTTAGCTCCGACCTGGAGTCCGAGGCACCAGCTGGGCAGAGGCTGTTAGAGGGGCAGGCTGGGAGGTAAGCTCGCTTGTTAATTCTTAAAATGTTGTCATAGCTCTTCTCTGGAAGATGCTCCCAGCCCCTGCTGCTGCCACCTAAACTCTCCAGGTGCACGTCGAGTCCTTCACACGCTCTGAGGCCACCTCGGTGCCTGGGACACAACGGGGCCAGTGTGGACCCTGCCCCAGGGAAGCTTCAGAAAGTGATGGCATGTCTGGGGCCACAACTGGGATTCCAGGAAGGGACACCACGGTAGCGTCGGCTCCTTAGTCCTCGATCAGGGGTGCTGGCAGCCTGGCACTGCCCAGCGTGAGCAGAATGCCCAGGTCTGGCGGGACTTAGTGCAGGGCAGGCGCCTGTCTGGGGAGGCCTCAGCTGAAGGAACAGCAGGCGCGAGGGAGCAGTTCATTTGCACCTGCTACCCTCATTCAAGGCCGTCCGGCTCCTCCACGCATTCCCGACTTCCCAGGAAGGACCGCAGGCACCATGGCCGGTGGCTGACAGGCAGACAACTGTGGCTATGCTGTAAGCAGTGCCCCCTGCCCCTGCCAGACAGACTGGGCCTAGCCCCCAGGCCTGCCCCAGCTGGGAGGCATTGGCCAGGACCAGTGGCCACAGACCACTGCTGGAGATCCCAGGGTGCTGCATCCAGGCTCCGCACTCAGCCCTCTGCTCTGGGAGCCCTACCCTGTCTGACTCTGGGGAGCCAGTCCATCCTGGGTTCTCCAAAGTTCCCAGGCCCCTGGGCCACAGGAGCTCCCTGGGGGAACAGTCAGGCATGGAAGCAGACACGGCCACTCACGTCCCCCTGGAGGTTCTGCTGTTTCCCCTCTACCTTCCATGCTGAGGAAATGTCCCTCTTTCTACCCTGGGAATATCTTCTCAGAATCTAAGGCAAATGATGTCTTAGGTCCCCTTTAAAACACCTTGCGTGTGATCAGACCATGGGATCCAATCTGTCTGACTTCATCAGTTGGCCTCTGCCCAACTCAGCCAGATACCTGGGGCCAGGCAGCCCCTCCCAGCAGAACGGAGCAGGAACCCAGGGTCCAGGGTGGCCCTCACGGGAAGGAGACCTTATCCTGAAGCAGGGCTTATGAACTTCTGGGACCCAAGCATCCGGAGCAGGGTGAACAGAGCCCTCTAGAACTACAAGCCGCCATAGGGATGGATGACAAAGGCAATCCGAGGGAAGAAGGGAGGAAGAGAATCATGAACAGCAAAGAGGAACCACACGAGCAGGAGAATACAAAGAGGCTCTCTTGGGATCCTCTGGCCCCGACATAGAAGTGTCCCATGTGGTCACTCCACTGGCATGAGCTGCTTTCAGGCTAACACGGGTGACCAAACCAGAAAAGGATGGCATGCTCACTCCTGCTCTCGCAGCCACAGGCAGCAAGCCAAGGGCTGCCATCTGCCAGCAACGGAGAGGCCCGCAGAGGGCGTGCATGGTCTCCAAGGGGGCCCTGTTGGCACCCGAGGTGGTTCTTTCCTGGGCGAGGTGGTCCCAGGGCTGAGAAGCACTGGGGCCCTGGAGGACCAGACACACAGATCTCAACTGGCATCTCCCTTCTCTTTATGAGCCACAGGAACAAGCTTGGCTGTGACACGTGGAAGACACAGCAGCACTCCTCGGGGAGTGGAGTATGAACAGCACCATAGCTGGAGGGCTGGGTGGGGGTTCCGTTGCCCTCTGGTAGCTTGGTCTCAGCTGGCCTCGGGCACTCGCTGCCACTGGGCCCCCACCCAGCTGACTCTCATTAACCCATGACACCAGTCCTCCGCCTGCCGAAGGCTTACTGAGGCAAGTGCAAAAATGGAGAGGAATTCAGGGCTGGAAGCAGCTCCAGCTGCAGGCAGGAGGTGCGTGGGGGACATAAAAGCCACTAAAATGATCCACGCAGAGCCGGGGGCTGGGACCCCGCCGAGGCTGGGCCTCTTGCCTGTTACGGGAATTCTCTCGCCCTTGGGCCTCTGCCAGGCTCCTTGCGGCACCCAGCACATTTAGAAATGACCCGATGGCCTTATGTAATGCTGAAATAATAGTGCAGAGATGGAGTCACCAACCCTACGTAGGATCCCTGGAGTCCACAGAGCTCCTGGGTCATAACCGTCTGTCACCTTCTCATTCACTCCCCAAAAGCCAGATTACCTGGAGGAGAGCCCGCCTGCAGAGACCACTGGGGACCCGGGTGTGCCGGGTTCCTGCACGTAACAACGGCAGCGCTGACAGCTGGAGGGGGAGGAGTGGGAGGGGCGGGGCGCCTGGGTCCTCTTGAGGCCCCCCTGCCTCTCACAGCCCTTCTCTTCTCTGCACCTCTCACTTCCTTCTCCTCCCACAAGGAGCCCCTCAACCTCTTCCCCAGGCCTGCAGCTCAGAGGTCAATTTTTAGGAGAGCCTGGGGAGAGCCTCCTTCCTCCACAACTTCACACTCCAGGTGAGCTCTGTGCCCTCTAGCGTCCCCTCCCAACCTCCAAAACTCTGCAAAAGGAGGGACAAGCAGGGGCAAGGGCTCCTGCCGCTGTGCCCTGGCTGGATCTGCTCCTGTGGAATCCTCCTCGGGCTGGAGCTCCCGGGGTGGCCAAGCTTCCCAGGCCACCTGGCCCTCATTGCAGAAAAGCACACCCAGGACCCGTGGGCAGATGGAGGAGGAGTTCTGGGATCAGGAGGAAGGGCTGTGGGGAGGGGGTGGAGCTGGGGTTGCAGGGGTCTGGGTGCAGCCGCTTTCCGCCTCCAGAAGTTTCTGTGCCCCACCGTCTCTGGACTCAGAGGCACCGGCCGCTGGGGCTGGGACTGACTTGGGGCACGGGGGCAGGAGGGTGCCAAAGGAGAAGCCCCTCTCCCGCAGGTCGTCCTTCCTGCCCTCGGTGGCCACCCCTCCCCTGGGCGTTTTCCTCCTGCCCCGGCCCTCTGAGGGGCAGTGGGAAAGGCGTGGGCAAGGGGGCGGCTTGGCCCTCAGGACCCCTGCTTCCTGCACACCCCAGAGCCTTCTCTCCCTGACTGCGCTGCCCCATCTCCTGCCCCACTGGCCCTTCTTCCCTTGGCCTCCTCACGGCCTTGCCATGGCTTCTCCTCTCTCTTGTCTTTCCTCGCTGACTTCCCAGCTCGGCCCCGACCTGTCTCTTCTGAGATGACGGCTCCAAGGTGAGGTCTATCCTCCAACCCCAGCTCTGCACATCCGGCAGCCCCCAGGGCCCTCCGCCGGCTGCCCGAGAAGCACCTCCGCTTCTTCCTCCATGCCTCCGGCACCACCCCCACCTGACCTGAGAGCACCAAAGGCCCGCACCATCCCCGGGCCATCATGGGAGTCTTTGCTGGTTAAAGATTGAACATGCTCCTGACGGCAAAGTCCCTATGGGCCCAAGCATGCCTCTAGGAAGAATGATCTTAAAAACCAGGCATTGCTGTCCTGGGCTTGACAACCCCATTGCTGGTGGAACAACTGGGTTTTCTGCGCTGAGTCTTCCGTCCTGAGCAAAGAGCGGGCCCTAGACCACTCACAACTGCTAAAGACAGAGCTCCCGAGGGAAGGATTGGCTGTCCCGGGGCAGGAAGGAATACATCTCAGAAGGGCGTGCTCCTCTGGTTATGTACAGCCTCCTATGCCTGAGCCACCTGCTCCGGGCTAAATGAGCCTCCGCAAAGGGTTTCCCTGTTCCCAGCCCTCCAAGGCAACTGCTACTTTGTCCGGTGACAGTAATTAAAGGACACTTGATTCAGAGAGAAAGATAGGGTTGGGGTCAGGACGAAAGGTCAAGGGCAGAGGTCAGGATCAGGGAGAGCATCCTTGAGGTTGAGAGGCCACACGTGAAGGGTCTGAAGCCATCCTGTTCCTCAAGACAAACCTATACTGACACCTCCGGACCTCTGCCTCGCCAACTGCAGGAACACCCAGCCTCTCGCTCACTTCCCCCCTTCCCAATCCCACACCAGCTGGAAATGCTGAGCCCTGGGATTGGCAGTGGGATATGGGCTGGCAGCAAGGAAGGAAGCCTCCTTGGTGCTGGAGACATTTCAACCTGTCCTGTTCTGCCCAAAATAGCCTCCCTCTCTGCCTCAACCCCCCTCCCCCAGAGCCAGGGGGCCTGGGGACTAGCTCCTGCTCCCTCGCTGAGCAGCCACAGTGCTTTAGTGCAAGAGAACCTCCTCTGTGTTCTGGTTTCTGCATCTGAGAAGGAAAGCCACAGAAGGTCCCCTGCTTGCTCTATGGCACCGGGGCAATGGTGCTGACACGCCTGTGTGAGCGCGCCCACCACTGCCATGTCATTGGTGCGACACCATCTCATTCCGTCCTCACCACGACCTTGCCACACACAGCCTGCAGCCCTGCATCCTCTTTCAGGGTTGGGGAAACTGAGGCTCCCTATTTGCCTCCCCTTTGCCTGGCTCCGTGGCTGGGACGCCACCGAGAGCTCTGTGTGCTGTTCCACGTGGTCCCCACAAGGCAAGCGGACTGTGTGGCCAGGCCTGCTGCTGTGACTTGTCCCCAGCATAACTAAGGCTCAAGTATTTGCCAGTGGACTATCCCTGGCCACACTGGGCACCCTCAGCAGCTCCACACTGTCATCTCTTAACTGAGTGGTTCTGACCTAAGAAGGGGGCGTGGCATCAGCAGTGTTGGGGCTAAAACAGGGGCCGTGGAGTTAGACAAGGAAGAGGCCGGGCCTGGAGGCGATCACAGGCCATGCAGGGCCCAGAGGCCCACAGGATCTTAGGAAATGCACAAATTCTAACAATCCCACTTTACAACAGTCATGCCCAGAAAGGTTTTAAGACACACCTAAGGTCACACAGCTCCTACATAGCTGAGCTGGGTCCAGGCCCAGGTTTCCTGACTCTAGGTCCAGCACTCCCTCCCATGCTCCCTGGATTCTGGGCTTTTCTTCCTCGCAAGCCATCTGGGGCTCATCCCTCTGGCTATGTGCACAACTGGTCACAAGCAGAGGCAGCGGAAGGGAGTTGACGCACATGGGGCAGCCTCTCCCAAGATGAGCTGTGAGCCAGGGATGGTCCTGTTGGGCTCGCCGTCTAGTTCAGAGGCCAATCCTAGGACGCAGCTTTGGCCCCCTGGGCCAGGAGCACCCCACAGAGAGCAGGAAAAGCTACTCACGACTTGTCTCGCCTGCCGAGCCTTCTTGGGGGGCTTGCTTGCCTCCTTCGGGGGGACAACGATTTTCCCCGGCTTCTCACTTGGGTTGGAGAGTGGGCACTTGCAGGTTTCAAGATCTGGAGGAGATACAAGGAGTGAACCACACCAGTTCCCGCAGCCCAGCACCCCAGCCCAGCCTGCTCAGGATCTTGGCAGGGAGAAGGCTCCGAGGACGGAGGTGTGAGGAGGACAAGGTCAGAGACCTCCACCTTCCCCTCATTCTGCACTGGCAGGAAGCAAGGGCTCCATGCCCCAGAGGGCGGTCTGGCCCATCACATGGCAGAAAGAACGCAGCCCAGTGCCTCAGCCTCCTGGGACTGCAGGTGGCTGCTCAGCAAGTTTCTCTCTGTGAAGGCAAAGTCTCAGCTGCACTGCCCCAGAAACAGCCCGTTCTCATCTCACCCACGTGCTCAGTGGTGGGACAGGAGTGAAGACGGCAGGGCCCTGGTGCTACACAGAAGCCAGCTGAGGACAACTTAACAGCTTTCTCCATGGCCCCCATGGGTGCACGGACTTTCTTTCAGGCAAAGTGGACATCAGGTCACCTTGAAGGTAAAAGGGGTAGGGGGATGGCCTTAGGAGGACAGTCTATGGAAGGCCGTGTAACTTTATGTAAGGCCTCGTTGGCTATGGTAACACCAGGTTAGATTTTTAGGCCAAAGGATGCTGCAATGTATAGGGCCAGACAGAGATCGAATTTGACTCTGATATGGACTATTTAGCAATGTGACCAATTCATCCTGGTTTTCCTGGATTTAGTCGGAAAAATCTCATGTCCTGAGAAACTCCTCATTTCCAGGCAAACTGGAACAACCAGTCACTCTAAAGACAAAACAGAACCAACTTCCGCGTCAACATAAAATGACTAACATGCCAGATCTGATTTCATAAAAGGAATCGCAGGCCAAGACGTTGCTTTTTGCCATAACATCCAAGTTGGTTTGAGCTCTGGTTTTGGAAGTATCATGTGCAAAAATAGACTTTGCCTAGATCGACTAATAATTGATGTCCGTTTTTCATTTTAACAGGTTGGCTACTAAGCAAGAGAAGCTCAAGAAACTTTTGGTCATCCTAGAAATTTAGGGCCCGAATAGGGGGCAGGGGGGAAGGAGACAGAGACAGAGACAGAGACAGAGGGAGAGGGAGAGGGATCTCAGAACAGAGCTCTCCTGTATCACCCTTTGCCAAGCACCTACCTTCATTCTCATGTCCCTGGCAAATTTCTCCAGCTCCTTCCTTATGTCAGCCCTCAACATCTTGGAGACATTGAGGACCAGCTGCTTCCATTCAATGGGCTGGAAGCTATGAGGCTCATGAGGAACGTACAGCCCAATCTTGACCTTCTTGACTGTGTGCAGGTACTTCTTATAGGAGTCTTCAAAGTCAAAGATGAGGTCACTCAGAGTCCGAAAGGTCAGTGGCTTGTCCATCAGCTCTGCCCTTCGGCTCATGCCCAGTGAGCCATACCGGCCATTGCAGTAAATTCCCAGCACGACGTGGTGAAAGCAGTTTCCTGAGAAGCAGGTTTTAAAGCTGATGGGGAATCGCTCAATGGAAGGCTGCCCATTGGTTAAGTATCTTAGCGAATCCCAGTCAAGGAAGAGAAAGGAAGCCTGGAAAATGCAGTCTACCCTTTGCTTCTGAACAGACCCACATCTTAAATTTTCCAGACAAATCCTTTTGTAAGGGATTCACTTGATATCCTTGACTATTTACTATTTTTTAAAAGATTTATTTTATTTATTTGAAAGTCAAAGTTACAGGGAGAGGGAGGAGGAGACAGAAAGAGAGAGAGGAGTCTTCCACCCACTGGTTCACTCCCCAAATGGCTGTGACAGTTGGAGCTGGGCCGATCCAAAGCCAGGAGCCAGGAGCTTCCTCCAGGTCTCCCACATGGATACAGGGGCAATCCTGGAATTAGTCTTCTGGGACAAGTAGCATCATCAAGGAGAGATGGGAGTGAGGAAGGAGACAGAGGAACCGCCAGCACATCCGTCACAAGTCATCCAGGAACGAATCTCTAGGATTTGTTCCATCACCACAGTGATTAGCAAGGTCTTGAAACTTGGAACAGCTGGGGACAAGAAGGGGGATGAGCAAGAACGATCAGAAGACAGAGGTAGTCTGAGCTTCCCCAGGGAAGGGAGCAGCAGTGCCCCAGCCGCTGGGCTGCGCCAAAGCTGCCCTGGTAATGAACCTGTAATTTTCTAACCTATAGTTCTTTAGTACCATGAGCAAGCACACTACCACAGGCAGTGAGGCCATCCAGACTAGTGGCCTTAATTCAGAAGATAATTTGGAACTGAAAATCCATCTATCCAGCACGTAGGTTGAAGTGGGCACATGTAGTTAAGCAGGTTAAAACCAAATGGCTGGGCCGGTGCCGCAGCTCAATAGGCTAATCCTCTGCCTTGCGGCGCCGGCACACAGGGTTCTAGTCCCGGTCGGGGCGCCGGATTCTGTCCCGGTTGCCCCTCTTCCAGGCCAGCTCTCTGCTGTGGCCAGGGAGTGCAGTGGAGGATGGCCCAAGTGCTTGGGCCCTGCACCCCATGGGAGACCAGGAGAAGTACCTGGCTCCTGCCTTCGGATCAGCGCGGTGCGCCGGCCGCAGCGCACTGGCCGCGGCAGCCATTGGAGGGTGAACCAATGGCAAAGGAAGACCTTTCTCTCTGTCTCTCTCTCTCTCTCACTGTCCACTCTGCCTGTCAAAAAAAAAAAAAAAAATGGCTGGAGGCAGGTGTTTAGCTTAGCAGTTAGGATACAAGCAGTTAGGATACAAGTTGAAATGCCTGCGATCAAGCCCAAGCTCCAGCTCCCTGACCCCAGCCATGTGGGAGACCTGGACTGTGTTCCTAAATATTGGCTTTGGCCTGATTCAGGCCAGCTGTTGTGAGCAATTAGAGAATAAACCAGAGATAGGAGCTCTCCTGCCCCTCTCTTAAAAGAAAATGTGGCTGTTCACTCATAAGGTCTAAGCTCTGGGCTAAAGTCAAAAGAGAGAGAGAACCAGGAAGGACAGGCTACAGACCCAGTCTCCCGGGCAGCCACACTGACCAGTTTCAAAGCTGTCCAGACCCCGCTATTTCCCAGAGGATGCGTGAGAGATGCAGACGATGCCCCAAGTCGCGTCCTTCGCCACCCCTGAGTGCAGAGCAGGACTCGGGGCTGCTGACGCAGAGCAAAGAGAAGACGAAGATGCTGCTGTAACGTTCAGAATTTAGGCCTGTGTTTCTAGTCTGTCTCCAAGAATCAAATTTCCCCGAGTTCAGCAGTGTGCATGCAATCTCTCCACCCTCCCTGCTTTCCCAAACTTTTCTGAAAACATCATCCAGGTAGAAACAGAGGAAGCTCAAGAGCATGCACTCCCTGACTGGACAGACCTACAGGCTGGTCATAGGTCACAGGATCAGTGGGTCATAGGATCCAGTGGCAGGATGCCTGGACGCACAAAATCCTGCAAGGACAAGATGACTGTGTAAAGCAAGATGACCTGTATCCAGCTGCTCTCAGACGTCCCTCAACTTTAGCCTGAGTCAGCTGGCCCAGGTAGCAGCGACAACCTAGCCTAGGGTTCCTCTTCACTGACCTCCAACAGCAACCCGTGGCCAATTGTTCACCCCCATTAAACTTGCAGGAGGCCCTGCTGAACAGCTGTGGCTGTCTTCCGACACCAAAGGCTAGGGGCCCTGAGCCATCTGCTGCCTGACCTCCCAGTGCTGGCCTCCTCCTGGGTCTCCAGGCACATGTTTCATCTCCTGTGTGGGGAGCAGGTGTCACAGGAGGGCTGGCGGGCATTAGGAGGGGTTGGGGAGGGAGGCTCAGTCAGGCTCAAGTTTCCATTTTTCATCCGAGGCCCCTGTGGACAGTCTTGTTCCGGGTCAGGCCTGTGAGTACTCACTCCACTGGCTGCACAGAGGCACAGAAATGCCTTTCCCCAGGAGCAAAACAAAACAGATCAGACCAAATCCTTAATCTGAACACACATCCTTCCTCCGACTTTGGAAAAAACTTTTTATTTGAAAAGTACAGCAACAGAGAGAAAGAGACAGAGATCTTCCACATGCTGGTCCACTCCCTAAATGCCCATAATAGCCAAGGCTGGGCATGGCTAAAGCCAAGAGCCCAGAACTCCACCTGGGTCTCCTACGTGGGTAGCGGGATCACAAGTACTTGAGTAACCATCACCTGCTACCTCACAGGGTGTGCACCAGCAGGCAGCTGGTTGGAAGCAGAGCAGGGATTCGAATCCAGCTGCTCCAATATGGGATGCGGTGTCCTAAGCAGCATCCTAACCATGGCACCAAACACCTGCCCTCTTCCTCTGACTTCCGTGTCTCCCTCCTCTCCTGCTTTTCCTTCTACCTCTGACTTTCCTCCTCAAGTCTCCTTCAAGGTTCTTTGTATCTAAGTTCACTCAAAAATACTGGGATTTCACCTTTGATCTTTATCTCCTCTTACTTCTTAAACAACTGCAAACCCCCAAACACAGCTCCAAATTGTCCATTTTCAGTGTAGTGCCTGCCTGTGGGAACCCCATGCCAATGTTCCTCAGGCATCTCAAATCCAACTTGTCCAAACCTGAGCTCATCTCTTCATAAATCTGACTCTGCCCTTTGAGCATTTCCCTTAGGCTGTAGTATCAGGATGGAAGCCAGTGATATGGGGAGGTCCTTTCCTTCTCCTCTAATTCCATAGGTAGGTAGGTAGGTAGGTAAGATAGATAGATAGATAGATAGATAGATAGATAGATAGATAGATAGATAAAGATGTACCAATAAATGTGAATTCTTCTGCAAAGAAAACAGAAGACAGACAGATGACAGACACAGATGATAGATAACAGATAGATGATGATAGACAGGTTGGTTGATAGGTATCCAAATCCTTCCTTCCACCTTCACTGCTGCTCTTGGTTCCAGTGTTATCACTCTCATCCCACCAGCCCATCCTTCAGACTCTAGTCCAACCTAGGAGCCTGCATTTGTAGATACCTTCCTAATCAACTCTTTCATCCAAAAACCTCCAAGTCCTATGAATTCCATCTCACTGGTATCTCAAGCATCCCCCTAAATTCATTCTCACTGTCAAGACCACGATTCAAGCATCACTTTTCCCTCATGTAACAGCTCCCAAAGGCTTTGCAGATCTAATCCCAGCCTTCCCCAGTTTCTCTCCCTTCAGTTTGCCCTGCAGAGAGCGACCTCTGAAAAGTACACTCCTGACAATGTGACCCCTCTGCTTCAGAGCTTTCGTCTGGGCTGCCCATTGTATTTTGGGATAAGGTCACTTCCTGGCTCAGCACTCAAGGATCTAACTTATCTTACCTGGGACCACCTCTCAAGTCCATGTCCTTCTGTGTCTCCTTTGCCTTTGTCCCTTCCAGCTGTCTACCCTAGAGGACTTGGCATTTTCTTTGTTCTTCTATCTGATCGTGTTCAGTTGCCATTACCACTAATAAGTTTTTCACAGTTTTCTAGGCCATATTCTTGCCACACCAAGGAGTTTGATGGAGAATAGAACAGAAAATGTGGGACAGACCAGACCCTAATGTCAGCTGTATTCTAGCCAGTTGGGACACATCCTCTTGATTGGTCTCTACAATCTACCTTTGGATTCTACCTAAAGATGGGTTTGGATACTAGCCCTCTTGTCCCTGATTCAATTCTCCCTAAATGTCTTTCCTGTGGTAATGTCAGATCAGTGCAAGAAGCCACACACTCTTTCTGATCCCTCTAAGTTAGAGCGCTCTTGGTGACTCATGAGTCTGAGCTGGCCCTGATGGGAGCTGCAGCTAACAGGTTAGACTAATGTTGGTTCAAGGAGCCTAACACTGATTTGGTTCAACTCCATTTGGGGAAAGTGAAGGCCCCAGGGGAGTCTGACACTTCCCTTCAAGCAGTCAATAGGCATCATCTCTATGAATCTAGGATGACAAAGGCACCAACAGCCCACAGTGTGTGTAGCCCACAACTACGCAGCAAACTTCAGCAGGTGCAATTTAAAGGATACATGCCCAGGATGACAGCTTCCAGGCATTTGATAGGCAAGGATTCTCGGGTCATCTCTTTTGCGGTTTCCATTAGCCTGTAAGATAGAGCACAGCAGAGGACTTATTTAATCATACAATGAATGAGTCTGTCTGTCAATCCATTAGCATGCAGGTTCCCAACTAGGTATCATGCAGGAATATAAAGGGAAAGGAGAACTCGCCTCCCAGGAGGGCACCAAAGCACAGCTGCACTTGGCAGTATGAAATCCCTCAGTGCACCATTGCCCGCTCCAAGAGTTAGTTCCCGGAAGTTACTGCCCATACTCCACCCCGCCTCCCCATGCTCCAGCACAGGGAGCACTGCAGAACAAGCGTGGGGGCATCCCAGAGCGAACTGCACAAGGCTCCCCCATCCTGAGACTTACTAGTCACCACTGGAACTCAGCTGTCAGCCTGGCCTACAACTCAGTCCCACCTCCACTGGCTCTGGGGCACCCCCCTCCCCACCCCATACTCCAGCACCAGGACACAGGGATTGGGAGACGGAGCTGGCAGCTCGGGGGTAGGAGAGACGCCATCTGGCCCACAGACCACGTGCCACTTACCCACTCAGCGGTCTCATTTTCCTAATTTCAAAGAACTGGGTGCCTGTGTGATTGTATCTGTGTGGAGCATGTAAAGGGAAAGTGACAGCAAAGGAGGTGACACATCCTGATTTCTCGGGGTGGATGAGGAAGCAGGGGCTTTGCAGAAGTGGCCAGCAGCTAGAAGGTGGTAGTCAACAAACTATATGCTTCACTATCCTGCCCTGGCAATCTCATTTCTAACTTGGGCCCTAAAACACCTTGAATCTTTATAACAGCTCTTTTCAATCTGCTCTGGGTAGTTGAATACATGTCTTTTTTTTTCTTTTTTTAAAGATTTATTTATTTGAAAGTCAGAGTTACAGCGAAGCAGAGGCAGAGAGGAAGGGGGGGGAGGGAGAGAGGGAGAGAGAGAGGCATGGAGAAAGAGCGAAAGCGAGAGAGAGATCAATCCTCCATCCTCTGGTCCACTCCCAAAATGGCCAGAGCTGGGCTGAAGCCAGGAGCTTCTGCCTGGTCTCCCACTTGGGTACAGGGGCCCAAGGACTTGGGCCATCATATGCCGCTTTCCCAGGTGTATTAGCAGGGAGCTGCAGTGGAAGTGGAGCAGAGGGGCCTTGAACTGGCATCCATATGGGATGCTGGCAATGCAGGTGGCAGCTTTACCCACTACACTACAGCACTGGCCCTGAACACACATCTTGATTTGCCTGCTAGACTACAAGCTTGTTGAGAGTTGGGACTATTCTTTTATCATCTTTTTCATCCATGAAGCCTGACTGAAGCCCAACATATGTGAGCGAGCAGATATTATTAAATGAATGAGGAATAAGTAAATGGATGGGTGAACAGATGGATGGATGGGTGGGTGGATAAAAAGGTGGACAGAAGAATAGGGTGGAATAGGATGGAAGGGTGGAATGAAAGGAAGAGTAGATGGATGGATGGATGGATGGATGGATGGACGGATGGATGGAGGGACTGAAGAGGACAGATGGAAGGAAAGATGGCAGCTGGCTTTTTCAGGAGCACACCCACCGTGCAGCAGAGCTCACTGGGAGACATCACTTTCTTCTCATGGCTAGACTGACACTTAACACTGATGACTAAATCTGAGAAGATGACCTCATTATCCACAACTCAGATTTAGCTGACGGCCCACAAGTTCTCGGACATGGATAGGCCTCTAGCAAATCATTCTTTAGGAGACCAAAGATGCTCTGGTATCATGCCCTGAACTCGGTCTGGATTTTCTGACCCTAAAGAAAAGTAGCTTTGTCTATTTTACTTTTCTGCCTCAAACAGAATCCTATAGAAAAAGTACCCATTGGGAGGGGGTTCACGAAGCAGGAACTTGTCCGCCTGGAGCCACTGCAGCCCAGACAGGGTGCACGACTTTCTGTGAGTGCCCCCAACAGTGACAGAGGCAGCTACAGAGTAGGTGCTGAGTGGCCCCCAAGAATGGCTGGGATTCCTCTCCTGGCACACAGACCACCACCTGGGGAGCTTGTAGGCCCTGCTTCTTAACCCTGGATGCCATTCAGTACCACCCACCTCAGGCTACCGAATTGGAGACTTCAGGGTGAGGGCCAGGGGGTGACTGGAGCAGGTTCACCAGCATGGGAGATACTGCCCAGGGCTGTAAAAAATAACCACTAACAACAGAGGCATACCTTAAAGATAGAATACACACAATCTTATAGGTAAAGAGGAAAAGGAGGGACTAACTATTCGCTTTGTGAATTTTTTCACTTTACCAAAGAGCAAATTTATCTATCTAGTACATAAAGTGAGACCAATCTAAAATTAAATACCAAAACAGGGCTTAAACACCTTGGTTTCTTACAGTTCATAATGGAGCCCTGGACGGCAGTGAGGAAGTAAAGGCTCCTCTGAACGCTCCCCCAAGAACAGGATCATTGTGGAGCCTGACTCCACCCTCAAACAGCCCCTCCCCCACTGACCGGGCCCACCCAGCTCCCCTCTCTCTGATTTCAGGCCCTGCACCTTGCTCTAAGGCTGCACAAGGGGAGGGCAGAACCTGCCCTTTCACATCCTCACTGCCAGCTGGGGTCACCTGTAGTCTGGGGGTGGCCAAGCACTCGCAGACCCTGGCACTTGTCGCTGCGTCCAGGACAAAGTAGCTGAGAGTCCCAAGTCATTAAAGTTGGGTGAGAAGGCAGGAAAAAAAGGGTCCTCATTCTGCCTTCTTCTGGCTCTGAGGCAGGGGAGGGTGCACACACACCTCCCACCCCGGCTTCCACCCCGGCTTCCTGCTTCTTTCCCTCCTCTGGCCACCCCCGTGGTCCGTGATCTAGGCCAGTGCCCATGATAAAGGGTCAGATTAAAAAAAATGTACAAAGCAGATCTTGCAGGGCAACCATGAAAACCTGGCTGAGCACGCGCCATGTAGAGCACAGGTCCCTGCCCCCCTGCCCCGGCCCATTCTCTTCCATCTGGCCAAGGACCCTTGGGAAAGCCCTGTCCTGCAGTGAAGTGGACAATCTAAATTCTGTCACTTTCCAGAAGACTCAGTGGGGACTCAGTCACATTCAGAAGGGGATAGCTCACAGGGCCGAGGTCTACTCCAGCAGGAGTGTGTTCTGGACCACACGGAACTCCTCACATAGGGTCCAATTTGGAGATCAGCACTGGACAGCCTTCCTAGGGCTGTCAGCCTCACTCCTGGAGGCTGGCACTCCCTCCTCCCTCTATCACCTTGCGACTCTACTGGGCAGCTGTCAAGCAGGGGAGCAGATGTCCCGGGCAGCGGGAACTGGGAGGCCAGGCAAGCATCCGGACAAGCTAGCCGAGTCCCTCCTGTCTGCCAAGACCCAGCCCCATGGGGGAGGTGCCGGCATTCAGTGTTCAGGGACAACACCACGTTCCCTGGAAAGGTTCTCGCCTCTAACACGGAGAACAGGGAATGCCTCGGGGCATGTGGGATACACACACGGTGTTCCCAGAAATCCTTTCTGCCTCAAGGCTGGGTATGAACAGGCAAATCGAAAGCAAGCCTGCGGCCTTTGGGACAGGCTAACTCATGTCTTTATGGAGGAAGAACAGAGGCCAGCAGGAGGTTGGCCACCAGGAGACAGCTCCCCAGCTGACTCCTGTCCCTGATAAAACACCAGAAGGGGCCAGCAGACCATCCGCTTCCGGCCCCTCGTTTCCACCATGTTGTCCTCAGTGACCCTCAGAACTGATCTACTCCCCACTGCAAACAGCCTGAGGACACAGCGAGAAAATGACTCGAAGTCTGGCTGGGCTGAACCCCGCTTTGGACGCACAGGGCTCCTCAGCTCTTCTCCAAGCTCAAGTGAGAAGAAAGGGCCCCTCCATTCATGCAGAACCGAGCAAAGTCATCAGCTTAGGTGCCTGGGACGCCAAAGGCAGCACCAGGCAGGTCTCTGGCAGATCATGAGTAGTCAAGGGAAGAAGGCAAATGGATGAGAAAGGAAAGAAAAAGAAGAAAAGGCAAGAGTGGGGCAGGAGAGAGGGACAGAAGAGGAAGAGAGCAGGAGGGGAGCAAAGATGACCAAGAAGAAGGAGGTGGAAAGAGAAGATGGAAGGAAGTGGGGTCCCAGGAAGGAAAGGACAGGAAGGGGAGGGGGTCAGAGGAGCCACAGTGGCTCGAGTGGCCTTCCCCTGTCCCACTGCCTCCTCGCCACCCTCGCCCACCCCACCCTGCTTGCAGGCAGAAGGCCTGCACTTACATCCGCTGTCTAGACTCCATGCCTGGCCTCACCAACCTGAGAGAGCTTCTGATGACCAGCTGGGGACAGACATGCCACCAGACTTGTGATCCCCATGCTTGTGCCCTGGCTGGGAGTGCTCAGCCCCTGGCTGGAAGGATACTGTAGCGTCTTCATATAATTCTGGATCGCCTGGAGCCAGTCTGGGATCGTCATCGACAGCCTGTAGTTTGGGACCTGGGGTATTGAGGGCTGTGGGGAAACAGAGAGAAGGAGCTTTTTTTTTTTTTTTTTTTTTTTTTATCAAAGAGGTGTTCTGGGGCCTATAGCTCCTGGGAGGCAGACACAGGCCTGAAGCCACCAGAGAGCTGCTCCTGAGAAGAGACAGCCAGCCTGGCACGGCCACCTGTTCACATGGTGCCTCCTCCATGAGGTCTCCCCAGAACTGTCCAGTCCCTCATTGAAGTTGTCCCTCTCTGAGCTCTGGGTCACAGTGGTTCTCGAAGGCTCCCCAGGTGTTGTGACTGTGAATAGGCCTATGCCCACCTACACCCATGGGCACCTCCTGGAGGCCAAGAAGCATGTCCTTTAGTGTCCCCGTTGCAGCCTACCCAGGATGGACTCAGGTGCTCTGTTAGCCCTCCCATCTTCACTGCACGACACCATCTTCTTCATGGCTAAAGGGGACTTACTTTACCTGCTCACACCAGAGCACAGATGACCAGATTGCAAAATGAGTGGAGAACTGTGACAGAGCAGTTGGTACCAATGCCACTCCTGGGTCTTGCCCCAAGAGGATTAGGAAAGATTCCTCTTCCTTTATTTTTTAAAGAGAGGGAGAGGCAGAGATAAAGAGAGAACTTTCATCTACTGGTTCACTCCCCAGATGGCCACAATGGCCAGGGCTGAGCCAAGCTGAAGCCAGGAGCCAGGAGCTGCATCCAGGTCTCCTATGAAGGTAGCAGAGGCCCAAGCATTTAGGCCATCCTTCGCTGCAATTCCCAGACCATTAGCAGGGAGCTGGATTGGAAGCAGAGCAGCTGGGACTAGAATCAGAGCTCACATAGAATGCATAGAATGCTGGCACCACAGGTTACAGCTTTACCCGCTGTACCACAATGTCAGCCCCAGATTGCTCCTCTTGCCTTGACTCTTCCCAGGTAAGTGCAGCTCCCCTAACTTACCAGCCACCTTTCACCTCTTCGTTCCCTTGTCTGCTTCTTGGCCAACACCTCTTGGTCTACAATTGGAGCGTATGCAGTTCTAATCCTGGCTGGGTAGGGAAGGAACCACAGGTTGGCAAGGAACTTATAGCTAAGACCTCCCACTCAGCCCTGAGAAACTCCGCCAAGGAAGCCGAGAGGTAAGAACAAACTCGGGGCCGGCGCCGCGGCTCACTAGGCTAATCCTCCGCCTGCAGCGCCAGCACACTGGGTTCTAGTCCCTGTTGGAGCGCCGGATTTTGTCCCGGTTTCCCCTCTTCCAGTCCAGCTCTCTGCTGTGGCCCGGGAAGGCAGTGGAGGATGGCCCAAGTGCTTGGCCCTGCACCCACATGGGAGACCAGGAGAAGCACCTGGCTCCTGGCTTCAGATTGGCACAGTGCGCTGACCGTAACAGCCATTTGGGGGGTGAACTAATGAAGGAAGACCTTTCTCTCTGTCTCTCTCTCTCTCACTGTCTAACTCTACCTGTCAAAAAAAAACAAAAAAACCAAAAAAACAAACTTGGGACACCCAGTCAAGTCACTTGCAGGAAGCCACAGATACCAGGCAGGCATGGCTTTGGGTATTTTTGTTGGGTTGGCTTTGTTTTGTGATTGCTTTGCTTTCCTGATTTCCCTTAGATCTTGCTCAATCTCCTGACTCTCTCTGGGGGGATGGAGTGGTGGGCATCAGAGAAACTCGGCCCTGTGGGCCTGGGCTCCAGCAGTGGGGTTGTGAGGAAGGAGAAAGGAGGCAGCTCCATGCTCAGGGCACTCAGGGAGAAGCAGAAAGGGCTGAGGGGCAGATTAGATCTATCCTCAGGGTAAACAGCTGCGGAGGCCCTAGGGATTTAGCGCTTAGCCGAGCTACTGGTGAGTGGACCCGGGGACAGCCCTGGGCAGCCTGAGGATGCTCCCGGCTCTCCACCCCCAGCCCCACTGCGAGCTGAGGTCAGTGGGTTCATCCAGTGCTCCCAGCCCTAGGCCACACTGACTGCCAGGACCCCTCGCCACCCTTTCCTGGGGTGCCTCTGCTCTCTTGGCTTGGAGACATCCCACTTTCCAGAAACTGGCCCATCAGCGCAGAGCTTGTCACACTTCCCACATCACAGCCAAAGCACTGTGGGTGGGTGTGTGAATGTGTGCACACAGGCACAACTGCTCAGCCAGCTACATTCTGTTTATGACACTTCCACTCAAACAAATCACATTCCTTTCTGGGAGAGTCATTTTGGGAAGCAAAATGTTCCAATTTGAACATTTGCTCATACACACGCACACATACATACACACACACACAGTCAGGATACGAGGTGTCTCCTTTGTGCTTGCGTCCTAACAAACATCAGAAGTATTGGGCTCATCCTTAGCCATGGCAGTAACACCCCAGCTGACCCACACCTGCAGTGCAGGGTGAGAAGTGAGTAGAGAGGCAGAGAGCAGGCAAACATTTCCTTAGCATCTCCTGTGCTTCAAGCTCTAGGCCAAGAGCAAAGGGACAGGCAGCATAGGCAGCACAGGAGCAGAGGAAAGGAGGATGGGGTCACAGATTAAGACGGTTCTCTGGGGCCCACGTTGTGGGCTAGCCTCCACCTGTGACACTGGCATCCTGTATGCCCACATGGGCACCTGTTTGAGTCCTGACTGCCCCACTTCCAATCCAGCTCCCTGCTAATGTGCCCAGGAAAGCAGCAGAAGATGGCTCAAGCATTTGGGCCCCTGCACCCAC
Source organism: Lepus europaeus (assembly GCF_033115175.1). Taxonomy (NCBI): domain Eukaryota; kingdom Metazoa; phylum Chordata; class Mammalia; order Lagomorpha; family Leporidae; genus Lepus; species Lepus europaeus. The sequence continues at coordinate 27,010,518 of NC_084840.1, read as the reverse complement.
ATGGTAGACTCAGATGGGGTTCCAGACTCCCGGCCTCAGCCTGGCCTGGCCACTTCTGGAGAGCGACCCAGCAAATGAAAGATCTCTCTCTCTCTCTCTCTCTCTCTCTCTCTCTCTCTCTCTCTGCTTTTCAAATAAATAAAGTATCTTTTTTAAAAAAGACACAATAAGAACAAACATCTCCACATGGAGAGGCACCTGTGCCAATTTAAGAGCTGTTGGCAAGCACGTTGGGGGCCGGCAAGTGAGCTTCCAGGCCAGCTGTGCTAGCCAGTGACTTATCCGGCATCTGCTATGGGGCTGACCACCAAATTACTTGAACTGCCCCCAAGCCCTGCAGAGCCCACAAGCGCTGGCTAGCGGGGGCGAGTCAGCAGCAGCTGGGCCTCAGAATGGCAGCCCAGCGGCGCCCAAGGGCTTTCACCAACAGCTGCTCGGTCAGCCCAGCCTGCCTGTGAGCAGAGCACAGAGTGCTAGGCGGACAAATGCAGACATTCCCCAAGTCCAGCCGGGAGTGGGCCGTCGGGGGAGAGGAGCCGAGACTGTGGTGGGATGATGTCATCGGCTGCACCTCACCCGGATGTCTGGGAGTGCTGGCTGGGGTTCCAATGGGGGCAGCTTCCTCCAGCTGCCAGGGTCCCCCTTGAACGCAGCCTGCCAGCCAGGTTGACTCCTGGGAATGTTAATTATGAAACCAGGTTCAAACTCTTGCTGTGTCACCTATTTGCTGTGGACCCTGGTGTAGCTCTGTTTCCTTCCTAATAAAACAGGGAAGCGTCACCTCCTTCAACACTTACCATGCTAGCTGTGAGGAGCACGAGCTGATGCATACAGCAGGTGCGTGGCACTCAGCACAGGGCGGTTGCTAGGTACACGCTGTTATTACCCATCAACATTAGGTTCTCAGGGGTCTACACTGGCGGAGCTGGAATGGCCTACCCTTGTCCAAAACTGGCAAACAGACACAACAGCAGCCCATGTCCCTGGACACTTAGCTCAGGAGCTGCAAATCATGAAGATGCCTTTGTACCCTAAAGGAAGACAATGAATACATCCTCTCCTCCCAGGGGACACGTGACAACAATGATTTAACATACCTAATTTCCAACGAGTTCACACACAGTAATCAGAAAAATCTTTAGGGTCAGCGTATGGCATAGCAGGTGAAGCCTCTGCCTGAAATGCCAGCATCCCATATGATGGCTGATTTGAGCCTCAGCTGCTCCACTTCAGATCCAGCTCCCTGCTAATGGACCTGGGAAAGCAGCAGAGGATGGCCCAGCTTAGGGCCCTGCTACCTACATGGGAGATCTGGAGGATGTTCATGGCTCCTGGCTTCGGCTTGGCTCAGCCCTGGTTATTGCCGCCATCTGGGGAGTGAACCAGTGGATGGATACCTCTCCCCTCTCTCTTTCTGTAACTCTTTCAGACAGATGAATAAAAAACTTAAAAAAAAAAAAAACTTTAAAAATTCTTTAGGCCTCAATGAAAAACAAATGGTGCTAAAACGTGGAAGCAATCCAAGTATCTACCAATGGATGAATGAATGAAAAAGAAATGTGTCATGGAGTTATACGTGCAATAAGATTGTTATTTAGCCTAAAAAAGGAAGGGTACACTTGCTTGTCGTAAGTGAAACAAGACAGCCATGATTCCTTCACATGAGGTTCCTAGAATTGTCAAATTCATAGAGACAGGAAGTTGGAGTGGTTGGTAGCGTAGGGGAAAGGAGAATAGGAAGCCAGTGTCTACTGGGTACAAAGTTTCAGGGGAGGAAGAGGAGAAAGCGCTGGAGAAAGGTGGTGAAGACAGTGGCAAATCCACGTGGGCAGACTTGATGCCTTAGAACTCTGCTCTCAAAGGCAGCCACCGTGCTAAGTTGTAGGTAATGTACATTTTACAGACACTACAAAGGCTTTGAAAAGACAATTCACAAAAGAAATGCAAACAGAAAATAAATGTTTGAAAAACCAAAGTTCAAGGTCACTATTCATTTAAGAAGTGCTGATGAAAGCCACCATACAACATCACTCCTCAGTGACCACTGTAGCGGAGATGTTCTGAAGAGCAGGTGCCCAGAGCTGCATGGATGCCCTCCTGGCACTGATGGGAACACACATGGTGCAACCTTCTTAGGAAAGGCCCAGGGCACACCCCCCTCTCTTCTCCCTAACTGGGGACCCAGAAATCCCTCCTCATGCTCTTCGCCTACCAGATTTCACCAATGACTTCCTAAAACTCCAATGCTGATTGTCCCTGGCCCTCCCCCTCAAGGCTCTCACCTCTTGCCCCCTGCATCCTGCTTTGCAAGCCGCAGAGCAGCTGACGCAGGCAGAATCTGGAGGGAACAGACCAAAAGCAACCTCTCCAGACAGACACTGGGCCTACCACCCGGCCCTGGGAGGCCGAACGGGGGAGGAGGGAGTGGAGAGGACAGGAAGATGGCTAAGAGGAAGAAGAATGAAACAAACCACAAGTAAGAGTTTGCACAGTCTCTCTCTCACCGCATTCTTGCCAAACACCACCAAGCTATCGGAAGCAAATAGGGAAGTGATAAGGAGGGGCACAAGTGCCATTGCCACCTGGGAGAGATGGGGGAGGCCAAGCAAGGAACCAGGGAAGCAGCAAAAGACCCAGGCCCTGGCGATCTTTAACAGGAACAAGGAGAAAGCAATGGATGTTGACATCCCCACTCTGAGAAGTATACTGCACGGGTCCCGGGCAGGAAAAAACTCTTCTCTGGCCACCTGGAAGAGCCATGGAACAGCATCCACAGCTCAGGACAGGCCCCGGTTCCTGAACAAGGGCCAGCCAGGAGACTATCCAGGTACAGAGGTCCTAGGGTCACAACTTTGGGCTGATGCACAGACGATGGTTCTGAATCTAGGACAGGGGAGGGGGGAGTCACTGGTGAGGGCCAGCAGCTGACAGGAGTGGAACCCTGACTGCGGCAAAGTCTTAAGTCACCAACCTTGTCCTTTTCACTCAAAGCTCACACCTCCAAACAAAAGGCAAGGCTATTCCAACGAGTTCATGGGAAAAAAGAATTAAAATATAAGCTTATTTTGGTGCAAAAAAAAAAGAAAAAAAAATTGGAAGGGCCAGAGCTGTGGTGCAGCGGGTTAAACCTCCAGCCTGCAGTGCCGGTATCCCATATGGGTACCAGTTCCAGTCCCAGCTACTCCACTTCTGATCCAGCTCTCTGCTACGGTCTGGGAAAGCAGTGGAGGACAGCCCAAGTCCTTGGGCCCCTGCACCCACAAGGGAGACCCAGAAGAAGCTCCTGGCGCCTGGCTTCAGATCAGCCCAGCTTCGGTCATTGTGGCCATTTGGGAATGAACCAGTGGATAGAAGATATCTTTCTCTCTCTGTCTCTACCTCTCTATGTAACTCTGTCTTGCAAATAAATTGGAAATCCATGCATATGAGGGAGAGGGTCTTCCAAAAGTTCATTAAAATACATTTTTTTTTGAGAGAGAGAGAGAGAAAGAGAAAAGCCAGATTTATTTAAGTCAGAATTCTCCTGCCAAAGCTGCCTGGAGGGGTGCTCCAAGAGAGGCAGGCCCTGAAAATACATATTATTAAAAACTATGTATGGATTTCAAAACTGTTTTGCACTCAAACACTTTCTAAGAACCTTTTGAAGTGCCCTCATCTTTCCCAATCTGGAACGAACAGCAGAATGGGGCACCAAAAGTGAAATCTGCAAGAAACCAATGGATGTTTCCCGTTGAATCCACCCTGGTTTTCTACCCAGGGAGAGTCCAGCTCCAACCAGTGAAGAAACAGGAGGACCTGCTTCTGAGGCTACCCGGCTGTCTTCCTCTGGGCCTTCCTCTCCCTGTGCTGCCCCGTCTCATGCCCCCAGACCCTCCAATCCTTGCTGTGTCCTTCAGACACCCCTGAAGAGCTCTTGGACCTGGTCAAGTGTTACCTGTAGACCCAGGCGCCCCAAGGGGAGAGGCCGGCAGTCACAGAGGGAGGAAGAGGAACACAGAGCAGGCACAGGCAGAACTGAAGCCAGGAAGCCAGCGGAACGTCCTGTCCTCTGAGGGCCATTCAGTCCCCTTCGTGGCCGGACACCTCCCCCTGGCACTTCCTCTGCCTCCGAGTCCACAGTCACCACATGGGTTAATCTCTGAAGCTCCACACTGCTTCTACCACCCCCCACCCCCCCACCCCACCCCCCGCCCCGCCCGTCCTGTGCAAGACCCTGGTTTGGCTGAAGGAGGAAAGGACAGGGCCCCAGGAGAAAGAGCACGCCCAGCGGAGCACAGGACCAACCTCGAATCGGAGAGGAGTGGTCCCTGGCCGTGGGCGACCAGGCCCTTTCCCTTCTCAGGGCCCTGGCACGGTAAGGGTTTGGGGACTGTCAGGGCAGAGGGGTAGCCAGCTGGGGAGAGGGAGAGTCAACCACTGAGAGAGATGTTAAGTTCTTTATTTAGGTTCAAAGCCAACTGCCCACATTTGTGCTCCTGGTTTAGAAACAGCTGTCCCCTGACCTTTAGCTCACCATGAGGGCACAGTCTGAGGTGGCTGCTGTATTTAAAAAAATGTGAACACGTTTTTAAAGAACACAGCATTCAGCTACAACCATCGACACATCAAAGCACAGGTCCAGGGAGGCAGCACTCACGTGCTCATCATCTTGGGTGACATTTAGACGGGAAACACACTGTGTTCCAGACGGGCTTGTTTTAGGGACTCACTGATGCTGAACCAGCAATGGCCCTAGAGAGAGCGAGCGGGTCTGGAACCCATGACACACAAGAAAGGGTGAAAGGAGCTACCTGCGGACAAAGAAGACGAAGGACAATGCCACAGTTCTCGGGGCTCAGAGCGGCACTCCTCCAGCGCCCGCACGGCAGCATCACACATGGGGTGTCAGAGCTGGAAAGAACCTGACACAAAAGCCAGTCTACTCCCATTTTATAGAGGAAAAAACTGAAGCCAGGGAGTGGCCTAGGTCACAAGGATGGATGAAGCACAACCAAGACTAGAATTCAGTCCCTTACTTCTCCGCCACCCCCGCGAATCCCTTCCACCTTAAGAGCTGTCTCAACATGCAAGGGAGCTGTGAGTCGCAAAGGAAGCTCAAAGGGCAGCGCAGGTGCCGAGTGACCTCAGGGACAAGGCAGGACTCTGCTCAGTCTAAGGAACACGTGGCCAGGCCTGAAAACTTCCAAATGAGGCAGCAAGCTCTCCGCTGCCTGTGGTCTTTAGAGGAAGGGGCTTTGCTGTACTAAAATTCCACGATTCCCACACAGAGAAAGGGTTCCCACACGCACAGTAGATGCGGGGTCAGTGCTGAGGTTGTGAGTTAGAAAGGCAGCATGGGACTGTGGTGTAGTGGGTAAAGATGCCGCCTGAAGTGCTGGCATCCCATATGGGCGCTGGTTCGAGTCCCAGCTGCTCCACTTCCGATCCAGCTCTCTGCTATGGCCTGGGAAAGCAGAAGATGGCCCAAGTCCTTGGGCCCCTGAACCCACATGGGAAACCCGGAAGAAGCTCCTGGCTTCAGATCAGCCCAGCTCTGGCCATTGCAGCCATCTGAGGAGTGAACCAGTGGGAGGCAGACCTCTCTCTCTCTCTCTCTCTCTCTCTCTCTCTCCCAGCTCTGGCCATTGCAGCCATCTGAGGAGTGAACCAGTGGGAGGCAGATCTCTCTCTCTCTCTCTCTCTCTCTCTCTCTCTCTGTCTCTCCCTCTTTCTGTGTAACTCTGACTTTCAGATAAATAAATAAATCTTAAAAGAAAGAACGAAAGAAAGACAGGCAGCACAGCAGGATCCAGCCTCTGTTCCCTGGGCCGACCCCTCTGCCAGGTGGAAGGGCTCCGAGCTCTTAAGTAAGGAATGATTCTGAAATCAGAACTGCAAATGAGAAAAGCCCTGTTCTCACGTGCACGGAGAGCTGAGCAGGGTAATTACAGTTGACACTAAGGCAGGCAAGAGTCCACTGGCACCAGCAAGATCTCTTTGACCTGCAGAGTAATAACCCACGGTACCTGACTACAACAGAAGTTCAGAGGCTGTCACATTCCCAGGGTGAGTGTGCACACATGCACACACATGCACACACACACAGCTGCCTGGCCTGCAGGCTCAGATGCTCAGCTGTCCCCAGATTGGTGACATGACCAGATGGCCTTCCAGGTCTTGTGTCTGCATTCCTAGTCCTGCCCAGGAATCTTTGCCGTCATGCAAGTGCCCCCAGGGCTCAGGGACCCATCCACCCAGCCCTGGCCGGTGCTCTGCAGCCCTCCAGTGGGATGTCTCCTCTAACAAGGAAGCCACTCACACCAGGGAACTTCTGCCTCCCTCTGTAATGAGATCCTTGGCCACCAAGCCCAGTGGGCCCACTGGCTTCTCTTCAAGGTAAAAAAAAAAAAAAAAACCACACACAACCAACCCACAAGCTTTCACTCCCCAGCCTCCTTCTCTATCCAATGGGATTAATTCATCATGTGTGCTGGAAAGTCCCTTTCAAGCCATAGCCAAAACTTCCTTTTTGCTTGGAGCCTCAATAAGCTGGGAAGTGAGACAGTTCGCTATTTTGCAAGTTTCAGAGGGGAAAGTCACTTCATGAAAAAAAAAAAATTGGCAAAATGTGTAGAAATGATTCACACTGAGAAATCTGACTGGCTGATTATAAATTCATTCACAGCTTAATAAACCACTCCCTGGGGAGGGAGGGGGAGGAGTAGCAGCCTGCAAAGAGTGGGCGCCCAGGGTTCATGCATCCTTGGCAAGGCCGGTGCAACCTGGTGGCTCTGCCTTTCGCTGCGGGATGCACATGGGGGTGAGTAACTAAGAGTTTGGCTGGAGATTCAGAGAAACCTTGGCACAAGCCCACCACACAATCCCAGGAAGACAAGTCCCTGAGCTCCCCAACCCATTTCTAAGGCTTCCAAGGCAAACTTCTCAATTAAGAAAAGGGCTGGCGGGAGGCACGGGACCGGGAGGGGCGTTGTGGCGGAGGAGGAAAACGGAGATGGCCTCTGTTTGCACAGAGGGAAATGGTCCCATCACTGCGTGCGCGCGCGCGCACACACACACACACACCACCCTCCGCCCCAGCCCCAAGCCACTAACCTTTGCCAAGAAGGCGGCGTTCCTGATGGCGCCCACCATCTCGCCCCCCTTGGGGTGCACCTTGGCCACGTGCATCCACATGCGCTCCCAGGTGTGGCTGTCGATGGGGAAGCCGCTCTTGTTCACGTGAAACAGCACCCCGCCGTCTTTGTCCTCCTCCTCCGAGCCCCCGCTGGTGGCGAGGCTCACCGGCCGCGCGTGGCTGCTCCGGGACCGGGTGCCTTTGGCGCCTTTGGGGTGGGGGCAGCGGTGAGTGTCGGCGGCGGAGCCAGTCATGGCCGGGCCGGGGCGGGGGGCGTGTGGCTGCTGCGGCGGCGGCGGCGGCAGGGGGCGTGGGCGGGCGGGCGGCGGGGATCAGCGCCCCGCGGGGGCGGCCTTCTCCATGCCTCTCGCTGCGGCAGGACGCGAAGGGGCTGCCCGCTCACGGGCCGTGCCTGGAATCAGCGGGGACAGCAGACACCGCGGTTAAGTGGACCCCAGGAGCAACACGGCCGTGTCCCCTCGCCCCGCCCCGCACGCGGCAAACCCCTTAGGAACTGAACCCGAGTTCCCGCCCTGCGATTCCCCCAGAAAGGCGGCTCGGAATTGGCCACCCAGCTCCAGATGCACCTAACGACGGAGGTGGGAGTGGACGTGCCCCGCGAGACCCCACCCCCTGCTGCCCAGGCGCGGCCGAGCCCCGCACGGGCCGGCACATGAGCGCCCCGGGCCGGCATGAGGGCGCTGCGGCAGCCCGGGCTGGCGAGGGGGCCCTGGGTCTTCCGGGAAGCCCTCCCGGACCCCGGCGGGGCAAGGCCCGTCCCGCCTCCCGCCCCCGGCCCCGGGTTCCAGCGAAAGGGGCTGCTCCCGGCTCCGGCCCCCGAGTTCCAGCGCCGGGAGCCCCGGGCACGGGCTGCGGACGGGACGCAGCGGACCGGACGGCTGCAGCGCCGGAACCCACCTCGGGACAGCGGGACTCATCGCCGCGGGGCCTCCCCGGGCGGCGGGGGCTGCGGGGGCTGCTGCTGCTGCGGTGACTGCTGCGGCCGTCGCCTCATTCCATGTCCCATTCTCGAGTGCTACCCTGTGACATATAACCGAGTCACCCGGGCAGCCGCCGACGCTCCGCAGACGCCCATTGGCCGCCGCAACAAAGAGGGGCGGGGCCCGGGCTCGGGTCGCCACAACCCCGCGCTCCGCCGCTCTGCGATTGGCTCGGGGAGGCCGGGCGGGAGGGGCCGTGCGTAGCAGAAGCTGGGCGGCCACGCGAAATCCGAGCGCGGCAGCGTTCCGGAGCCCCGCGGAGCTCCATGCGGCGTCGGTCCGTGGGACTCCAGGCCGCGTGTCCCCAGCGCACTGCGAGGGTCCGCCACTGTGAGGCGCAGCGGGCCTCCGAGGAGTGACCCCGAGGGAGCGGTTAGAGCAGCGCCCCTAGGAGAAGGGCCGGACGCAGCCTCCTGCCCTCACCCGGCGTGGTGGGTGGTTCGGGCCGGGGCTGCTCACCTGAATGCACAAGACTTCATCTTTTTTTGTTGTTGTATGAAATCCCATATTGCAAATTCCTCCCCAGTTAACAAGTGGGCCTAGCCTTGGATGCCCAGATGTCAGTCATGTCTAATAAAGGCCTTTGAAAGCGAAGCTGAAATGAGAGTGAAAGCTCTGGGGATCAGGCAGGTCCTGACTGCCACAGCCACGAGTGAGCGGAGCGATGGAGAGACGCCTGGGGAGGTGGGCGCCCTCCCGCACCCACCGAGGAAACGCCTTGTCCTTAAAGCTGCCTGGTTTTTGTTTCTATTTTTTAAAGAAAGAGAAGAGCAGGGTGGCCGTGGCTTGCAATGCCAGCATCCCATATCCCGGTGCCAGTTCCGGGCTTGGCTGCTCCGCTTCCCATCCAGCTTCCTGCTAACATTCTGGGAGGCAGCAGGTGCTGGTTCAAGTGCTTTGGGCTCCTGCCACCCATGTGGGAGACCAGGATGGAGCTCCTGGCTCCTGGCTTCAGCCTGGCCCTGCCCCTGGCTCTTGCCTCCATTTAGTGAACTCTCTCTGTCTCTTGTCACTCTACAGTTCAAATAATTTTTTTTGAAGACCAAGGCAAGGTGGGTCAGGGTGAATCACTTGCCTGAGCAGCGTGACCCTGGACAAGCTACTGCCCTGGGCCCAGCCTTTGCTTCTCTTTCTGAAAAGGACAGCAGAACCCTCACTCTCCAAGGCTTGTTCTGGCTCTGAGTTTCTGGGATTTCCTGACTTGTTGTCCTGTGGACACTTAGGAACCAGCCATAAGACCTTTCTTCTCCCCCCCCCCCAAGATTTATTTTATTTGAAAGGCAGAATTACAGAAAGACAGAGGCAGAGAGAGAGAAGTTTTCCATCCACTGGTTCACTCCCCAGATAGCTGCAATGGCTGGAGCTGAGCCGATCAGAAGCCAGGAGCCTCTTCTGGGTCTCCCATGCAGATGCAAGGGCCCAAGGACTTGGGCTATCCTCCACAGCTTTTCCAGGCCACATCAGAGAGCTGGATAGGAAGTGGAGCAGCCAGGGCTCGAACCAGTGCCCATATGGGAGGCTGGCACTGCAGATGGTGGCTCTACCGCTACACCACAGCACTGGCCCCAAGACCTTTCCTCTTAAACTCCAGGCCTATAATGGCAGCTTCCACAGGGCTGACCAGCCCTGACCGTCAGTGTGGTCAAAAAGTCGCTGGCAGCAGATCGGTTTCCGGGGGACTGAACCCTACACACTGCCAGACAGAGCTAGAATCCTCCTCCACTGGAGGGTGTGTGAGGGGCCAGTGCCAACAGGGGCTGGTGGGGGGCATAGCTGGGTGACCAGGCCTGGACTCTGGGCCTAACTCTGAGAAAGCCCATGCCTAGGATTTTGTGGGTTCAGTACTGAGAAGAAGTTAGGTTATCGCAGAAAACGGGCCGATACATGGAATCACCTGGACAATTCAACTGGAGCAAGCACACCTGAGGAAACAATCAGAAACGACGCCCTCACCATTCACAGATGGAAAGAAAACAGGCCTCCGAGAGAGAGCGCTTTTCTCACCTGGAACAGATTTCCTTCTCTTCGCACTTATCTTGCTATCTGCCCTTTGTCCACACTTGCCTGGAGTTAAGTCAATTTAGAATTTCAGGCTGCAGACCTGTGGGCAGAGGAGGAAACGCTGGCCTGATGCCACTCAGGACAGCGAGCTCTCTCAGAGCTCGAGTGAACAGAGCAGTTGGTGAACATCCAAGAACGGCAAAGATCACCTTCCCTGGAATCACTTCCCAGTGTCCCCACTCAGGTCAAGTACAAACAACTACAATTACCTGAGTCCTGCTGTGGCTGGAAGAAAATCCTGGGGACCCAAGAGGGCTGTCAGTCCACCTCTGCCTGCAAGCATTTCGGGAGTCCCTGAAAGTCGGGGCGCGGGGAGGTTTTGCTGCTAATCTCCAATATTTGGGGCTGGGGCTGGGGCTAGAGCTGAGCCAGTTAAGCCGTCGCCTGTGATGCATCCCATATCAGAGCACTAGCGGGATTCCAGCTGCTCTGCCTGATTCAGCTCTCTGTTAGTGCACCTGGGAAAACAGCAGAAGTTGGCCCCTGCCAGCCTTGTGGGAGACCGCTTTGGAGTTCTAGGCTCCTGACTTTGGCCTGGCTCAGGCCAGGCATTGTGAGCATTTGCGGAGTGAACAAGCACGTGGAAGAGCTCTCTTTCCTCTTTCTCTCTCCCTCTCTTTATCTTTCTTGGGGTCTTTCAAAGAAATCTTTTTTTAAAATGTCCCATATTCCAATTGTCTATTCTCTCTTCCCCAGGGGTGGCACAACACAGCATAAGAAGACACCTTGTGAGATGTGGTTACTTTCTAAGCAGGTGCTCGGGAGACTTTTGAAGTGAACTGCGTCCTTCCAGGGAAGGCTTCATGGAATTCAAGGGCTCATTGGTCCAGAATCCTTTGCATTTGAAGGTTGTGTGGGTTGCAAGGCTGAGGCAACTCTGTTCTCCACTTCCCTGTGTATCTTGTGTCATACAACCCCCAAATGAACCAAGGCCAGCCAGATTTGTGAGCGTAGGAAGCTCTGGTTATTAGTAAGAGTGACCCAGCTGTTACACACAAATGCAGTGGGACAAGATCCGTTTGTGATTTGAACAAGGGCACGTGGTGACTGGGGACTCGACCTCTGAAAGTACGGTCACTTCTAGGCACTGACGTAACCACTGGTACAGCAGAGAAGTGTCTTGGAAAGGTTGTGAGTGATAAGAACTGGATTCAGATAGCATCTCATTATTCAAGTGCCAGCTACTGTGTTCACAAAGATAAGTGAGACCAAATCCTACCCTGATGGATCCTATTTCTAGCTCTACTACTTGTTGATGGTGCAATTTTGGGCAAGTTACTCAATGTCTCTGAGCCTTATTTGCCTTACAAGGTAGAGATAATTCTACTGCAGAAGGACATGGTGAGGATTCAGAGTAGAAAGGTTATGAAAATACATTACAAGGGCCTAGTACATGTTAGCTGGGCCTTAATCTGAGACAGTTACACAAACAGATCGGGAGACATCTATTCCCAGCATAGCTCAGTGGAAGTCAAGACTGAGAAAATACCGCAACAGTCCAGGGAAAGGGGCAAGCATTTAAAACAAGATATGATGGGGTGGGCATTGTGGTACAGTGGGTTTAGCTTCCACTTGGGATCCCATCACAGAATCCATGTCCTGGCTCTTCCACTTCTGATCCAGCATCCTGCTAACACATACCCTGGGACGCAGCAGATGATGGTTCAAGTATTTGGGTTCCTGTCACCCATATGGGAGACCTGGATGGAGTTCACAGCCCCTGGCTTAGGTCTGGCTCAGCCTAAGCTGTTGCAGGCATTTGGGGAGTAAGCCAGTACATGGAAGATCTCTCATCTGTATGTCTCTCTGTCTCCCTCATCCCCCCCACCCTGTCACTTTTCCTTTCAAATAAATAAATAAATCTTTAAAAAAAAATAGACTCATGAATATATGGAGGGAGAAAGAAAAATTTGGAAGGGATAGGCAGTTCACACCTGGAAACTGGAAGCTTCTTTCTACCTCCCTTGGCAGCATGAGGAAGATCACCCAGTTACGAGTTAAATCACGTTCCCTCTCCAAATTTTCATGTTGAAGTTCTACCCTCCATGCCTCAGAACATGGACTTATTTGGAAATAGTGTCATGGAAGCTGTACTTAAGATGAGGTCATACTGCAGGAGGTTGGGCTCCAGTCATCCAAGATGACAGATGTCCTCATAAAAAGGGAAATTTTGGATGCAGCAACAGACATGTGCACAGGAGAACCCACGGGAAGACTGGAGTTCAGATACCACAGGCCAAGGAGCTGCCAGAAGCCGGGAGAGGCCTGGAGTAGATCCTGCCCTGGCGCCTAGCAGGGGCCTGCTCATGTCTTGACCCCTGACTTCTGGCTTCTCAGAGTGTGAGATAATCAATTTCTGTTGATGCTGCTCTGTCCAGGGCACTTGATTATGGACTTAAGGAGAGAGGGTAGTCTTAGAAAAATAGGATACGTTCTTTAGCTCTCACTTGCCCAAAGGATATTTTCCACACATGAGGGGGCTTCAAAATGCTCATGGAAGGGCCGGCGCCGCGGCTCACTAGGCTAATCCTCCACCCTGCGGCACCAGCACACTAGGTTCTAGTCCCGGTCGGGGCACCGATCCTGTCCCGGTTGCCCCTCTTCCAGGCCAGCTCTCTGCTGTGGCCAGGGAGTACAGTGGAGGATGGCCCAAGTGCTTGGGCCCTGCACCCCATGGGAGACCAGGAGAAGCACCTGGCTCCTGCCATCGGATCAGCGCGGTGCGCCAGCCGCAGCATGCCAGCCGCGGCGGCCATTGGAGGGTGAACCAACGGCAAAAGGAAGACCTTTCTCTCTGTATCTCTCTCACTGTCCACTCTGCTTGTCAAAATAAATAAATAAATAAATAAAAATTTAAAAAAATGCTCATGGAAAACGTATCCTCTGAAAAAATTATGCATGAATTCAATTTTTTTGCAACAAATTAAACATCTTTTAATTCCATTTTCTACAAGCCTTTTGAGGTAGCTGCATATTCCATGATAGTATCAGAACCACATGAACTGTCACCTATTCACACATTGTTTTGTATTGTTCCTTAATTGTTTTGGGGATAGGTCTTGCCAAATAAACAAAGAGAAAAGTGACATTTATTGAGCTCTTCTTTCACACCAAGCACAATCAAAGCACTTGACATGCATTATGCTATCTAATGCTCTCAATAAATATATTACAAATTGACACTGAGAATGGCTAAAGGTCCAGTCAGCACAGGGAAACCACAAAAGCAACTTGTTGATTTCAGTTTAAATCGTGAATGGAAAAAAGCTTGCATAATAAAAACAGCTTTTCGCGGCACCGAAGCTCAATAGGCTAATCCTCCGCCTTGCGGCACCGGCACACTGGGTTCTAGTCCCGGTCGGGGCACCAGATTCTGTCCCGGTTGCCCCTCTTCCAGGCCAGCTCTCTGCTGTGGCCAGGGAGTGCAGTGGAGGATGGCCCAAGTGCTTGGGCCCTGCACCCCATGGGAGACCAGGAGAAGCACCTGGCTCCTGCCATCAGATCAGCGTGGTGCGCTGGCCGCAGCACGCCTACCGCGGCGGCCATTGGAGGGTGAACCAACGGCAAAAGGAAGACCTTTCTCTCTGTCTCTCTCTCTCACTGTCCACTCTGCCTGTCAAAAAAATTTAAAAAAAACAAAAAAACAAAAAAAAACAGCTTTTCCCCAAATCTCTAACTATGTGTCTGCTCTTGCATTGAACTTATTCTACCCAGTCAGTTGAGGAAAACCCTGGCTGCAACACCAAGCTCCACTGGTGCCAGGTTGATCACAGTCCAGGGGGTCTGGAAGCAATGAATGCACATCTACAGAGAAACACATCTGCAACCCCGGCCTGGCTACAATCCTAGAGAGCTCAGGCAAACAGAAACCCGTGTTTGAAAATTACCACATCAGGGCTGGCATGGCATAGTGGATAAGACCCATATCAAAGTTCATAGTTCAAATCCCAGCTACTCTGCCTTCTGCTACTGCATACCTCTGGGAGGCAGACGATGATGATTTAGGTACTATGATCCCTACCACCTGCATGGGAGACCTGGATGGAATTCCTGGCTCCTGGATTCAGCCTGGCCCAGCCCCAGCTCTTGTGGGCATTTGGGGAGTAAATCAGCAGATGCAAGATCTCTATATCTTTCTCTCTGTGTCAGTCTGCCTTTGAAATAAAAATGAAACTAAATAACTTTAAAAAAAAAAAAAAAAAGCAATCCTGGCCGGCGCCGCGGCTCAATAGGCTAATCCTCCGCCTTGCGGCGCCGGCACACTGGGTTCTAGTCCCAGTCGGGGCGCCGGATTCTGTCCCGGTTGCCCCTCTTCCAGGCCAGCTCTCTGCTGTGGCCAGGGAGTGCAGTGGAGGATGACCCAAGTGCTTGGGCCCTGCACCCCATGGGAGACCAGGAGAAGCACCTGGCTCCTGCCATTGGATCAGCACAGCGTGCCGGCCGCGGCGGCCATTGGAGAGAGAACCAACGGCAAAAGGAAGACCTTTCTCTCTGTCTCTCTCTCTCTCACTGTCCACTCTGCCTGTCAAAAAAAAAAAAAAAAAAAAAAGCAATCCTAGCACCAAGCCCACATGGAATTCAAGTCTTGTCCAGTGGTTCTGTTGAAGAATTCAGAAGCTTGGGCCTGAAGCTGGGGTGGTGGGAGAAGTAGGAGGTGGAATCAAACCCAGCCACCCTCTGCCTGAAACTCACTCAGTGGAGTGAGCTGACCTTTAAATGGAGCTGACTTGCAGCCAGAGTGGGCACAGGAACCACAAGCTAAGGGTAGAATTCACTGGCATAGACCTTTGGGTCAATGGTTAGGTCACCGCTTGAATGCCCTTTCTGTTCCAGCTTCCTGCTATTGCTTCCACCCCCACCACCTCCCCATGCAGGAAGTGATGTCCCCTGCCACTCACCTGGGAGTCCAAGATTTAGCTTCCACCTCCTGGCTTTGGCCTCTGGCCATTACGGGCTTTTGGGGGCTGAAACAGCAGATGAGGGTTTCTCTCTCTCTCTCTCTCTCTTTCTCAACAAAAGCTTTAAAAGGAAAAAAAGGACTAGAGAAATATGACAACTGAATGTGGTAGATGACTGTACACTGGATCTTGACCTACAGGGAAAAAAAACCATAAATGACATCACTGGGCCAATCAGCAAAACTGGAATACAGATTAGATTAGAGTAAAAGTAAGATTAGATAAGAGTTAGATTAGAATAAAGGTATCTATGCTGACTTTGTTGCCATTATTAAGCACACTGTGGTGATGTAAGAGTGTTCTTAGGGAAATATACATAGAAGTACAGGGAGGGAAAAGGCTATGGGGTAGGCAGCTGGGTAAAGGACATACCGGCATTCTTTGCATGATTCTTTTTCTTGCCACTTTTTTGTAAGTTTGTAATTATTTCCAAATAAGAAGATTAAAAAGGGGAAGGCAGAAAACATTATTATAGTCCACTATAATAATCCTGTGAGATTTTCTTAGCATTTTACAAAGAAGGAATATGGGTTTAAAAATGTTAGATAACTTGCCCAAGGTGAGGGGATGGTGTTTGCAATAGCAGTTAAGAGGCCATCTCAGACACCCACACCCCATACTAGAGTCCTGGCTTGGGGTCCCAGCTATATGCTCAATTCCAGCTTTGTTAATGCATGCCGTGGGAGGCGACGGCTCAAGTAGTTGGGTCCTTGCCCATCCACATTAGAAACCTTTACTGAGTTGCCAGCTTCTGGCTTTGGCCTCTCCCAGCCCTGGCTGTTGTATGCATTTGGGGAGTAAACCAATGAACAGGATATCTCTGCCTCTGTGTCTCTCTGCTTTTCAACTAAGTAAAAGAAATAATGTTTTTAAAAAAGGTTAGGTAACCTGCATAAGGTAACATAGTAAGTGTCAGAACCGAGAGTTAAACCAAAATTTCCTTCATCCAGTTCTTTGCTTTTTCTTTCTTAGCAGCAAAGAAAACATGGAAGCCAGGATTCAGGTGTTTCTTCCTGGTCTCCCATGCAGGTGCAGGGCCCAAGCACTTGGGCCATCCTCCACTGCACTCCCAGGGCACAGCAGAGAGCTGGTCGTGTCACTCTTTGCATACTGCACAGCAAGAGTTGTCATCACAGACAACTTCCAGACATCCTTATGATTAAGAGTTTTCTGTCCAATTGCTGCAAGCCTTCTCCTCCAGGGAGGAGCCTGGGGTTTCAGATGCATTTGTGCCTCTGATCAATCCCCTGGAGAGGGGATGCTGAAGAAAGGGGAGCATGGAGGAGGAGAAACTAAGGGGCTGAGACCAGGGCATAGGATGAAATGAGGGCCCGAGACATCCACGGGCAGCACCGTGAGCCCTGCAGTTCAGAGTTCTAAGGTGCTGTGGGGACATCTGGCCGGAGGGAGCAGAAATTTAAGACTTTCTTGGATGCCAGCTCCTTTTGGCCCAGAGAAGGAGAGGATGAACTGCAGTTTAAATGACTGCCTTCTCTACTAATGGTGGCCTTCACTGATCTGTTGTCGTTAACAATGTACTCATGGGCCCCATGCCCGCCTCTTCCTAGGAAAACAGCCTTCCTGCAACTATAGATATTCCCCAGTGTTCCATGGGGTTATATTCCATGGGAAATCATAAGTAAAATATGCATTTAAACATCCTAGCTTTGCCTTGTCTACCTTACACATCCTCAGAACACCGACAGCAACCTAGAGTTGGGCAAAGTCATCCAACCCAAAGTCTACATTACAATAAAGTGTTGAGTATCTTGTGCCACTCTTTGAATACTGCACAGCAAGAGTGTCCGCTGCTGCCCCTCGTGGTTGTGGGGTTGACTGGGAGCTGTAACTCCATGTGCTGCCCAGGAGCACAGAAGAGGACCTTGCCCATTTAGCAGCCTGGGGAAAAGATCTAAACTCAAGATCCAAAGCATGGTTTCTATTGAATATGCTTTTGTTGTTAGAAAAGTCAAAAAGCCATACATTGAACCATCCTAAGGCAGAGTTGTCTGAACTTGGGTTTGGCCTCTGAAGGGCTTTCTCAATGAGATTCACACCAGAAAGCAACAGCTTAAACACCTTGGGAAAGTTGGAGTTGGAGGGCAGCTCACCTTTTGGCCCTCCAGCTCTTTAGGAAGACAAAAATGAGTGAGTTGAGCAAGACAGCACCTTGTTCCCAGTGGCAAGTGGAACACGCTGACTCAGACTGTGCAGCCAGGGGAGCAAGCCTTAACGTGGTGGTGAGGGGGGTGCGTGATTGGGACTATGCAGGGGCTACCCCGGGCAGGCTCCATGTCACACACAGGTGCAGGAATCCATGAGATGGGAAGGGAGCTGTCTCTGCTAATCTTCGCTCTACCTGGACTACCCTGGTTGAGTCAGGTAGCAACACCTGCGTGGTTAGTGAATTCCAGAAGATCTGCATTGTGAATATGGAGGTTGGAGTTGAATACTCTTCCCTGGGTTGGATGGGTGCAAGCCCCACCATGCCTTGACACTGAGCAGAGTTTCTTGGGTTTGGATACCTTTGATATCCCCTGATTGATCAGGTTGCTTCTGGATCAGCCAGAGGCCAAGCAGGAAACATAATTCTCCAAACTACGTAAGTAGCTCCTCTGAGGTATTTTAGTTAAAGTGGAGAAAAGCTGACTCATGCAACTGTCACCATACATCACTGCTAACAGTTATTGAGAACACATGGCACGGCAGAGGCTGTCCTGAGTGTTTCTTGCATGCTTATTTACGCCACCCTCAACAACCCCGAAAGTGGCACTGCTGTGGACTGAATGTGTCCCCATAAAGTCATCTACTGAAGCCCAACCCACGGTGTCTATTTGGAAATGAGGCCTCGAAAGAGCTAGTTAAGGATATATGAAGTCCTGAGGGTGAGGTTCTGAAAGAACCGGTGGCCTTCGGAGAGACCCCTGAGGGCTCACTCTCTCTCCCTCTCCCTCTGTCCCCTTACCTTCATGCACACACACCAAGAATAGTCATGTGAGGACATGGCACAAAAGTGGCTACCTACAAGCCAGGAAGACAGCCCTCACCAGAAACCACAGTTGCTGGCACGTGGACCCCAGACTTCCAACCTCCAGCACCGTGAGAAGTTACATGTGTGCTGTTGAAGCCGCACAGTCTATGGAATCTTGTTATAGCAGCCCAAGCCAACACTATCAACACTGCTAAATCATCATTGGCCCACTGCAGGTGCTATCCGTATTCTCATTTTAGAGACAAGGAAGATGCACAGATGGGAACGAACTTTCTCAGGGTTAACCCTCTGCCTTGCCTTGGGCCTCCTCACTCTTGGGGTCCTGATTTTCTTATAGGAAGAAGCTGGGTGGAACTAGATCAGGGCCATAAACACAAACTTCATCAGGGATCAGGCAGACAACAGAAACCAGCGAGGGTGGCTGTGTGGGAACTGTGCAGACTGGAGAGGGCAGCCCCCTTAGGGTGGGCAGCTGCTGGTCAGCTTCAACCAGTTATTGGCCAAACGGCTCAGGTTCTCAGATCTACATTTTCTTAAGACAAACCTGCAAGTCTGGCTCTTTTTGGGGAAGGTTCTGCTTTTTCAAATAATGGCAACAAATTCCATCATGAAACAGTGTGCAGGTCAATTAGGACACATCCATGGGGCCAGCGCTGTGGCATAGCGGGTTAAGCGGCCGCCTGCAGTGCCGGCATCCCATATGGGCAGACCCAGCTGCTCCACTTCCTTTAAAATAAATAAATAAATAAATAAATCTTAAAAAAAAAGAAGACACATCCATGGGCCATGTTTGTTGACCATTATTTGGCTTGCCCACTTTGGACTAGGTGATTTTTCTACACTCCTATCTCCTCCTGCTTCTCCGTGGCCATGATTCTCTGTCTTCGGAGAGGTCTGCTCTAAGATCCTACCTTTAGGAAAATAAGCCCCAGAACTATTTTAAGGGACAAGCAGGGCCAAGGGTATAGACTTAACCAGATCATACAACTCTGAGTCTGTTTCCTCTTTTGGAAGTTGGTCCACTAGCACCCACCTCACAGGAGTTCCAAAAAACTACATAAGATGGTGCACGAGGAAGCAATAGCTAAATAATAACAACCTAGCAGTGTATACAGCCCCTGCTCCATATCAGAGACATTGTGCACCTGCTTTCACGCAGGTGCTGTCAATATTGATATTGAGAACATCAATAGCACCTGCACATCTTTTGGTATCTCCACATTGGTTATCTGAGCCACTTACAAATAGCTGACTGATGGTTTTGTGGGTTATAACACACTTGAAACAGAGAGGATTGGCAGAGCTCTGGAAGCAGCAGAGGATGCTCCGTGGGCCCAGGGGCATGGCTGGGAGAGGGAGAACTAGGAAGGAACGAGAGCAGCAGTGATTTCACCCTGGAAGTCAGGAACAAAACAGCCTCATCTGTTCCTGAGGGGCTGGGAGACTGTGAGAGTGTTTGTAAGGACGCCTGGAGTCCCAAGCAATGCCTCAGAGCTGCGTGTAAAAGTTCCAGCGGCTCCATCTTCAGCTGGGCCTAATGAGGATTCACAACTCTGGGCGAGACTCCCCATGTGGGGCTTTATTTACCGCACTGCTGAGTAAGGACCACTTTATCTACTCCTATCGTCTTTCGCCAACACCTTCATCAGTGTGTGTTTTTGGTTGCTGGTGTTTTTTTTTTTTTTTTTTAATAAACGAGAGCAGATTATTTGTGTCCCAAGGCCATGACTCAAGTTCGCTGTTTGCCAGCTGTGAGGAAGACAGAGCCTGGTCCTCTGGGGCCAGCCCTGTCTCGGCAGAACTGGAGGAGGGTCACCAGTGAGGACAAGTGGAAAAGAAGGAAGGAGGCAGAAGCTCGCCTATCTCCAGGTCTGGCTGGGGAGCAGCTCGGCAGGGCAGGAGGATCTGGGGAGGGCTGTAGCTGGAAGAATGAGTGGGTTAACGGCTGGCTGAGGTGGAGGAAGGCAGGCCAAGGGAGGGAGAGGGAGAGCGGAGGGAGGCATCGGGGGAGGAGTGTTGGATACGTCCCCAGAAGCTGAATAAATCAACACCCTGGTTGTAAAGGAAGACAGCACGAGGCAGGGAGGAGGAGCTGAGCGGAGCTGTGTTCACAGCTGGACTGAAGCTAAATCCACCTTGGCAGATTAAGGACGCACCGGAAGGATGTGACCTTGGAAACAAACTTCTGCCAAGGAGCTGGGAGACCCTCAAACTGACTTCTGGCAGGTCTGGCATTGCCTGACGCTAGCATCCCAGGTGAGTCCTGGCTCTCTGCTTCCAATCACGCTCCCTGCTAGTGCACCTGGGAAGGCAGCAGAGGATGGCCCAAGTGCTTGGTCTCTACCACCCACTTGGGAGACCCAGATGAAATTCCTGGTTCCTGGCCTCAGCCTGGCACAGCTCCAGCAGGTGGAAGATCAATCTCTCTCTCTCTCTCTCTCTCTCTCTATCTATATATATATATAAAGAATACTCTGTGAACAGGTGATGGTGATGCCTTTTGAACAGAGAAGAGCACTTTACTGCATTGGGGGCTCAGTCCTGCCACCAACCTGCTGGATAACCTCAGGCATGCTCCCTCCCCTCCCTGAGGTTTGGTTTATAAAACACAGGGCTTGGGCTACATCCCGTGCTCTAACCCTGGGATGTACATTAGAATCACCTGCTAAAAATCCCAGGCTAGAACCATGGACTCAAGGCAGAATTCTCAAGTTTGAGACCATCAGGGCAAGGTGGTCTCTAAAGGTCTTAAGCAGGGACATCATTAAGTCTGTAAGGAAAGGAGAGAGTGGACAGCTGGCAGGCTGAGCAGGAGGAGCGGAGCCAGGACCATGCCCCTGCTCAGAGCTCCACTGTCCTGACATTCGGTGACCTGAGGCCCCGTGTGGCTGGGCTCTTGCTGTCAACGTCCAGCTGGCTCTTTCTCAGCCCTAATTCATTCATTCCACAGATATGTGCTGAGCCCTGAACACGTGCCTGTCACTGTTCTAGATGCCAGTGAAACAACAGTGCTTGTCACACAGTGCTCGATTCTCGGGACACACCCGAAGCCTAAAGAAGGTGCCTGATGGCCAGCGCCGTGGCTCAATAGGCTAATCCTCCACCTTGCGGCGCCAGCACACCGGGTTCTAGTCCCGGTCGGGGCACCGATCCTGTCCCGGTTGCCCCTCTTCCAGGCCAGCTCTCTGCTGTGGCCAGGGAGTGCAGTGGAGGATGGCCCAAGTGCTTGGGCCCTGCACCCCATGGGAGACCAGGAGAAGCACCTGGCTCCTGGCTTCGGATCAGCGCGATGAGCCGGCCGCAGCGGCCATTAGAGGGTGAACCAACGGCAAAAGGAAGACCTTTCTCTCTGTCTCTCTCACTGTCCACTCTGCCTGTCAAAAAAAAAAAAAAGAAAGAAAGAAAAAAAGAAGGTGCCTGATGCCGAGCGAGGGCAGGGGTGGGATGGGAAGAAGAAAGTGCGGGAATCTGTCGCCTCACAGTTGACGGACGGATGAGCGCATCTTTCCTCAGACCCCTGAGGTTCCTATGGATCTGTCCTTGGTGTGTTAATCCCATCTTCGTCTCCTCTTTCCAGCTCCTTTAACTCTGAGGTCTTCAATATCTAGATTCAGCAAACAACCTCAGGGCCAGGCACACCCTGCTCCCCAGGGTGCGTCATGTCTTCCTAACTCAAGCTCCTCCCAGCCTAGCACTGGGCCTTGAGTCTTCAGGGAGCATACAGTGTGCGGGCCTGGATTCAGACCCCGCCTTGGCCCTAACTGGAGGCTGTCACTGCAGGACCTTCTCTTGGGTGTGGTCTTCTAGGCCTGGGGAGGGGGTGCTTAGTTCCACGCAGCCATTCAGGGGCCAAGGGTGTTGTTATCTGCAAGATGGAGCTCCCAAGGCAATCCAAGGCTTTAGCATCCAAGTGCCTCACACACACACACACACACATACACAGATGGGAGGCTTTTGCGGACCTGGTGGGGAATGGCAGCCTTCCACTCACCTTCCACTGGCACAAATCAGCCATAAATTGCAGAAGGCCTGGCAAAGGTGCCCTAGGTGGAATGCCAAGGGGGCCCCCGGGACCTGTCCTGTCCCCATCTCAGGCGTGACTCTCCTGCCTGCAACAGGCAACGGGGCCCCTGCCCATGTGCGAGACTCATTCCCCCACCTCCTTCCTCTCTGACCTTCTCTGGTTACTCCCTCCTCTTCCTGTTTCTCTCCAATGGCGCCTACCTTCTACCGAGCTCCTGTGGCTGGAGAAAGGTTGATTGTTTGGCTGAGAGGTGTCCTGGTGACTTGGTGACAGGGTATGTTGGAGGGGAGGGTGCTGGCAGAGGAGGCTGCGAGGGAGGAGAGCTGGGGTCACCTCCTGTGAGGCTGGCTCTGCTGCTGCCTCACCCAGGCACTCATGAGAAATGCAAATTCTCAGCCCCATTCGAGGCCAGCAGAAATGGCTCAGAAAGGTGAGTAACTTGCCCAAAGTCGCACAGCGAGGAAGAGGCAGGGCGAAGTGGTGCACACAAGGTTGAGTCCCTGGACCAGACAGGACCCATCCCAGGAGGTACAGATAGGAAAGTGCCTCTCACTGCCACCCTGTGGCCACTGAGTGAATCACAGACCAGTCTCCAGTTCTAGGGACCCATGGGCTGAGGGAGGCAGGGCTGCTGAGACCCAGATTAGGAAGCAAGTTCTAGAAGGCACTGGGAAGTCCAGGGTCCGTCGTGGGGGCTCACCCAGGTCTGCTTCATGGAAAACGTTAGCAGTCATTTATATTTGTTTTATTTATATTTGTTTGAAAAAGAGACCGAGATCTCTCTTCTGCTGGTTCACTTTGCTGGTTCACTCCTCACATGCCCACACAGCTGGGACTAGGCCAAGCTGGGAGAGCCTCTTGCTGTCAGGACCCACCCAGTTCCTCTGTGGGACTTGCATGGCCTCTGTGGGGGGATCAGCGGCTGTGCCTGTCACACCCAGTTGAAGGTCAGCCCTGCCTGGGCGTTCCCTCCTTCACTGCCTCCCTCAGCGTGTGCCCACCCTCAGCGCTCATCTCCCACAATGGGCTGCAGCACATGGCACAGGCCCCTCCTGCAAATCCCTGTCTTTGTTCTCCCTAGACTAGTCGGTTCCAATCAGGCCTTGCCTGGCTCTACAACCCTAACCCATGGCCTAAAGGACTGTCAGGTGTTTGCTGAATCGATTTTTAAAAATCCTGTAATTAACCTATGGGATGGGAGCCCAGAGGAGACCTTTAATTTTAAGAGCGAATGTAAAGGTTGTCGAAGGTGAAGTAATGATATAGCTAGTACTGAAACAGTATTTTTACACATTGTGGTAATGTGTGGGTGCAAACTGATGAAATCTTTACTTAGTATATACTAAAGCGATCTTCTGTATATAAAGATAATTGAAAATGAAAAAAAAAAACCTTGGTTTTAAATTGGAAATTACATAGAAAAATAATCAATATTTTTTTAAAAAAAAATCTTGCAGAATTTCTGTCATTAATGTGATGTACACTGTTATTTAATGCTAAACTAGTACTCCAACAGTATTTTTTTCACTTTGTGTTGCTATGTGAGGGCAAACTGTTGAAATCTTTATATATACTAAACTGATTTTCAGTATATAAAGAGAATTGAAAATGAATCTTGATGGGAATGGAAGGGGAGAGCAAGTGGGAAAGGGGAGGGTTGCGAGTGGGGGGGAAGTTGCGGGGGGGGGGAGCCTTTGTAATCCATAAGCTGTACTTAGGAAATTTATATTCACTAAATAAAAAAAAAAATCCTGTAATTAACCTATAGGATGGGAGCCCAGAGGAGACCTTTAATTTTAAGAGCGAATGTAAAGGGAAGAAGAGAAACGGCCTTATCAAACAACCGATTGTCCTTATCAATAACAGCCTTATTTATATATTTAGAATACTTATTAAATAATAACTTATTGGTAAATATAACTAAGTAATATGAGTATATTTATGTGCTTACCTATTTATGTCCTTAGGAACAGTCGAGGAAGGAGTGGTTGAGGTCAGAGCTGACAGCCTGCAAGTGACGGAGTTGGTGTCCTGTGTGGCAGGTGACTCCCAGAGCAAAGAAATCAGGACCACAAACATCCTCCCTAGGAAGAAAGGGCCAGGGCTGCAGCTTGGGAACGGTAAAGCCCCGTTCAGTTTCTGGGCCAGGACCTCTTCCCTCCTTGGTATACTTCTCCAAGCTGGGGGGTGGGGGGAGGAAGGAGAGGGCGTCACTGACTACTGGCACAGTGACAGTCATGCGGCTGCGTGGAGGAGGTGACGGTAACGCCTGCACCGGGCAGGAAGCTGCTTTCCCCTCCTCCTTTCCTCCCGGCCAGTCCTTTGCCCTCCTCTCAAATCCACCCTGTTTCCCTTTTCTGAATGTGTCCAGAGGAAAGAGGAGGGGAGAAAGTGAAGCATGTGACACGGAGGGGTGGACGGGGGGACAGCCAGGTGGATGCTATCTAGGAATCGGCTGCCCTTCCCCAGGTCCCGGGGTGGCTGTGGCTTGGTTCTCCTGCTCGGTGGCTCCTTGCAGTCTGGACTCGGCAGCGCTACTGGGTTCTTTTCCACCAAGGTCACAGTCACATCCAGGGAGCCTGGAGCCACTGGGTGTCTAAGAAACCAAATCTCTACACTGCTCCTCTCCCCAGGGAGACACAAAGGCCACTCATCTGGGTCAAGGAAAAACAGCCAAGTCAGGCCGTGTTTCCAGCCAGGCCAGAGGCAGCATTTCTGGAGCAGCCAGGGTCCAGCAGTGGACAGAGATCAGGCAAAGAGGCCTTAAGTGACGTTGGCTTTCTAGGGACACAGGGGTGGGCTGCACTGGCCCCAGACCAGCAGAAGCAGCTCCTCCTGGGAACTTGTTAGGCAGCCAGCCAAATTCTTGAGCCCCACTAAGGCAGAACTGTGGCGTGGGGTGGGGGGAAGCACTGTTTCCATCAGACCCCTGCAGGTTTGGGGAGCTCTGGGCAAAGGTAGGCCATGCTAGGGAGCCCTCAGTCCCAGCGTGAGCGGTCACAGCAGCCACATCCGCCTGCTGCGGTGTGCTGCACAGATGGTCTCCTCTGCTATATGAACATTGTGTCCTTGGGTCCCCAAGAAGCACAGGACAGGGAGAAGTGCCCAAGGACGCTGCCACCTCCTGAAGGATGCCCCTGCTCCCCCAGGCACAGGTGCACAGGCATCCTGTGTGCAGCACAGCTGGCTTGGGGGCTAACAACAGGGTCAAAGGCTTCGCCCGACAGGAACCTGTCCTGTTTCGTTTCAGGGTAGGCTCCCCACTTCTCAACCATGATTAGCTGGAAGAGGGAGTGGAGAAAGCATGTGGGTCTGTTTGGGAGGTGCCTGGGGAAGAAAGACCCTCACTGTGCCACTGGCCTGGGCTGGGGGCAGCATGGCCATGGTGGGGCAGGGAGGGGCTTCCACAGAGGAGGAGCCCCCAGGAAAAGGCACCATGCTCTCGCTGATCTTGCAGAAGTTGTGTCCTTCCCAGCTCTGGCTCCAGCAGATGCCCACATTGGCCATCCAGTGTGGATGCATCACTAGAGATGTCAAAGGCTGCTGGTGGCTGATAGTGCATCTCTGCCCCACGCTGTGTGTGTGTGTGTGTGTGTGTGTGTTTGGGGAAAGCTTGTCCTACAGGTCAAGTGATATGGCAGAAATAACCATATTCAAAACACAGCCCACACCTCTTCCCAGCCACCCAGTGAAATTTCAGCAGTCTGAAACAGTTCATGAAATGGCCAGTAGAGGGAGATCGTTCCCCATCTGAAGAGTGACAGTGGCGGGGCCCCCACCCCCACCCTCCAGGCAATGAGGCAGTTACGGGTCAAGCTGCCAGGTTTTCTCTGCTTAAAGAAAAGCCAGATGCACTTGCAGATTAAAGAGGACAGTCTAAAACAAGAGTGACTCCAGGGACACGTGGAGGTCTGAGCCTCATCCTGTCTCGCACTGGACAGTTGCAGCTGTCTGAGCTTTACCCACTCTGCCCAGATCTGTTTAAAATGCAAACACAGGGACAGCTGTTCTGGCTCAGTGGGTTGAGCCTCTATTCGTGACATCCATATCCCACATCAGAGTGCTTGGGACCCAGTCCCACCTCCACGTTCAATGCAGCTTCCTGCTAATGGGCCTGGGAGGCAGCAGAGGATGACCCAAGTCACTTGGGTTCCTGCCGTCCAGGTAGGAGGCCTGTATGGAGTTCCCGGCTCCTGGCTTCTGCCTGGACCAGCGCTGGAAGTGAACCAGTGGGTGGAAGAGCTCTGGCCGCCTTTATCTCTCTATTGTGGGGAGGGAAGGGGAGATAAATACACTTGATGGCACCAAGCTGCTGCTTACCTGCACGTCTGGAGATGGGGCAGACAGCCTTCTTCATTCACTCTGCCGTATTGCCCAGCGCCCGAACCTTCCTCCCTTGTTCCCTTCTGGGAATTTCCTTGGAAAGCACACGTGGAGAGCACTCTGCTCGCTCTGCCAGATGTCTGGTCCACTTCCTCCCTTGTGACTTGCCTTCGCCCTGGCCTGGCTTTGGGGAGAGTCTCTCCCTTTTGAATAAAAATAAAATAAAAAAGTCACTATTCTCATTACATTGTTTTGGAAGTTATTTTTCATAAAAATGAAATTTTTGCTAAGATGTAATGAAATTTTATTATTTTCCCCACAGCTTTGCTGAGGTACACTTGACAAACATCGTATCTATTCAGGGGCAGGAGTTGTGGTGCAGTGGGTTAAGTCAGTGCTTGCTACTCTCACAACCTACATCAGAGTGCCAGCTGGAGTCCTGACTCCTCTGCTCCCCATTCAGCTTCCTGCCAATGCATCCTGGGAGGCAGCAGAAAGGCGCAAGTGCTTGAAGCCCTGCCACCCACATGGGAAAACTGGATGGAGCTCCTGGCTCCCAGCTTCTGCCTGGCCTACTCCTGTATATTGCAGGCATTTAGGGAGTGAATCAGTGGATGGAAGATATCTCTGTCTGCCTTTCAAGTAGATGGAAATACAAAAATGTACAATGTGGTATTTTTATATTTGTATACATCATGAGCTGATAGCTACAATCAAGCTAATTAGCATATCCATCACCTCACAGGTACTGTATCAGTTTTCCATTGCTATAAAGAAATACCTGAGGCCACTCATTTGACAAAGAAAACAGGTTTACTTTGCTCACAGTTCTGGAGGTTCAAGGGCATGGGCATGGTGCCAGCATCAGCTGGGCTCTGGTGAGGACCTGGGTGGAACAAAGAGATCACATCACCAGCTAGGAGGCCGAGTGCCAGAGGGTCAGGCTCAGGCTTTTACAACTTGGCCTGGTGAGTACTCACCAGACCAGCTTCCCGCGAGAGAGCAGTGCCCCCATGACCTAAGGACCTCTACCAGGTCCTGTTTCTTAGAGGTTCTACTACCTCCCACATCACTCACCACACCGGAGATATGGCTTCCAGTATGTGAGCCCTTGAGGACAAACCCCATGCAAACCACCGCAGTTACTGTGCATGTGGTAAGAACACATAAGATCTCTCTTCGCAAATCCCTAGCATACAGTATTATTTTTAAAGATTTTTAAAATTGTGAAAGGCAGAATTAGAGGAGGAAAGAGAAGGGAAGGGGGAGAAAGAGAGAATCTTCCATCTGCTGGTTCACTCCCCAAATGGCCACAATGGCAGGGGCTGGGCCAGGCTAAAGCCAGGAGCTCAGGGCTTCTTGGGTTCATCCATATCATCAATCCCAACTTCAAATGGCAGGATTTTCTTCTTTACTGATGCTGAATAATCACATTGTACATACAGTTTATGTGTCACTTACTGATGGGCTACACCAGGCAAATGCATCATGAGGCAATTTTGTTGTGAGAAAGTGATAGAGTGCACTTACAGAAACCTAGGTGGTAGGTGGTACAGCCTGCTGCACACCTGGGTTATATGGACCAGCCTATTGCTCTCAGGCTATAAACCTGTACAGCACATTACAGTACTGAATTCTGTAGGTCACTGTAACACAACGTTAAACATGCATGTGCCTAAACATAGAGAAGGTATGGTAAAAAATACTCAGCCATAAGAATCTTTGAGCTCCATTATAATCTATAGGCCAACATTGTAGATGTGGTCCATCACTGGTGGAAATATCATTACGTGGCACAGGACTACATGCCACACAGCTTCTTTATCCATTCATTTGAGGACAGGCACTTCCGTTGTCTTCCCTCATATCCTGGCTATTGTAAACAATGTTGCAATGAACAGGGAAGGGCAGACACTTCTTTTAGATCATTTTATTCTTTTGAATATATGCCCATGGTGGGAGTGCTGTATCATCCATAGTTCTGTTTTTAATTTTTTGAGGAACTTCCATGCCATTATCAATATGGCTGGGTTAATTTACACTCTATGTGTGAGTTTCTTATCTCCATACCCTCACAAGCACTTGTCATCTTTGACATTTTGGTAACAGCCTCACAGGTGTGAGGTTTTGATTTGCACTTCTCTGATTAGTGATACTGAGCACCTTTTCAAACACTTATTGGTCATTTCTATATTCTCTTTGGAAAAATATCTAATATCTACTCAGTTTCTTTGCTCATTTTTCAATTGGGTTGTTTTTTGATTATTGAGTTGCTTGTGTTCCTTATGTATCTTGTATTTTAATCTCTTATTGAATATGTGGCTTATAAATATTTTCTCCCATTCCATAGCATGCCTTTTCATTTTGTTGATTATCTTCATTATACGCAAACGTTTTAGTTTGCGGCTCCACTCGTTTAGCTTTGCTTTTGCAGCTTTTTTTTTTTGTATTATACATCCCCCCCCCCCCAAAAAAAAAAAAACATTGCTAAGACCAATGCTAGGGAGCTTTTCTCCTATGCTTTCTCTTAGGAATTGTATGATTTCAGGTCTTCCATTTATATCTTTAATCTATGTTGAGTTATTGATTTTTGTGTAAGGATTTTTTTTTTTGCATATGGATATGTTTTTTTCAACACTATTTCTTTCTTTTAATTTCATTATTTGAAAGGTGGACACAAAGGGAGGGAGAATGAGTGAGAAATCTCATCTGTTGAATCTTTCCCCAAATATCTGCAACAGCTGGGGCTGGGTTGGGCCAAAGCTGGGAGTCAGGACTCAGTGCAAGTCTCCTATGTGGGCGGCAGAAACAGCTGCATCACGACTGCCTGCCAGGGTGCACATACAGGAAGACGGAACTGGGAGCAGAGCCAGGACTCAAACCTAGGCACTCGGATATGCAATGCTGGCACCCCAGGCAACAGTTTAACCCACTGCAACACCATGTCTGCTCCATGAATTTGTATTCTTGGAACTTTGTTGAATGTTAGTTGACTGTAGTATATCTGGGCTTTCTACTCTGTTCTATTGCCACATGTTTTTCTTTCTTTTTTTTTTTTTTTTTTAAGATTTATTTGAAAGGCAGAGTTAGAGACTTATCTTCCATCTCCTCAAATAGCCACAACAGATGGGGCTGTGAGCCAGGAGCCAAGAGTTTCTTTTGTGTCTCCCATGTGGATGCAAGGGCCTAAGCACTTGGGCCATCCTCTGCTGCTTTCCCAGACACATTAGCAGGCAGCTGGATAGGAAGTGGAGTGGCTGGGACACAAACCAATGCCCTTATCTGGCATCACAGGTGGTGGCTTAACCCAATATGCTACAATGCCCTCTCCCCCATGTTTTTATGCTGGTATTGTAAATGTTTTGATTACTATACTTTTGTAATATAATTTGAAAACAGCAAGTGTGGTGTCCTTAGATTTGTTCTTTCTCAAGATTGCTTTGGCTATTTAGGATTTTTTGTGATTCTATACAAATTTTTTAAAAAATTTTTTCTGTTTCAGTAAATGCCATTGGTGTACTGATAGGTATCAAATTGAATATGTATGTTTTGGACAGTTCAGGCATTTTGACAACACTGAGTCTTCGAATCCATGAACACTGGACTTCTTTACATTTATTCTTCAATATCTTTCAACAATATACAGATTTTTCACCTCCTTAAACTTATTTTTTTTAAAAAAAGATTTTATTTACATATTTCAGAGGCAGTGTTACAGAGAGAGGGAGAGACAGAGAGAAAGGTCTTCCATCTGCAGGTCCACTCCCCAAATGGCCACAATGGCCAGAACTGGGCTGATCTGAAGTCAGGAGCCAGGAGATTCCTCTGGGTCTACCATGTGGGTGCAGGGCCCCAAGGCCACAGTGCTAGCCCCAAGTTAAACTTATGAATAAGTATTTTATTCTTGCTATCGCAAATGGTCTTTTTTTTTTTTTTTCTCAATTTCTTGGATAGTTTTTTAGTGTATAGAAATGCAATTAGCTTTTATATATCGATTTTGCTCTCAGCATCTGAATTTATTATTTCTAAAAGTTTTTGGGGGGACTCTTTAGGGTTTTCTAAATATAAGAGGATGTCTTCAGCAACAGACAATTTAATTTCTTCCAGTTCGGTGCCTCTCACTAACAGCTCTCGCTAAGATTCCAGCGCTTTGTTGAGTAGAAGTGGAGAGAGTAAGCAACCTCGCCTTGTTCTGATCTTACAGGAAAAGTTCTCAGCTTCTCACCACTGAGAATGTTAGCTATAAGCTTTCCATAAATAGCCTTTATTGTGTTAAGTTCCTTCTATATCTAATTTTTTGGGAGTTTTTTTTTTTTAAGATTTTATTTATTTACTTAAAAGAGTTAGAGGCAAAAGCAGAGAGAGGGAGAAGTCTTCCATCCGCTTTCACTTCCCATATGGCCGCAGGAGCCAGGAGCCAGGAGCTTCTTCTGGGTCTTCCACACGGGTGCAGGGGCCCAAGCACTTAGGCCATCCTCTACTGCTTTCCCAAGCCACAGCAAAGAGGTAGATCAGAAGTGGAGCAGCCAGAACTTGAACCTGTGCCCATATGGGATTCTGGTACTGCAGGCAGCGGTTTTACCTGCTATGCCACTGTACCAGCCCTTGACTGGATATTTTGAAATAATCTGTTCTTTCATCTGTTTGAACAAGTCTGCTGTTGACTGTATTGCATTTTTCCTTTCATTCACTGTAGTATTTTATTAAGTTTTAAGCATTTTGTTTAGTGGGAGAAATGCACAGGAAAGTGAGGGCTTTATTTAGGAGAGAAAGAAGTCTAGAAACACAAGTTGGGTCCATACCAGGCAGAGAGCAGGTCAGGAGCACGTGGAGCAAGCGTACAAGCAGAAAAGCAGAGGCCGAGAGGATGCCCGAAGGCGTGGGGCAACAAGGGAGGGGCCTCCCTTACTCCAGGCCTTTTATTTACTCCCAAAGGGGAGTGATTACATAGTCTGATTGGCAGGTGGACGTCCAGGTGAAGTCCGGTAGGGGAGTGAGATCACAAAGGGGGTGTGGTCTTCCAGCTCACAAATCTAATCGATTAAATCCTATCTACCTGCCTATATCATTTCCCCCTCAGAGATCCCAGACCTTAATCTTAAGGGATGCTGAAGGACGTAGAATCATCATATCTTCTATAGCTGCTTCCTGCTTATTAGGGGCGTGGGCCCTACCTGTCCTGGGTCTGGAAGTCTCTGCCTATCTCATCTAATGAATTTGCTTTATGAGCTGGAGAATCTTCAGTCAGCGAGAATGGCTGTGTCCCCTGCATGGTCAGTTATTCTCAGAAGTCACTGAGTTCTATCACTGTAGTCTTCAGAAGGCGTCTGCTTGATTTCTCTTTGAATATGTTTTGGCCACATATTTTCTGATTTCACAAAGTTGTATGTATGTATTCTCTTACAACTTGCAAGTTCCCTTTAAATAATTATTTTGATTTCCTTAGGCAACTTGTAGACGTCAATTTCTTTGAAGTTACACAAACATTATTGTATTCTTTGGTGGTGTTATTTCCTTGATTTTAGTGTTCCTTGAAATCTTATGTTGATGTCTTTGCCTTTGAGAAGCAATCACTTCCTAGAGCCTGTTGATTGGCTTTAGGAGAGAAATCCATTCATCAATCAACCTGGCCAGGGTTTTGATATCCTCAGATCCTTTCTAAGTATTTACTGCTCCATACCTCTTGGGGATAATTCTTAAGGTTGTAGACTTGCCCTTAATCCTGCAATGCCACTCAGGGTGCTGGAACCTTCCTGTTTGCTTTCTATGGGCAGTGTCCTGAAATATCCAAGTTTATGTGCCTTCTCCCAATTCTGTAGAATCAAGCTGCTGTCTGCCCAAGACACCTGCAGTCACTTTCCACAGGGGCACATCCAGGGAGCCAGCATGGTGGTGACAGCTTAGGTGCCCAGGGCATTTGGGACATCCATTTGGAGAAGAGTGGTCCTTAGGCAAGGCAGCTCTCGTGGCTTGGAGAAGCCTCCTAGAGGAATCTGTGATTGGTAAGGTCCATGGCCTCTCTTATCTTCTAGCCTTTTCAGCTACACCAAGCATCTTAATATTTTGGTTGGGTCAAGAAAAGAAGTAAGCGTCTTGGGCACCATCCCACACAGCTGGGGCAGCTGAACACTATGTTCTCACATTCCTCTGTGGGAGAAATCACAGGCTGATGGTGTCTCTCCTGGTGCTCAGCCATTTCACCTTGAAGGAAGAATGATAAAGGTAAAGGAATCTGTTCTTATGCTTGTCAGTATACCTATGTGCAGATTTTTTTTCTCAAACTGTGTGCTCAAAGTTCTATGTTGGACTTCTGGACTCCCACACGGGTCCTCCTGTCCATGGTAGTTGACAAAAACCAGTGCTTCTGCAGGACGCTCTTATTCTCCATCTTGTTGACATCATTGTCTGAAATTATTTTTAAATGAATAAAATATTAATATAGTTTAAAGCTTCTCTTTTAGCCCTGACCCTGGTGGACTTTGTGTGTGTGTGTGTGTGTGTGTTTTAATTTGAAAGGCAGAGATGAATCCACTGGTGCACTCTCCAAATGGCCGCAATGACCAGGGCTGGGCCAGGCTGAAGCCAAGAGCCAGGAGCTCCATCTGGGTCTCCCACATCAGTGCAGGGGCCCAAGCACTTGGGCCATCTTCTGCTGCTCTCCAGATGCACTAGCAGGGATTTGGATGGGAAGTAGAGCAGCTAAGACTCAAAACCAGCACCCATATGGGATGCTGACTCTGTAGGCGGTGGCTCAACCCACTACGCCACAGCACCGGCACCTTTGCTTATGTTCTGTAACCTACCTCTTTCCCTCCTGGGCCATTCTGAAATCTTATAATCCCTTTTCAATCCCCATGGTGTAATGAAGTATCAAAACTTAAAAAAAAAAGTCATACAAAATTAACATTTAAAAAAATAAACTTATTTTGAACCTGAAGTACTGAAGAATAAGCATACAGATAAATAAGTACAAAGTAGAGCAAAAACTTTGAATGTGAATAATGACTCAAGATATAGGCATCTTCAGCCTATTATACACAAACATACTTTTAAACACATTTCTCCAACATCCTCAAAAGGCAAAAGCTATACTTACAACATTTACAAACGCAATAGCTTTTGAAAGCATCTGGTTTCTTTGCTAAAATCAAAGATTTACACAGGTGATAATTACCTACTACATACTCCAAAGTTATGACATTCTTGTTTGACATACTCTACAGATAACTTGCATTCAAAATACAGAAAAAATTATCCATTCATTTTATAGTTTATTATTATATTTCACCCCTTTTCTAATCAACAAGAAAAAATACATGACATAGACCAAATGCACATACTTTCAGAAATAAAGCATTCCATTCCAGCTTTTATCTGTAATTTGTTCAAAACTGGAAGAACTCAACAAATACATGATTATTTTAAATACTATTGACAGTTTAAAAATAAAAACAATTATTTTAGGGGGATATGGGAAACCTTAGAATTTATTTTTGGTAATTTTTTACCTGTGATACAAACACAAAGGAAGCTAACGATTGGGCATATTCTGCCTGAGCTACCACCGACTGACTAAAACGTCTCACAGAGCTTTGAAAGACTTTGTATCCACAAAGGAACAATCACAATTGTTTATCCAATCATCCAGGGAAAGTTCCTCTAGTTAGATTTGAGTTCCTGTGGTACAATGATTTGTTCTATTCCGTGAGGAACACACTTATCTTTTAAAAGATCTCTGAGATCACATGGACGGGATTCATGGAGTTCCTGATTCCTAACTCAGTTGTTCTGATAACACATTCTCCACGGTTAGGATCTGCAGCATTTGTAATCAATTTATTGTAGAGAATGTTATCATCTCAATATGGATCAATGCATATATTCTGCTTAAATCAAAAGTGATATTCACAGATGGACTACTGAAGCAGTGCTGCTAACATCTGCCCCTGTCACACCAGCATTTCATACTGTTTTGCGCCTTCTCCAGCTCTTTGGAAATTTGTAATCAGGGGAATCTTAGTTGCTATTTGTTTTGACTCTCTTCTTGTGTGCTGTGGGCACTGCAATAGAGATTCCTGAAAAAACAGTTTATTTCATCTTGCCTTTTGAGTTATTTTTAATATTTTTCTGTAAATATTTTGTAATATTTTACTTGTATGAAATGGATCACAATGTCATTTCCTAATACAAAACAGGATATGTGGGAAGAAAAAGGACAATTCTTTGATTAAAATTATTTCCCACTGACCTAAAAAATAAAGTGATATTCACTCCAAGCATACCCCTTACGTGACTAGCCTTTTTTGTGTTTGTGGACAGAATGTGAATATTATGGTGGATCAGTGTCATCTATGTAAAGATACTCCCCACAAGCTTAGAAGAGTCGGGATATCAACAACATTTAAATTCTCACTGTAAACAAAACACAGTGGTAGGCACTGTGGGAAAACATTTGGTCCTTTTCTCCTTACCCTGAGCATGTAAAAAAGGCAGACTTTTACAACAGAGCAGTGACTGACCTACACCGACTCTGGTGAAGACGAGAATCCACCTCCCGCCGTGCTGACGGTGCACGAGCCTGGGCACGGCATTTCTGCCTCAAAGGAGAACGGCTGTACAACTGCCACTGCAGGATTAGCACAGCAAGCATTTCAAGAGTCTCCACTAAAAGGGACACCTGGGCTGGCTGAAGTTGCTCTCGATTTCCTTATCTCAGGAAACTTCAAGGCAAAATACAGGATGTGATGTAAGAAATCATGAAATAGCTAGTAATATATGATGAAATTATCTTACTATAAAGTTATAAATTGAAAAAAGAGAATAAAAAAGGCAATGAGTACAAAACTATTCCATTTCAAGTTGGACTGAAAAAATATAGGGTTAGCATTTATCTGTTATAGGAACCAATAAGAAAAAAACTCAAGATATTGACATTGTATCTGGGCTTCTTAGCTTAATTAGAACATAATCCTAAGACCAAAACTATACACAGAATAGTTTTGTGGCCCATTGAAAGTACCTGTTGCAAAGCACTCTGTAACGAGAGTACAAGAAACAGGGGAAAAAAATCCTAGAGATCATCTAGAAGCCTAATCTCAATTTTGTCCTTTGGTGGATTGATAGCATCATGCTGGGATTTTGTATTCAGATGGAGGTGGCACGGACGGTTGGTCAACACAGTCAAAAGGTAGCCAACTAGCAATGGGTTCTATATTTGGTCCCACTGAATACTTTTACATATAAACTGCATGTACTTGAATGTGTCTTACAGGACTAGACCTCCACATTATCATTTTAGAAAGCCTTCTAAACTTCCACCTGTTTTTTAAAAGTAAATGTTAAGGAGCTCACCTTCAGACATGATATATGACTGAAAATAGGATACTAGTTAGACAAATGGTAGTGTCAGCATGATTTAAGCAAAGGATTTTAAGCAAAATATTGCTTAAAACAATAAATCAAAATGACATTGTGCATTTATGTGCATACAATAATTTTCAAGTATGTGTCCATTCCCCACCACCTACAAAGCCAGGCTCACTGGTCACAGAGCACTCCATGATCATCACACTCTATCCCAATTACTGCAGGATACAAACTTTTCTTTTCACCTCAAATGGATGAGTTTGACTGCTTAGACAACGTGATTTTTGGTTCTTGATCCATGGGACTGTCAACTGGCACCTATAAAAAGAATCAGAAGAAAAAATAAGTATAGCATCTGGCATATGCTGATTTTACAGACTGACAGTTGATCCAGGAAAAAGAAATAGCAGCTAGATAAGAACAGCTTCACACTTATTCTATTAAAATTTTTCTCAATAAGCTCGTAAAAATATTTATTACTTACAGCTTTAATTTCGACATTCGTAATTCCTACGTTTATGTTGTGTCTTCTTAGGTCAGACTTGATTAACGCTGAAACAGAGAAGCATCAGTGGAGTTATACATTGTAAATATATTTTTCTCTAAGAAGTTCAAAAAGTCTTTTCTCATACTGTCAAATATAACACTCAAGTACCATAATATTCGATAGCATCCTTGTAGCCTTCAGAAATAATAGTACCTCAGGCCGGCGCCGCGGCTCACTAGGCTAATCCTCCGCCTAGCAGCGCCGGCACACCGGGTTCTAGTCCCGGTTGGGGCACCAGATTCTGTCCCAGTTGCCCCTCTTCCAGGCCAGCTCTCTGCTGTGGCCAGGGAGTGCAGTGGAGGATGGCCCAAGTCCTTGGGCCCAGCACCCCATGGGAGACCAGGAGAAGCACCTGGCTTCTGCCATCAGATCAGCGCGGTGCGCCGGCCGCAGTGCGCCAACCGCGGCGGCCATTGGAGGGTAAACCAACAGCAAAAGGAAGACCTTTCTCTCTGTCTCTCTCTCTCATTGTCCACTCTGCCTGTCAAAAATAATAATAATAATAATAATAAAAAAGAAATAATAGTACCTCTGTCAATCTTTATTTTTTTTTAAGATTTATTTATTTGAAATTCAGAGTTACACACAGAGAGAAGGAGAAGCAGACAGAGAAGGAGAGGCAGAAAGAAAGTCTCCACCCACTGGTTCACTCTCCAGTTGGCTGCAACGACCAGAACTAAGCCCAGAGCCAAGAGCCTTCTTTGGGCCTTCCCACGAGAGTGCTGGGGCCCAAGAATTTGGGCCATCTTCAACTGCTTTCCCAGGCCATAGCAAAGAGCTGGATCAGAAGTGGAGCAGCTGGGACTTGAACCGGCGCCCATATGCAATGCTAGCACTGCAGGTGGCAGTTTTACCCACCACGCCACAGTGGCGGCCCCTGTCAGTCCTTAACATAACTGACAAGTCATTCACTAGTGCACAAACATGGGACTCTAAGAACCAAAGGCACAAAGATAAAAAGCACAATTCTTTTCTCTAAAGGACTTGCCAACCTTGGAAAATTTTGACACGCAAATAATATAACTGTGATATTGCAAATACGTAAAAAGTGTAGTAGAGTATGGGAGACAAAATGCCTGTCAGACGAGGGAAACCAGGTGAAGCTTATTGGAGGATACATGCTCGAATGAAACCCAAAAAATTAGGAGGACCTTGTCGAGCAGACAGGAGAGGAAGACACGCTAGGTATTAGACAGTAGACACAGGAGGGGAGCAGGAAGAATACAGCCTGTTCCTGACACTCGAGGTGGTCTGGGATCATTGCAACATCAAGTACTGGGTCCGCAGATGTCATGCCCACCATGCAAAGAGCTTACACGGTATCAGAGAAGGGAGTAACATTATCAGATCTATGTATTGGGGAGCTCAATATGACAGCAATGTGGAGAATAATAGCAATGGGACCAGAGGCAGGCAGCCTGGCCATGAGGTTTTAATCCTGCTGAGAGAAGGCAAGTGCCTGACTGTGAAAACTGGTGGTAAAGGGGCAGGTTTCAGAGACAGATTGGAATATAACAAATAAGGGCTGTTACCATATCTGTTACTGTCTTATATTTGCTGCTCTTCTTTGTCCCCATTTTTGTCTTCTACTCTTTTTCTGCCTTTTGTGGTTTTCATTGAACATTTTTTTAAGATTTATTTGAAAGTCAGAGTTACACAGAGAGAAGGATAGGCAGAGGCAGAGAGGTCGGTGTTCCATCCGCTGGTTCACTCCCCAATTGGCCGCAATGGCTGGAGCTGTGCTGATCCAAAGCCAGGAGCCAGGAGCTTCTTCAGGGTCTCCCATGTGGGTGCAGGGGCCCAAGGGCTTGGGTCATTTTCTACTGCTTTCCCAGGCCACAGCAGAGAGCTGGATTGGAAGTGGAACAACCAGGATTTGAACCGGCACCCATATGCTATGCTGGCACTGCAGGTGGCGGCTTTACCTGTTATACCACAGCGCCAGCCTCCTCATTGAACATTTTATAAAATTCCATTTTCATTCCTTTCTTAGCATACCAGTCATAATTCTTTTTTCTTTTTAGTGATTGTCCTGGAATTTGCAATATTCAGTTACAATAATCTAAGTCCACTTTCAAATAACACTGTGAATACCATATAATAACAATAATCCTGGGGCCTGCGCTATAGCACAACAGCCTTCAGCACCACCGCTGGTTCGAGTCCTGGCTGCTCCACTTCTGATCCAGCTCTCTCCTGTGGCCTAGGAAAGCAGTGCAAGATGGCCCAAGTGCTTGGGCCCCTGCACTCATGTGGGAGACTTGGAAGAAGCTCCTGGTTCCTGGCTTCAGCCTGGCCCAGCCTCGGTAGTTGCAGCCATTTAGGGGGTTTACCAGCAGATGGAAAACCTTTCTCTCTCTCCTTTTCTCTCTCTGTAACTCTGACTTTCAAATAAATAAACCTTTAAAAAATAATAATAATCCTAATTTCTGGGAGCTAGCTTTGTGGCACAGTGGTTAAGCCACTGCCTGTGACACTAATATCCCATATGGGCACTGGTTTGTATCCCAGCTGCTCTATTTCTGATTCAGCTCCCTACTGATGCGTGTGGGAAGGCAGCAAAAGATGGCCCAAGTACTTGGGCTTCTGTACCCCTGTGAGAGACCTAGATGAAGCTCCTGGTTCCTGGCTGTTCCACGCATCTGAGAAGTGAAGGAAGACCCAGCTCCCATCACGCCTCTTGTAACTCTGCATTTCAAATAATAATAATAAAAAAAATCGTGACTTCTCTGATCCGTACCTTGAAATCATCACTGTCAGTCATTTCACTTACATGTAAGTGTACATACACACACATATACACACACCCATACACACAGGCACATACATAAGGATATACATACCCTGTTGCTATTATTTTGAATACTTCTATCTGTTAAATCAGGAAGAAAAAAGTTTCATTTTCCCCTCATTTACTCCTTCTCCAAGGCTCTTCCTTACGTATATAGATCTCAGTTCCTGACTTAAGTCATTTCCCTTTTTTTTGAAGAGCTTTTTGTAATATTCTTTCCAAGGCAGGTCTCCTGACCAGAAAGTCCCTCAATTTTTGTCTGAATTTTTTATTTCTCCTTGATGTTGAAGGATAATTTCACAGGGCACGGAGTTCTAGGTTAGTGGGCTTTTTCTCTCAGCACTGTGTTCCGTCCCTTCCCTTCTTGCAGGATTTCTGAGGAGTCTGACTCCACCCCTATCTATGCTCTGCCACAGAGAAGGGCTTTTGCTCCCCTCTGGTTTTTTGCCAACATGCGCTTTTCTGGCATTTATCCTGCCCAGGGATCTCTGAACTTCCTGGATATTAATTTGGGGGCCGTTCTGTCATTTTGTTTCAAATATTTCTTCTGTACCTCCTTTTCTTATGTGCCCACAGTCCTTAGATCTGTTTCCTCTTTTGTCTTGGCTTTTCAGTTTGTTCGTTTCTGTTGTCACCTCCTCACGCCACTTTCCTCAGCTATGTCCAATCTACTAAGAAGCCCGTCAAAGACAAGCCTCACTTCTGTTACAATGTTTTTCATCTTCAGTATTGTTTGGCATCTTAGAATTTCCATCTCTCTGATTAAACTGCCCACCTATTCTTGCACATTGCATACATTATCCATTACAGCCTTTAGCTCATTATTCACAGTATTTTAAAATTCCCAGTCTAGGAGAAGGCATTTGATGTGGCCATTAAGCTGCTCTGTGGGGGGCCCACATCTCACAAGGGAGTGCCTGGTGAATCCCAGTTCCTCTGCTTCTGACCCGGCTTCCTGCTACTGCGCACCCGGTGAGGCAGCAGATGGTGGCTCAAGTACTTGGGTCTCTGCCACCCATGCGGGAGACCCAGATTGAGGTGTGGGCCCCAAGCTTTGGCTGTCCTAGCCTTGGCTATTGCAGGCATTTGGGGGAATGCATCAGTAGATGGAAGATCTCTTGGTGCGTCTCTCTGCCTTCACATAAAGTGAAAATAAATCCCCAGTTTAATAACTCCAGCATCTCTGCCATATCTAATTCTGGTTCTGACGCCTGCTCTAGCTCTTCAAACTGTGCTTTCTGTCTTTTAGTTTGTTATAACTTCTCCTTGGTAGCTGGATATGATGGACCATGTAAAAGAAATTGCTGTTAGCAAGGCCTTTGGTAATGTGGTGGGTGAACGACAGGAGGAGGAACATCCTCTAGTCCTCTTAGTCTCAGTCTCCTGGTGAGACTGGGTCCCTGGGCTATGAACTTCACAAGGGCTTCTCAGTCTCACCCCTGCAAAGCAGCAATAGAACAGCTAGAAGGGTGGCTAGGGGAGCCTGCAGTTGGTATTTCCTTTCCACCTGGTCAGTTAGGCTCCGAGGGAACCCCAGCAGGTTAGACCCAGCTTGCACAGTTTCTCCTGAGGGCATGCACTGTTAGGAACAGAATGCCCTGTAGTGTTTCAGAATGGTTCCTTTCTCCACCTGCCAAAGCAGGATGTAAAACTCACAAAAATGTGAAGCAGATCTTCCCAGGAGTGTTACTTCTCAGAGTGGCCTCTGGCGACTCACCAGTGTTAGTTCAGGTCTTCTCGGCAGCACTGGGTCTCACGGAGTCTCAGCTCCAGGAAGTTGCGAGTCTCTGTCTGTCTGTGGTCTCTCCGGTTGTGGAGGCAGGGGTTTGCCCTGTGACCTCACTTGTCTTACGCATCTAAAAATGGTTCTTGAGTTTTGTATATTTGTTCAGCTCTTTGCTCACTGTTACTATAGAGTGGAGCCTGCCGAGTTTCCTACAGTCAGGACTGGAAACAGGAAGTCTAATGTTTGCTTTGAAATCCACATATCCCTTTATAATTCTGTTCCATCACTAATACCAACATTTTAGGAAAATATATCAAGCTCTCTCTAATAAAAAAAATCAGAGAATTTAGCATTTCTAGGTGGTAACAGTATCAATATAAAATTAATTTCAAAGGTATTTTTCTACCTCTCTGTTTAAAAAAAAAAAAAAAAAAAAAACAACTTTTCTGAGACAGAGAAAGAGCAATCCCATCTACTGGTCCACTTCCCAAATGCGCAGAATAGCTAAGGCTGGATAATGGCCAGAGCCCGGAGTCAGGAACCCAATTCAGATCTTCCATGTGGTCGGCAGAGACTCAACCACTTGAGCCATCACTGCTGCTTCCTAGGGTCTGCCTTAGAAGGAAGCTGCAGCCAGGAGCTGGAGCTGGGTCTTGAACCCAGGCACTGCACTGTGGGAAGTATCTTACCCACTAGGCTAAACTCCTGATAGGCAGGAAGTTAAAAATTAGCCTATGTGTGTGTGAGAAGCTCCAGAAGCCCAGCATTTTGCACTTCAAAGTCCTGCCCAGACCCTGATAACCTCCCAGGTGGTCCCAGTCCTTTCCCCAAGGAAAGCTCCCAGAATTCTCTCTCCTCAAGACCAAATGGGTTACCTGATAACTTGGGGCAATAAAACCTTCACAGACGCCCCTCTCCCTGTCCCTCTGTCTGGCTCCCTCAGAGCCAACAAACCTGGGGAGGAATCTGCTAACTTACTCTCCCAAAAACCCTGTATCCTAAAGGAAAAGGGACAGGGGGTAAAGAGATTCCCTTAAAAACCGGGAGTCTAAACAAAGACTGCACTCAGCTCTCTGCTCTCTGCTGAGCACCAGCCTGGCCTGACCAGGTGTATTCTCTCCACTCAACCATGTAACCTTGCTCTCCCAGAGTCCAAGTGACTGGGCACCCTCTACCTGCCCCTTCCCTTCTGATGGATGCCCCATCTCCAATAAAACCTAATTACTTTACTCTCTGTCTCACGCCTGAATTCTTTCTTGCATGAAGACAAGAGCCCCACGGCTTCCACAACACTTCTCCAGTGACACTCCTACTCCCCATTTCTTATTTTTAGACTTGATTTAAGTTAACATTAATGAATATCATAATAATAAATGAAAAGAGAATATAAAACTGTTCCTTTTTTTGGTGCAACAAGCACTGATTTCATGAATCTGTGTATGGTACTTGCCTGGAAATTAAGAGCCAACGTGGAATAATTTACAACAGATTAACAGTAGTTAAAGCTGTTACTATACCACATACTTCACAATTTTGTATGCTTTATTTTACTCTGTGAAGGTAATATGGGGAAAAGCTCCCTCATGACAGAATGCTTTTCTTTGAGAAAACACAATATTTTCACTGTCTTTGAGCATAACAAATGAGTGACAATGACCATAGGCAGTTATGTGTCTCCAAAATAAATGTTCATCACTGGCAAGATTTCATATTGAGTGCTTCGAAAAGAATAATCAAGTATACAACAAATATAAAAAAGCTTTGATTGGGGCCGGTGCTGTGGCATAGCAGGTAAAGCCTCCGCCTGCAGTGCCAGCGTCCCATATGGATGCTGGTTTGAGTCCCAGCTGCTCCACTTCTGATCCAACTCTCTGCTATGGCCTGGAAAAGGAGTGGAAGATGGCCCAAGTGCTAGGGCCCCTGCACCCATGTGGGAGACCTGGAAGAAGCTCCAGGCTCCTGGC
Organism: Lepus europaeus; assembly: GCF_033115175.1. Taxonomy (NCBI): domain Eukaryota; kingdom Metazoa; phylum Chordata; class Mammalia; order Lagomorpha; family Leporidae; genus Lepus; species Lepus europaeus. Next base: position 26,967,651 of record NC_084840.1, on the reverse strand, counting down.
TTTGGATGGGCGCAGCTCTGCCCATTGAGGCCAAAGGAGAGTGAACCAGCGGATTGAAGTCCTCTCTTTCTCTCTCTCCTTCTCTCTCTGTATAACTCTTTCTTTCTTTCTTTTTTTTTTTTTTTAATTTATCAGGAAGAGTTATAGAGAGTGAGAAAGAGACAGAGAGAAAGGTCTCCTTTACCGTTGGTTCACTCCCCTAATGGTCGCTATGCCAGTGTTGCACCGATTCGAAGCCAGGAGCCATGTGCTTCCTCCCGCTCTCCCATGCAGGTGCAGGGACCTAAGATCTTGAGCCATCCTCCACTGCACTCATGGGCAACAGCAGAGAGCTGGACTGGAAGAGGAGCAACCGGGACAGAATCTGGTGCACTGACCGGGACTAGAACCCGGGGTGCCGGCACTGTAGGCAGAGGATTAGCCTAGTGAGCCATGGCGCCGGCCCTCTATGTAACTCTTTCAAATAAATAAATACTCTTTTAAAAAAATCTTTCCAACAGACTCTATCTTTAGAACTAAGTTATAAGCAGATCAAAGAATCAATCCCTTTGCATGTTTGCATGTATCCCATGGCTTATGCCTCTTCTGTTGGTAAAGGGATGCAGAAAGAAACCCATAATGCAAAATAACAGAAGCCACCATGGGCCTAGAAACACCACTGAACATAAGTCGTGCTCCCAAATCCATCATTACACCTGTGTGCATGTACAAAACATAGGTAAAAGTTCTCTGACATTCTCTCTACTGCTCACATCCATCTCTTCTGATCACACGTAAAAATGTAAGAACTAGCTAGCTGGGGCCGGCACTGTGGCGTAGCCGGTAAAGCTGCTGCCTGCACAGTCAGCATCCTATGCACATGGGCTCAGGTTCAAGTCCCACATACTCCAATTCCAATCCAGCTCTCTGCTATTTTCACCATCACCACAGTACTGCTTACCACCACTACCCTGTTTTACTCACAGCTAACATGTATTAGGTACATACTAAGGGTTTTTCATAAACCACCTTGGTTAATGCTTATAGTAGCCCTATAAAGCATCTTCTGATGTTTCAATGAAGAAAGGAGGATTTGAAAGGTTAAGTAACTTTTCTAAAGTCACACAGCCAATGAGTGGCAGAATCAGACTGTGAAGCAGGCTCTTCCCACCCCCGGGTCTGTACTTTTCTTGTTACATATGACATACACATGTCAGTTTTGCTTCCTATGCATGTGAAACCTGCAAAATTATTTAACAGATTCATATCCTTGAAAGCATAAACAAATGACATACTGCTTTTTTTAAAAAAAGATTTTATTTATTTGAGAGGTAGAGTTATAGACAGCGAGAGGGAAAGACAAAGAGAAAGGTCTTCCTTCTGGTGGGCCACTCCCCAAATGGCTGCAACGGCCGGAGCTGTGTCAATCTGAAGCCAGGAGCCAGAAGCTTCTTCCAGGTCTCCCACATGGGTACAGGGGCCCAAGGAGCTGGGCCATCCACTACTGTTTTCCTAGGCCACAGCAGAGAGCTGGATTGGAGGAGGAGCAGCTGGGACTAGAACCGGCAGCCATATGGGATGCCGGTATCGCAGGTGGAGGATTAACCTACTATACCACAGCACTGGCCCCAACATCCTGCTTTTTACTTCATTTTCTCTCTTGCATTCAGAAGCAACATGTGGGGCTGGCGCTGTGGCATAGTAGGTTAATACTCCACCTGAGGCACTGGCAACCCAAATGGGCGCTAGTTTGAGTCCCAGCTGCTCCACTTCTGATCCAGCTCCCTGCTAATGGCCTGGGAAAGCAGTGGAAGATGGCCCAAGTCCTTAGGCCCCTGTCCCTATGTGGGAGACACAGAAGAAGCCCCTGGCTCCTGGCTTTGGATAGGCCCAGCTCTGGCCATTGTGGCCATTTAGGGAGTAAACCATCGGATGGAAGACCTGTCTCTATCTATAGCTCTGCCTCTCAAATAAATAAATAAATCTAAAAAAAAAAAAAAGAAGAAGAAGAAGCAATCCACATAACAATAAAATACAAAGACAAGACTATAGGACGTTGTCCAGGCAGATGCCCTCCGTTACCTGTTAAAATGATGCCGACAAACATCCAAGCACAGAGGAAAATGTTCCCTGCTCTTGGGCTATAGTCTGATGTGAGCTTTCCTTGAGCCAATGTGAATAAAATTCCAAATACCTAAAATGAAATAAATCATTTTTATGAAGTTTGCTTCTTAAAAAACAGGTAGAAAGTTTTTCTCAAGAACTTAACTGATTTGATTTCATGTGATTTGGCGTCTAGAGACAGTCATTGAAAAGTGGAAACAAAAGGCAGGCAGACTCATTATTTACTAGATGTTTGGTAAGACGATCACCACAGGGCTAAGAGGGATCAGGGATTTACCTGTGCAGCAGCATTAAGAAGACCAGATGAAGTACCTTCAGATTCAGGGTACGTGATTTCAACAGCGAATTCGAAGCCCAAGGGGAGGTAGCCAGTCATGAAGAAACTAGGAGATAAATCCAACAGGACAGAAAAGTGACCAGGAGGACAACATCCTGTGTGGAGGTGACCGCTCTACCTCTCAGACTTATTATAATCATCAAGCAAGTGTGTACTATGAAGTTGCTTTGTAATGAACCATTACAGTTGTCCCATCAGCCCCAGGTCACAGAACTGGGAACCAACACAATTCCTGTGCTTTATTCTGAGAAAAATATACTTCTATCTTTCTAAGTCAATTGTCTTAATAACCGCATAAAATTACTTAGATCAAGTAAAGCATACCTATTTTTTACCAACAACATGCCAAAAAATTAATTTTTAGAGTTTTGAAGAATTACACATTTATATGCACAAAATGGACCCTTTGAAGCTTAAAACATTAAACAATATTTGAGTGAACCTAAAAATGAGAAACTAGGGTGATAATACTTCAGAATGGTAACAGCATGCTGCCATTTCTCCTGGACACCTTTGATACTTACCCAAGTATCCCTCCAGTAACAAACGGGATGATAATGTATCCAAGGTCCAATGTGAAAGTAAATATAACCATTCCGATAAAAGATAAAATGTAAACTATGAGAGTAGTCTGTCTAAAACAAAAACAACAAAATTGTTATTTTGTCTGATTCTCCTAGGTACATAAAAAATCATTTGGCTAGCTTTTGCTCTATCTGTATATTAATAAATCTTTGCTTTTTCCAAATTCTCTGCTACTTTTTATGTCCACTCTGCCTGTCAAAAATAAAAAAAAAATAAAAATAAGAAAATATATCTGGGCCGGCACTGTGGAGTAAAGCTGCCACCTGCAGTGCCAGCATCTCCTATGGGTGCCAGTTCGAGTTCCGGCTGCTTCACTTCTGATCCAGCTCTCTGCTATGGCCTGAGAAAGCAGTAGAAGATGGCCCAAGTCCTTGGACCCTGCACCCACATGGGAGACCTGGGGGAAGCTCCCGGCTTCAGATCGGCCCAGCTCCAGCTATTGTGGCCATTTTGGGAGTGAACCAGAGGATGGAAGATCGATCTCTTTCTTTCTCTGCCTCCGCCTCTCTGTAACTCTGCCTTTCAAATAAGTAAATCTTAAAAAAAAAAAAAGAAAATCTATCCACATAGACTTTAAGATTCAGAGGCAGCAGGCAATAAATTCACATCACATCCAATAACTTAGGAGATATTCCTATGGATAAAATAATTTTTATGATAGCAAATGGGATAGTTCTTTATTCGTATCTGAAGATTCAGATCAGGGTGGGTGCTATGGTGTGGCAGGTTATGTCACCGCTTGGGAGGCCAGCATCCTATATCGGAGTGCTGCAGTGCTTGGGCCTTTGCCACCCATGTGGGAGACCAGGCTGGAATTCCTATTTCCTAGCTTCAGCCTGGCCCAGGTTATTACGGCCATTTGAGTGAAGTGACTAATTGAAGATTCTCTCTACTTTCCAGATAAACAAATACATTTTAAAATTCAGACAAAATTCTACATGTTCCAAATGCCTCCCTAATTACTGAAGCTTATAAGATTCTTCCAAACTTCCTTTCTCATTTATAGCTACACAACTGGCATTTGACATCTATTGGACTTATGACATCAATTTTGGTCTGTTATCATTTTACTTTCCTTATGTGAATGCTTCATTTTTCCTATTTAGACCATAAGAGTCCTGAGGATGAGGGTCACACATAGCTTGCCATAATTCCTACCTAAGAAAGATTCATACAACAGGAGTACAGTGAGCGGACAGCAGCTATCCTGAGAAAAAAGCCAGGGTAGCAAAGAACATATTTCTATGCCAATGTTTTTAAAAAGATTTTTATTTGAAAGGTGAGTTACAGAGAGAGAGAGAGAGAGAGAGAGAGAGAGAGAGAGAGAGAGAGAGGAGAGACAGAGATCTTTCATCTGCTGGTTTACTTCCCAAATGGTTTCAACAGTCAAGGCTAGGACAAGCCAAAACCAGGAACCAGGAGCTTCTTCCTGGTCTCCCACATGGGTGACAGGGGTCCAAGCACTTGGGCCCAGTGCTTTCCCACTTGCTTTCCCAGAAGCATTAGCAGGGAGCTGGATCTAAAGTGGAGCAGCCAGGCCTTGAACCAGAGCCTATATGGGATGCCGGCATTGCAGGCGGTGGCTTTACCGATACAGAACCGGCCCCTATTTCTATAGCCTATTAAGTGTTCTAATGGACCAAAGGCTATTAAGGAATGTAACTGTTTATGCATGTTCCTTTCATCTACAAATTGAATTAATTTCACTCTAAGCTATCATTTCATAATAATGTAGCTGCATCAAATGCTATCTTAAATTATGAGAGGACTATCTTAGAGAATTTCAAGATCAGAGATACTTTTTGAAAGGGTTTAGAATAATTGTATCAAAAGTATCCTGAGCCTTCAAAGCTATCCTGGGCCACATTTCATTCATTCATTTTATTTAATTCCATTTATTTTTTCATGGTTTCATTCATGTATTTCCCCAGGTAGATTAGGTGGGAATTTTCTGGTCCATTAAAAAATGGGGGGCAGGTGTTTATTAGTTAAGACGCCCACATCACACATTGTGGAGTACCTGGGTTCAATTCAGGGTTCAGGCTTCTGATTCCAACTTCCTGCTGATGCAGACCTTGGGAGGCAGAAGTGATGGCTCAAATAATTGAGTTTCTGAGCAGGACCCACGTGGGACACCTGGATTGAGTTCCTGGCTCCCAGCTTTGGCTAGGCCCATCTCGGGCCATGGTAAGATTCAGGGAATAAATCAATAGATGGGAACTCTCTCCAGTCTAATCTGTCTCTCTACCTCTCAAATTAAGAAACAAAAAACAAAAGAAAATGGTTATTCTTTTAAGGCCCAGAGCAAAAGATGCTGCCTCTGAAACTTCATTTCCCAGCTGGTATCATTCATTAGCATTTTGCTTGTTCTATATAGATGAACAATTAATATAGAATTTCCATATTATGCTTAAATAGTGCTTTAGTTGGGTGCACTTTAGCCAAAAAGCTCTTACAAAAAAAAAAAAAAAAAAAAAAAAACAGAGCCCTACACCCAATAATAATCTTTTTGACAGAAAAGAATAACTTTGTTTTTAAGCCCACAGCATAAGAAAAGAATAAGATAAAGTCTCCATCAAAAGCAAAATTTTTTTGGTTTTTTGAATTTTTTTTTTATTTATTTTTATTTTATTTTTTTTATTTTTTTGACAGGCAGAGTGGACAGTAGAGGGAGACAGAGAGAGAGAGAAAGGTCTTCCTTTTTGCCATTGGTTCACCCTCCAATGGCCGCCGCGGTAGGCGCGCTGCGGCCGGCGCACCGCGCTGATCCAATGGCAGGAGCCAGGGGCTTCTCCTGGTCTCCCATGGGGTGCAGGGCCCAAGCACTTGGGCCATCCTCCACTGCACTCCCTGGCCACAGCAGAGAGCTGGCCTGGAAGAGGGGCAACCGGGACAGGATCGGTGCCCCGACCGGGACTAGAACCTGGTGTGCCGGCGCCGCAAGGCGGAGGATTAGCCTGTTAAGCCACGGCGCCGGCTTGTTTTTTTGAATTTTTTGACAGGCAGAGTGGACAGTGAGAGAGAGAGAGAGAGAGAGAAAGGTCTTCCTTTTTCTGTTGGTTCACCCCCCAGTGGGCGCTGTGGCCGGTGTGCTGCGGCCGGTGCACCGCGCTGATCCAAAGCCAGGAGCCAGGTGCTTCCTCCTGGTCTCCTATGCAGGTGCAGGGCCCAAGCACTTGGGCCATCCTCCACTGCACTCCCGGGCCACAGCAGAGAGCTAGCCTGGAAGAGGGGCAACTGGGACAGAATCCGGCACCCCGACCAGGACTAGAACCTGATGAGCCAGCGCCACAGGCGGAGGATTAGCCTATTGAGCCGCAGCGCTGGTCGAAATATTTTTCAAAAGGAGTTTTTTTGGAATAGAAAAGATTCCTTCTGGAGTGGTCTCTGTGAGTGATGTCAGAAGGGAGAAGGTTCATAAGGTATGCAAGTTCTCAAGAGTTGAAAACAGTCTGACCAATAAAATAAAACAATGCATAAGACTACTGAAATGTCTGGTAACTGATGCAAATCCAAATCTTTATTAATAACAATACTTTTCAAATTTCTTAAAATAAAAAGTAACATTTCCTCTAAAACCAAACACCTTTGATTTTTATACTATCCATGCATCTATGTTCACTTACTTGTATGTTTTGGTGTAATCCAGCCATAAGCCACAAAGAATAGAGCCCACCATTCCAGCTACTACCAGAGTTAGCCCTATCCTTCCAGCAGTCACTTCTTCTCCCTGAAGACAATTTGCAGAAGTCAGCCTGAGATACTTCTAATCAAACAGATCCTTCACATTCCCATACCTTCTCATAGCCAATAGAAATAATCAGATAAAATGAAGTATATAATATAACAGGGAGACACAGTACGATGTGGGGATGGGCATTCTATTTTAAAACCAGGAAAGGAAAATCTTAGAATCATGAAAGAAACAAAAATGAAAATGCTTCCTTGCCTATCCGTGGTTAGAAGTACAATGATTTTTGTTAGGATTCTTAAGTAATTTACAGATGTCTGAAAAGGAGTCAAGCTGATAGCTTACACAGAATACAACTGCTTTCTGCTTTCAAAAGCAAAGAGGTCACTTAGAGCTTGATATTTACTTCTTTAAATATATTGTTGATATCCCTTAAATAAATGTTTTGTCTTTTCCCATGTAACCAGCGACACTATTTCTTTAAAAAAGAAAAAAACAAAAACTTAGGTTTTGTCAAAGCAATAACTTCTGCTTTCCATGCTGTGTGTTTTGTAAATTGGTTTAAAGGTATTCTCAATAAAAACAAATGCAAATCTTTTATAGCAACAAGGTCATAATCTGTGATCTTACAGTCATGCTAACAGGAATTATATTGGTAAAGAAAAATTCTTGCCTAGGCATGCAGTACAATGTAGGTGGAAGCTTACCGGATAATATTTCAATATCATTTGATTTAATAATGTTGAGACAGAATAAAATGCTCCAGTCATGATTCCTATAACAATAAAGAGAAAATTATAACTGTATAATCTATCAGTTCCTGAAGGAATGTGGAATACCATGTGACAACTATGAAAAGAGAGTATATTTCTTAGACACATGACAAAATTTAAAAATTACTGCCATCCTCTTTCAGAAGAGGGACTGATCAATTCAGCACCTAAATTCACTAGAGACATGGCAGAATTTTGTCATAACATCATTATTATAGATTCAGATATACTGACCCTAAGTCACATCCTCACATATAACACTGTGGCAACCCAATAAGCAATGAATTGAAAAAGAGCCCCTTCAATGAACTCTGGCCAACAAATGCTAAAAGCAAAGCAGACATCCTGGTTTGGTGACCTTACACCTGTAGCAAAGACTTATAAGACAACAAGCAAGACAATGTTAATTAAAGAATATTTAGGGACTGGTGCTACGGTAGTTAAGCTGCCACTTGCGATGCTGGCATCCCATATCAGAGCACCAGTTCAAATTCTAGTTGCTCCACTTCTGATCCAGTTCTCTGCTGATACACCTGGGAAAGCAGAAGAAGCTTGGGCCTCTCATCCATGTGGGAGACCTGGATGGAGTTCCTGGCTCCTGGCACAGCCCCAGCTGTTGTGGCCACCTGGGGGGTAAACCAGTAGATGGAGGATATCTCTCTGTGTCTCCCCCTCTCTCCGTCCTATGCCTTTCAAATATAATAAATAAATATTTAAGAAAAGAAGATTTATAAGGAAAAAACTAAACACAGTTGGTTATTAGGAATCGCGCTAGGTTTGAGCCCTCGTGTTCCTTGCATGTATTCTGTTCCTGTGAATAAGCCTCTCAATCTAGCCAAGACATAAGTTTACTAATTTTCTCTCTTATTCTTAAATATTCCAAGCATGTGAAATAGTATAGAGAATAGACTCATATACAAATATGCTTACTCATCAACAAGTTTTGATGACCATTCAAATTCAGATTCATTATTTAGACTTTTTCTCAACCCTGTTCTGTGTTCTTTCCCAAAAATAACCCCTACCTTGGATCTAGTGTTTATCATTCTATATGTTACCATACATGAGAATTTATAAATAATTTGAATTACTCTGCGTGTATTAAAGCAATATAAATGATTTCTATCTATCTGTAATTTATTTTTATCATTCAACATTATGTTCTGAGATCTATACAATGAATCCTTTCTATTTTGATTGGTTTTCTCTGCTATATAATATTCTATTGTGTGAATACACTTCAATATAATTATTTCTTGTCCTGTTGGTAGATACTTAAAAGTTTTTTGTTTTGGCCGGTGCCGCGGCTCACTAGGCTAATCCTCCGCCTTGCGGCGCCGGCACACCGGGTTCTAGTCCCGGTCAGGGCACCAGATTCTGTCCCGGTTGCCCCTCTTCCAGGCCAGCTCTCTGCTGTGGCCAGGGAGTGCAGTGGAGGATGGCCCAGGTGCTTGGGCCCTGCACCCCATGGGAGACCAGGAGAAGCACCTGGCTCCTGCCTTCGGATCAGCGCGGTGCGCTGGCCGCAGCGCGCCAGCCACGGCGGCCATTGGAGGGTGAACCAACGGCAAAAAGGAAGACCTTTCTCTCTGTCTCTCTCTCTCTGTCCACTCTGCCTGTCAAAAACTAAAAAAAAAAAATTTAAAAAAAAGTTTTTTGTTTTTTGGTTTTTTTTTTTTAAATTTTTGACAGGCTGAGTGGACAGCGAGAGAGAGACAGAGAGACAGGTCTTCCTTTGCCGTTGGTTCACCCTCCAATGGCTGTATAGACTTTGTATCTCAAAGAGTTGTTTGAGAGTTAAATAAAAATTACATATAGAAGCACTTTATAAATCACAAACTCAACAAATTTTTACCTAATCATTTATGTCTAACTGAGGAAGTGCAAAGTTCACAGACGCAAACGTTCCATAGAAGTCAAGAGTACAGACAGCACCACCTAAGGCCTCTGCTCATCTCATTTCCCTTTCCCCTCTGTCTACCCAAATCCAACCCACTCTATTTTTTTATAAAATTTTTAAAAGATTTTATTCATTTATTGAAAAGTAGAGTTACAGAGAGGCAGAGGTAGAGAGAGAGAGGTCTTCCATCTGCTGGTTCACTCCCCAGATGGGCTGCAACGGCCAGTTGGGCTGATTCAAAGCCAAGAGCAAGAAGCTTCTTCCGGATTTCCCACCCAGGAGCCCAAGGACTTGGGCCATCTTCCACTGCTTTCCCAGAAGCATTAGCAGGGAGCTGGACTGGAAGTGGAACAGCCGGGACTTGAACCAATGCTCATATGGGATGCCAGCACTGCAGGCATAGGCTTTACCCGCTATGCCACAGTGCTGGCCCCCCACACACTCTTTAAGGCCTCACTCAACCCTACTCTTCCATGAGGCTCTCCTATCACCCACAGCCCTTCTCTGCATTTCCCCTTTCCCAGTGATGTATCCTGAAGGCCCCAACTTGTGGAGCAAGTGCATTGTTACCTTTCTGATAAAAGCCTCCCATGCTATTGTGTTTCAGATATTTAATTACCTCTGCTGACTGAATGATGGAGGACTACAGGCAGAGGATCATAGAGCACGCTTCTCTCTAGCCCACAGAGCCCAGAGAGTACTAGTATACATTTAGTTGTGATTTGATAGTTAATGATGGAATTACAATAAAAAATAACAAAATCAATAATAAATGATGGGGCTGGTGCCGTGGCTCACTTGGTTAATACTCTGCCTGTGGCGCTGGCATCCCATATGGGTGCCGGTTCTAGTCCTGGCTGCTCCTCTTCCAGTCCAGCTCTCTGCTGTGGCACGGGAGGGCAGTGGAGGATGGCCCAGGTGCTTGAGCCCCTGCACCCACATGGGAGACCAGGAGGAAGCAGCCTGGCTCCTGGCTTCGGATCAGCGCAGCACCAGCCATAGCAGCCATTTGGGGAGTGAACCAACAGAAGGAAGACCTTTCTCTCTGTCTCTCTCTCTCACTGTCTATAACTCTACCTGTCAAATAAAAAAAAATAAATAAATAAATGAGGTAAACATTAAGCTAGCTCTTGAAGGGCTGCTTAGAGATTACAATGAACAGGGCACTGGCATGTGGAGATAAATCTGTGTAAGAGCATGATGGGTTGATTCAAACAGTGAGCGGTAAAAGAGAAGTAGGAGGCCGGCGCCGTGGCTCAACAGGCTAATCCTCCGCCTTGCGGCGCCGGCACACCGGGTTCTAGTCCCGGTCGGGGCACCGATCCTGTCCCGGTTGCCCCTCTTCCAGGCCAGCTCTCTGCTGTGGCCAGGGAGTGCAGTGGAGGATGGCCAAAGTGCTTGGGCCCTGCACCCCATGGGAGACCAGGATAAGCACCTGGCTCCTGCCATCGGAACAGTGCGGTGCGCCGGCTGCAGCGCGCTACCGCGGCGGCCATTGGAGGGTGAACCAACGGCAAAAGGAAGACCTTTCTCTCTGTCTCTCTCTCACTGTCCACTCTGCCTGTCAAAAAGAAAAAAAAAAAAAAAAGAGAAGTAGGAAAAACACTATCACAAACGACATGCTAAAGAAAATTGTTTGCTCTGATGGATAATAGTGAGCACTGTATGTGACTTCCAGTTAGAAATGTCAGGTTTAACCCAAACAGGGAGGTCACTGACAAAATTACAAAAGGAACTATGGCTTGATGAAGTATTTAAAGATGAGATGCTGTAACATCTGGGATTTACCTTAAAATATTCCAGGAACAGAGAAAATAGATAAAGCAAGCATGGTTGATAACTGTCAAAGCTGGGAGAGGGCTTCCATGGGAGTTCATTAGATTAAATATTCTACCAAGTGATGAACAATTTCTGTAAAGGTGTAAGAGTTCAGGTTGGGACATAATCTCTTACAATTTATAAAGCATTTATTTAAGAGGGTGTGCATCCCCCCAAAAATGTAAAAAAGAGCACAGCAGTCAATTGTGTAATTCACTGTGTACAGCAGTGAATTAGGCGGGAACAGAATCAGGGAGTGCTGGTTGTTATGCTGGCTACATGGTAATATAGCAGCATCAACATAAGCAACAGAGAACAAACTCAGGGAACTGCAGAGAACCAAGCGTGCTGACACTTGCAGTCAAAGCTGTAGTGTCAGGGTGAGCATCTGGCAGAGGAATGAGAATTTTCTTTCTTTAAAGTCAGAATTGGTTAGAGTGGCCTCTAGCTTCAGTAGAGTAGTCAAAACAGATGCCAGTTTGTACAAGGTCAAAGAATGGAGCTGTTGATAGCATTTCCCACATGCTTACGGCAGTCATAATTATAGTTCATAATGGCCTAAACTCTATGAAAACTCATGAAAGACACAGCATGTCTCTATTTGAGATCTAAAAAAAAAAAAAAAAAAAAAAAAAAACACATGTGAAAATACCCATCCTGGCTTTTTCACTTTTCATTTCAATATTTAAGTTCATGGCTGTGCAGTCATTATTTTTATAGAGTTCATCAAATCAATCTAATTAAAGTCCAAACCACTATGTTACATGAAAAGAACCCAAAATGCTCAAAGGCTTATGGAGGCATTAAACAATACAAGAACGCACTTACCATAAGTGACCAGTAGAAGGACAAAAGGAATATTTTTAAATAGGTTTCTTATCGATTTCTTATAGGAGTACTCTTCAGGTGGACTGTCACGGAGAGCTGCTTGAGCCTGGCTCGGTGGATACTGAGGTTTTTCCTTGAATGCTGGAAACAGACATAAAAAGGGTTACCTATAACTAATGTGCATGTACTGTGTTATTACATATGTTATAGTTATTTATATTATCTTTATTAGTGAGCAGACAGAATTCAGATTAGATTTTAAAAGGTAGTGAATGTCACGTTTGGTGTGGCTTTTCATTTTCACTGATTTCTAAGTGAAGAATAGTTTAGGATTACCATCTCCACCTTCTGAAACTCACGAGATTTGGCCAATTCACATAACTGAATGAGAGAACCAACTGTCATATGCCATGACCTTGCCTGCGAAATTATTCCATATTCAGTTAATCAAGATTAATTTTTATGAGCCAGTACTGTATTTTTAAAATTCAACTCAGTTTGTAACCAGGCAAATATCAGATATGAGTGAGCCAATACACTTCTAAATGTTCAGGGCCTTTCCTACTTTCTTCTGAAACCTGACATACAGTTTATGGTCTGATCCATTACGTCTCTGGGACTGAGAAAGTCCAGGTGGATTCATGAAAGCAGAGCCAGGTAGCTTTTGCCGATTCACTCAAGCTGCATATGGAGAACAGAAGAGGAAAGCTAAGAGACACCCGAGTACTGGGACATGGAGTCTGACGCATTATGTTTTAGCACTGTTCATTTCTAGTTAAGTTCACAGCCTTCTGAGCCACAGAAGAGACCCTTCCTTAGCAGAACAAGGAAAGATCTACCAGCTTCCCAGAATCCTTGGTGAAGAACAGATTTCTTTAGGGATAGGCTACACAGAAGTCCAGACAAGTGATGGAAGAGCTGACCTGCTAAAATTTGGGACACTAGAAATGAAATTTAGCCTTTGGATTGGCTCAATTTTTTTTATTATGATAGAAGAAAAATACTGCATTTGCTTGAGCCTAAGATCCTCTGACACTTGCACTCAATGATCTTACCAGGATCAACAGTTTTCAAACAATGATGTCTCAATTAACAAATGCTAGATGCAAGGCATCTCAATTTCAGATTTCATTTAAAATGTATGCCTGAATGCTGATTAAACAGTGTAAATTCCAAAAGAAAAGAAAAGGTATGTGAATTCAGAAAAGTAACATCTCCTGGAAGACTGGAATTTATTTCCTTTCTCCATTTTTTTTTTAAAATAGTGGTTCTTTCTTTCAGCAAGGAGGGTCTACTTCGTAGTCTGAAAGTACATTAGGTCTGATCGACTTGGCTGTAAACTGGATTCATTTGAAAATTTAAAAGTTATACAGATTTTGAGATTCTACCCAAGACTCAACCAATCAGAACCTCCAGGATGGAACCTGAGGATCTGTATTAAAGAGAGAGCTAAACACTATCAATATAGCCAGCCAAGTCTGAGAATCACTGGAAATAGAATAATCCTCAAAACATCCATGTAAAACTATAATTATCTAATTCTCCTGTTTGCTGCTAAAAATTAAAAGAATTAAGTTCTTTGCTGGCCAAACCTTTGTGATATACCTGCAATGTATCTAAAACCTAATTCTATTTCTATACATCTCACAAGTAAGTCAAGAGGAGACTTAGTTCATAGATATTTCCTTTTTAACATCTTCAACATTGGCAGGCTGGCAGACAGAAGGCATTTAAGTTGTTGCCAAGCGCTCTTCTTCCTTCCACCCTGTCTGGTCCTTGTACTGTCTGGATGTCTGCTGTCTTTTCTTGGAAGTCTCTGATTGGGTAGGAGGTAACTCTTTTTATTAACATTGGTATGACAGAACTCATACAGTTGTAAAACAAAGTTTCAGACTGTAAAAACTATGTTTGCAAGGCAGTCATGGGTATTAGGTGAGTCTTCAGTCTCTCAGGTTTTTATTCACTATGGTCAAATAAGTCTCTATGGCCCAAAATATGCACTCAAATGCAAAAATAAAAACAATTCTTACCAACCTTGAACTCCTTTGGAGTTCGTTTCTGAATATAAATGTTATCTTTTAGTTTCAGGCAAACTATCTTTTTGTAAAATCAAGTCTGCATCCACCAGCTACATGCTGTAGTAAAGTCAGACTTAAGTCTCCATGATGAAAAGAGGAACAAAAAGCCATTGGTCTATGACCTTGGTTATGTTGAATCATTACTTTCAAAGAATGAAATATGGCTTTTTCTTTCTTCCCGAAACTGGAAAATAGCCTTGTACCACAAAATTGTATCTTTTTCTTACTAAAACTGGCACCAATAAAATAACTGACCACTGAAACAGTTATTCTCTAACTAAAATAGCCAAAGCATTCAAGCACCGCATTCAAACTTTCCCTTCCTTTACAAGTAGCAACTTCACTCCTGTTTAGAGCCACTTTTACTTTTTGAAGTCACATAGCATTATCTTTCTATTTCATTATTTGTCCTTGTGTGAGTCAAGCAGGTATCACACATATTCCTTTAGTATAAGACAAATATAGGTTTGAATCTTGGCTCTGCCGCATCTCACTGATTTTGATTTTGATTTTGAGGAAGTCAATTTTTGAGTGTTGTCTTCAGTTTTATCATCACAAAATGGAATAATAAAAAGTTGTTATGAGGATTACATGATGAAATATATGTGAAAAAATTTTATAATTAACTAGAGCTACATAAAATATATTATCTTTTTAAAGACTATGTACACAATCAGAGAGTTTGCTTCAGGCATGAAATTCTTACAGACTAAGCAATATGTATTTCTGCTAAAAGTTTATAGGTTATATAGAGAATTGAAAGTAAAAAAATTAAAAGTAATTAATTCTTATTAAAATAGGAAATATTTTTATTGTCATTACTTTTTGGTTTATAGTTATCAGAAAAGATTTTAATGGACACATTTGAGTTAAATGATGTGGTTTACTGCTTTCCTACATAAGAACAGCTTTTAAATATAACATCATTATCCCTCATAGAAGAGGAATTTGAATAGGAACAAAAAATAAGGCTAAGTTAAAATGATACATAGTGTTTTACATATGGAGTTAAACTGCCTAGGCTTAAATCTGACCTTGAGTAGTGACTTTGAGCAAAGTAATCTCACTAAAATTCTGTGACACAGTTTCATCATTTATAAAATGAGAATGATAACAGTACCCTACTCAAAAGGTTGTGAGGGTTAAATGAGACACAGCATGTGGGGCCCTTTAACCACGTGTGGCACGACGTATCGAACAGCCAAAGGTTAGACACTTTAAACAGGGTTCTCCTGATAAGTGTGAAATTCACTGGAAGGCTTAGGTTAATTCCTGGAAAAGTTAGCTGCATTACACTCACATAGAAACCCCACGAGAGAGGGCAACTGGTTTACAGGGCATGAATCTTCAAAACAGCATTTTAGGAACACTGCTGAGGACCAATTTAATACATATCACACTACTGGAAAACTTCAGCAAAACTTAATTTTTTTAAGAACAAAGTAACTATGGGTAGAATTTAGAAGTAGGATCAGCTCTTAGTAATTAAGGAACTTTATAATTTAAAAAATAATCCAAACTTTCCTCAATACCAAATATTAGAGAGAAAAATGAGCAGATTTTCCATTTGAATATTACAATTTGCAACTTAAGACTTTTATCTCACAACTATATATTATCTTGCTTTTAAACTATACATAATACCATGAGGTTAAAGTTGTAGATTAAAATTGATGCTATATATTATTTTGCTTTATACTATACATAATACCATGAGATTAAAATTGTAGGGCACTTAGTCCTTTTTCATTCTATTCCATTTTCTCCTCCCAATTTATGTATGTATGTCCCTTATGCCATGAGCACATGAAGAATATTGAAAGAGATTTCAACTTCTTGATCAATACAATATGCCAATGGTTACCTCTTAATATTACTGTTCTTAGTTCTCCTCAGACAAATGAAAATATTTTATCTGCAGCCATTTAAACATACACACATCTAATTTAAGATCTTTAGATATCTTACATACAATCTATTATTCTCTCAGAAGCAACTGAAGATGATTTTTTTTTTCAAAAAGGAAAACCAGAATGAGAGACATAAAAGCAGTCCAAAAAAAGGGAATTTTTTTTAAGGTTTATTTATTTATTTGAGAGGTAGAATTACAGAGAGAGGGAGAGACAGAGAGAAAGGTCTTCTATCCACTGGTTCACTCCCCAGATGGCTGCAACAACTGGTATTGGGCCAATCCAAAGCCTGGAGCCAGTAGCTTCCTCCAGGCCTCCCAATTGGGTACAGGGGCCCAGCACTTGGGCTATCCACCACTGCTTTCACAGGCCATACCAGAGAGCTAGATCAGAAGAGGGCAATCACACACAAACTGTCTCCCATATGGGATGCTGGCACCACAGGCGGAGGCTTAATCTACCAAGCCCCAGGAAAAAGAATTTTATATTTTAAAAATCTCTATTGCAGGGCCGGAACTGTGGCGTAGTGGGTAAAGCCTCTGTCTGCAGTGCCGGCATCCCATATGGGCGCCGGTCACTTCTGATTCAGCTCTCTGCTGTGGCCTGGTAAAGCAGCGGAAGATGGCCCAAGTCTTTGGGCCCCTGCGTCCCACATCAGAATGCCCGAGTTTGATACCTGGCTCTGGCTCCTAACTCCAGTTTCCTGCTAACACAGATCCCGAAAGGTAGCAGTGGCAGTTCAAGTAATTGTGTTCCTTCCTTGCATAAGGGAGACCTGGATTACGTTCTAGGCTCCCAGCTTCAACCTGGCCAGCCTAGTCCTGGCCATTGTAGGCATTTGGGTGAGTACTCTTGTTCTCTCTCTCTCTCTCTCTCTCTCTCTCCCCCTCCCTCCCTCTCTCTCTCTCTCTGCCTCTCACATAAATTTTGAAAAGAAAGAAAGTAGATATAAGAGGGTTTTTAAAAATAAATAATATAGGAGCCAGCTCTGTGGCATAGTGGGATAAGCCTCTGCCTATACACCAGCATCCTATATGGGTGCCAGTTCATGTCCATGCTGTTCCACTTCCAATCCAGCTCTCTGCTATGGCCTGGGAAAGCAGTGGAAGATGGTCCAAGTGTTTGGGCCCCTGCATCCAAGTAGGAGACTTGAAAGAAGACTCCTGGCTTCTGATCAGTTCAACTTTGGCCATATGGCCATTTGGGGAGTGATTCAGTGGATGAAAGATCTTTCTTTCTGTCTCTCCCTCTGTCTGCAACTCTACCTTTTAAATAAATAAAAAATAAATTTAAAAAATTATACAGATTCCTTTTAAAACTTGGTTAAGCCGGCACTGCGGCTCAATAAGCTAATCCTCTGCCTTGCAGCGCCGGCACACCGGGTTCTAGTCCCGGTCGGGGCACCGATCCTGTCCCGGTTGCCCCTCTTCCAGGCCAGCTCTCTGCTGTGGCCAGGGAGTGCAGTGGAGGATGGCCCAAGTGCTTAGGCCCTGCACCCCATGGGAGACCAGGAGAAGCACCTGGCTCCTGGCTTCAGATCAGTGCGGTGTGCCAGCCACAGCGGCCACTGGAGGGTGAACCAACAGCAAAAGGAAGACCTTTCTGTCTGTCTCTCTCTCACTGTCCACTCTGCCTGTCAAAAAACAAAACAAAACAAAACAAAAACAAAAAACAAAAAACTTGGTTAAGCTGTTTAAATAGTACAAGGATAATTGTCCATTTTCAGAAGTCTGCCCACTAAAAATATGCTGCTCCTGGACTAAAAGAAAACATAAACACCAACCACAAGTAGACTGGAAATGTCAGAATGCTTTAGATGCTACCAAGGGAACACTCTCCTCATTATCTTAGAGGAAACGAAGTACATGGGCTGAGTCTCCTAGACCTGCATCCTGCAGTTCATCTACCAAGGCAGCCTCTACTGAAACATTCTATAGTTTCCAAGAGGCATTTCCTTTAAAATTGAAGATTTCATAGTTGCGGATTAAAAAATAGGAATTCCTCATTACTATTCTGGCCATGGTAAAAACTGTAAATCTAAAAACTCCAGTTATAATGCAGCTTAACTATAAGTGTTAATGACTAAGAGATAGTATTTCAACTTTAGAGTTCTTCCTTTTCAAATCAGTTTGGGATACTGAGTGCACAGGAAAGTCAGAGAGCTCTCCCAGCAGCTGTACTGGTTAATCAACTTGACCTCTCCTTTTCCCTGAAATCAAAACTGTTTTGCATTAAAGACAAACTTTAAAAAGCAGACCTTCCCAAAGCTTCCTCCCAACCGGCGACGGCTGCTGGCAGCTGATTTTGACTGACTGCTTCAGGAGCCAGGCCCGGACGAGGACTCAGGGACGGATGGAGGCAGCAGGATTTGCTGGAGTGGCCTAGCAAGCAGAGAGTTGCCACAGTGTGAAATTCCGCTGAACAGCCCACTGCTGCCCAGGCTCACTCCCTGGTGGACATTCTCAGATCCAGCTAATTGTTAAGTTAGTTAGCCTTGGAAGGACTTTTCCTTAGAGGGAAGACTGTAGACTACTGGCATCATTTCAAAGCATGACAAGAACTTGCTCCTGCCAGACAGGCGTAAGGTGCAGACCATGGAGAGGAACCCAGGAAGAGGAAGCAGGTGATAGGTTTGAAACTAACAGTTACCAGGAAGAGAAGTTAGTAGAGAGAAAAATGAGATGAATTAGTCTTCAAACCCTTTACAGTACTAGCCCAGATGCAGCGGACCAAAATATCCTTAGGTTTGCCTAAGGATTTGTTACCTGGGCCAGACAGTGCACAGTAAGAATGAAACAAGCGAATATCATTTAGACATTATGAGTAAGAATGTTATTGTTGAGTTTTTGTCATGCATTCATCAAGTTTTAGGGAAAATAATTCACTTACCGATGGCTGTCAGAATGAATAAAAGGGTAGCAATAGCTGATGTCCCATAAAACATGGTGCTGATATTATAAGCCAGACTCGTGTTATTCTGTGTATTAGGCACTAAAACTGGTGGTAGCAAAAAGCCAACTGCAGTTCCAAGCTGTAAGATAAAGAGCCCTGTTAACAACTACTATTATGGGAGGAAAAAAGTAAATACTGACAATTAACATAACACAAAGAAGACAGGGGCTGGTGTTGTGGCATAGTGGGTAAAGCTGCCGCCTGCAGCACCAGCATCCCATGTGGCACTGGTTTGAGTCCCAGTTGTTCCACTTCTGATCCAGCTCTCTTGCTTGTGGCAAAGGAAAGCAGCAGAGGATGGCCCAAGTGCTTGGGCCCCTAAACCCACGTGTAGGAGACCTGGAAGAAGTTCTTGGCTTTGGATTGGTTCAGCTCCAGCCATTGGGGCCATTTGGGGAGTGAATCAGTGAAAGAAAGACACCTCTCTCTCTGTCTCTACCTCTCTCTGTAACTCTTTCAAATAAATAAAATAAATCTTTAATAAGAAAACAAAGACAGCTAGTATTTGTAAAGATGCATTGTAAATTTTAAAATACTATGTTCTAATGTATTTGTGGCTATCATACTGTTAAAAGGAAGTTGCTGACAAAGTTCTTTTCTACATTTACTGAGTTCCCACCATCTGAATATGCTGTAAAGCTGTATAAGATAGAATCCTTGCCCTTAAGTGCTTACAATTAAAGAGAGCAAGAACATGTAAAATAAAGCTGGGAAAAAAAGAGATTACATAATGAGAGAAAATATTTATAAATCATATATTAGATAAGAGTCTGGTATTCAGACCACATAAAGAACTCTTATAACTCAACAGCAAAGACAAACATCACAATTTTGAAATGTGCAAAGGACTTGAAACATTTATGCCAAGAAGACATACAAATGGCCAACAAGCACACGAAAAGCTGCAACACCACGAGGCAGTGTTGTGTTGAAGTGGGTTAAGTTAGTGAAGAAAAGTTCCAAGCCAAAGGAACATTATGTATAAAGGTCAGGAAAAAGCACGACTCTGGAGAGACTACTTAAGTGGTAGCAAGCAGAGTTTGGCTCAGAGAGAGAGCATGTGTGTGCGCGCGGAACAGGGTGATAGGAGATGAAGCCAGAGTCAGCAGGAGGCAGACTGAAGGGCTCTCACGTGCCACAAGAGAATTTCTATTTTATCCTGAGCACCATGGAAGCCACAGCAGGGGTGCATTCCTCCCTGGATGAAAGTGGAGAGGAGAGGGAGATTAGTCAGTCAGCTTAGGAGACAGCTTGGGTGGCCCAAGCTAAGAGAGTGGCAGTAGACCCGAAGGTAATACGGCAAATTTTGGGTTCCTATGAGATAACCAAGTGATGATATCCAGCTGGTCAGTATCCACACAAGTCTGAAGCTCATTCATCCATTTATTCAATGTATTTGTATGAAGAGCCTACAACAGGCCAGGCACTGAAGTAAACGCTGATGATACAATTGTATGCATTCAGACTGTAGGCCTATTTTCAATCTGGGATCTTCAAACAAATGTTACTTAAGAAAGTAACATTCTCCCCCGAAGTTCTAGTCCCAGTTGGGGCACCGGATTCTGTCCCGGTTGCTCCTCTTCCAGTCCAGCTCTCTGCTGTGGCCAGGGAGGGTAGTGGAGGATGGCCCAAGTGCTTGGGCCCTGCACCCCATGGGAGACCAGGAGAAGCACCTGGCTCCTGCCTTCAGATCAGCGCGATGAGCCGGCTGTAGCGGCCATTTGGGGGGTGAACCAATGGAAGGAAGACCTTTCTCTCTGTCTCTCACTATCTAACTCTGCCTGTCCAAAAAAAGAAAAAGAAAGAAAGAAAAGAAAAAAGAAAGTAACATTCTCTTATTACATGGCAACATATAGCAAAACAATCTATAGAAGCCTTTCTATATATATATATATATATATATGTACGTATAATTTTTAACTAGACTTTCCTCAAGCGGCATGAATACTCTATCATTTATATAAAGTATCATAGGACCCCGCACATGCAGAATTTATTTGAAAAGCAGAGCAACAGACAGAGGGACAGAGAGAGAGAACTTTCATTTACTGGCTCACTCCCCAAATAGCCACCACAGCCATGCCTGGGCCAGGTGGAAGCCAAGAGCCAGGAACTCCATGACAGTTTCCCACATGGGTGGCAGGGCTCCAGGACTTGGACCATCACTTGCTGCTTTCCTGGGCACATTAGGACACTGGATAGGAAATAGAGCAGCCAGGACTTGGAACTGGCACTCCAATATGGGATGGCAACGTAGCAGCTTAACCCAGCAGGCCACAAGGCTGTTGCAGAATCAAAAACTACAACAAAAGACTCAATCTGCAACTCACACCCACACACTATTCCACCTAATACTGCTACCAGAATGCTAATGACATTTCAACCTACGGTGGTAGGAAAGACTAGGGAATTCCTTAGCAGAGGCAGCCAATGAAGTCACCCTTTTACCATGGATTCCCTAACCTATGATTTGTCTTGCACTGTCTAAAAATTAATAACTGGATTCAGCAATGCTATGAAGTCTTTATCACCGGAACATTTATTTAGCAATCATTTATACACGCCCACTAAGTTCCAGGCACTGTGCTGACTGCCAATGCATGAAATCAAACAAGGGCTGTTCACCATGACTACTCAAAATGCGAACAAACATCCTAGGCTCCAACCACCTTCCTTTCACTAAGAACGCAGTGGGGACAACCATAATACCTCTGTAAGTACCGTTGCACTCATAAGTTGGCTTTATCAGACGTGTGCACGCCAGTAGTTAACTGTTTTAGAGATGATCCTCAAAGCAAGATGCTAATGGTCACTTTAAACTGGCTTTGAAAGTTCAATCCTTATCAAGAAATTAAAGCCCCCGTTTAATCCAAGGCTTATCTCTCCTGCATCTACAAAGGCCTCCTGAAGGCCACCCACACGCCTGACTGCTCCTCTCCCCACCAGACTCTCACCTATCACGGCAGCCCTCACCTGATTGCCCAGCACGGCGGTAGCACAAGCTGTGGACACCTCCTTGGGTCCAAACCACACGGAGGCGATGCGGGAGGGCAAGCCCAGGATAAACACCTGGGCCACGGAGCACAGGCACTGGCCCAGCATGGTGACCCAGAAGAGATGCCGCTGCACGCTGCCACACTTGACCCAGGCGCCCAGGCAGTTGAGGCCCGAGCCCAGCAGCGCCGTGAGCCGCAGGCCTCTGGTGTCCAGCAGCCAGGTGGCCGGGAAGATGAGGGGCACGTAGGCCAGCATGTACACCATGGACAGCCAGTCGATGTGCAGCAAGGAGACGCCGTAGAAGCCCTCAAAGACGTTGCTGATGATGCTGTACTGGATCCACTGAAAGGCGTTCACCAGCGAGTACAGGCTGAAGACCAGCAGCACCGCGAAGCGCCGCGGCGAGAGCGCCGTCCGCGGCAGCGCGGCGCCCTCGGCCCCCGGGGTCTCCTCGCCAGGCTCCGTGGGCAGCAGCCGGGCCTGGGTCTCCTCTTCCGGGGCCAGCACAGTCTGCGGCCCGCCCAGGGCTCCCGGGGTGGCTGCGGGGCTGCTCTGGAGGACCCCGTTAAGGAGCAGGCAGCCGGCTTTGGGCCCATTCTGCAGCTCCAAGTTCTCCCCGGCGGGAGCCTCTGCAGGCACGGGGAGGAAGCCTTTCGCCAGCGGGTGCCCGGGCGCCACCGGCTCCCCCTCCTCACTGTCCGGCAGCGCCATGTCCCTGGGCTCCCCGACGCCGCGGCTGTGCACCCCCAACCCAGAGCCCAAGGCCCCCCCAGCCCCAGGACCCCAGCCCCACTCCCTCGGTCCGCCGTCCTGCGACCTTTCCCCGGCGGCGCGTGCGCCCGCGCCCCGGGGTTTGCCGGTGAACGCGTCCTCCCCGAGCACTGCCGACAGCCAGTCACCGGGTGCTAGGCCCCGCCCCGAGAACGCCGCGTCCCGCTCAGGGACGGCCCGCCGAACCAATCAGCGGACCCTCACTCTGGCAGGGCAGCCAATCGGAGATCTGGCTGGTGGGGTGGGGCGGGAGCAAAGCCGCCTGATGGCCCGGAGGAAGGCCGGGTTGGAGCGGCCTCGTGTCCTCTCACGTCCGGTTTTGGGGGGCGGACCGGAGGGTGAGAGGTGGCTGGCGGATTTGCGCTTCCCGCGACTGAGAACGACGGGGCAAGAGGAAAAAAAAAAAAAGAACTGAGAGACCGAGGGGAACGAGGGGCTTTCCAGGGCCCTGGCTTTAGAGCAGGCGGGACCGCGGCTCACAGGTTCTGAACGGTGTGTCTTGTGGGCCCTGGGGGGCTAAAACCATTAACCGGAGGGAGACATGGCCCCTGCTCCCGGGGCTCGAGTAGCCGTGAGGTCTTCCTGGACCAGAGGAGAAACAAGGAAAGAGGCTCCCAGGGTTCACTGCTACAGAGAAACTGAAAGCACACGTGTACACCTAGGAGTTCTCGCCGTGGGTTCAGTCTTGTAAAACGCTGCTACCTGGAGCCCTAAAGCCTGAAATCTGGACACCGTTACGTTATTATTTGAGATGTACCAGCTATACAATATCAGGTATAGAATCTCAGTACGGCTGGACTGCTACAGAGCCCTGAACAGTAAGGAATGTGTGCATTGTATCTTTCTGGGCCACCCTATGGAAATTTCCCTCCCATCACAGGCTGTATGGTTTACTTTTTTTTGTCTGGTCGTTTTCTCCCTCCTCACTAGACTGAAAACTCCACTAGGGGATGGCTGAAAGTTTTACTGCTATTTGCCTCTATTTTCCAACAACCTGTAGCAGCATCTAGCACAGAGTCGGTGTAAGTGCAGCTAATGAGCACTGATTTACTCTTGGCTATTTTAAATAACTACCTGTGTTCTCATTTAACCCACTTTTTTAAAAGAAATCTTGTAAACTTCTCCTGCAAACATGTTTATTTATTTGTTAGTTTGAGAGGCAGAGACAGATGGACAGACAAGATAGATCTACCATCTGCTGGTTCACTTCTCAGCTGCTCAGAATGACCAGGGGCCTATGCCCAGGCCCGGGAACGCAATTCAGGTTCCTTATGGGGATGGCATGAACCCAGTAGCGTGATCTATCACTGCTACCACTCCTGGTCTGCATTTGTGGAAGCTGGAGACAGCAGTCAGAGCTGAGGATGGAATCCAGGCACTCTGATGTGGGAGCTAAGCTAGCCACCTGCTACAAAACATGATTTGCTAAATGTTGATTTGGAGATTAGATTAGTGATGATGGCTCCTGAATGAACAAAAAATTTTAAATGTGGAGTCCAAAGAAATTCAGCTTTAGTTAAAAAAACATTTTCTGAAAAATGAACCTATTACATTGCTTAATATTTGGCACAATTTATCATTCACTATTTCACAGCATTTAAAAAATATTTTCAGGTACCATGAAACCTTCTACATAGTTCCCCAAAATAACTATTCAGAAAGGAAATGCAGTGAGAGAGAGATCTATCTTCCATCTGCTGATACACTCCCCCAAATGGTGGCAACAGCCAGCGCTGAGCCAGGCTGAAGCCAGTAGCCAGGAACTCCATGCTAGTCTCCCACATGGGTGGCAGGGACCCAGCTACTTGGGCTATCATCCACTGCTCTTCCAGGCACACCAGGGAGCTGGATCAGAAGCAGAGTAACTGGGACTGGAACCAGCCAACACAGGCAATGGCAGCCTACTGGACCACAAGGCCAGCCCCCAGTGGAGGAAATTTTAATTGGCCCCCCTTTACTGCCCTTGTCATATCTCCATTCCAGCAAACATTCAGTTATCTGCAGACTTCCCACCTTCTTCCTAGAACCAGAAACTGACAAATTATATTCATTTCCTCATCATTCCGTAGAGTTTGGAGATCATCTTCTGCCAGATCTGATAGGAAATTTCCCTCTCTGCACAGGAGAGTAACCTGAGTATATTCCTAAGGGGGAGGCCATGCTTGTTGGTGGTTTAGGTTCCTTCTGTTTAGCAATCATTTGTCTTCTGTCTGTACTCAGCAAGAAGGGTTAGGTTGGGAATTCTCTGGATACCCTGGGCAGCTACTCAACCCCTAATTTTTCTTCACATCTTTACCAGCTACTGCCCGTTCTACTCTTGCCCACCTTCAATTGTGCCTTCTTTGCACATGACTACTGATATCTGATGTTATCACCATCCACATGGAGCCAATTGCCAAAGAAGGGGGTCTATAGCAGGAGCAAAAGGCATCAGATCTAAAGACAGGCTACTGGAGGCCAGCACTGTGGCATAGCTGGTAAAGCTGCCACCTGCGTGCAGTGCCAGCACCCCTTATAGGCACCGGTTCAAATTCAGGCTGTTCCACTTCCAATCCAGCCCCTTGCTAGTGCACCCAGGAATGCAGCAGAAGATGGCCCAAGTATTTGGGCTCCTGCACCCATGTGGGAGACCGGGAAGAAGTTCCTGATCTGCTCAGCTCCAGCTGTTGCAGCCATTTGGGGAGTGAACCAGTGGGTGGAAGATTCTCTCTCTCTCTCTCTCTCTCTCTCTCTCTCTCTCCCTCTCTCTCTCTGTAAGTTTGCCTTTCAATAAATAGTCTTTTTTTTTTTTTTTCCTAAAAGGCTACTAGGTCTGAATCCCAAATTGAATACTCACTAACTTTTTGACCTTGGGCAAGTTACTTAGCTGTTCTGTAATAAGATAACAGAATCCTGCCTTGTAGGATTGTTATTGAAACTCAAGAGATTGAACATCTGGCACATGATAAGAAGAAGAGCTAGAGTGGTGTTAAAGGTCTAGGTTGTAGAGCCAAATGACATGGTTTCAACTCCTGACTCTTGAAAATAATCTTGTGTAACAGCTGAGATGAACCTTGGGAACTTGCTCTATCTGCTATAAAGTATGAAGCAGATGAACACACAAGAAGGCAATTTTAGAAAAAAAATATTAGAAAGGAAAGAAACTCATATGAATATACCTGGAGGGGGCGGGGAAGAGAGTTCCATTGTTTCCTTCTGCTAGTGGTTTATATATGTAAACCATATTTTAAAAAAGATTTGAGAGGCAGAGTTACAGACAGAGGGAGAGACAGAGAGAGGTCTTCCATCTGCTGGTTCACTCCCCAAATGGCCACAGCAGCTGGAGCTTGGCCCATTTGAAGCCAGGAACCAGAAGCTTCTTCTGGGTCTCCCACATGGGTGCAAGGGCCCAAGCAGTAGGGCCATCTTCTACTACTTTCCCAGGCCATAGTAGAGAGCTGGGTTGGAAGAGGAGCAGCCGGAACTTGAACCGGCACCCATATGGGATGCCAGTGCTGCAGATGGAGGCTTAACCTACTACACCACAGCACTGGTCCCATCAAACATTTCTTACAGTACAAAGAAAAGGTTCTATTTTGGGGACTGTCAGGAGAACTGTTTATCTTCACCATACTCCCGGGACTGGTCACAGACAATTCTAGCCATCTGGCTTTCTTAGTGGCCTTGAGTACAGAGCCTACTTTTTTCCCAACTAATCAGCGAATGTTTTATGTCTCCATTATCAAACTTGTTTCCTAGCTCGGGCTGATTTCCCAGCTAGATTAAGAAAATGTTCCACATTGCTCGAGGGGCCCTTTGCCCTTTCTACCTTCCCACCATTCCTGTTCTAACTGACTTCTTTCATTTGGATTAGTTATTGTGTTGGGGGGGTAGCAAGGGGGACTGCAAAATGAGTACACTATTTTTCCTGAAATTGTTATGTGAGATAGCTACCTAGTAGATATAAAGCACTTAAACTGATCTATACTAATACCCAATAAACGTTAACCCATGTCCATTGTCCATTATCATCAGCTGACCCACCCATACTCCTTCCCCCTCCCCCACAAATGCTAGGAGTGGAATTAAATATAAATTAAGTTCACAAGTCAAACAAGTCAGATTCTCTAATACACCAGGGTCTTTGGTCTGTTAAACATTCAAACATCTTAAATAAAAAGTAGTGACATACTAATTTTAATAATGATTGTGGGCTGGCGCCGTAGCTCACTAGGCTAATCCTCCGCCTTGCGGCACCGGCACACCGGGTTCTAGTCCCGGTCGCGGTGCCAGATTCTGTCCCGGTTGCCCCTCTTCCAGGCCAGCTCTCTGCTGTGGCCAGGGAGTGCAGTGGAGGATGGCCCAAATGCTTGGGCCCTGCACCCCATGAGAGACCAGGAGAAGCACCTGGCTCCTGGCTTCGGATCAGCGTGATGCGCTGGCCGCGGCGGCCATTGGAGGGTGAACCAATGGCAAAGAGGAAGACCTTTCTCTCTCTCTCTCTCTCTCTCTCTCTGTCCACTCTGCCTGTCAAAAAAAAAAAAACAAAAACAAAAAAAGAATGATTGTGAGAACATTTCCAAAAACATTGTAATAGTCAGGTTTTCTGAGTTTTCTTGTAAACTCATTTATCCAGCCAAGATAAGATACGCACTACCTCCATTTGGCTGAGTTTATAACTAGAGGCCTTAGGAAGGAACCTGGGACCTGAGTCTTATATTTCATTCTTCTCATGTCACAAATTAGCACAAAACTCCCTTTCTTGAAATACTAGTAAATTTAAAACCTATACCTTTTACCTTTTCTTACAATGTTCTTTGATAATTTTTAATTGCTTAATTTGAATTAATTGAGAATTACACTGCCTCTCCTTGCCCCCACCCTCAAGGTCTGATCCAAGATTTTTTAGAGCCTGAGCCTTAAACATCAAAATGAAAATACAAAATGGGATACAAGGCCTTCAAAGAGATGCTGAAGCATAAGCTGTATTAACTTTATGGGAAATTTGCCTCTCTACT
The DNA here is from genome assembly GCF_033115175.1 of Lepus europaeus. NCBI lineage: Eukaryota > Metazoa > Chordata > Mammalia > Lagomorpha > Leporidae > Lepus > Lepus europaeus. Next base: position 26,939,911 of record NC_084840.1, on the reverse strand, counting down.
CACCCCTCCCACCTAAACCAACTAATGTTTTCATTGCCAGGTTTACACTACAAAAGATTATGCAACCTCTTTATGTGTTTTCTGTTGAATCATTCTTTGGACTTAATTTACTGAAACTGTGATGAAGAGATTGGGACAACAAAAATAGACCCCAAATCTCCCTCTGCTGCCCTGGCCAGTCTTAACTGTCTACTTCAGAAAAATCTTAAGGGCTGTATATGCTTCAAATTGAGACAGAAAATTGCTCCTGAAATCTATATTCAGAGGAAGTCCCAGATAGGGGCAAGCCATGAGAAGAAATCAAGCTCCTTATCCAAAGAAGTCTAGGCAAACAAGGAGAGAACAGGTATAAAACTTAGAAAGCAACTGAGTGAGACACCACATCCCAAATTTGAGTGCTTGGCTTTGAGGCCCAGCTCCGTTACTAATCCAGCTTCCTGCTGATGCACACCCTGGGAGGCAGCAGGTGATGGCTGGAGTACCTGAGTCTCTGTCACCTGTATGGAAGGTTTGGATGAGTTCTGGGCTCTTGGCTTCTGCCTTGCCCTGCCCTGGCTATTATGGGCATTTGGGGAGTAAACCAGTAGATGGGAGATTCTCTCTCTCTCTCTCTCTTTCAAATAAATATAGATAAATTATTTAAAAAAAAAAAAAAAGAAGAAAAGAAAATGGCCAGCCTTATTATTCCAAAATTTAAAATTTACTCTACATCACAATTTAAGTCATGCCCTCCCTTCCCTTGAAATGTAACTAACCCATTTTAAATTCAGTTTTACATAGTTAACTACAATAGTGCCTGCTCACTGTTGTATCCTGTAACTTTAAGGTGAGAATGAAGTAAAATCTTGGTAAGATTTTAAGTGCACAGCAAACCAAAGCAAGTCCAGGAGAACAGGAATAGGAATCACTCTAGAATGCAGTCTGAACTCCCTGTTGGCAGAGAAATCCATGAGTATGGAAAAAATGTGCGCTTGGAACGATGATCCAGACTGAGTTTCTTATGGGCAGATCATCACTTGGTAACATGGTAATGCAGTGTTACTCTTGGGCACAGTGCATATAACTTTGTGAGTTGACAATCTATTACCCACTTCAGAAGAAAACTTCTTTCCAGCTGTTATCTTACTTAAAATGCCCACAACCGCTCTGTACTGACGTTAGCCCCATTTGACAGCTAAGAAAGCTTAAGCATATAGGTATAAAAATCTTCTAAAAAGGAGAAGTTAGATGTAGCACCGGTAGTTCTTTTCATGCCAGGGTTTTATAAGGTCTTTTGTTAAATTTTCTGCGTGATTGGAGAGTTTTGTTTAAAACAAATGAATAGGCCAGTGCCGCGGCTCACTAGGCTAATCCTCACCGGGTTCTAGTCCCAGTCCTAGTCGGGGCACCGGATTCTGTCCCGGTTACCCCTCTTCCAGTCCAGCTCTCTGCTCTGGCCCGGAAGTGCAGTGGAGGATGGCCCAGGTCCTTGGGTCCTGCACCCGCATGGGAGACCAGGAGAAGCACCTGGCTCCTGGCTTCGGATCGGCGCAGCACGCCGGCTGCAACGCACTGGCCATAGTGGCCGCTTGGGGGGCGAACCAATGGAAAAAGGAAGACCTTTCTCTCTGTCTCGCTCTCTCTCACTGTCTAACTCTGCCTGTCAAAAAAAAAAAAAAAAAAGGCCGGCGCCGTGGCTCAACAGGCTAATCCTCCGCCTTGCGGCGCCGGCACACCGGGTTCTAGTCCCGGTCGGGGCACCGATCCTGTCCCGGTTGCCCCTCTTCCAGGCCAGCTCTCTGCTGTGGCTAGGGAGTGCAGTGGAGGATGGCCCAAGTCCTTGGGTCCTGCACCCCATGGGAGACCAGGATAAGCACCTGGCTCCTGCCATCGGAACAGCGCGGTGCGCCGGCCGCAGCGCGCTACCGCGGCGGCCATTGGAGGGTGAACCAACGGCAAAAGGAAGACCTTTCTCTCTGTCTCTCTCTCTCACTGTCCACTCTGCCTGTCAAAAAAAAAAAAAAAAAAAAGAAAGAAAAAAAAAAAAAGATAAACAAAAGCAATGAAAAAAAAAAAAAAACCCTCTTATCCTTCCAGCTGCCCTGTGTTGATCCCCATGGTTACTGCCTCCCAGTCTCATCAGAGTTGAGTGAGTGGTCCAGGAGGTTTTTGCCGAAACTTCATACAGTTCCTTGGGAAATATATTTCTCTGGCATTGTAGACTGCTTTCATCAGTACCAGTCTTTCTTTGCCATGACTGATTTTTGTAAAGAAATAAATTATGACTTTTGTGTTTCTGAAATTTCTTTCTGAAGTTTTTTTTTTTTTTTTTTTTAAGAGCTGGAGACCTCCTATTCTGAGAAAATAGATAAATGAATAACCCATGATGTAAAATGCAAAGTTTTAATAAAATGAATAAGAATAGCTACCATTTATGGAGTACCAACATAGAACTCTTTTCCATGGAGGAAAAGTACCCATTTGTGCCCAGTACGCATAAGATCACTAGGCATACATCAATTGCTCAACAAATAACAGTTTATGTAATAAAGAGGTGGCAGGCATGGTGCAAGGTGCTTTATTTACATGCATTCCCCATTTAATTCTAACTCCCTCCCTATTACCTACCATATACACACATATATAATGTGGATGAAATGAACTAAGTATCTTTATTCTCATTTTATAGATGAAGAAACTGATATTAAGAGGGGTTGAGAAATTTGTCCAAGACACATGACCAGTAAGTAAATAGTCTCTGACTCTTAACAGAATTCTATAGCTAGAACAAAGTTGAAATGGCACAGCTCAGAACATTCCATCACCAAGGTAACATCCGAGCAGTCTGATCCACACAAGTGGATTCCAGATGGGCTTTGGGTTACTGTACGTTAAGGTAATTTATAATATATTTGTAGAAATAGTAATATATTTTCTATAGATATACATTTTTTAAAGATTTATTTCTTTATTCGAAAGGTAGAGTTAAGGAAAGACAGAGGGAGGGAGGGAGGAAGGGAGGGAGGGAAGGAAGGAGAGAGAGAGAGAGAGAAAGAGAAAAGAGAGGTTCCATTCACTGGTTCACTCCCCAAATGGCTGCAATGGGCAGAGCTGGGCTGATCCAAAGCCAGGAGCCAGGAGCTTCTTCCAGGTCTCCCATGTAGGTGCAGGGGCCCAAGCACTTGGGCCAACCTTTGCTGCTTTCCCAGGCCATGGCAGAGAGCTGGATCAGTAGAACAGCTAGCACTGCAGGTGGCTGTTTTACTTGCTATGCTACAGTGCTGGCCCCTAGATATACATTTAATTCTGGGTATTGTGGTTGTTACATTCTGTAAAATTGCTACAATTACTGAATTAGCAAATACTGAACCATTACTCTAGTGAAAAATAGAGTTAGGTTCCCGTAAACCTCAGGTCACAACACTTTTGTCAACCCATCAATGTATAACTTTATTTTATGTATGTTTCTGTTTAGAGAGAGCTAACTCATTTTTTTGAAAGATTTATTTGAAAGTCAGAGTTACAGAGAAAGGGAGAGACAGAGAGAGAGAGAGATTTTTCATCTGCTGGTTCATTCCCCAGATGGCCACAAAGGCCAGGGCTGGGCCAGGCTGAAGCCAAGAGCCAGGAGCTTCCTCTGGATCTCCCACATGGGTGCAGGGGCCCAAGCATTTGGGTCATTCTCCAGTGCTTTCCCAAGTGCATTAACAGGGAGCTGGCTTGGAAGCCAAGCAGCTGGGACTGGAAGTGGCACCCATATGGCAGTGTCTTTACCCGCTACGCCACAGTGCTGGCCCCAAGACAGCTTACTTACTATGCAGTGTTGATCCATTAACAATTGATAAATTGAACTCACACTCCACTAATGTTGGCTTCTCAGCCAACAGCACTCTAGCTCATAGCTTATTGAATCCTTGCAAGCATTTCAGCACTGCACTCGGGGGCCATGTGAAACAATGAAATTAACAACAGCAGAAATACAAAATGAAGAAAACGTGACACCAAGTCACAAAAAGGCCACTTGTTTGCAGCATGAGGGCAGAAACAGGAAGGCAAGCGTGGCTGGACCTCAGCTGGGGATGTGTACAGCAGAGGACGAAATTCCCGCTGCCCTGCGCGAGTCCTCAAATGACTGAGAAAAGGCCACAGATATAATTTTGAGGTATCTGCAAATAGGCAGATGTGCAGATACAAAATCATAAATCGTGAGTAGCTATATACATACTTCATTTTTCCACAGCCCTTTTCACAGCCATGAATTATGCACATTACGAGATAATAAAACTTGGGTGGATTGGCAGTGGAAATTGTCCTAGTCCTCTGACACACAAGGGACTGACTTCATAGGTGTGCAGCCTGCACAGTCCCGTCAGGCCTCGCACTCAGAAAGCCCTCACACTGGACTTAGCGCTCTACTGTCACTCTTGAAAGTCTCTGCCTTTCTTTAACAAGGGATCCCGTGCTTTCCTTTTCACTGGGCCCCACAAATTACACAGTTCTGGTCACAAGCAAGTAGGTTGGTCATTGAAGAAATAAGAAAATATTATTTGCTTATTAAATTGAACAAATTCTTTTTTTCCAAAGTACCTAATTAATATAATAAAGTTACTTTTATTGAGGGCTGGCTATGTTAAGCTCCTGATACATATTAGCTCATTTAGCTCCTTTTAACATACAAGGAAATTGAGACTGGAGAAGGTAAATTACTTAAAGTCATCCAGTTAGTAGATAGCATAACTAAGATATGAACCAAATCTTTACCACTAGACTCTATTGCTGTGTCTAATTTCTTTTTGTGTGAGTGTGTGTGTCTAATTTCATTTGGCTCTATTTTTCAGGTCATTCATAATAAGTTTGAATATTGTGGTCTATTCAGTGAACTTTTAAAAAAATTTTATTTATTTATTCATTTTGTTTATTTGAAAGGCAGAGAGAGAGAGATCGTCCCTCCACTCCTTAAATGCCAGCCAGCAACAGCCAGGACTGGGCCAGGCCAAAGCCAGGAGCCAGGAGCCGAGAACAAAATTTGAGTCTCCCACATGGTGGGAAGAAGGGGCTCAGTACTTGAGCCATCATCCTCTGTCTCCCAGGCTCATTAGCAGGAAGTTAGATGGGGCCTGGAGAAGCTAGGACTCAAACTGACACTCCTCCATAGGATGCAGGTGTCCTGAGAGGCAGCTTAACCTACTGCCCCACTGTACTTACCCCTGTTCAGTGAACTTTCAACTAGGACATTTGTAATAAACCTATAAAATTGTCTTTTACCAAAATATAAATTAATGCAGATGTTCCTTTAATAATGTCCCCATTTTTAAAATTTAATAATTTAAAATTTAATAATGTCCCCATTTTTAAAAATTTATGTATTCTCCAGAAAAGATAAAGTGAAAATGTTAATGGAAATAGAATTTTAAAAGTTTAATTTCTGATGAATTAGTATCTCTATTAAAAGGAAGTTGAAATTAATGACAGAAATATTTGAACTAACTGTAGATGCATGAGTTATATTTCATTCATGTTACTCTTAGTTGATGATTAGAGTTAGATTAACTAAAACCAAACTATTTCTTTAGTGTTGACTGTATAAAGTATTTTATGTTCCTTTAATGTAGACTTGCTAGATCTTCCCTTTTTACTTCTGCAAATGACATCTTGCCTAAGGAACTGTTTCCTTAAGTCACTTCAATACCAAAGGGTCATTTTCAAGTGGGCCATACAGTATCTTTTAAATATAGGGGCAATTGGGGCTGTTGTGGCCATTTGGGAAATGCACTAGTGGATGGAAGATTTCTCACTCTGTCTCTCCTTCTTTCTATTATTTTAATTTAAGATTCTATTTATTTGAGAGGTATAGTTACAGACAGACAGAGGGAGAGACAGAGAGAGCGGTTTTCCATCTGCTGGTTCACTCCCCAGATGGCCACAACAGCTAGAGCTGGGCCAATCAGTAGCCAGGAGCCAGGAGCTTCTTCTGGGTCTCCCACTTGGGTGCAGGGCCCCAAGGACTTGGGCCATCCTCTACTGCTTTCCCAGGCCATAGCAGAGAGCTGGATCAGAAGAGGATCAACCGGGACTAGAACATGCCCATATGGGATGCCAGCGCCACAGGCGGAAGATTAACCTGCTGTACCACAGCACCAGCCCCTCTCCTTTTCTCTCTAACTCTCCCTTCAAATAAATAAATAAACCTTAAAAAAAAAAAAAAGATGCCTGGGAAATCTGCACTTGCCACAGATGGAAAAATCAAACATCCATTAAGAACAGTTTTCTTTCTCATATTCTTTACCTTAATAACAAAAGTTTCTCTTACTCTTAAAATTCACAGGAACAAAATGAAAATGGGAGATTAGGTTCTGCATGAGATACTAGATTAGAGAAAAATAGTTTTTCTTATTTTTCCTAGTCCTAAAATCTTGGGAGTACACCTAAGCTTGACCCTCAGTCAGGAGCAGAGCCCAGCCAGACCCTCAGCTTGAAGCAGGGTTCTGAGGTGAGCCCAGCCCCCATCGAATATGCCAGTGTATTTCACAGCATTACTGCTCAATAATGACCCAAGTGCTGGGGCATCTTTCCAAAAATAGCAGTCTTCCCTAAAACATTTCCTCTGTTCAGGACTACTGTTGTCTGCACATATGAGTACTTGTAAGATTTATGTGTTAGCCAGAGAGCTTTCAGAGTTTACCTCCTCTCCTTTTGTGTTCTATTTAGAAATGGAAAGTCGATGGCTCTGGTGGCTTTCCTAAATAATGAGTGTTTCTGTTCTTTTTGCCACTTCAATATGTTTCTTTTTTAATTTATTTTTATTTATTTATTTTTTATTTTTTTGACAGGCAGAGTGGACAGTGAGAGAGAGAGAGACAGAGAGAAAGGTCTTCCTTTACCGTTGTTTCACCCTCCAATGGCCGCTGCGGCCGGCACACCGCGCTGATCCGAAGCCAGGAGCCAGGTATTTCTCCTGGTCTCCCATGCGGGTGCAGGGCCCAAGGACTTGGGCCATCCTCCACTGCACTCCTGGGCCACAGCAGAGAGCTGGCCTGGAAGGGGGCAACAGGGCAGAATCCGACGCCCCGACCAGGACTAGAAACTGGTGTGCCAGCGCCGCAAGGCGGAGGATTAGCCTGTTGAGCCACAGCGCTGGCCCTCTTCAATATGTTTCAAGCATTATTTTATTTTTTTAAATTTTATTTAATAAATATAAATATCCAAAGTACAGCTTATGGATTGCAATGGCTTTCAAGCCTTACTTTATAAATCAGTGGAAACAACCCAAAATGAGAATTCAGGAGTGAGACAGACAGTACAGTGATAAGGTTTTATTGGGGATACGGCACCTGTCAGAATGGAAAGGACAGATAGAGAGTGCCCAGTCACTCGCAGTGGGGGAGAGTTTACATGTTTGAATGGAGAGAATACACCTGACAGAGGGCTGAGCACACAGTCTTTGTTCAGACTCCCAGTTTTTAAGGAAGTCTGTTTACCCACCTCCTCCTCTCCTCCAGGACAAAGGATGGGGAATCCTAGTGGAAGGGTTTGTTGGGTGAAAATTAGCAAATTCCTCACCAAAGTTGTTGGCATAGGGCAGAGTAGAGAGGCTTCCCTTAGGATGTCTGTGAAGGTTTTATTGCCCCATGTTACCATTAGGTCCTACAGGAGAGCCAGTTCTCCTGGGAGCTTTCCTGGGGGGAAGGGCTGGGACCACCTGGGGGGTTATCAGGGTCTAGGCAGGGCTGGGACCACCTGGGGGGTTATCAGGGTCTAGGCAGGACTTTGAAACGCAGATGCTGGACTGCTATAGATGTGTCAGTTTCCTTAGGCCCTTCTTACACACATAGGCTAATTTCTTTCTTTCTTTCTTTCTTTCTTTTTTTTTTTTTTTTGACAGGCAGAGTGGACAGCGAGAGAGAGACAGAGAGAAAGGTCTTCCTTTTGCCGTTGGTTCACCCTCCAATGGCCGCCGCGGCTGGCACTCTGCGGCCGGCGCACCACGCTGTTCCGATGGCAGGAGCCAGGTGTTTCTCCTGGTCTCCCTTGGGGTACAGGGCCCAAGCACTTGGGCCATCCTCCACTGCACTCCCTGGCCACAGCAGAGAGCTGGCCTGGAAGAGGGGCAACCGGGACAGGATCGGTGCCCCGACCGGGACTAGAACCTGGTGTGCCAGTGCCGTAAGGTGGAGGATTAGCCTGTTGAGCCACGGCGCCGGCCACATAGGCTAATAACTAACTTCCTTCCCAACAACCCTAAGAAGCAGACTCTTACCAAAACATTTTAAAATTTACATTCTAACACAACCACTTTAAAGACTTTTTTCTGTATCTTTTATAATGAAACCTCTTTGGATACTTATTGGGAAAGTAACATCCAAGATGTTAATGATGTTTGTCTCTGGATCAAGAATGATTTTAAACTTTCAACCTTATGCTTTTCTGTATTTTCTACAATGAATATATACTGTTTTCATAATCAGAAGAAACAATGAATTTTCCTAAAAGGAAAAACCAATGCAGAGTATCTTCAGAATCAAAACATACTGTGTTAGCTGGCGCCACGGCTCAATGGGCTAATCCTCTGCCTTGCGGTGCTAGCACACCGGGTTCTAGTCCTGGTCGGGGCACCGATCCTGTCCCGGTTGCCCCTCTTCCAGGCCAGCTCTCTGCTGTGGCCAGGGAGTGCAGTGGAGGATGGCCCAAGTGCTTGGGCCCTGCACCCCATGGGAGACCAGGAGAAGCACCTGGCTCCTGCCATCGGATCAGCGTGGTGCGCCGGCCGCAGCGCGCCAGCCACGGCGGCCATTGGAGGGTGAACCAACGGCAAAAGGAAGACCTTTCTCTCTGTCTACTGTCCACTCTGCCTGTCAAAAAAAAAAATACTGTCTTACAATCTTCTTTTTATTATCTTTTTCCCCCTGAAAAAAACTAACAAGGGGCTGGAGTTGTGGAGTTGTAGTATAGTGGGTTAAGCTACCACCTGCACTGCTGGCATCCCATATGGGCACTCGTTTGAGTCCAAGCAGCTCCACTTCTATTCCAGGTCTGTGCTAATAGCCTGGGAAAGCAGCAGATTTGGGCCCCTGTACCCATGTAGGAGACCCAGAAGAAGCTCTGGGTTCTTTGCTTCAGCCTGGTACAGCCCCAGTCTTTGTGGCCATTTGGGGAGTGAACCAGCAGATGGAAGACCTCTCTGTAACTCTGCCTTTCAAATAAATAAAAATAAATCTTTGCCAAAAAGAAATAAGAAAAATAAAACGAAAACCTAACAAACTTAGGAAATAGTAATAAAAATTGGGATGAAGTATGGGATGGGGAGGCACACCCCCTGACTTCTAAGTCAAGCAGGCAACTGATAGTCTTATCGGAGAATGGCAGGGTCCTTGTCTTCACGCAAGAAAGAATTCAGGTGTGAGACAGAGAGTAAGTGGAAAGCAAATAGCAAGGTTTATTAGGACAGGGACATCCATAAGAATGGATGGGCACCTCTCCAGACAGAACCTGAGAGAAAGTGCCCGGTTTACATTTAGGCTGGGGCTTTTCAGGGGATGGGTCTTTGTCTTCTCAGATCTCCTCCTGGAACAAAGGACTGTTTGGATGTAAATACTAAAAATTCCTTTCTGAGTTTTCCCCCTGAAGTTATCAGACAGGAGGAAGCCTGGCTGGCTCAGTCTGGTTAGAGGAAGGATGAGCAGGACCCCCTGGAGGATCAGGATCCTGAGCAGGATATTTGAAATGCAGATACTGGGCTGCACCTGGAAGGTTATCAGGCTGAAGGGGCAGGGACCCCCACCTGGCAGGTTATCGGGTAGAAGGGGCAGGGCAGGATGTAGATACTGGACTGCCCCTGGAAGGTTATCAGGATGACTGAGATGCGGATGCTGGACCTAGATGTCTTCTTAGGCCTTTGTCACACACACATAAGCTCATATCTGACTTCCTACCTAACAATAGTATTTTTTCCTTTTTTTTTTTTGGCAGGAAAGCAAGAAACACTTGACAATTGGTATTTAGCATAATGGTATCTATAAACAAAACTAGTGAAATAATTGAAAAACTTAGAGCAAACAGACAACTTCTTTTGGAGGAAATAAACCAAAAGCGTGACTCCAATTGCTTAGTGGAAAGAAGCAATCAAGTCAGCTTACTGAGAGTTCAGAAGAGGCATTTCAGTAATGCCTACAAGTCCTTCATGGACGGGAAGATCAAAGACCCTGCCCCTGACAGCGGCAGGAGCTCCTGGATCAACCTGAGTCACCTTGCTCACAAGCAGAAGAAGCACTTTCCACCCCAAAGTAAGGTCTTCGGATGGGATTCCTGCTCAAAGGAGGGGTTTATAAGTGAATTTAGGAGGGCTTTCTGGAGTTGAAAGAGCCTCCTTCATTGCCCTGGGGGAGTTGAAAGGCAATCTGTGTGAAGGTAAAAATGTCAGCTAACTAGGCTGGCTGGTGTAAGATCTACTATAGGCCAGAGATTGATTTTCTTTCTTTTTAAAGATTTATTTATTTGTTTGAAAGGCAGAGTTGCGGCTGGCACCATGCCTCACTAGGTTAATCCTCCGCCTACAGCGCCAGAATCCCATGTGGGCGCCAGTTCTAATCCCGGCTGCTCCTCTTCCAATCCAGCTCTCTGCTATGGCCTGGGAAAGCAGTAGAAAATGGCCCTGCACTCACATGGAAGACCGGGAAGAAGCTCCTGGCTTCAGATCAGCGCAGCTCTGGCAGTGGCGGTCATTTGGGGAGTGAACCAAGGGAAGGAAGACCTTTCTCTCTGTCTTTCCCTCTCACTTTCTGTAATTCTGCCTGTCAATAAATAAATAAAATCTTAAAAAAAAAAAAAAAGGCAGAGTTACAGAAAGAGAAGGGGTGGGGTGGGGGAAGAGAGAGAGAGAGAGAGAGAGAGAGAGAGAGAGAGAGAGATGGATACTCCCCTGCTAGTTCATTTCCCAATAACCACATTGGCCAGATCTGCTGAGCACTGAGGGATCACAGATACAGGGCAACAGAAATCAGGAAGAGGGATATGCTAATAAGCAAGAGGAATATTCATGGATTTTTGGCACAAGGGCTACATAATTCTTAGGATCAGGGAGCCACTTTCTTTTTGCATTCTGTGGTTTCCTCTGCTGACTGTCATGGTGTCAGTGGGAGTGATTTTGAGCATGGAAATGAGATTATAGAGAGGTTTAGGCTCTGCTTGAGGTCGTATTGGCAGCCAGCTTGGATCTCTGGGATTCAAATCAATTGGCCCTGGGAGGAGCTTCTGCCCTTAAAGCCATCCTGTTCTTGTTACCAGAGAAGCAAAGGGTCCTTGTCTTCAAGCAAGAAAGAATTCAGGCATGAGACAGTAAGTGGAAAGCAAAGTAGCAAGGTTTATTAGGGTAGGGACATCCGTAAGAATAGATGGGCACCTCTCCAGACAGAACCTGGGAGAGAGTGCACAGTTCACATTTAGGCTGGGGTTTTAAGGGAATGGATCTTGTCTTCCCGCCTTTTATCTCCCCATCTCCTTCTCCTCCAGAACAAAGGACTTGTTGGGTGTAAATAGGAAAAATCCCTTTCTGAGTTTTCCCCCTGAAGTTGTCAGACAGGGGAAGCCTGGCTGGCATTGGCCAAGGAGGCTTCTCTCTAGGGTGTCCCGCCTTAGAGGAAGGATGTTTATCAGGTCTGGTAGAAGGCGCAGGACCCCCTGGAAGGTCATCAGGATCTGGGCAGGACTTTGAAGTGCAGATACTGGGCTGCATCCGGAACCAGGTAGAAGGGGCAGGACCCCCTGGAAGGTTAGCAGGGTCCAGGTAGGACTTTAAAGTGCAGATACTGGGCTGCACCTGGAAGGTTATGGGGTGACTTTGAAATGCGGATGCTGGGCTGATGTAGATGTCAATTCCTTAGGCCCTTGTCACACACACATAAGCTAATTTCTGACTTCCTACCTAACATTCTCAAAGAGAAACTATGTTAACGTGGTGGTGGAAACTCACATATTGTCCTAGGTAACATAATTATATTCAATATAACTCAATTCAATACCTCAAAAAATAATTAATTTGTGTCAGAAACAGAAGATTAGCTACACTGGAGATTTCACTTCTTTGATGTGGTTGTGACTTTGCATGTGTCTAGTGCTTGCTTATAGTATTGTAGTAAGCAGTGTTTTGGGGGTGGTGTTGATGCACTGTAATGTGGAAAGCTGAGATTCTCCATTGCAGTGTGTGTGTGTTTAAGAAATTAAGTCATCTTTTTTTTGTCTTTTAAAAACAATTTATTTATTTTCACTTTTATTTGAGAGGCAGAGAGATAGAAATCTTTCGTCTGCTGGTTCACCTCCCAAATGCTTGCAACAGACAGGACTGGCCAGGCTGAAGTCAAGACCCAAGAAGTCCATCTAGGTCTCCTGCATGGGCAACAGGGACCCAGGTACCATCATCTGCTGCCTTCTCGGGCATATTAGCAGGAAACTGGATCAGAAGTGGAGTCATGGGGCCTTAAACCGACATCCCCATATGGGAACAGGTGTCCCAAGTGTTGATTTAACCTGCGGCTGCCACAACACCCACCCCCTCCATTGTGCATTAATCTGTAACAGTAACCTACTTATGATACTCAAAAAAGAACTCTTTAAACAAGGAAGATGCCCTTAGTGTTCCTAATTCTGGGAGAAACTGTGTAATCTTACAATCTGGATGAATTATTTGGAACTAGGTGAGTTAAATCACGGCTAGTATGTTTGTTCTCATAAATGGGATGGTAGAGAAAAAACTATCTTCTAGGACAAACATAGTATACAACTTTTCAGGAAGATACATAGTTTTCTACAATATAGAGTCTAATAAATGTTATTTCCTTAACCAACATTTATAGTATCAAGTTTGTAAGTCAGTACTCTTACAACATTGAAACAAACTTTTAATATTCACTTTGCTACCTTTAAGTAAGCAGACTTAAACAGAAACTCAGATTTATGATGACAAGATACTAAGTATAAGCTTCATTTAAATGTTACCATAATTGGTGTGTAAATACATGGTCTTTCTTTATTGATATAAACCAGTGGTACTTAAGATGTGGCCTGGAGAGGCTGGTGTTGTGGTACAGTGGGTTAAGTGCCATTGTGAAAGCATCAGGAGAGGGCACAACCACTTGGGCTCCTGGCACCCAAGTGGGAAACCTAGATGGGGTTCCAGGCTCCTGGCTTTGGCCTGGCCCATGTCTGGCTGTAGCAGCTTTTTGGTAAGTGAACCAGTGGATGAAAGATCTCTTTCTCTCTTTTTTTCTCTCTCTCCTTCTCTTTGTCACTCCGCCTTTCAAGCAAATAAAATAAATCTTTAAAAAAATAAATAAATACCCTTAACTATTCAAGTCTTTTTCTGAAGTTTATGAGGTCAAAACTATTTTCATAGCAACACTGAGATATTGTTTACCAATTTCACTCTCCTGCTATTGTGAGAAAATGATGGAGTTTCCCAGGAACTAAGATGTGTGTTGGCATCATTACTCCATTGTTGGAATGTGCACTTATCTTGAGTTTTTAATTTTTTCAATTTTAATTTCTAATATGGTAAATACTGAGTAATATACCACATATGAACAAATACTTGTTGGAATCCTCAATAATTTTTAAGAGTGTAATGGAGGCTGGCACTGCAGCTCAATAGGCTAATCCTCCACCTGCGGCGCTGGCACACCGGGTTCTAGTCCTGGTCAGGGCACCAGATTCTGTCCCGGTTGCCCCTCTTCCAGGCCAGCTCTCTGCTATGGCCAGGGAGTGCAGTGGAGGATGGCCCAAGTGCCTGGGCCCTGCACCCCATGGGAGACCAGGAGAAGCACCTGGCTCCTGCCTTCGGATCAGCGCGGTGCGCAAGTTGCAGCATGCCAGCCGTGCCGGCCATTGGAGGGTGAACCAACGGCAAAAAGGAAGACCTTTCTCTCTGTCTCTCTCTCTCACTGTCCACTCTGCCTGTCAAAAAGAAAAAAAAAAAAAAGAAGAAGAAGAAGAAGAAAAAAGAGTGTAATGGATCCTGAAATCAAAAAGATTGAGAACTACTGTTCTAAAGAAAAGATAGACCCAGTGCTAAGTGTACTCAAGGCTTATTATAACTTCTCCATGGTTTTTCTCATTTTGCCTTTGACTTTAATTCTTATGAAGGATGGAAAAGAGATATTTGGGAGTTATTATCTTATTTCTGTAAGCAGAAAGAATATGGTCAGAAAGAAGGACACCCAGCACTTTTAGGGTGCCTCCTTTTTTCTTTCTTTTTTTTTTAAATACTGTTAAGGTTTCAGAAGGTTAACAATGATACCCTTCTGTTCCTAATCTGAGAAATAGATGGAAGAAAACATCTTGGCTTTATTGTTGAAAAACAAATCTATATTGGAGGAACGGGCTTCAAAGCAGCCCGATGGCCAGCTCACCCCTGAAGAGAATCAGCCTCATCCCAAACCAGAGCTTGAGGCCTCCTGCATGAGACTGAGCACAGATGAGAGAGTATGCTCCAGGAGGCTAGCAGGTTCCAAGAGAGGATCCTCTGTGTAAAATGAAGAGATGGGACATATATTGGCTGTAAAGTTTAATGAATCTATTAGTCTGGTAGGCCCTCAACAAATAAGTATTGAATCAAACGAGAAACACTGTTCACTGTAAAATGACATTCTCTTTGTGTAAGGCAATATTTTTCTGTCCTCTGAATTTTTTTTTTTTTTAATTGACAGGTAGAGTTATAGAGAGTGAGAGAGAGACAGAGACAAAGGTCTTCCTTCCATTGGTTCACTTCCCTAATGGCCGCTACGGCTGGCGCTGCACTGATCCGAAGCCAGGAGCCAGGTGCTTCCTCCCAGTCTCCCATGCAGGTGCGGGGACCCAAGCACTTGGGCCATCCTTCACTGCCCTCCCGGGCCACAGCAGAGAGCTGGACTGGAAGAGGAGCAACTGGGACTAGTACCTGGCACCCCAACTAGAACCTGGGGTGCAGGCGCTGCAGGCAGAGGATTAGCCAAGTGAGCCACATTGCCGAGCCCTCCTCTGAATTTTGAAAAGCACCAAACCTTAATCTTGGGCCATCTTTTCTTTTCTCTAGGTGATAACCAAGGCAGGAGTCAGACAGGACTTAGCTTATCTCCATTCTGATGATTCCTGCATCTCAATTTCCTGCTCTGACCTTAGAACTCTTCCAAGTTCCAATCATGTATACTGGATTAGCTTATCTCAAATTTGCCCTTGCTAGAATAGAATTCCTGTTTCTCCCCAATAAACACATACCGCTCAACCCCACACCACCCCTACCTATCTTCCTCATCTCAAAACATGGCCATAGATCCGGGAGTACTTTTGAGATCATTGTACAAAGTCAGCCCATCAGAACCCACCCTATCTTTTTAATAGCACTTCCCCCTCTAAACTTTTCCCTAGCTTTTTTTTCTCCTAGTGGTTATCACTCCCTAATGAGTGCTAAGCTCCTTGCAAACAGAGATGATGTCTGCTTTTTGATTGCTTTATCCTTAGTCCCTCAGTGTGTGTCACAAATTGGGCACTCAGGAAATGTTTGTTGACTGACTGAATAATTATCAAGGCAGAATTAATTTATCCAGAAGTGATGGAGGATCTTATATCACTTCTCTTGAGATCAGTGCCCTTGGATTGACTCACAAACCTAGAGAGTCCTGTGCAATTGTAATTGGTTGCTGTAATCTTTAGAACTAGAAGAGGAGGGGCCAGCACTGTGGCGTAGCAGGTAAAATCGCTGTCTGCAGTGCTGACATCCCATATGAGTGCCATGTTCGAGTCACGGATGCTCCACTTCTGATCCAGCTCTCTGCTATGGCCTGGGGAAGCAGTATAAGATGGCCCCAGTCCTTGGGCCCCTGCACCTGTGTGGGAGACCTGGAAGAAGCTGCTGACTCCTGGCTTTGGATCTGCCTAGCACTGGCCATTATGGTCACTTGTGGAGTGAACCCCTGGATGGAAGAGCTCGCTCGCTCACTCTCTCTCTCTCTTTCTCTCTGCCTCTACCTCTCTGCCTTTCAAATAAATAAATAAATCTTAAAAAAAAAAAAAACTAGAATAGGATAATGATAAGGTAAATTTTGCTGGAAATATTTAGCAAAAATTAGAAAGCATACATTGTTTTCCTTTGGATCCCTATGTGAGAGATGAGACATACTTTTACTCTGTTCATTCATTCAGCAAATATTTATGAGTGCCTACCTTATGTCAGGCTGTTTTCTATATTCATCTCAATATAGTCATGAATAAAATCTCTTCTTTGAAAAGCTTAGACTTTACTGGGTAAAGCCAGACAATAAGTTTAAAAATAGATACAGGGGGCCTGGCACTGTGGCATAGCAGGTAAAGCCACCACCTGCAGTACTGGCATCCCATATGGGTGCCAGTTTGAGTCCTGGCTGCTCCACTGTCAATCCAGCTCTCTGCCATGACCTGGGAAAGCAGTGGAAGGTGGTCCAAGTGTACCCATATAGGATACTCGTAAGAAGCTCCTGGCTCCTGGCTTCAGATAAGCTCAGCTCTGCTCTGGCTGTTGCAGCCATTTGGAGAGTGAACCAAATGGATGGAGGATTCTCTCTCTCTCTCTCTCTCTCTCTCTCTGTGTGTGTATGTGTGTGTGTGTGTATTTCTCTCTCTGCCTCTGTAACTGCCTTTCAAATAAATAAATACATCTTTAAAAAAAGAATTAAAAGATAAAGGTCTTAAAAAATAGATACATACATTAGATAGTGCTAAATGGGCCAGTGCCAAGAATAATCTCAAAGCAGTAGAGTGGTGGGAATAGAAGTGCTGAGTGGAGGATGCATTGTCATCCATGAGCTGTAAAGGGATTAGTCCCTGGATACGAGGGACTCTTGGGCCTCTGGAGGCAGCCAGGATAAGCAGCAATAAGAGACAGAATGAGATTTGTCTTAATGGTCTAACCTGGTGGTGGTCCAACCTGGGGAGAAGGCTATGAGTTCAAGGGGAATTTTACTAAGAGCACCAGGAGTTCTTGAGGCTCCTGTTTGCTTCTATCAACAGTGATCTGAAGACAGGGAAGGAGTTTCTTTTTACCTGAGATTTCCATGCTCTCTCTTCTCTTCAATCTTCTACTTGGAGATGTTGAGGCCAAAAGAGGGGCAGTGTTAACTTAGATAGCCTTGAAAACAGGAGACTCAGGTACAAGTTTGGCTTCCATCATTGCCTAATGTCATGTTTAGTTATTTGGTGTTGCTGAACTTTAGTAAAACAGTGTTCATCCTCTCAGCCCTACCAGGATATTCTGAAAACTATGATATAAATTATACAACAAATGCCTTTTCTTTTTTGTTTTTCAGATCATGCCATATTTGGATAAACTGCATTTCCAGAGACACAGAAATACATTCTCTTTGGCCCTTCTCCAAAATGTCTAAATTATTTACAAATATTAATTATAAAATAAGCTAAACAAAACTACTCACTAGATCATCAAAAATACTTTATTAAGTCACATTCATCATACTACACCTTCATTCATTCCATTCCATCATTTAGGCTTAGATATGTTAAAGAGAAGATTTGAGTTGATGAGGGTACTTTCAAAGATGAATGACCTGAAAATCTACTTTACAGTGATCTTGTCATTACTAATATGAAATGTTTAAATACAGGGTTATATCTGTTTCTATTAATCAGTGGAATATATTGACCAACCCCACTCATCAGGTTAAAGACTAAAGTTATTCAAAGTCAACATTTGCTTAATCACATGAACTTACTCTGTAAGAAAGAGCTACAATTGTGATTATTTGAATAAGAACGTATGTAAGAGAGTAACATAAGGTGTCTACAGGTAGACCTTTTTGTTATTTATATATATATTATAGATTTATTTATTTTTCTTGAAAGAGTTACAGAGAGGCAGAGGCAGAAAGAGAGAGAAAGAGAGAGAGAGAGAGAGAGAGAGCTTCCATCCATTTGGTTCACTCCCCAAATGGCTGCAATGGCTGGAGCTGGGCCGATCTGAAGCCAGAAGCCAGGAGCTTCTTTTGGGGCTCCCATGTGGATGCAGGGGCTGAAGGACATCGACCATCTTCTACTGCTTTTCCAGGCCATAGCAGAGAGCTGGATCAGAAGTGGAGCAGCCGGGACTCGAACTGGTACCCATTTGGGATGCTGGCACTGCAGGTTGTGGCTTTACCTGCTAAGCCACAGTGCCAGCACCCTTTTTTTTTTTTTTTTAATTTTTGACAGGCAAAGTGGACAGTGAGAGAGAGAGACAGAGAGAAAGGTCTTCCTTTTGCCGTTGGTTCACCCTCCAATGGCCGCCGCGGTAGCGCGCTGCAGCCAGCGCACCGCGCTGATCCGATGGCAGGAGCCAGGGGCTTATCCTGGTCTCCCATGGGGTGCAGGGCCCAAGGACCTGGGCCATCCTCCACTGCACTCCCTGGCCACAGCAGAGAGCTGGCCTGGAAGAGGGGCAACCGGGACAGGATTGGTGCCCCGACCGGGACTAGAACCTGGTGTGCCGGCGCCGCAAGGTGGAGGATTAGCCTAGTGAGCCGCGACGCCGGCCGCCAGCACCCTTTTTAATATTTCATTGCCCAGCCCCAAAGTGATCAGTGCTAGAATCATCTCAACTCTTCCTGTCACATTTTAACACAGCTTGTGTTTCTTTTCGTAGTTAGTAGCCTATTTCATATGAAAAGCAGCTGTTTCTTGGCATTTGTCTTTTTTTTTTGACAGGTAGAGTGGACAGTGAGAGAGAGAGACAGAGAGAAAGGTCTTCCTTTTTGCCATTGGTTCACTCTCCAATGGCCACCGTGGTAGGCGCGCTGCGGCCAGTGCACCGCGCTGATCCGATGGCAGGAGCCAGGTGCTTCTCCTGGTCTCCCATGGGGTGCAGGGCCCAAGCACTTGGGCCATCCTCCACTGCACTTGGGCCATAGCAGAGAGCTGGCCTGGAAGAGGGGCAACTGGGACAGAATCTGGCGCCCTGACTGGGACTAGAAACCGGTGTGCCGGCGCCACAAGGCAGAGGATTAGCCTATTGAGTCGTGGTGCCGGCTGGCATTTGTCTTTACATCAATTAAATATTCATCTTTTCTTTGGATGCTGTTTGCATCCATGGAAAGCAAAGAATTTCCGTATTGGCAGGGATGGGGGGAAACCAGCTGCTCTGAAACCCTCCCTCAGTGAGGGCTGCACAAGGGCACAGCGTGGATGAGACTCATCAATGAAGAAGGTACGTTAACAACAACAACAACAAAAGCCAGAATAAAACTAATTGCTCACTTCCCAAAGGGCAAATACCTGGTGTGCAGAACTATGAAGGGTGAGCCTTCTACCACTTCATGAGCACTGACAGAAGACGGGAGACACCTGGTTCAGGGGCACAGAACTTTGCAGAGCACAACCAGTAGCACAAGCCTCATGCTCATGAGTTTTCCTTATTCCCCACTCACTCCTCTGCATCCCTCCCTCAATCCCCCAGCAGTGGGAGCCATCCGGGTCAACTCTGCACACACAGGTTTGCTCACAGCCAACGAACCCTGAACTTAAGAAACCAATCTTTGCCCAGTGAAGGTGAGGATCATCTTTTTTATTCTAGAGAGCAAGCAGAGCTGTGCAGAGATATGTCCTGCAGGAGAATCTCTCTCTGTCTCCCAAGGCGGTACAGTGCCTCTGCCTCCAGATATGCAGAAACCTATGGAGGAGTATCTCCTTAGATTCCACAGCCCAAATAGAAGCTGTCAAATACAATGTTATTTCTTAGGCTCAATCCAACATGGATCACAGGAGATAATCACATAGTGAATAAGCATTCATCCAATGAGCAATCTCCTTAATCCCATGTCTGTGCACCGCTATCCCGCCTTCTTCCTCACATGCCTCTGGCTTTATGGAACTATTTGTAGTTCTCTGACCTTGCCTCCTCCTGTTACCACCCCTTCTCCTAACTTCAGCTTATGCAAGATTTTTTTTTTTTTTGGACAGGCAGAGTAGACAGTGAGAGAGAGAGAGAGAGAGAGAGAGAGAGAGAGAGAAAGGTCTTCCTTTTGCCGTTGGCCGCGCCGGCGCACCGTGCTGATCTGAAGGCAGTAGCCAGGTGCTTCTCCTGGTCTCCCATGGGGTGCAGGGCCCAAGCACTTGGGCCATCCTCCACTGCACTCATGGGCAACAGCAGAGAGCTGGCCTGGAAGAGGGGCAACTGGGACAGAATCCGGCACCCCAACCGGGACTAGAACCCAGTGTGCTGGCACTGATAGGTGGAGGATTAGCCTGTTAAGCCACGGCACCGGCCAACTTATGCAAGATTTAACTTAAATCTACCTCTTCTGGAAGTCTAACCCACATTCCCAGCCCCCTTAGTTGGGCATTTCCACTTTGTCCTCTGCTCTGACCCCAACAACAGCCTCAGTTGCTAAAACCAGAAACTCAAAAGTCACAAAACAATGTGTATTTTGGACTCTGATCCTACCTGAAGTATCAGGAAGTCCAGTCACCTTCTCCACTCTGACCCAGGAGTGTACATACCTTTCTGTGTGCATGTTCCCTCAGTAAAC
Source organism: Lepus europaeus (assembly GCF_033115175.1). Lineage (NCBI taxonomy): Eukaryota > Metazoa > Chordata > Mammalia > Lagomorpha > Leporidae > Lepus > Lepus europaeus. The sequence goes on along the minus strand of NC_084840.1, from coordinate 26,919,419 downwards.
ACTGGGTGGAAGACATCACCCCCACCCTGCTTTCCTGTAGAGCTGCCTGTGGCATTCCTGGTACTGCAGAAAAACCTTGAGCTTGGCCCATCATTCCTGCTGCAGCTGTGGGTATCCTGTGCCCCCTCTTGGAGGCAGGGCCACAGTGAAGGATCTGCATCTCTTATCTGGCACTGAAATGCATCTCAAGAGAGAGGCTCTGGCAGAGCCAGCAGCCAGGTAGCACCAAGCAGGCCACTGCCCTCTAAATAAGGCCTCTTGAGCAAGAAGGCTGTGAGGCAATGCTGGGGCTGGGTGCTGGTGCCTGGGAACAAAGGCTGGGGACACTCAGGGGTAAAACTGTCACTCAACTTTGCACTTTTCCATTCTCTCTAGTGTTTTGGAAGGATGAAGTGGTTCCACTTAAAACGCCACAGGAGGAACAGAGACCAGAGAATCTGTACATTTCCCTGGGAGAATGTAATGGAAAAGGTTCTTTGGATTATGCTCCTCTGTTATTGCAGACTCCTTTCATTCATTGGGGAGTCTGTGACTCACATATCACACTGTCTTGAAAATCATCCCCTCCAGGCCCATTGCCCTAAGTCCAAAGTGTTGGCCTTAACTCTGTTTTGCCTTGAACAGTAGGTGATGGAATTCCTCTTTGTGTTTCAAGAACTGATTTAATGGTGAGGACCCAGGCCAACCCTGGCTGCTATGGGCATTTGGGGAGTGAACCAGTGGATGGAAGATCTCCGTCATTCTGTCTTTCAAATAAATAAATAAGTAAAAATTTAAAAAAGATATCTATGCTGTGGTGTAGAAGGTAAAGCCGCCACCTGCAGTGGCAGAATCCCATATGGGCACTGGTTCGAGTCCCAGCTGCTCCACTTCTGATCCAGCTCTCTGCTATGGCCTGGGAAAGCAGCAGATGGTTCAAGTCATTGAGCCCCTGCACCTACATGAGAGACCCTGAAGAAGCTCCTGGCTCCTGGCTTCGGATTGGCTCAGTTCTGGCCATTGCCACCATTTGGGGAGTGAATTAGTGGATGGAAGACCTCTCTCTCTGTCTATAACTCTACCTAAAAAGTAAAAAAAAAAAAAAAAAAAGATGCACAGAAGACCTGAAAAAACAACTCATGCCACTGAACTGGAACCATAAAGTCTCCACATTCAGAGCCGCTGGGCGTAAACCATGCAGACAGCACCACCGCCTTCCCGAGCTGGAGTCTGCCATACTGCGGTGGAGTCTGCTCAGTCCTGGCTTCTTTAGAAGTGTCCTGGTTTTAGAAGAGGCTGGAAAGTGATTGGCATTGGACACTTCAATAGTGGAAAGCACGTGGAAGAAACTCCAAACAAAAAATGGGATCCGTAGGCAGGACTGACAAAAAAAGGCTGTCTAGTGTCCATCCATATGGATGAAAACCTCCTCTCCCACCTGTTGCTTCCCTCAGTTACTGCCTGTCCACCAGAAAGTAACCCCACAGTTCAGAGTTCTTGATTTGCAACACCCTAAGGATGACTTTTCAAGGATATCACTCAAGCCAACCTAGATATTGGATTGGGAGGCATTATGATATTTGGGAAAGAGTGCTAGAATTGAAGTCAGGAGATTATAATCCTAAATGCACTACACATTACTGGTGAGAATTTATACAATTTCTTTAAATTCCTTGGGCTTCAGAAGTATTCCACAGAAAAGTTCTGCACACATGACATGAAACTTGTCACTTTTTGCTCTTAGATGCTATGCATGCTTCTCAATATTTACTCTATTGAAGTATTGAACTGGGAAATGAGAAGTTATTTGCACCATTTTTAACATCTTAAGTACAAATACTACTAAGATAGCTCATGACCTAGGATACTCACTGAAGAAATCATTCTTTGTGGAGAAATGCTTGTTTTGGAATTAATCAAAGAGGAGGGGGCTGAGGAGGACTGATTAGAGTCCCATGTATAAACTTGGAAGTACTGGTAAACCCTGAATTATCTAGTCTCTATTTTATCCTTTTGTCTGGCTTTGTAATCATTAACGCAGACTTTGTCATAATTTGAAAAGATCAGTGAAGCTTGCTTATGCGTGAAAAGCTAGACTCTAACATGCATAGAACAGTTTCTGGAAATCCTTTCTAAATCACTCAGATCCTGTAAATGAAATGTCAATTCACATAGGCTGCTTTGAAGTCAAAGGTATGAAAGAGCAAGAAAGGGCAAAGGTAAGAAATTAAACTCTGAAGGATGAACATAGCTCAACCATGCAAAAAATGGGACACTTGTTCATGATGAGTTGAGGCGATTTCGGAGAGGGAAGGAAATGTGCAACAGTAAAGTAAGGGCAGGGTTATGATGGGAGAGCAGCGAACAAGACCGCCACGCAGCCAACCAGCTAAGAGAGAATTCTAAGTGCATAATAATGCAAAAAAGGAATCTACAGAGTTTCTTTTTTTTCCTTTCAAGAAATTAATGTTTATGTGGTTAAGATTCCCACATCCTACATCAAGAGTGCCTGATTCTAGCTTCCTGCCAATGCAGACGTTGAGGGGCAAGGGTGATGATTCAGGTAACTTGGTCCTTGCCACTCACATGGGAGACTTGAATTGTGTTCCTGACTCCTGGTGCCAGGATGACCCATCCCTGGCTGGTGCAGACATTTGAGGAGTAAACCAGTGGATGGGAGCACTCACCCTTACTCTTTCTCTCTCTTCTTCATAAATACATCTTTAAAAATAACCTAAATACAAGTATATTAATTTAAAAAAATACAATTTCATCTGATTCTTAGTAGAATACACAAAGGCATGAGCAAGAATAACTGTTTCCTTTATTTTTTTTATTTTTGACAGGCAGAGTGGATAGTGAGAGAGAGAGAGACAGAGAGAAAGGTCTTCCTTTTTGCCATTGGTTCACCCTCCAATGGCCGCCACGGCCGGCGCATCTCGCTGATCCGAAGCCAGGAGCCAGGTGCCTCTCCTGGTCTCCCATGCAGGTGCAGGGCCCAAGCACTTGGGCCATCCTCCACTGCACTCCCGGGCCATAGCAGAGAGCTGGCCTGGAAGAGGGGCAACCGGGATAGAATCCGGCGCCCCAACTGGGACTAGAACCCAGTGTGCCGGCGCCGATAGGTGGAGGATTAGCCTGTTAAGCCACGGCGCTGGCCCTGTTTCCTTTATTAAGGAAGGCCAGCAGATACTGTGGGGGGCATGATTTTGAATTTCAGCAGCAGAAGGTATTTTTATAGAATGCAAAAAAGTTTGTTTTTCTAGGCTATGAGGGTTTATTCCTATTTTTCAGAATGGTTCAACATTAGGAAATCTCTGAATGGTATTTAGTACACTTATAGGCTAAAGGAGAAAAATATATATCTCAAAAAAGGGTGAATAATAGATTCAGTGTCTTGTCCAAAGAGCAGATTGAAAGATAAAATATTTGACATTTCAACTGCAGTCAGTCACTTGATTGATTTATTTGAAAGGCAGAGTTACAGGAAGAGAAGGAGTGACAAGGATTTCTTCCATCTGCTGGTTTATTCCCCAAATGACCACACCAGCCAGGGTTGGGCCAGGCCAAAGCCAGGAACCAGAAGCTTCATCCAGGTCTCCCACAAGGGTGGCAGGGGCTCAAGCACTTGGGCCATCATCTGCTGCTTTCCCAGGAGAATAAACAGGGAGCTGGCCTGGAAGTGGAGCACCTGGGACATATATGGGTGCCCAGATAGGATCCCAGTGTTGTAAGTGGCCATTTAACTGGCTATGCCTGTTAAACACTGGCCTCCAAATTAATTTTTTTTAAGTGTTTGCATTCTTTACTTTTTTTTTTTTTTTTTTACAGGCAGAGTGGACAGTGAGAGAGAGAGACAGAGAGAAGGGTCTTCCTTTTGCCGTTGGTTCACCCTCCAATGGCCGCTGCGGTAGGCGCGCTGTGGCCGGCGCACCGCGCTGATCCGATGGCAGGAGCCAGGGGCTTCTCCTGGTCTCCCATGGGGTGCAGGGCCCAAGCACTTGGGCCATCCTCCACTGCACTCCCTGGCCACAGCAGAGAGCTGGCCTGGAAGAGGGGCAACCGGGACAGGATCGGTGCCCCGACCGGGACTAGAACCCGGTGTGCCGGCGCCGCAAGGCAGAGGATTAGCCTAGTGAGCCGGGGCGCCGGCCATAATTTTTTTTTTTTTTTTTTTGGACAGGCAGAGTGGACAGTAGAGGGAGACAGAGAGAAAGGTCTTTCTTTTTGCAGTTGGTTCACCTTCCAATGGCCGCCGCGGTAGGCGCGCTGCGGTCAGCGGCGCACTGCGCTGTTCCGATGGCAGGAGCCAGGTGCTTCTCCTGGTCTCCCATGGGGTGCAGGGCCCAAGAACTTGGGCCATCCTCCACTGCACTCCCAGGCCACAGCAGAGAGCTGGCCTGGAAGAGGGGCAACCGGGACAGGATCGGTGCCCCGACCGGGACTAGAACCCGGTGTGCCGGCGCCGCAAGGTGGAGGATTAGCCTGTTAAGCCACGGCGCCGGCCTTGCATTCTTTACTTTTAATTTCTCTCTCTCTTTTTTTTTTTTTTTAAGATTTATTTATTTGAAAGAGAGGTAGAGACAGAGAGAGAGAGAGGTCAGTCTTCCATCCACTGGTTCACTCCCCAGATGAGCCAATCTGAAATTAGGAGCCAGAAGCTTCTTCTGGGTCCCCTACATGAATGTAGGGGTCCAGGGACTTAGGCCATCCTCCATTGGAAGTAGAGCAGCCGAGACTCGAACCGGCACCCATATGGGATGTTGGCGATGCAGGCTGGGGCTTTTACTGCCTGTGCCACAACACCAGGCCCCTCAAATTAATTTAAAATAATATTTGTGAGTATATGTTATTGAGGACCTTGCTTCAGACCATGTAGAAGAAACAAAAACAAAAATTTGTCCTTAAAAGACTTGCAATCTCTAAAAATGAAAAAGTGCACACATGGTAACTACTAGAAAGGGCCATGTGGTAAATGTGTTAGACAGGTCGACAGTACTTTGGTCAACATGACCAACAGCAGTGCTCACATTGCTCTGAAATGATCTGTGAACTGTGGGCAAAGACTGCACCTCATTCCTCTGGCAACCTATAGACTAGACTAGTGGGCAGCCTAGAGGAGGGCTCAGTAACTGCTTATAGAAAACACAAAACAATTGGATGAATAACTGAGGAAAACAGCTCAACAGTTTAAAGGCAGGGATCAAGTCTGGCTGGGGCATTCAGGCAAGGTGAAGTAATTTAAGTTGGGCCTTAAATGAAGTAAAGGAGAGAATCTGACAAAGGGAATGTGGGCATGAGGAGATGGGAAACAGGAAAGAAATACAAGTTGCATGAGAACTCAGAAGTCTTGAAATGTAGGAATTCATCTATAGCACCATGTTCTGTCTCCTAGCTAGTCTGGCTTGGTTTGGACAGTCTGCCCTAGTACTAGTTTTGATTTCTCTATAAACTTCCATAAAATGTGTTGAAGCTATATAAAATCACTTTGATTTTTAATTTTTTTCCTATGACAGGTGCCTCTTCCAGAAATTGTTGCTTATGTAATTTAACAAAATTCAATACTCAAGATATGAGTCATAACACTTGGCAAGCTACACCTAAGATTATTTAAAAGTTGTGATGATACAGATAATATAAAACTCCCATCTTAACCATTTAAGTGCACAGCTCAGTAGCATTCAGTACATTCACCTTGTTCTACCTTCATTATTGTCTCTGAAGAACTGCTTTACAGCTATGGTTTTTAAACTTAAAACTATAAAATAGTACTGCATAGCAGTATGTTTTAAGAATTTTTAATATTTAATAAAGCCATTCACATTTCAGATATGTGACAAAATTCAGACTGAAACTTAAAGTCAGTTTATTAACTAAACTTTTGGGTTTGACATTTAAGCTATCATACAAACCATTGGCCTTGTAAGTCAAAATCACTGGCCTTGTAAAAACCATTGGCCTTGTAAGTCAAGATCAGTGTTAAAATATTGTGTATGTTTCCCTTAGAGAGAAATAAATAGTAAATGTCTGATTTAAAAAGTAGGAAAAGCTTTCTGAAAGTCTAAGAAACTAGATGTCCTCCCTTCACTGGCTAGATCCCATGGGAAGAAAGCAAGCTGTGAAGACTCGAACTGTAGCCTACCGCATCCTATCACAGCCGTGTGCACGTCTTACCCATGGAGCCACCCTTTCCAGAAGCAGTGGTTTTGGTCAGATGGTGGTTCTGAAACTTAATGGGGCAAGGTAAGATGTAGCAGTGTTTCCCCAATCACCTGCCAGGAGTTGGCTAACTGAAGAGCAGCCAAAAGATGAGACTCAGAAACCAAGGGTTTGGCTCAAGTCCACTTTCATTTCCCTCAGTAATCTTCTATATTTCCCTATAATCTCCTATATCCCTATGAGATGGCTTCTTCCATTCAGATTCTGTATCAGAACATTTATTCTTCGCAGACGCTGCCTCTGCAGTTGTTTTGGTTTTGCAGTGGATGATTTTGAAGCTATTTCTTCAGGAGGTGTTGAAGCTTGGGAAACAGTTTCAATGCGTTCTGTGTTGTCACTTCTATAACTTCTTCCACTGAGATCCCTTTCACTTGGGCAATATATTCTGCTGAAATGGAAATGTTCCTGGGCTCATTTCGCACCTGAAAGAAAAAAATCTCTACTAAACCAATCATGATATTCAAAGGAATCAGATCCTTAGGGACTGGATGAAATAGTAGAAAATGAGTTGGCAAAAACAACCAATGAGCTATTTTTTAATGAATGATGAGAGCTGGGGGGAAGCTGTGGTCACTAAATTGACTGTAAATCTGTATTACTCTTAAAAAGAACACCAGACTATTAACAACTGAGGTCTCAAACTCCTAGCATATGAAGCATTCCACAAACAGTGAACACTAGGTGATGTACTGATGGATTAACTGTCCTTCAGTTTGTTGCATAAATGAGTGCTTGTTAAGGTCACTGCTCTGCTGCTGGGCCCATTATGTCACCAGCTACCTGACAGTTGGATTCAAGAAAGGGCGCCATGTGTCAGAAAGACTAGACAGATTATGCACTGCTATTTTGCTGATTTTTAAAAAATTTATTTATTTATTTGAAAGGCAGTGACAGAGTGAGAAGGAGAGACAGAGAAAGAGATCTGTCCATTTGCTGATTCACTCCCTCAAAGGCCACAATAATTGGGCCAGGCTGAAGCCAGGACCTCAAAACTCCATCTGGGTCTCTTGTGTGTGTGGCAGGGGTTCAAATACCTGGGCCATTCTCTGCTGCCTTCCCAGGAGTATTAGCGCAGAGCTGGATTGGAAGGTGGAGCAACTGGGACTCAATGATGGGATGCTGCCATCACAAGCTGTGGCTTAGCCTCAGTGTGCCACAAATGCTGGCCCCCGTTACATTGATTTTTAAGATGCGTTTGTCCCCCTTTTAGCATATCTGAAATTGATTTTACTTGCATTCAGTGACATATCATAGCATAGTTGACAGTGTTTTGTTTTTCCCTTTCCTAATGGTCATAAAACAATGGTATATCTACCATCAGCATTTAGATGTGGTGAAATAAATTATTGTTATTATTAGTAAGAATCTATTTAAAATGATAATGTTTACATATATAAGATTGCTGTTAAGGTAAATTTTTTAAAACTCTCAGTAATGGGTAATGTAGCCTAACAAAACAATGAAAAATGTGCTCAAAGATTATGTTCAAAGATGTTTATCCTATTGCTTATAATACCATCTAAATGACCAATATCAAGTTAAACACATTATGGTACATTCTCACACTAGAATACCATGTGATTATTAAACATGATAAAGAAAATTTTATTTATTAACATGAAAAGAGGCTTACCATTAAATACAAGTTATAAATAAGCATTAAAAATCAAACACTTAAAAAGTTAATGTGCTCAGGCTAACTTTATTTTTATGAAATGTATGTGTATACATACATGGATATAAAAAAGTCTGGAAGGATAGAATAATTTACATTTATTTGTTTTTTGTTTTTTTTTTTGTATTGAGGCTTTGTGTTAAGCTTTTCACAGAATTTCTCCTTTAATCCTCAAAATAACTCTGTGAGACAGGTAGCATTATTAACACCTTTTTTTTTTTTATTATAAAGAAGGGCACTAAGCAACTCCTAAGGGATTAGGCTGAAGTTAAACCCAAGCAATCTGACTTCAGAGTTTCTGCTCTTGGGTACCACTATAGTAGGAAGCTTTAGGTAGTAGATAGTTTTATTTTCTTGTTCATGATTTTTCTAACTCTCTAGAAAAAAAATATTTTACTTAAGAAAAAGCATATCTGGTAAAAGGTTCATTTATTCAATATATATTTACTGAGTGACTACACTGCATAAGACACTGCCAGAAACTTAATTTTTATCAAGTCAATTAAATATAAAACTAAGCTAACAGCAGCATGCAAAATTTATTCTTGTCTAGGAAAAAATTCTAATTCCTTTCCCTTCCATTTTACACTAATTCAGAAGGCAATTCTGTGCCTTTTACACTTTGTGTTTCTGTGTGGGTGCAAACTGATGAAATCTTTACTTAATATATACTAAATCGATCTTCTGTATATAAAGATAATTGAAAATGAATCTTGATGTGAATGGAATGGGAGAGGGAGCAGGAGATGGGGCGGTGTGAGTGGGAGGGAAATTATGGGGGGGGGGGAAGCCGTTGTAATCCATAAACTGTACTTTGGAAATTTACATTTACTAAATAAAAAAATAAGTAAAATGACACAGCAATCACAAATAAACATAGTTTGTTAATAATCATATAATATTCACCACTGTTCCCCAACCTCTGAATTTTGCAGCCAGGCAGCCCCAGACCTGGAGAGCAGCCAGAGGTGCTTACTAACTACATGTTGGGAGGATACTGTATTAGACACTGTTTAAAGCAAATAAAACAGATACTATGACTTCCTTTCAGCAAGTTATTTTAAAATAGCAATATGAAAGAGTAGGAAATTTAAAATATGATTATTTGTGGTCTACAATCACAAAATGAGATACTATAGCAAAGATCACATAAATAAATTTATGACTATATCAATATTTGTACTGGAAATAAGAGAATCAGATTACAACATGCTAATTAAAAGAAAAAAAAAAGAACATTTTTTTGAGTACCTACTATGTACCAGGCACTGCTACACATTTCACATACATCATTTGATGCAATCCTCACCATAATCCTTTAAATGATTCCATTATCTTATATTTTATGAATAAAAAATAGTCTCAGAAAAATTAAGTAGCTTGCTGAAAGTCAGCCAGAGTTTGAATCTAAGTCTTTCTGGGTCCAGACCCTCTAATTTTGACTGTACACTGGTCTCTCATTATTACATAAGTTAGGGTATGTTTCTTATCAATCATATTATCTGATGTACAACAGGTACATTTAGAAAAGACCCAAAATAAAATTAATATAAACCCCCAATCTAGCATTGTAGTATCATTCCATTTATTTACAGTATCAAGAAAAACTAAACTGAAAATAGCCCAAATGAAAGATACAATTTAAATAATGTTGAAATTAGAAAATCATTTACCTGTTTTTCTGGTCCTAGTGCAGGTGAATCTGTTTCTAAGCATATTGAAGTTAAAGGCAACTGTTTTACAAGTTTCTGCTTCTTAGAGAAAAAGAGAAAGCAGTAAGTTTAAAACATGAGAATTAGGAGCATTAAACTTACATGCTAATATATCTTATTCTTTAGGAACCTAAAATTTATGCTTTAATATTCACTTGATAAGGAGCTGGCACTGTGGCATAGCAGCTAAAGCCGCTGCCTGCAGTGCCAGCATCCCATATGGGCGCCGGTTCGAGACCTGGCTGCTCCACTTCCAGTCCAGCTCTCTGCTATGGCCTGGAAAAGCAGTGGAAGACGGCTCAAGTCCTTGGGCCCCTGTACCTGTGTGGGAGACCTGGAAGAAACTCCTGGCTCCTGGCTTCGGATTGGCTCAACTCTGGCTGTTGCAGCCAATTGGGGAGTGAACCAAAAGATGGAAGACCTCTCTTTCTCTCTCTCTGCCTCTCCTTCTCTGTGTAACTCTGACTTTCAAGTAAAATAAAGAAATCTTTAAAACAATATTCAATTGATAAATGTTACCGAGGTACCTACCATGTTTTATTGATACCACCACTAACAGTTATGTTAAAATATAAAACACTCATTGCCAAAAATTATCCAAAGCTTCCAGGGAACCAAGGTAACCCTAGTAAAAATTAAATATACCCAGAAAAAAATCCAGACATTTGGTATCACACACCCGCTAAAAGATCTAAGGAAGAGATTTCTATCCTTTACTATCACCATTCGGTATTTCATTCTAGTGTTTACTTTAAGTCACTCAAGACTTCATGGTTCCCAAAAAAATCAGAATTACATTTTTCCCTAACAGATTGAATCGGTGTAGTATATTCTTGGTTATCAAAAATACGCATACAGCTTTGGGATTCTGAATTGGCAAATATTCATGAAGTATGAAAAAGTATGACCCACACATTCCAAATCTCAGTCACGTAAAAGTGGATGTTGTGTGTGCACAACAGGACCCAGAAGGTCATGCTGAACTCAGCTGCTTGTGATTGTGAATGACTTTGTTCTTTGTTTCTTGTGTTTTTAAGTTTCCTGCAATGCACTTATTAGCTTTGAAAAAATAAAGGTTATTTAAGCACGCACACTCCCCCTCCCATAAAAAAAGACTATGGTTAGAAATCTAAAATTCTTACACATATCTGTATTTTAGATTGGGTAGATAAAGGTTAAACTGATGGAAATTCCCTTGAAGAAAATGAGATAATTGATATAAAAACTTAAGGATTTTACTTAGTAATTTCATTTACAAGAGATAACTGACAAGTGTGCTTTTGTGGTAATGCTTAATAAATCATGGTGCATTCTCATTGTGAGAATATACTGCACATTCATTATAAAAAGGCGAGGTAGGACCATATATATAGACACAAACAAATATACATGAAGTAGAATAAAAGTAAAACAAAAGAGCAGTGTATCCTCTTATTTTATCTGAATCAATATTGACAATGTTTCTGAATGGTAGGATTTGGGTTAACTTGAAATTTATTCTTCCTTTTCTGAAGTGTTTTAGCTTTCTATAACATATAAATATCGTTAAAATTAGAAAAAGAGGCATTTCACTTTTAGAAAAGAAACAGTACTACAGCTAAAGATTACTACTAAGTAAGAAATTTCTCCACAAATACTACAAGTAGCAAAAATAAAAATAAACTGGGCTATCTGTACACTTGCCATAAAATTAACATCTAAAGGACACTTATTCAACAACAGCAGAATAGACATTTTTTCTAAGTGTGTATGGTCCTTTCACCAAGGGAGCATTTCTGGGCCCTTAAACAAACCTCAACTAATTTAAAAGAATTAAAATCATATAAGGGGTATGTATCCAGAGGGGTTGTGGCCCAGAGGGTTAAGCCACTGCTTGCAATGCCAGCATCCCATATTGGAGTGCTGGTTTGATCCCAGCAGCTTGGCTTCCAGTCCAACTTCCTGTCCATGCATTTGGGAAGGCAGCAGAGGATGACCCAAATGCTTGGGCCCCTGATATCCCTTAGGAGACCTGGATGGAATCCCTGGCTTCTGGCTTCAGCCTGACTCTGACATCACTGCTGTAGCCATTTGAACTGGTAAGTAGAGTATCTCTCTGTCTGTCTCTCCTTCTTCTCTGTTGTTCTGCCTTTCAAATAAATAAGCAAATACGTATTTTTTTTAAATTTTATGTTTTATTTTTAAAAGATTATTTATTTGAAAGGCAGAGTTAGAGAGGCAGAGAGAGAGAGAGAGAGAGAGAGAGAGAGAGAGATCCTCCATCTGCTGGTTCACTCCCTAAATGGCCACAACAGCCAGGGCTGGGCCAGATCAAAGCCAAGAGCCATGAGCTTCTTCTAGGTCTCCCATGAGGGTGCAGGAGCCCAAGAACTTGGGTCACCCTCTACTGATTTCCCATTAGCACATCAGCAGGGGGCTAAATGGAAAGTGGAGCCTCTTTGACACGAACTGGCGCCCATATGGGATGGTGGCACTGCGGGCAGCAGCTTAACCTACTGCACCACAAGGCCAGCCCCAATAAATCTTTTTAAAAATAATATAATGTATATTTTCTGATATGATAGAATTAAAGTGGAAATTAGAAAAAAATCAGGAAAATTCCTAAGTACTTAGAAATTAAATAACATACTTTTAAACAATCCACATGATCAAAGAGGACATCACAAGATAAAACAGAAAATATACTGAACTTAAAATGTAAAAACATAGCATATAAAAATTTGTGGAAGCTAGCATAGTAGTTAGAGAGATACCAATAGTATTAAATGTTTATATTAGAAAATAAGAAAAGTTATAATCTAAGATTTCACCCTAATGAACTAAAAAAAGGATAATATATCACAACTAGGTAGAATTTATCCTAGAAATGCAAGCTTAGAAAATCAATCTACATAGAGCAGATGTTTAATCCAGAACTTAAGATGCCATGTCCCACATCAGAGTGTCTGGGTTTGACTCCTGACTCCAGCTCCCTGCCACTGCAGACCCTGTGAGGCAATAATGGTGCAAGTAATGGGACTCTGGCCACCACATGGGAGACCTGGAATGTACTCCTGGCTCCTGGCTCTAGCCTCAGACCAGCTTCAGCTATTGTCAGCATTTGTGAGAATGAATCAGCAGATGGAAACAGTCTCTCTCCCTCTGCCTCTGAAATAAATTAAAAATGAAAATCAATCCATGTAATTCACAATATTGACAGGCAAAAAAAAAAAAAAAACCCTATATGATCATGATCAACTCAGTAGACGCAGAAAAAGCATTTGGCAAAATCTAACAGCTATTTTTGCTTAAAAACTCTTAGTAAACCAGAAATAAAAGGAATTTCCTACAGCTAAAATTATGCATAATGGTGGGGCCAGTGCTGTGGCATAGCGGGTAAGGCTGCTGCCTACAGTGCTGGCATCCCATATGGGCACTGGTTTGGGTCCTGGCTGCTCCACTTCCAATCCAGCTCTCTGCTATGGCTGGGAACGCAGTAGGGTCCTTGGGCCCCTGCACCTGCATGAGAGACTCAGAGGAGGCTCTTGGCTCCTGGCTTCAGATTGGCCCAGCTCCAGCCATTGTGGACATTTGGAGAGTGAACCAGGCAATGGAAGACCTCTCTCTCTCTCTCTCTCTCTCTCTGGCTCTGCCTCTCTGTAACTCTGCCTTTCAAATAAATAAATAAATCTTTAAAAAAATTATGCATTATGGCCGGCGCTGCGGTTCACCTGGCTAATCCTCCGCCTGCGGTGCCGGCACCCCAGGTTCTAGTCCCAGTTGGGGCACCAGATTCTGTCCCGGTTGCTCGTCTTCCAGTCCACCTCTCTGCTGTGGCCCGGGAAGGCAGTGGAGGATGGCCCAAGTGCTTGGGCTCTGCACCCACATGGGAGATCAGGAGAAGCACCTGGCTCCTGGCTTCGGATTGGCACAGCATGCCGGCCGTAGCGGCCATTTGGGGGGTGAACCAATGGAAGGAAGACCTTTCTCTCTCTCTCTCTCTCTTTCTCACTGTCTAACTCTGCCTGTCAAAAAAAAATTGCATTATGGTCAAATAATGATTCGTTTCCACCTAAAATGAGAAAAAAGAAAACATGTCTACTTTTATCACTTCTCCTCAACACTGTACTGGTTCAATTAGTCAAGAAAAAGAAATAAAGGGCATATTGGAAAGGAAAAGCAAAAATAGTCTTTGTTCCCATATAATTGTCTATATAAGAAATTCTGACAAATCTGTGAAATCTTATTAGAACTAATCAATAATTTTAGCAAAGTCATTTTATGCAAGTTCAGTATATAAAAATCAATCTCATTTCTATATGAGAACAATAAATAATGGATAACTGGAATTTTAAAAATAGCACATTTGGGGCTGGTGCTGGGGTATAGTAGGCTAAGCATCCGCCTGTGGTGCCAGCATCCCATATGGACACAGGTTCTAGTCCGGGCTGCGCCACTTCAGATCCAGTTCCCTGCTGATGGCCCGGGAAAGCAGTGGAAGATGGCTGAAGAACTTGGGCCCCTGCACCCACATGGGAGACCCAGAAGAAACTCCTGGCTTCTGGCTTTGGATCAGCTCAGATCCAACTGTTGTGGCCATTTGGGCAGTGAACCAGCGGATGGAAGATCTCTCTTCCTCTCTCTCTAACTCTACCTCTCATGTAAATAAATAAATCTTAAAAAAACAAAACAAAACAAAACAAAAAAACAGTACATTTACAATAGCATGAAAAGTATAAAGTACTTAGGGATAAATCTAATTAAATACAAGCAAGATTTATAAGTTCAAAGTTATAAAAAATTGATGACAGAAAAGAAAGATCTAAATCAGGGTGGGAAAACTTTTTTTCCTGCCAAGAGCCATTTGGATATTTATAACATCATTTGCAGGCCATACAGAATATTCAACTTAAATATTAGTCTGCTTTAGATTTATTGAGTTTCAAGTCCTGCCTGTGGTTGCCTTGGCAAGGTCAGAGCAAATGATTTTGTAGACTTCTATGGCCCATGGGCCAGACATTCCCCACCCTTGAATAAATAAATATACTGTGTTTATGTCAGTTTTCACATTTATCTATAGATTTAATGTATTACTAATAAAAATCACAGTCAGCTTTTATGTGGAAATCATTAAACTGATTCCTACATTTATAAGGAAAAGCAAAGAATTTAGAATAGACAAAATGATTTTGAAAATAAAGAACTGGGGGGTCGGCGCGGTGGTTCACTTGGCTAATCCTCCGCCTGCGGTGCCGGCATCCCATATGGGCGCCGGGTTCTAGTCCTGGTTGCTCCTCTTCCAATCCAGCTCTCTGCTGTGGCATGGGAGGGCAGTAGAGGATGGCCCAAGTGCTTGGGCCCTGCACCCACATGGGAGACCAGGAAAAAGCACCCGGCTCCTGGCTTCGGATCGGAGCAGCACTGGCCGTAGTGGCCATTTGGGGGGTGAACCAACGGAAGGAAGACCTTTCTCTCTGTCTCTGTCTCTCTCTCTCTCTCTCTCTCTGTCTAACTCTATCTGTCAAATAAATAAGTTAATTAAAAAAAAAATAAAGAAAATAAAGAATTGGGGCCGGCGCAGTGGCGCAGTGGGTTAAAACCCTGGCCTGAAGTGCCGGCATCCCATATGGGAGCCAGTTCTAGTTTCAGCTGCTTCTCTTCTGATCCAGCTCTCTGCTATGGCCTGGGAAAGCAGTGGAAGATGGCCCAAGTCCTTGGGCTCCTGCACCCATGTGGGAGACACCGAGGAAGCTCCTGGCTTCTAGCTCCTAGTTTAGGATTAGCGCAGCTCTGGCCATTGAGGCCAATTGGGGAGTGAACCAGCGGATGGAAGACCTCTCTGTCTCTACCTCTCTCTGTAACTCTGTCTTTCAAATAAATAAAATAAATAAAAAAGAAAAGAAAGAATTAATTGGAGGACTTTTACTACCTGATTTCAAAACTTACTATAAATATAACCAAGACAGTGTGATATTTGCATAAGGACAGACTACAGATCAATGGAACAGCAAATAAAACAAAAACCTGGAAATAAACCTACACAAACAGCCAATTTAGTTATTCAAGATTTATTTATTTATTTGAGAGGCAGAGTTACAGATGGAGAGAGGATAGACAGAGAGAAAGGTCTTCCATCTGCTGGCTCACTCCCTAAATGGTGGCAATGGCCAGAGCTGGGCTGATCCAAAGCCAGGAGCCTGGAGATTTTTCCCGGTCTCTCATGTGGGTGCAGGGACCCAACGACTTGGAACATCCTCTATTGCTTTCTCAGCCATAACAGAGAGCTGGATCGAAGTGGAGCAGCCGGGACTCAAACCAGTGCCCACATGGGATGCTGCCACCACAGCCAGTGGCTATAGCCAGTATGGCACAGCACCGGCCTCCAATTTATTTTTTAAAAAGTACAAAAGTAATTCCAATGAGATACAATGGGCTTTTCAAAAAATTGTACCGGAACTAATACAGAAAAATAAATGAGTCTTGACTGACACCTTATATCATATACAAAACTGTTCAGAGATATAAATGTAAAATCTATAAATGTTCTAGAAGAAAATAGAGGACAAAAATCTTTGTGATCATGGGTTAGACAGATTTCTTAGATGTGATACCAAAAGCACAAATCTTAAAAGTACTGATAGGCCGGCGCTGCGGCTCAATAGGCTAATCCTCCACCTGCGGCGCTGGCACACCGGGTTCTAGTCCTGGTAGGGGCGCTGGATTCTGTCCCAGTTGCCCCTCTTCCAGGCCAGCTCTCTGCTGTGGCCCGGGAGTGCAGTGGAGGATGGCCCAAGTGCTTGGGCCCTGCACCCCATGGGAGACCAAGAGAAACACCTGGCTCCTGCCTTCAGATCAGCGCGGTGCGCTGGCTGCAGTGGCCATTGGAGGGTGAACCAATGGCAAAAGGAAGACCTTTCTCTCTGTCTCTCTCTCTCTCACTGTCCACTCTGCCTGTCAAAAAAAAAAGAAAGAAAGAAAAGCACTGATAAACCAAAATTCATCAAAATTAAAAACTTCTTTTAAAAAAGACACTTTCAAGACAAATGAAAGAAAACTGGGAGAAGATATTTGGAAAACAGAGCAGATGAGGAGCTGTATCCAGGGAGTGTGTGTGTATATATATATATACACACATATATATATATATATTTTTTTTATTTTATTTTTTTTTTTATTTTTGACAGGCAGAGTGGACAGTGAGAGAGAGAGACAGAGAGAAAGGTCTTCCTTTTGCCGTTGGTTCACCCTCCAATGGCCGCCGCAGTAGCGCGCTGCGGCCGGCGCACCGCGCTGTTCCGATGGCAGGAGCCAGGTGCTTCTCCTGGTCTCCCCTGGGGTGCAGAGCCCAAACACTTGGGCCATCCTCCACTGCACTCCCTGGCCACAGCAGAGAGCTGGCCTGGAAGAGGGGCAACCGGGACAGGATCAGTGCCCCGACCGGGACTAGAACCCGGTGTGCCGGCGCCGCAAGGCGGAGGATTAGCCTGTTGAGCCACGGCGCCGGCCCACACACATATATATTGAGTTAGCATATATATGTATGTACAAACAGAAAATCTTATTACAATGGAGGCAAAAGATTTGAATGGGAATTGCACCAAGGAAGAAATAGGACCTATGAATGGTAAATGAAAAGACCATTACTCACTGAGAAACTACAAATGAAAACCACCATGAGCAATGACTACACATGTATCAGAATGGCTTAAATAGAAAGACAACCCCTAAGTGTGCTAGCGAGGATGCAGAACAAACACTTTGACACTTGCTGGTGAAAGTTCAAACTAGTACAGTCATTTTAGAGAACAGTTGCCAGTTTCCCTTGAAGAGAAGCACACACTTACCTGATGGCTCAGCACTACCGCTTGCACTAACAAAGACCTCCATGTGAATGCAGCTCTATTCACAATAGTCCCAAACTGGGTTTAACTCAACTGTCCATCATCCGGTAAATGGATAAACTGTGGTGCATCTATATGCATATTACTCAGCAATCAAAATGAACGGACTACTTATACATGCAACAACATGGATAAAGCAAAAGCATTAAGGAAATCATATAAGTGCTTTCACTTATATGACCTCTAGAAAAGGCAAAACTGACAGAAATTAGAATTGTGGTTGCCACAGACTAGGGGTGGAGAGCGAGGGTTGGCCAGAAAAGTACATAAGGCAGTAAAAGCTCATATTTGAGATTGTATTTCACAAAAGGTTAGATGAGTTTTAATGAAATAATTTACCTGTCCACTTCTTATGATAGAAGGGGGTATGGAGAAGAAGTACCCAGCTCTTACTCCTTCCATGGCGATAGATGGCCGACCATCAAATGCATGCAGCAGTACCTTGTCAGCACCTTCCCCAAATTAATGATAAATCAGAGTTCCATTTTATTTCCTTAATTAATTCCCATTAATCAAGTTGAACAACAAAGATCTGAAAACTTGAAGTGTTTTTCACTATTATGTAAAAATCAGGTTCTATGATTTCTACAAGGTGAATAAATGTATGGTGTTCAAAAACTAAAATAAAACTAAATTCTTAATCTTCACAATAAAAGTATTAAATAAAATTGAAATACAACTTTTAAGATAATTATTAAACTTCCTGAACCATCAGACCTTTACTAGAAGTCCATGAGCTGTCAAATTATTTTTCCAATAGAAGATTTTTAGGCAGTCAAATTGATTTTCCTAACAAAAATGCTAATAGAGGGGGCCGGCGATATGGCATAGCGGGTAAAGCCACTGCCTGCAGTGCCGGCATCCCATGTGGGCGGCGGTTCAAGTCCTGGCTGCTCCACTTCTGATCCAGCTCTCTGTCATGGCCTGGGAAGGCAGTAGAAGATGGCCCAAGTCCTTGGGCCCCTGCACCCACGTGGGAGACCTGAAGGAAGCTTCAGGCTCCTGGCTCCTGTCTTCGGATCGGCACAGCTCAAGCCAGCTCAAGCCATTGCGGCCAACTGAGGAGTGAACCAGCAGATGTAAGACCTCTCTTTCTCTCTCTCTGCCTCTCCTTCTCTCTCTGTATAACTCTTTCAAATAAATAAAAAATGCTAATAGAAGAAATGGAAAGTTAAAATAATCACAAATTCAATAGTCAGAGCTGGCTTCACAAAACCACTGCCAATTTATGTGGATATCTGCTTGGTATGCATAAAAAGCAGGCTTTCAGTGATTCCAGAGGGTTTATTATTCATCACTGAAAAACACAAGATTTTGAATTATATTAATTACATTTACCTCACAATTTGATGATGCTTCTTTAAATGGTAGGTATGACAATTAGTGAGTGGGTTATGACCATAAATGAGTTATGGTATCAATCTAGTAGGTACCGACTAACCAACATGTGTTTGTGTATGTGTGCACGTGCACACACATACACACCTTTTGGCATATAAAAATGTAATGTATTGCTTGTTAAACTTTTGTCAGTTTTCTTTATGGGTGAACGGGTCTCAAAGTATATTTCTTATTGTCAATAGCACTTTACAAAAAGCTCAGGGAAGAATGCAGTATTTTTACTTAGGAGCAAGTGGTGAAGATGGCAAGGCATCACATGTATGATGGACACTCTGCATAACCCCATTTTCTGAAGCAGCGGCCAGAAAACCTGCACAGAAGTGCACAGAAGTGACCCAGTGTGATTGCTACGTGACTGCCCATCTTTGCCTTGTCTTCCACTTCCTCTTTAGTTGAGACGATTTCAGAAACCAGAGCTGCTAATGTTTAAGTTAAGGAATACAAATTATTTGATTCAAGTTTTCATTTGTTCTGTCCTGGACTGATAAATATCATAATCACTCTGAAAATCTTGTGAACAACAGCCTGATTTGCAAAATCACCTTAGCTGATCTCTCTCTCTAATCTTTACCCACTTCCCTCCCTTTGAGAAATGGCTCTATGAGAATTTGGACTGGATTTGTCAAAGGTGAACAGAAGATATATTTCCCTTAGGAACCTAAATACCTTGCTCATGTAAGAGGCTGATGGTAGGTCTTCCAGCTGAGCGGGAATGAACATTTCTGTTTAACAACAACAAAATTCCTTTTAATGCTTTTATATCTAAAAAGTATTATTTTTGTTCTATTAAAATAATTTAGAGAAAAAGAAATGCAGTGCTCCATTTTAGGAGGCGTCTAATTGCTCTATAGCTATTAACACAGAAAGATAATTAACCTACAAAGGCAAATTTAGTCTTTTGGCTAATTGGACTTGTTTGATTAGGACTTGTCTTTGCTCTTCCTTCTGTTCATCAGTGCCAGCAAATCTGGGGGTGAAATCTAGTCCAACCTATAACAAGAAATCAAAGAGAGTTACAGATTTAGGATTTAATGAATCCCCAAAGAGATATGATGGATCAGTGATGTCCAGTAGAAATATAATGAGTACAGTGAACCACATGTATAACTTTATGCTTTCTAGGGCCCCCATTAAAATAGTAACAAGCAAAAGATGAAATTAAGTTTAATGTACTTTATTCCAAATATCATCTCAAAATATAATTAATATAAGAAATCGAGTTGTTTTACATATATAAATACATATTACATATGCATACATATGTGTGTCTGTATGTAAACTGTGTGTTCTATACTTCTAGCACATCTCACTCTGGAGTTGCCACATTCCAAGGGTTCAGTAGCTACAAATGGCCACCACAGCAGAGAGAGTACAGATTACAGATGACTGCTTCTCCTGAAACTATTTGGCATATATTCTATGATCCACATATTTGATTTAAGTGTTAGCCTTACCTTATATCTTTAATTAGAAATGGAATTTATTACCAAGTGATAAAAATACTTCACAAGTGTTTTTAATTACAAACTCTAGCCCATTTAAGTATATTTCTAGATTATTTATGAAGAATCATATATACTATTTTTGCTAACCAGAGCAATGACTCATATTTATGCAAAAAAAGCTGCATATTTAGAAATGACAGTAGTTTTCCTTCATATGGTAAGCCTTCCATTGCTCCATCCCTCAGCTCTCTGCTTATCAAGGAAATTATCAGTCAGTTGAAGGTGAAGATCATTACTCAAGTCAGTTATAATCCTCAGTCCAGAGCTAAGGAGTATGTTCCTATACCACAGGGAGGTCTATACTAGAAGTTGTTTGATTAGCTAAAGAGTGTTTACCTCTCCAATTGCCAATAAGCGATCCTTATAACGCTCAATAATAGGCAAAGCCACCTCCAAATCCTGGAAGAAAGCAAAGTAAATTTGTTAAAATGGAAGGAGAAAGAAGCCGGTATTTCATGAGCTTATATTTTATGCCACAGTTTATGCTACGTTGGTGCTTTATTCACAGTTACTCCATTTAACTAGTCAAAGAACTAGGAATGCTAACCCTTCTATAAAGGTGAGTACCTCTCTATGTAAACTTGAGTACAAACATACTCCATTGTTCATTCAGGTTTTAAGAATGTAACTTTTAACAAAGACTGTCACTTAAATGTTGCCTGTTGTTTAGGAGATATTTCCTGTCAGGCTGTGTGACTTGGGTTTCCTGGAACAGTTGAGAAAGATGAGTAACTTAGATTTCCTGGAATAGCTGGGAGAGGGAGAGAGAGAGCCACCTGGTGGTCACATTTGCATGTGAGTTTTTGAAATAGCATCGTGTTACCCTCTCAGGTATGGTGGTATTGGCTTATGAGTTTATAATAGTAGCATACTTCCTTTGTACTCTTTTCATTAATTTCTTGTGTTTTTATAGTCCTGTTTGTCCTAATGGGTTCACAATATAAACAATGCATATCACAGACATGCTTGGTTGTTAGGTTTTGAAGTAGCTGTGTACCATTAGTTTTACAGATATTCCTTTTACACTTAAAAGAATTTGCCCTCTTTTGGATCCCATCTAAGGCAGAAGAAAGACAAACATACAGAAAATTGCCTTTATATACCTTGTAACCTACTTTGCATTTCAGTTTCAGGATATGTAAATTGAAAAAGTACTTCTATTGAGAATAACCAATTAGAGTGGATTAAAAAATGGAGTTAGAGGCCTGTGCTTTGGCTTAGTAGGTTAACCTGTGGCCTGCAGAGCTGCCATCCTACATGAGTGCCCGTTCGAGTCCTGGATACTCCACTTCTGATCCAGCTCCTTCCTATGGCCTGGGAAAGCAGTGGAAGATGTCCCAAGTCTTTGGGCCCCTGCACCCACATGGGAGACCCAGAAGAAGCTCCTGGCTCTGTCTTGGCATGGCCCTGGCCATTGCAGCCATCTGGGACATGAACCAGTAGATGGAAGATCTCTGTCTCTCCTTCTCTCTCTAATTCTACCTTTCAAATAAATAAATAAATCTTTTTTAAAAATGTGAACTTACAGCTACGTGATTAAAAAAAAGAAAAGGGAGTTAAATCAGATAATAGAGGAACAGAAGGAGCTTTTGTGATTATGCCTTGAGAGAGATAAATATGAGGGGGAGTAAATGAAGATCTCTAGGGGGTCGGTGCTGTAGCATAGTGGGTAAAGCCACTGCCTGCAGTGCCGGCATCCCATATGGATGCCAGTTTGAGTCTCGGTTGCTCTACTTCTGATCCTGCTCTCTGCTATGCCCTGGGAAAGCAATGGAACATGGGCCAAGTCCTTGGGCCCCTGCACCCATGTGAGAGACCTGGAAGAGGCCTCAGGCTCCTGCCTTTGGATCAGTCCAGCTCTGGCCATTGTGGACATTTGGGGTGTGAACTAGTGGATGGAAGACCTCTTTCTGCCTCTGCCTCTCTGTAATTTTGCCTTTCAAATACATAAATAAATCTTTTTAAAAATTAATTAATTATTATTATTTTTTTTTTTTTAATTTTTGACAGGCAGAGTGGACAGTGAGAGAGAGACAGAGAGAAAGGTCTTCCTTTTGCCGTTGGTTCACCCTCCAATGGCCGCCACAGCTGGCGCACTGCGGCCGGCGCACCGCGCTGATCCGATGGCAGGAGCCAGGTGCCTATCCTGGTCTCCCATGGGGTGCAGGGCCCAAGCACTTGAGCCATCCTCCACTGCACTCCCTGGCCACAGCAGAGAGCTGGCCTGGAAGAGGGGCAGCTGGGACAGAACCGGCGCCCCGACCGGGACTAGAACCCGGTGTGCCGGCGCCACAAGGCGGAGGATTAGCCTAGTGAGCCGCGGTGCCGGCCCTTTTTTTTTTTTAAAATTTTATTTATTTATTTATTTTTTGACAGGCAGAGTGGACAGTGAGAGAGAGAGAGACAGAGAGAAAGGTCTAATGGACTTACTGAAGCAGAATCAACATTGTTATGAGGATCTGAGAGTATATGACCCTGGTTATCATGGAAGCTGTCTGACAAGAAGCTGCGCAGGTTAAACAGTTGTCAGGCAAAGCTCTTCCCACATTAAACATCTGAACTATTGCATCTCTGGCCCTCAGAGGGACTGGAGCAGTAGCAGCAATTACCCAGGAGATGTCTGACACTAAGAAAGTCTGAGTCAGAAAGAAATGGCACACTTGGATGAAGAACAGATATAGGAAACAGCATGCCTCTTGCAATACATATTATCTCATGAAAAAATATATATTTACAGTGAGACTGTTTAAATTACTAATAAAATGGATCTGGAAGCTTTTGGCAAGTCAAAGGGAAACAGAAATTAATAGTAGGATATAATTCATATTACTTATTTAATATGTACAAGTACATTCATTTGTGTAGAGTATCATTCTATTTTAGTAGATATAAAAATATCTATATTGTCAGCTAGGTCTATTACTGATCTCAGTTCTATTTCTACTTCCTCTATAAGGCCTCAAGTTCCTTAACAGCTAATGGTTCTATTATGTCTTTTATTTTTTTTAGGAGCCTTGACACCATACCTCATGTTGTGGTAATACTATTATGCACTTATTTGTGATTTACAAGGGAGGAAACTGAAACTTGGCCAAGTTAAGTGACATGATGCAGCTCACAGAAGCCTGTAGGCCAGTGTCTGCCTTCAAAGCCTATGCTGTCTCTACCATGCTGCTGAGAGAAGACAAAAAGGGAGGGAGTGCGGAGAAGAGATTTGTTCTGAGCCATTTCAAGTAATTACAATACATTTTTTAAATTAAAGGCTGTTTAGTCTTCAGAGTCTTCAGAATGAGGGTCAGGAGTTTCACAGCAATGAGTGAAGTAAGGCAAGCAGGGACACAGACAACTGGAGAGCACAAGCTGTCTTCAGGAGGCAGCAGATGGGGACCAGTGAATTATAGTTCACCACAGTATCCCTAATGCCTAAACTGTGCCTGGCCAAAACAGGTATTGAATGAATGAGTGATTTTAGGACCATGCTAAAAGATATTTGTGATGCTGGGCAATTCATTCTACAAATCAAGTTAATTTAATAAGAGCTTACTATGCATATAGCTTTGTGCCACACAATGTGGATGGTTCTATAGATGCAACAAAGTAGACTTCCTGCTTTAAAGGAGTTTATAACCTAACACATATAGAAAAGGTAAGCTGTGGTATGGACTACAAGTACAATCGGAATAAAATAGGGCTAACTATTTGTTAGTTTGTTCTAGGGCTATCCTGAAATTTGATGAGTTCATTTCTGCTGTGAGAATCAAGAACCTACAAATTATTGGCATATTAATTACTTTTCTAAGTCAAACAGTCCTATCAGTTCTACATTCTTGCCAAATAGATGCCAAATCTACTCCTCTTTACTTCCACTTCTATCACTCTGGTCCAATCTGCCATTATTTCTCTTGTGGACTACTACATTAGCCTTATTCTCCCTTTTTCCTTTTTTGCCCTCTTAAAAATTCATTCTATACACTATAGCCAAGGGAGCTTTTATACATAAGCCACATGTTATCACTCCTCATTTTAAAAGTTCCATTGCATGTATACTACATTCCAACAAGATGCTGTATGAGATCTCTGCCCGATCCCTCTGACCCTGTCATCAACACTTCCCCCTTCTCTCTTGCTACATCAGTCTTGTTTCTGTTTCTTGACCACATCAACCTTGATCCTACTTCAGAACCTTTGTGATTCGTTGTTTCCTTTGCCTACAACACTCTCTCCTCTCTTTGCATAGCCAGTTCCTTTGTAGTATTCAGGTTGCAGCTCATTTGTCACTGCCTCAGAGATGCCTTCCCTTACAATACTATCTGAAAGCCAGCATCCACAATCCCTGTCAAATAATCTTGTTGTATTGTCCTCAAAGCACTTACTGTTATTTTAAAGTTTTTCTGTTAGTGTGTTGTTGACTGTTTGCCTGTCCCATTTAGAATCCAGCTTTCTTGAAACAGGTCTCTAGTGCTTAGAGCAGTGGCTGGCATGCAGTGAGCTCAGCAAACCCTAGCTGACTCACTACACTAATGCCTATTGATGTAAATCTCTAAATAAATTAAAGAAGTGCTGCCATGATTGCCAACATGTTGGGAATTGTGACTTTCTTGAAGTTTAGCTAATTTTTAGCATACTCAACAACTCAGGAGAGCAATAGGGTAAGCACTTTCACTTGAAGTGAATTAAAAGTAATTTTGTTTTGCAATAAACAGAACTATCCAAGTTATCTTAAAATAGGACTAGAGCTATATTATTATATAAAAATAAGCCCCTGTATTAATTTATTCATAGGTTACAAATAGTCATTACTTTTTTGAAATGGACCTATCAACCCATATATTACAAGAAAACCATATTCTCCTGATGCTGAGTCAGGAGACAAGGATGAAATACAAGAAATATTGACTACTGTGAGTCAGTGATATCTTGTGGGTAGGTTGATTTTAGAGAAAATATAAAATCAATAGAATTTAACAGATTTAAGTAGCACTTGAGTAGTGACGGTTCCACTTTCAAAGAAGTCACTACTTACTTGAACTATTCTGTTCCCTTGTAGTAAGGCACACATGAATTTCTATTTTTCTTTGGATATTTTTTATCACGTTTTATGCCAAAGCAATGTGACCATAGGGCAAAAACTAAAAAAAAAGTCACACATATTTCTACCCGGCAATTAGAATTACTTTCAATTCTATATTTTTCTCTTTAGTCTTTTCCTTATAGAATATATTTTCACATGATGTCATTCATAGTGAATAAATCCTTTGGTATCCTTTTCTTTCTCTATACCAAACTGTAAACATTTCCCATGTATTACATAAACCACTGATTCCTGGGGCTGGCATTGTGGCACAGTGGGTTCAGCCACTTGTAACACCAGTGTCCCATACAGGACTGCCAGTTTGAGTCCTGGCTGCTCCACTTCCAACCAGCTTCCTGCTAACTGTGCTTGAGAATGTAGTGGATGATGGGCCAAAGGCTTGGATTCCTACTACCCATGTGGGAGACCCTGATGGAGGTCCAGGTTCCTAACTTCAGCCTGGCTCTGTCTGGGCTGTTGTGGCCCTCTGGGGACTGAGTCAGTGGGTGGAAGATATCTCTCTCTGTCTCTCCCTCTCTGTAACTCTTCCTTTCAAATAAATAAATCTTTTAAAAAATTGACTCTCCATTTTACATAAACACATGATTTAATTCTACAAGTTAACCAATGGTTCCTTTATTTCTTTAGTTCTAGGTTTCCACTTTTTTCTCTATTATAAATAATGTTGCAACAAATATCTTTGTGAAAGAAAGTATTTTCCTTTTCTTTTTTTTTTTTTTTTCCTTTTTTGGATTATTTGCTTAGTATACAAAATGAAAAGGAGGTTTATTGAGTCAAGTCAGGCATTATTATCTTTTGCGGTTCTTATTTGATATGACTTACCTTCAATGTGACACTTCTCTGGTCTTCTGATGGCAGTTCCTGGACTGGGTGAACACCCAAACACGGCAGGACAAATCCATTATACCTAAAAGCATAGAACAAATTAAGAAAGAAGGGATAACAGACTAATAGACTACAATGCTACTCTAAAGAACAAATAGGGGGCTGGCACTGCGGCTTAGAAGGTTAAGCCTCTGCCTGCAGTACTGGCATCCCATTTGGGTGCTGGTTCGAGTCCCGGCTGCTCCACTTCCTATCTAGCTCTCTGCTAATGCACCTGAGAAAGCAATGGAAGATGGCCCAAGTGCTTGGGCCTCTGAACCCACGTGGGAGACCCTGAAGAAGCTCCTGGATCTTGGCTCCTGGCTTCGACCTGGCCCAGCCGTGGCTGTTGTGGCCATTTGGGAAGTGAACAGGGAAAAAAAAAAGCAAATAGAAAAGAATCTCTTTTTAGGGCTATGTTAATATGCTTTATCCTCCTTATTTTTTTTAGTATAAAATAATCTGACATCATAACCATGTCATAATTAGCAATTCTTTAAAATTTTAAACTTTATTATTTATTTGAAAGGCAGAGAAAGAGAGAGAGACAGAGAGGGAGAGACAGAGATTGATTTTCCATCTGCTGGTTCACTCCCCAAATGCCTGCAACAACCACACCTGAACCATGCTGATGTCAGGAGCCCAGAACTCAATTTGGGTCTCGCATGTGGGTGGCAAGAACCCAAGTACTTGGACCATCACCCATTGCTTCCCAGGGTGGGCATTAACAGGAAACTGGAATTGGAAGTTCAGTTGGGACTCGAACCCAGACACTACATTATGAGATACAGCCATCCCAGGCAGCATCTTAACCCCTAAGCCAAATGCCCACCCCATCAACTCTTAAAAATCTTAATTAGGACTAGTACCTTTCTGAAAGTTGCATAATCTTTTCAAATTCTCCTGAATGTTCAGCAACTGCCACAAGGGCCACAACGTTGACCTAAGAGAAAGATAAAAACAATGGAATCCTAGATAATATACACATTTAATATAAATTAAATGAAACTATATGGCTTTCTGTGCCTTTTTAGTTATCTTTGCTTACCCATGCTCCATCAATAGAATCATAATGGCTACCAGTGGGTATTTACTGTGCTTCAGGCCCTGTATACAGTAACTATTATCTCATTTAATCTACACAAATCTATGAGATAGGCACTGTTATAATACACTGTGGATTATAACAGGAGACAAAGGTTTTTTTTTTAATATTATTTATTTGAAAGAGTTACAGAGAGAAGAGACAGAGATATAGATTGTCCATCTGCTGATTTACTCCCCAAATTGCTGCAATGGCTGGGGCTGGAGTTTCACCCAGGTCTCCCACGTGGGTGCAGGGGCCCAAGCATTTGGGCCATCTTCCCAGGTGCATTAGCAAGGAGCTGGATGGGAAGTGGAATAGCTGGGTCTTGAACTCCCCATATGAGATGCCAATGTCGCAGGCAGCAGCTTTACCTGCTATACCACAATGCTGGCCCCAAGAGACAGGGTTTTGAATGGAGTCAAATAACTTGCTCAAGGTCACTAGGCTTGTTACCTACAAAGTCCACCTCCTAATTAAGCTGCCACAGTGAAAATTGGCTATATATAAAAATGTGCTGGCAATGATTTCTGGCTCTATCACTTTCTGGGAAGACCATAAAATGATAGTTACAGTGAAGTTCACAAGTGCTTCTTAAAATAAGCAATTTGTTTCCAGACAAATCAAAATGTTTCAGGAAACATTTACAATATATCCAAGGTCTTCATAACAATGTGAATCTAAGAACTGACAGATGGACTGATCCGTTCCATAGTTTGGTAGGCACAGTGACTGTGGGAACACATTTTGAATTCAGACTAAACAGCCTCTATCACTTCATAGTATGTGTCGCTTATGTCTAGGTCCTTGTCTCCTCATAGATCAGCGGGGAATGGTGGGCTACGAAACAGTAACTTCCTCAGAAGGTTGTTGTGAAACATTAAATGGGATAAAGTTCAGAAAGGGCTGAGCTCAGTGGCTGGCACACTGTAAACATTTCACCCATGCTTATTATTGACTCCTGAAACAACACCAGCATAGTATTTCTAAATTTCAAGTTCTTTTTACCTTGAAATTACAGAGAAAAGAAAGGGCAATTACATGGACTTACCTTCTTGGCTTCCTCTAACACATCATCCAGATCCTAAGACATGTAGAAGTTATCACAATTACTATGGATGCAAAAGTAACTGTGAATAACAATGTATATGGTAAGGCCCCACAGCAAATGACAATGACAACAAGGAACAGGGTGGCAGAACGTGAGGACTCTATAGAGACCGGCCCACCTCTCATTTACTCTTAGTCTCACTAAAGTCTGGCTTCTGTATTCCACTGAAATAGAAAACTCCATTCTCAAATATAAAGGACTTTGCTCTATCTTCCTCCACCCATCAGCAGTATTTGAAACCACTCACTTGCTTATTTCCTCCTTCTTGAAGTATTTTCCACTTTCAGCTTCTGCAACATCACTCTAACAGCTACTTTTTAGTCTCCACAACTGGCTGTCCCTCCTCTTTCTGACTTCAGGACCGTCTGCTCCTTTCTCTACTCTTGAGGTAAGTGGTCTCTCCTGTCGTCGCAGGTTCAAATGTCATCATGTGGATTCCCCAATTTTTACCTCTAGCTCCTAACTCTCTCCTGAACCCATGATTCATATTTAAAAATAACTAGACCTATGACACCTCCATTTGGATGCAATCAGACTCCCCAACATGTGCCAAACATAAGTCTTTATTTTCTCCCCACAAATCTATTCCTTCTGCCTACCTCGCCACCCCCACCCCAAACCTGTTTTTCCTCCCCTCACCACCATCTTTCCATAGCACAAGCCAACATTCCGAGTCATCCTTGCTCCCTCCCTTACCTCAGCTCGTCACAGTCAACTCCCCAGCACGTACTGCGTGTTCTATCTCTTCAATATATCCTGAATCCATTTCAAACTCCTTTGCTATCCTCATGGTACCAACCACCACCATCTCTTGTCTGTATATTGCAAAAGCCTACTACTGGGTCTTCTAACTTCCAGTCCTCTCCTCTATTTGCCCCACAGCAACAAATATGGTCTGACAATGGTTACCAGACTTTTGTCACTCTCTTCCAAAACCCCTTCAATGGATCTGCACGGTGAGTCTAAGGCAAACTCCTTCCTGACCCACCTCCAGTATCCCCTGCCAACCTCTCCAGACTCGTTTCATGGCTCTCTTTCTAGCTTATCAGGCTCATCCAGCCTTCTACCTGCAGTGTGCCAGACTCTGTGCTGCCTAGGCCTGTGACCTGTCTGCTTTCCTCTCCACCATGAGCTCATCTCCGTCTTGGTTGGCGGTTCGTCTTCCCAACCTTAAGCGGCCCCTCCTAAGAAGTTTTTCCCCTAAAAGTCACAGCCGGTCTTCCTTCTCTAGCACCAAAGTGACGTGAAACACTAACTAGTGGTGTGGCCTGAAGGGATCAACAGCCGGTCCGGGTCGGGGGCGTAGGGAAGAAAATTCCAGGTCCTGGAAGCTGCAGACAGAAGCCTCATGGAGATAGGATGCGTCACTACTAACCAGGAGCAGAAAGAAAAATCGCTATGACCGAGTCAAACGGGGAACCGGCTAGATCCCAAAAGGCCACAGACCAGAGCTTGGGGAGAATTCAGGGCTCCCTTCTAAGGGAAGAGAGAAAAAACACTTTGAGGGGGAAAGGATGGCGGCCTCCCCGCTCCCTTGAGCCCCGCCTCGCCCTCACGTACGTGGTCAAAGTCGGGGGCAGAGAGGTGGCAGTGACAGTCCACCAAACCCACGCCCGCCGCCCCCATCGCCGCTGCTGCACCCCGGGCCTAACCAGCTCCCCGAGCACGCCGGAGCCGGAACGCCGCGGCTGCGGCGGCGCAAGTTTCCGCCCGGACGCGTGCTCCTTCGAGCCGTGGGAACCCGCCTTTCCGTTTCTAGAGTCCCCGCCCACAGTTCAAACTAGAAAAATGGCGGGGGCTCCTGAAGCGGTGGTGGTCGTTCCTCCGCAGGACGAAGAGCTAGTGGCCGCCACAGCCAGCCAAGCTCCGGTCCCCGGCCCTTCCCGAGAGGACTTTCGGGTGCGCTGCACCTCGAAACGGGCCGTGACAGAAGTGCTAGAACTGTGCGGCAGCTTCATGCAAAAGCTCGGAGATGCGCTGCCGGAGGAGATTCGGGAGCCGGTGCTGCGAGACGTGCAGTGGGTACGAGCCGCGTTTGCTGCCTCTTTCTTCTCACCTCCTTCCCCACGCCCGGGGTCTCCGGGCTCAGGAAGACCCCACGCCAGGCTTCGGCAGAGTTAATGGTGCCCCAGGCTGCTGCAAAACGGGAGGACGAAATAGATGCTAATGTCAGCCGAGTATTGTTAATTACTTAGGGCAGGCGAGCTCCGTGTGTAATGTTTATGTTGAAGGAAGGGAAAACACAAAACAGGTGGAATTACTGAAAGAAAATAAGTGAACCCAGGTAGATCCAGGGTGCCACTTGGACATGCAATACTGTACAAATTAATGCGATGTTTTACGTTCTTTGGTTTGAGTTAAGCTTTAACACATGTGTGTGAGGGGAATCCTGGAAGTCAGTCACCCTGACAGCTTCTGGTCTTTCCCTTTGTCTGGCTTGGAACTTCTTGTAAACAGAGCAAAAGCATTCTCTATTAGTCTAAACTCGATAAAGAAGCTGTCTTGGTTGTAAACGTCACTAAGATCACATGTTGATCCTCATATTTCCTCTTCCTTTCTCAAAGATTTTGCAAAGCTTAGAAAACGGTAGGTTATTTGGGGAAAGACACGAGAAACTGAGGGATTGGTGCCTGTATAAGAAAGTGCACTATTTGCATGTAGGCAAAAAGTGTAAAGTTTATAGTTACAGTGTAGCGCATTTGTGAGTGTGAATGACTCCTCCGTAAACAAACGGTGAGACTAGAGGCCAAATGGAAGAAGAATGAAGAAACCCACCCGGGTTGTGATTCTGTATTCCAGTTCGAATGTCAATGGCTCTTAGATAATTCCCTCCTTGGCAGCATGACGAGAATTGAGATATACCTCAGGATATATGTGGTGTAGGGGGAGAAGGCCGTTATGTTGTCTAATGGTATAGTATGTCCTTTCTTAGGGAGTGCTAAAGTACTTAAAACATTTAATCACAGAAAAAGAGCATGCTTAACCTAATGTATCCCATTTTATGTGATCTTAAAGCGGATCACAAGATATCAGTGGAATTCATTTGTGTTTTAAACAAAGGAGTAGATATAAGGCTTTGATTATACCAATGTACCTTTTTATCTAAAGCTGTATAATGAGTATAGTGGCATATATTTTTTAAAAAGTATTGATGCAGGGCCGGTGCTGTGGCACAGCAGATAAAGCTGCCGCCTGCAGTGCCGGCATCCCATATGGGCCCCGGTTCGAGTCTCTACTGCTTCGCTTCCGATCTGGCTTTCTGCTGTGGCCTTGGAAAGCAGTGGAGGATGGCCCAGGTCCTTGGGTCCCTGCACCCGTGTGGGGGACCCAGAAGAGGCTCCTGGCTTTGGACTGGCATAGTTCTGGCCATTGTGGCCATCTGGGGAGTGACCTTTCTCTCTCTCTCTGCCTCTCTGTAACTCTGCCTTTCAAATAATAAATAAAATGAAAATCTTAAAAAGTATTGATGCAACCATGCAATATAACAAAGACAGTTTGCATTTTCAGATAATCCTTGAAAATCCATAAAGTAGAAATTTTACTTTATAAAATGTAGGATTTGTATCTTAACTCATAGCTATCAATCACTTGATTTATGCTTATTTTTAATTATACAGATGGTACAGAGTACATGCTCATTGTAGAAAAGTCAAACAATAGCCTAGAACAAAAGTCTGCTTTGAATTCCCCTTCCTCATCCATCTTCCTAGAGATAACTTAGTATTTTGGAGAGTAGTTGAGGGCTGTAAACCTTCTATACCCCCTTTTTTGTTTTTGTTTGCTTGTTTGTTTACATTAATAGAGTCTTGCTGATGAATTGTTATCCAACTGCTTTACGTTTTTTTGTTTTGTTTTTGTTTTATTTATTTATTTTGAAAGAGTTCCAGAGCAAGAGAGGGAGAGAAAAGTGAGCGAGCACTCTTCCATCCACCAGTTCACTCCCCAGATGGCCGTAACAGCCAGCACTGGGCCATGCTGAAACCTGGAGCCAGAAGCTTCATCCAGGTCTCCTACATGGGTGGTAGGGGCCCAAACACTGGAGCATACTTCTTTTCCCAGGATGTTAGCTGGGAGCTGGATCAGAAGTGGAGCAGTTGGGACGCAAATTGGCACCCATGTGAGATGCTAGTGTTATAGGTCGTGGCTTTATCTCCTGTGTGTCATAATGCTGGCCCCACATTGTTTTTTGATTTTTGGAGTTTTTTGTTTGTTTTAGCCAAATATGTCTGGCTGTTACATGTTCTTCATTCTTTTTCGGTCCTACATGGTATGTATGTGTTGTTTATTTAATTAATTTTCTACTTTTGGATTTAAGTCTTTTTCCCCTCAAAGTTTCATTATTTCAGAACTGAAGTGAATATTCCCACTAATCCTCTTTGTGTTTTTGTTAAGAGTAGTCCTTTAAGATACATTGTTAAAATGTGCAAGAGAAATTTAATAGTACTGCCAAATTCCTTTAGTCCTCTTTTTTTTTTTTCCCCCAGGATTTATTTATTTATTTGAAAGACAGAATTACAGAGAGGCAGAGGAAGAGAGAGGGAGAGAGAGACAGAGGTCTTCCATCTGCTGGCTCACTCCACAGATAGCTGCAATTGCCAGAGCTGCACTGATGCTGATCTGAAGCCAGGATCCAGGAGTTTCTTCCTGGTCTCCCATGCAGTTGCAGGGGCTCAAGGACTTGAGCCATCTTCTGCTGCTTTCCTAGGCCAAAGCAGAGAGCTGGATTGGAAGTAGAGCAGTTGGGACTCAAACTGGCGCCTGTAAGGAATGCCAGCACCACAGGCAATGGCTTTTACCCACTACACCACAGTGCCAGCCCCCTTTAGTCCTTTTTAAAATAATGTATTATGAACATTCTCAACAAAAATAGACTAGTACAGGGGGTTCCCCATGTGATCCATCACCAAGTTCAATAATTATCAAAATTTTCATTTCAAAGCAAATATCAGATTTCATGTCCTTGCATCCCAACACACTAGAGTATACATCTCTTAAAAAAATCGTTATTTAGGGTCGGCGCCGTGGCTCAACAGGCTAATCCTCCACCTTGCGGCACCGGCACACTGGGTTCTAGTCCCGGTTGGGGCGCCGGATTCTATCCCGGTTGCCCCTCTTCCAGGCCAGCTCTCTGCTATGGCCTGGGAAGGCAGTGGAGGACGGCCCAAGTGCTTGGGCCCTGCACCCGCATGGGAGACCAGGAGAAGCACCTGGCTCCTGCCTTCAGATCAGCGTGGTGTGCCGGCCGCGGCGGCCATTGGAGGGTGACCCGACGGCAAAGGAAGACCTTTCTTTCTGTCTCTCTCTCTCACTGTCCATTCTGCCTGTCAAAAATTTAAAAAAAAAATTCGTTATTTATAATGTAGGAATTAGTTTTATTTATTTATTTTATATGAAAGGCAGAGCAATACACACACATACACACACACACTCAGAGGCAGAGAAAGACCGATCTTCCATCTGCCGGTTTACTCCCTGAATGCACACAACTGCTGAGGCTGGGCCAAACTGAAGCCGGAGCCAGTAACTCCATCGGGGTCTCTGATATGGGATGACAGGGACCCAAATCCTTGAGTCATCACCTGCTGCCTCCTAGGGTAACATTAGCAGGAAGCTGGATGGGAAATGAAGCTGGTGTTACACCCAGCACATGGGGTGCAGGTGTTGCATGCAGTGGCTTAACTGCTGTACTACAGTGCCCATCCCAGTTTTACTTTAAGCATGTGTTATTTTCCCTGTTGTTAACATTGGTATTCAGCAGCATATATGGTATGTGTTCTCCTGGGATTTCATTAATCCCAAATTTGTTAGCTTTTATTTAGGAAGTACATTTTTTATTTGTTTTTAAGAGTAATCTGAAATTTTGCATCACGTTTTATCATAGGTAGTATGGTGACAATCATAGTTAAAATATGTAGAAATCATAATTGAAATGGAATCTTCATTGAAAAGAATAAAGACTAATAGGCCATTCTGCTACTTTATATATCCTCTGTTACAAATCTAATATTTTGCCAAAATGTTTGCATTTAGTATTTAGTGACTTGACAACTGTGAATTTATTACAGACTTTTGAATCAGCTGTGCAGGAGAATGTCAGCATTAATGGGCAAGCATGGCAGGAAGCTTCAGATAATTGTTTTATGGGTATGTGACGACTTTCCCTTCTAATCATTTGAGTTATTTTGAATGCTGTTTTTAATCTCTATGTTCAGTGTTACTTCTTAAAAAATTCTCTATTTGAGCCGGCGCCGTGGCTCAATAGGCTAATCCTCCGCCTTGCAGTGCTGGCACAGTGGGTTCTAGTCCCAGTCGGGGCACGATTCTGTCCCGGTTGCCCCTCTTCCAGGCCAGCTCTCTTCTGTGGCCAGGGAGTGCAGTGGAGGATGGCCCAAATGCTTGGGCCCTGCACCCCATGGGAGACCAGGAGAAGCACCTGGCTCCTGGCTTAGGATCAGCGCATTGCGCCGGCCACAGTGCGCCGGCCGCGGCGGCCGTTGGAGGGTGAACCAACGGCCAAAGGAAGACCTTTCTCTCTGTCTCTCTCTCTCACTGTTCACTCTGCCTGTCCAAAAAAAAAAAAAAAAAAAAAAAAAAGCTCTATTAGGGAACTAAAAGGAGAAACCTAATATTGAAGATTTCTGAAGTCATAATCAAGGCTAACACAGTTGGTACCTTGATCCACCTGGATTTGTGGTATTTTAATTGGGGTTTTCATCTGACTAATCTTCAAACTACCTTTGTCAGTTTATCGGAAAATACTATTGAAGTATCCCCAAATTAAAAAACAGGCCCAGAGAATTCTTGTAATTTCTTGTGAAGCCAGTGGTATTTTTGCAAGTGATCCTTTGAGTGAATAGTGAAGTACCCTTTGAGGCTTGAAGTTTGTGTGAATACCATGTAAAGATGACATTACGTATTTGCAGAAGGCTTCTTAGTAAGACAGAACACTTTCTTGGTCTAAAGAAGACTTGATTCTACCCTAACTGATGGTGTTGACACATTTTGAGAAACTGCAGTTTTAATAGAAACAGAATGGTTTATGTAGAAAGGAAATGATTTAGTAGAAAAGGAATGGTTTGTATGAGAAGAAAGGCAGAATTCCCCTGTGCTCTTACAGCACCGTACAGTGAAAGGTGATCCTAACAAAAGCTCCAGTGTCTGGCATGTCCCCATGGTGGTACTACAAAGATCTGACTAACATAGCTTGGTATCACTACTTGATGTCCAAATTGTCCAGTTTATAACCTTGGACTCATTCCCAACCACGACACCAGGCAACTCTGTGTGGTTATAGTTTTTCTTTGCAACATTAAGATAATACTTTGCCCAGAAGAATTCATTGTCCCTTCCTTAGAACTATTGTATTTGTCTCCACAAAGACACCAAAATTTACTTTTTGTTTTCTGTATTAAAGAGTAACACAGCAACACTGGGGGCAGGCATTTGGCCTAGCAGTTAAGGCACTGGTGAAGATGTCCCATGTTAGAGTGTCTAGGCTCTGTGCTCAGCTCCTCTCCCTACTCAGACTTCCTGCTAATGCAGACCCTGAGAAGCATGGTGATAGCTTAGGTGACTGGCTTGCTTCCACCCACATGGGGCATTGCCCCAGCCAGAGACATTGCAGGTATTAGGTAGGGGGTGGGGGGCGTGAGTCACAGATGGGGGCACTTGGATAGTTTCTCTCTCTCTGTCTTCCCCAACCTCTCAAGTAAATTAATTAAAATTGAAGGCTTTAGAGGTATGTATTTGGCCTAGCAGTATGTTCTCAACTCTTAGTTTGGCACATCATAGGCACCCATAAAATATTTGCTAAAATATTTTTGCTAAAATATTTGCTCAGATTTGTTTTTACATTTTAATTTTGCAGCTATATCATAAGGTAGTGTCAAGAAATCATTTTATCCAACACACAAAAAAATTTAGCTGGGTGCCTTTTTGTTTTTTTAACTAATTTTAAAATAGCACACTATTCTTTTCAGGCTAGTAGTTTCACTGTTTTGATGACTAGATTAAAATTCAGCCATTCAGGGTCTGCGTTGTGGCATAGTGGGTAAAGCCACCGCCTTCAGTGCCGGCATCCCATATGGGCGCTGGTTCAAGTCCCTGCTCTATTTCCAATCCAGCTCTTTTCTGTGGTCTGGGAAAGCATTACAAGATGGCCCAGGTCCTTGGGCCCCTACTCCCATGTGGGAGGCCCGGAGGAAGCTCCTGGCTCCTGGCTTCAGATTGGTGCAGCTCCAGCCATTGCGACCATTTGTGGAGTGAACAAGCGGATGGAAAAGACCTCTCTCTCTCTGGCTCTCCTTCTCTCTCTGTAACTCTGAGTTTCAAGTAAATAAATAAATCTTTAAAAAAAAATTTAGGTTGGTACCGCGGCTCACTAGGCTAATCCTCCACCTGCGGCACCGGCACCCTGGGTTCTAGTTCTGGTTGGGGTGCTGGATTCTGTCTCAGTTGCTCCTCTTCCAGTCCAGCTCTCTGCTGTGTCCTGAGAAGGCAGTGGAGGATGGCCCAAGTGCTTGGGCCCTGCACCCGCATGGGAGACCAGGAGGAAGCACCTGGCTCCTGGCTTCAGATTGGCGCAGCGCTGGCCGTAGCAGCCATTTGGGGGGTGAACCAACGGAAGGAAGACCTTTCTCTCTGTCTCTCTCTCACTGTCTAACTCTGCCTGTCAAAAAAAAAATTTAGAAATTCAGTATTCAGAGTAAAAAGTGACTTTCCTATAATACCCTCAAGAAATTGATTTAGGTGGGTTTAAGGAATATTTCTTACATGAATGAAAGACCTATCTGATGTACTTCATTAATCTTTACCTAATATGAAGTATATGCTGATGTGTATCTACAGTTTCTCAAAAATTTTTTAAAAAATTTATTTATTATAAAGGCAGAATTGCAGAGAGAGAGGAGACAAAGATTTTTGATCTGCTGGTTTATTCCCCAGATGACCATAATGGCCAGGGCTGGGCTGGGCTAAAACCAGTAACCAGGAGCTTCTTCCAGATCTCCCATGTGGGTGGCAGAGGCGTAAGTACTTAGGCCATCTTTTGCTGCTTTTCCAGGCCATTAGCAGGGAGCTGGATCAGAAGTAGAGCAGCCAAGACACAAACTGGGACCCATAGGGGATGCTGGTGTCATAGACAGCAGCTTTTGGGCTATGCCACATTGCTGGCCCCTCAAAGTGTTTTTTTAAAAAATATATAATGTTTTAGACTTCTTCCTAATATTGAGTTCTTGCTTTTAAAAAAAAAATCTATTTCTTGGCCAGTGCCACGGTTCACTTGGCTAATCCTCCGCCTGCGGCACTGGCACCCTGGGTTCTAGTCCCAGTCGGGGTGCCGGATTCTGTCCCGGTTGCTCCTCTTCCAGTCCAGCTCTCTGCTGTGGCCCAGGAAGGCAGTGGAGGATGGCCCAAGTGCTTGGGCCCTGTACCCCATGGGAGACCAGGAGAAGCACCTGGCTCCTGCCGTCGGATCGGCGCGGTGCGCCGGCCGCAGCGCGCCTACTGCGGCGGCCATTGGAGGGTGAACCAACGGCAAAGGAAGACCTTTCTCTCTGTCTCTCTCTCTCACTGTCCACTCCGCCTGTCAAAAAAAAAAAAAAAAGGAGCAGCCGGGATTCCAACCAGTGTCCGTATGGGATGCTGGCACTGCAGGCAGTGACTTTACTCAGTACACCATAGTGCCGGCCCCCAAGAATATTTAAAAATAAAATTGTGTGGGTCATTTGCATTTATTTCATCTGACATGCTTTGTTCTTAGGCCCCATTCTAGAAATGAATTTGATTCCTTCTGAGTCAAAGTTTATGTATTCCTAAAGTACTCCTCAGGTGATTATTCTGCTAATGTTTGACAATGACTGTTTTAAAACATAGGAAAGCATCTGATAAAGTAGATTTAAATAAAAAGAAACTCTAAAGTCACCAGATCTTTCATTTTTTTCTTGCCATCTGTCCAGTTGAGTCCTATTTCAGATTCAGCTATTTCAAATATGCTACTGTCACAGCTTTGATTCAGCATATAATAATGTCAAAATTAGTTAGGACCCTGATATTAAGTGCCTTTTATGGTCTATTTCTTACATATTTTTATGCTCTTTCTTCCTTTTGTTATCCTGCAATCATTTAGAACTTTTCTTTGTTTCCCAAAGACTTTATCATCTTGCAAATAGTCTCCTCTTCCTAAAATGTTTCTTCCTATCACTTTTTTGCTCTACCATTTTTGGTTCAAAGGACTTAAATTTTATTTCAGGCTTAAGTGTTACCTCATTTTTAAATGTCTTAAATTCCCCAGGTAGAGTTAGTATTCTTTTTTTAAAAAAATATTTATTTTATTTATTTGAAAGAGTTACAGAGAGGGAGAGAGGAAGAGAGAGAGAGAGAGAGAGCGAGAGAGAGGTCTTCCATCCGATGGTTCACTCCCCAGATGGCCGCAATGGCCAGAACTGTGCTGATCCGAAGCCAGGAGCCAGGAGCTTCTTCCGGGTCTTCCACATGGGTGCAGGGGCCCAAGGAAATGAGCCATCTTCTACTATCTCAGGCCACAGCAGAGAACTGGATCAGAAGAGGAGCAGCCGAGACTAGAACCGGCGCCCATATGGGATGCTGGCGCTTCAGGCCAGGGCTTTAACCTGCTGTGCCACAGCGTCAGCCCCCAGAGTTAGTATTCTAATAACATTTTGTTATTCCTCTATTGCATTATCAGGTTGCTTTGTTCTGTTTCTCCTATCTAACTATGAACTCTTAGCCAGCAGTGATTGTGTTACATTCATCTTTGTGTTTCTGTGGTTTAGACCCGACTTCCCGTAGGTGCTTAATAACTTGTTCAGTGAGTAAATTAATCCCTGAAGTGAGGGCTTCCATTACTTGCCATGTTTGTTTTCTTTAATCACTTGTTTTCTGAATTGTCATATTTCCATATTTAATAGAGAAAACAAATTTTAAGCAATTTTTAGATGTTATTTTTTTTTAATTAGATTCTGACATC
Source organism: Lepus europaeus (assembly GCF_033115175.1). Taxonomy (NCBI): domain Eukaryota; kingdom Metazoa; phylum Chordata; class Mammalia; order Lagomorpha; family Leporidae; genus Lepus; species Lepus europaeus. The sequence continues at coordinate 26,879,913 of NC_084840.1, read as the reverse complement.
AAAAAACTTGAAGATCAGTTCGATGAAATCATAGTTGATTTAACAACAAAACGTAAGCAGTATCCCAGAAAGATCCTTGAATGTGTCATCAAAACCATAAAAGCACAACATGAAATTCTGGTAAGTTGATTTACGTTTAAAATGTTGTATATATTTTCTAGTTCTAAGTCATATTAGGTTTTGAGCATACCTGATGATGAAATTGGAGCTGGAAGACTGACAGTTGACTTTGTCATTCTGAGACTAGGAAGGGAAAGGAAGTTTATCTTTTAACCTTTCCATTTGTTTTGTGTTTGGCACATGGTTTGTATATTTAGTATGGAAGACTCTTTAGGTAAACTGATGGTGAAACTTGTTTGACTACTTGTTCATAACACCAAAGTTTACTTTATAAATTGTGTGTAATTTGTTTTGCTTCAAAAATCCTAACCATCTGGTTCACAAGATCAAGAAGTCAGCCTCTGCAGCCTGAGCTTTTTAGACAAGTAGAGCCCTAGGTTTATAATTCCTGTAGATAAAGTCTTGACCAACCAAATCACCTCACCCTCTTTTCAGAGTAGCATGAAATAAGTGCAAAATAAGTGAGTCCGCAAGCAGGTTAGACTTAAATCTTCCCTAGTTGAGGGGTATGGAGGTTTGCTGGTAGTAGCATTGCTCCTTGGCTGAGAAACACATGATGTCTTGGATTTTGAAGTCAACAGACTTTCACACACAAGGCAACTGGAAAGTTACTTTCTTTTCAGGAATTGTTTTAGCATAATAAAGTCCAGGCTTAATACTTTATCTAAAATATTTTATTTGTGATTTTATGAAGAAAAAATTTATAAGAAGCATGTTTCATTCTTTCTTTCATAGAAGTTAGTAAAGAAATATCCCCAAGCCTGCTTTAAAGTTTCTGCAGGAAAAACATTTGAAATGTATTTAGTTTTCAGTGTTTCTCTCCTTACCTCCCTCCTCCTAAAACAAAAGAAAAAACAAAAAGCCAAAACTAGTAATCAGCATCATTATAAAACAAAGAAAGCCAGCAGGCCTAGGTATTATACCAATGTGCTAGCTAAAAAAAAAAAAAAATGCAAAATGGATGGGGAAAGGATGCCAAAGAGCTTTTTAAATTATCTTTCCTCCTTCTTTAGATCTTTGACTCCTGCTGACTTCATGCTAGAGCCAGAAGGCTTTCCTGTTACTTTTTGCCTGAGTGATAGAATCTGACAGTAGGCCGGCGCCGCGGCTCACTAGGCTAATCCTCCGCCTTGCGGCGCCGGCACACCGGGTTCTAGTCCCGGTCGGGGCACCGATCCTGTCCCGGTTGCCCCTCTTCCAGGCCAGCTCTCTGCTGTGGCCAGGGAGTGCAGTGGAGGATGGCCCAAGTGCTTGGGCCCTGCACCCCATGGGAGACCAGGAGAAGCACCTGGCTCCTGCCTTCGGATCGGCGTGGTGCGCCGGCCGCAGCGCGCCTACCGCGGCGGTCATTGGAGGGTGAACCAACGGCAAAAGGAGGACCTTTCTCTCTCTCTCTCTCTCACTGTCCACTCTGCCTGTCAAAAAAAAAAAAAAAAAAAAAAAAGAATCTGACAGTAGTTTTGCTTCCGTTTTTCCAGAGAATCACAGGATAGTATAGGCTTTAGTGTGCTGACGTAGCTGCCTAGTCTTTTTTTTTTTTAAAAAGGTAATTTATTTATTTGAAAAAATAGAAAGAGAGAGAGAGAGATCTTTCATCTGCTGATTCACTCCCCAAATGACAGCAACAGCAGGGCTGAGCCAGATCAAAGCTAGGAGCCAGGAGTTCCAACATGGTCTCCACGTGGGTTGCAAAGGCCAAGCACTTGGGTCATCTCTGCTTCCTTCCCAGGCACATTAGTAGGAAGTTGGATGAGAAGTGAAGCAGCCAGGACCTGAACCAGCACTTCAGTATGGGATGCCAGCGTCATAAACTGCAGCTTAACTTGCTGTGCCACAATGCCAGCAAGTTTTAGGATGAAGTTTCTATGAAAATATGCATTATGAGTTTTAAACCATTATCTTAAATGAACCATGGAAATACAATCCACTCATAATTTGGAGATCACCCTGTAGTTTAAACAAAAAATTCAGTCTCTATGCTTTTATTTGCTTGATTACTTTTTCTGGTTTTTTAATGGTGCTATTTCTTAATGTATGCAGTAGGTGGCAGTAATATAAAAGATATAATAGGACTTAGTTTGGTCTGACCTTTTTTCCTCCCTTCCTTAAAGGTTTTAGAATGTGAGGGTTTTTTTCCCCCTTTCAAAGAATGGTACTATTGACTCTAGAGTATATTTGTTTACATTAGCTGAAGGAAATGTTTATTCGAGGGATTAAGTGATTAAATCTGTTTTATGTTATATTTAGAAGCAGTACCATCCTGTTGTATATCCATTGGACCTAAAATATGACCCTGATCCAGGTGAGTCAGTGCTAATTCATGGTAAAAAGGAAGCAGTGTAATGAAGCTTATAATTTGCATGAGTTTCTGATATTCTTCTGCATCAGTCAACACCAAGAGTGTCTTCTCTGATGCTTAAGCTCACTACCCATATTTAGCTCTTCACTTAGAATTGAGAGAACTTGCTGTACACCTACTGACTCAGAGTGTGCAGGGATGGGACCCTGGAATCTGAACTTTAAAATTTTTATTTATTTTATTTATTTGAAAGACAGCAATTTCCTATCCACTGATTCACTCTCCCAAATGCCTGCAACAACTGGGACTGGACTGTGCTAAAGCCAAGAGCCAGAAACTCAATCTGTGTCTCCCACATGGATGGCAGGGACTCAAGTACTTTAAGCATTAACCACTGCTGCCTCCCACAGTGCGTGTTAGCAAGAAGCTGGAATTGGAAATGGTAACAGGACTTGAACCCCGGCACGTTAAAAATATTATTCATGTGTTTACTTAGAAGGGAGAGAAAAAGAGCAGGAATCTGAAGCTTTCTCCTGACCTAGACTGTTGGAAGTCCCCACCCACAGTATAATAACTTCCCATGTCTAGATGCTATTACATGATGCATTCTTTGAATTACACCCAAAGTTACACTATTAAAGCATTGTCTCCCTGTCACTCCTCAGTGCAGTCATCTTCATAGATTTCTCATTGTTTAAAAAAATAAAAACCAAAGAGAAATTTGATGTTGAGCTTAAGAGATAAGTACACTCATTATGCCTTTGAACCCATTTCTAAAACACAGAGAACTGAGATTGATACAAACATACATGAATCATCAACAGAATTGGCATTGCTAAGAGTGTACATCATATGTATATTTTTAAATGGCTTTATTCTCACACTTTAAAATTTATTAAGTATTCTTCTATGAAACCTTTAGAATTTGCCTTTGTTAATCAAAAATGCTACTCTTGAATTATTAGGGGAAAAACTGTTAAATGGTTTATTTGTATGGAATATTTGTACTTGTGACTTTGAGTACTTTACCTTTTTTGGACTACTTTTTAACTAATCCCCCACTCTTTTCCCCAAATCTCCTAAGCCAGTGGGATGAACATGGAGGGAGAAATAACAGCATTCACTGTGCTTGATTAAAGTTGACCTAGGACCTATGCTTAACCAGATGTCATGGTTCACTAAAAAGAGGTAGTTGCTAATTAGTGGTTGACATCTACTTATTTTGGTTTTGAACAACATAAAAAGAGAAATTGAAACTTGTAGTATCATGATATACTCAAGTGTTGCTTTTTAGACACTTAATTTTCTTCTAGAAACATGGCAACATTTTTATCTTGGGAAAACAGACTTACTTAAATGATCCTTTGAAGGTGGATATGATTTTACTTCCCACCATTCTGGTTATATAGTGTTAGTAGAAAAATCTTCTGTATCATGATTCTGACTTCAAAAGTAAGCAAAGGCCGGCGCTGTGGCTCACTAGGCTAATCCTCCACCTGTGGCACTGGCACCCCAGGTTCTAGTCCCGGTTGGGGCGCCAGATTCTGTCCCAGTTGCTCCTCTTCCAGACCATTTCTCTGCTGTGGCCCAGGAGTGCAGTGGAAGATGGCCTAAGTACTTGGGCCCTGCACCTGCATGGGAGACCAGGAGAAGCACCTGGCTCCTGGCTTCGGATCAGCGCAATGCGCCGGCCGCAGCGGCCACTGGGGGGTAAACCAACGGCACAAGGAAGACCTTTCTCTCTGTCTCTCTCTCTCACTGTCCACTCTGCCTGTCCAAAAAAAAAATAAAAAAATAAATAATAATAATAATAAGCAAAGGAATAGTTAGAATCTTTCTGGGGTAAATTTGTCATTGTACATTTTCATAATGTTGACAGCCTTAGAATAGCATCAGCTCCTTAAAATTAGCAAAGTAATTTATAGTTGTTAACTTTGTGTCCTTGGCTAAGTCACTTCCTTTGACCTCTTCCAACCTCAGTTTCCTTGTTAGTACAATGGCAAATTCTAGACTTGGAACCTTATGCTTAAGGAGTTCCACCTCTGTCATCAAAATTTTATTTTTATTTTTTTTATTTTTTGACAGGCAGAGTGGACAGTGAGAGAGAGAGACAGAGAGAAAGGTCTTCCTTTGCCGTTGGTTCACCCTCCAATGGCCGCTGCGGCTGGCGCACTGTGGCTGGTGCACCGCGCTGATCCAATGGCAGGAGCCAGGTGCTTCTCCTGGTCTCCCATGGGGTGCAGGGCCCAAGCACTTGGCTATCCTCCACTGCACTCCCTGGCCACAGCAGAGAGCTGGCCTGGAAGAGGGGCAACCGGGACAGAATCCGGTGCCCCGACCGGGACTAGAACCCGGTGTGCCGGCGCCGCAAGGCGGAGGATTAGCCTAGTGAGCCACGGCGCCAGCCTCAAAAATTTTTTTTTATAAACGTATCTTTTAATTCCATCTTTCTAAGAACTTTTTTTTAAAAAAAGAGATTTATTTGTTTATTTGAAAGGCAGAGTTACAGAGAGGCGCAGGCATAGGCATAGGCGAAGAGGTGGGAGGAGGGAGGGAGAAGTCTTCTATCTGCTGGTTTACTCCCCAAATGGCCTCAGTGGCCAGAGCTGGGCTGATCCAAAGCCAGGAGCCAGGAGATTCTTCCAGGTCTTCCACGTGGGTGTAGGAGTGCAAGGCCTTGGGCCATCTTCTGCTTTCCCAGGCCACAGCGGAAAGTTGTATTGGAAGTAGAGCATCTGGGACTTGAACCAACACCCATATGGGATGGCGTCACTGTAGGCAGCAGCTTTACCCGCTCTGCCACTGTGCCAGACCCTGTCACTAAATATTACAGATTGTCCTGCTTACTTATTGAGATTGTGCTATAAATCAAATGGATAAGGGATTCTATTAACTATATAAAAATGTATAAGCCATAGTTTGTTAGATATTATTTAATTTATTATAAGTCATATCCTACTTATAATAGTTTATATTGCATACTTATTATATACTTAACTGGTAAAATCTTTTTTTTTTTTTTAAAAAGATTTATTTATTTATTTGAAAGAGTTACACAGAGAGGAGAGGCAGAGAGAGAGAGAGAAAGACAGAGCTTCCATGCGCTGGTTCACTCCCCAGTTGGCTGCAACAGCAGGAGTCATGCTGATCTGAAGCCAGGAGCTTCCTCTGGGTCTTCCCATGTGGGTGCAGGGCCCCAAGGACCTGGGCCATCTTCTACTGCTTTCCCAGGCCATAGTAGAGAGCTGGATCGGAAGTGGAGCAGCCGGGTCTTGAACTGGAGCCCATATGGGATGCCAGCACTGCAGGCAGCGGCTTTACCTGATACACCACAGCGCCAGTCCCATTAACTGGTAAAATCTTATGAAAATAACTAAAATGACTTAGGAGGAAAATGGAAAGCATAAATTTCTGTAGGACCTGAAATCTGAATAAGCTGCATGGGAAAACTTTTATGGGAACTCCTTGAAGATCTTCTTTTTTCTGTTGGAATATTAAATGTTATCAGATGTCTTGAAAATGGATCCTTTTATAGAGGGTTATCTGGTTTTCAAATGTACTACTTTGATTCAGCATAGTTATGTTAGGAGCTTTGGGAGATACAGAGATAAAGTAGGCAGATTCTCCTTATAAAGGGCATGTATCTGAGTAGTGGAAATAGGAGCCAAACATAAAACAGGATTCTTTCATGCCTCCTAAATGGTTCCTTTCCCAGTTTTCCACATGTGAGTAAGTGGTACCTTCACCTGCATAATGTTTAACCAAAGGCAGCCTTGATTCTTTCTTTTACGAAACTCTTATATACAGTCCATATAAATTATTCCTTTGAAATATAATTTCATACTCATCCACTTCTTTTCATTTTGCTATTTTTAAAATTATTTCTTTTCTTTTCTTTTTTTTTTTTTTAAAGAAAAGATTTATTTATTTGAAAGAGATTTGCAGAGGCAGAGGCAGAAGCAGAGAGAGAGATCTTCCATTTGCTGGTTCACTCTCCAAATGGCCGCTTTGGCCAGGGCTGTGCCAATTCGAAGCCAGGAGCCAGGAGCTTCTTCTGGGTCTCCCACATAGATGCAGGGGCCCAAGGACTTGAGCTGTCCTCCACTGCTTTCCCAGGCCATAGCAGAGACCTGGATCAGAAGTGGAGCAACCGGCACATGAACTGGTGCCCATATGGGATGCTGGCACTGCAGGCGGCAGCTTTACCCACTATGCCACAGCGCTGGCCCCCTGTAACCATGGTTTCTACAAATGCTGGAAGATCTTCTGTTTCACTCTTGGTCTTATTCGTTCTACATACATTAACAAAGGGATTTTTTTATTCTTTGAAGTATTTAAAACATATAGGAAATACGTAGTATAACATAGGATCATCTTTGTACCTACCACATATATTTATTTATTTTTTTGACAGGCAGAGTGGATAGTGAGAGAGAGAGAGACAGAGAGAAAGGTCTTCCTTTTGCCATTAGTTCACCCTCCAATGGCCGCCGCGGCTGGCGCGCTGCAGCCGGCGCACGGTGCTGAGCCAAGCCAGGAGCCAGGTGCTTCTCCTGGTCTCCCATGGGGTGCAGGGCCCAAGCACTTGGGCCATCCTCCACTGCACTCCCTGGCCACAGCAGAGAGCTGGCCTGGAAGAGGGGCAACTGGGACAGAATCCGGCACCCCGACCGAGACTAGAACCCGGTCTGCTGGTGCCACAGGCGGAGGATTAGCCTATTGAGCTGCGACGCTGGCCATTTGTTGAGTTTTAATAGCTCTTTATATATTCTGGATACTAGTCCCTCATCAAATAGATAACTTTTCTTCCATGCTGCTTTCTTTTTTTTTTTTTTTTTTAATTTTTGTTTATTTGAGAGAAAAATACAGAGATGTTCCATCCACTGATTTGCTCCACAAATGCCCACAAATGCTGGCCAGGCTGAAGCTAGAAGCCCAGAAGCCAGTCAAGATCTTCCACATGGGTGACAGGAACCCAACTACTCGAGCCATTACCTGCTGCCTCCCAGGATACACATTAGCAAGAAGCTGGAATAAGAAGCAGAGGCAGGACTCTAAACCAGGACTTGAACCTGGGCACTGTGATATGGGATGTGGGCATCCTAAACAGCGACTTCTGTGCCACATGCCTGCCTCCCATGCTCACATTTTTGATGGTGTTCTTTTTTTTTTTTTTTTTTTTGACAGGCAGAGTGGACAGAGAGAGAGAGAGACAAACAGAAAGGTCTTCCTTTTTGCCATTGGTTCACCCTCCAATGGCTGCTGCGGCCGGCGCACCGCGCTGATCCGAAGGCAGGAGCCAGGTGCTTCTCCTGGTCTCCCATGGGGTACAGGGCCCAAGCACTTGGGCCATCCTGCACTGCACTCCCTGGCCACAGCAGAGAGCTGGCCTGGAAGAGGGGCAACCGGGACTAGAACCCGGTGTGCAGGCGCTGCAAGGCGGAGGGTTAGCCTAGTGAGCTGTGGCGCTGGCCCGATGGTGTTCTTTAAAGCATAGACATTTAAAATTTTTACCAAGTCCAGCTTATCTATCCTGTCCCCTCTCACCCCACTTTGGCTGCTTGTGCTTTTGTTGTCATATCCCAGAAACCATTGTTTAATATAAGGTTCCTTTAAGAGTTTTTGTAGTTTTTAGCTCTTACATTTAGAAAAGATCCATATTGAGTTTGTTTTTGTATGGTAGGAAGTAGGAGTCCAATTCATTGAATGTGTTTGCTGATGGTTTTAGTGCCAGTTATTGAAAAGGTTGTCCAGGGGCCAGTGCTGTGGCACAGTAGGTTAATCCTCCGCATGTGGTGTCAGCATCCCATATGGGCGCCGGTTCTAGTCTCGGCTGCTCCTCTTCCCATCCAGCTCTCTGCTATGGCCTGGGAAAGCAGTAGAAGATGGCCCAAGTCCTTGGGCCCTTGCACCCACATGGGATACCTGGATATCCTGGCTCCTGGCTCCTGGCTTCGGATCAGCGCAGCTCCAGCCATTACAGCCATTTGGGGAATGAATCAGCGGATGGAAGACCTTTCTCTCTGTCTCTCCCTCTCACTGTCTGTAACTACCTCTCAAATAAATAAATAAATAACTACCTCTCAAATAAATAAATAATGTTGAAAAGCTGTCCTTTCACCTTGAATGGTATTGAAACCTTTGTCAGAAATCAGTTGATTGTAATGTACAGGTTTATTTCCGGATTCTCAATTCTGTTTCATTGATCTATGTGTCCTTTGACTTGTGCTGTACTTTCTTGACTATTACTGTTTTAAGTTTTGATATCAAAACATGTGAGTACTCCAGAATTGACTTTCTTTCTGGCTCTTCTGGGTCCCTTGGATTTCCATATGAATTTTGGTATCAGCTTGTGATTTTCTGCAAAGAAGTCAGTGGGGATCTTGTTAGGATTTTTGTTTAAATTGTAGATCAATTTGGTATTTTGCTATCTTAACATTATGTTTTTTAATCATGGACAGTGGGTATCTTTCCATGTACTTAGATAGTCTTTAGTTTTTTTCAATAATATTTTCTAGTTTTAAACACTTTTTTCTTAAAATTTTCCCAAATATTTTATTATTTTTTATCTATTTTTTTAAATGTTTGCTATCCCTTTTTTTTTTTAAATTTTTTATTTTTTTGACAGGCAGAGTGGATAGTAAGAGAGAGAGAGAGAGAGAGAGAGAGAGAGAGAAAGGTCTTCTTTTTTGCCATTGGTTCACCCTCCAATGGCCGCTGCAGCCGGCGCATCGTGCTGATCTGAAGCCAGGAGCCAGGTGCTTTTTCCTGGTCTCCCATGCGGGTGCAGGGCGCAAGGACTTGGGCCATCCTCCACTGCCTTCCTGGGCCATAGCAGAGAGCTGGCCTGGAAGAGGGGCAACCGGGATAGAATCCGGTGTGCCGGTGCCGCAAGGCAGAGGATTAGCCTGTTAAGCCACGGCGCCGGCCTTCATTATTTTTTAAAGACTTATTTATTTGAAAGAATTACAGAGAGAGAGGAAGAGACAGAGATCTTCTGTCTGTTGATTTACTCCCCAGGTGACTGCAACAGATGACTGGCCAAAGCCAGGAGCCAGTATCTTCATCTGGGTCTCCCGCATGCGTGTCAGGGATCCAACCATTTGGGCTGTCTCTTCTGCTTTTCTTGCCATTAGCAGGAAGCTGGATTGGAAGTGGAGAAATCGAGGCACAAACTGGTACCCAAGTGGGACACTGGCATTAGGTAACAGCTTTACCCGCTATGCCACAATGCCAGCCCTAAAGTGTTTTTTATTTTTTTTGGTGCTATTGTAAATTGAATTGTATTTAAATTTTCAGTCCATTCATTGTTACTGTGTAGAAACAATTTTTTTTTTAAGATTTATTTTTATTTATTTGAAAGCGTTACAGAGAGAGGTAGACAGAGAGAGAGGTCTTCCATCCATTGGTTCACTCCCTGGATGGCCGCAATGGCTGGAGCTGCGCTGATCCGAAGCCAGGAGCCAGGAGCTTCCTCTGGGTCTCCCACATTGGTGCAGGGGCCCAAGGACTTGGGCCATCTTCTGCTTTCCCAGGCCATAGCAGATAGTGAGAGGGAGAGACAGAAAGATCTTCTGTCTGTTGGTTCACTCCCCAGTGGCTGGAGCTGCGCTGATCCGAAGCCAGGAGCCAAGTGCTTCTTCTTGGTCTCCCATGTGGGTGCAAGGGCCCAAGGACTTGGGCCATCTTGTACTGCTTTCCCAGGCCACAGCAGAGAGCTGGATTGGAAGAGGAGCAGCCAGGACTAGTACCAGTGCCCATATGAGATGCCTGCGCTGTAGGCGGAGGATTAATCTGTGCCATGGCACCAGCCCCTGCCATCGTTTCTAGTGTGGCTTTAAGTAAACTTGAGTTCCTGAGGGTGGATGATAGCAGTTTTTTGCAGCTTTTTTTTTTTTTTTTTTTTTTTTAAAGGGTGAGAAAGCTCCATCTCATCCCTTGGTTTCAAACAGTGAATGAAGCTGACATTTCTCAGCCTTTGCCCATCTGGAGCACTTTGAGCTCCTGTTATCTTGCAGGAAACAAATTCCAGCTCCTTCTGCCTGTCAGTGCACCTTTAAGCCTTTTTTGTTCTACTTCTAATTCATAAAAAGATTTATTTTGTATATGCTTTAAAATATACCTTTTTGATCTTCTATAAATACCCAGTGATGTTTTTGAATAAAGTAAGGGAGTTTTGTGAACTTTGAAGAGTAATTTGACTGGAGGTCTAGGATACTTCTAAAAACCAAATCAGTTTTCATTCCTCTGGTTAAAATCCTAAAATCTTTCAACTAAAACAAAAAATAACATAATAAATAAAAATAATAAATAAATAAATAAATAATAAATAAATAAAACTTGTTAGCAGTCCTTTACATGATCTGACTCCATTTCATTTCAGGCACTTTGTTTTTGCTGTATCCCTGTGGCCTGTCTTTCAGTTCTCATTCCACAAACGTCCCCCACCTCCTAGCCCAGCTGTTTTTCTCTCCCATTTAAAGATTGCCTCCTAAAAGAGATCTTCCTAACCACCCTATTTTAAATAGACTCTCCCAAATTCTTTATTATAACACCTATTTATTTCCTTCTTGTTATACTTCATAAGTATTTGTGTTTATTCTCTTGTTTATGGTCTCTCTCACATAGAACAGAAAGCTCCATGATGGTTTTATGTTGTATTTGCATTCTGTACAGTCAACATATAATACCATGTTCAGTAAATACCTAGTGAATAACTATCACTCATTTACCTGTTTGATCATATTCAAGAGTACTTCAAAAAGCTCAGGAAAAATGGAATTAAAAGATAAGTTTATTTTGATGCAAAGGAATATTGAAATATATGCATATGAAGAGTCTTCAGTTCATTAAAAATGCATGTTATGAAAAAATTGTGCCTGGGTTTCAAAATGTTTTTGCACCAAAATAAGCATATATATATATATATATATATATATACACACATATATATATATATGATTTATTTATGTATTTGAAAGGCAGAGATACAGAGAAGCAGAGGCAGAGAGAGTGAGAGAGCTCTTCCATCCTCTGGTACATTCCCCAGATGGCCACAGTGGCCAGAGCTGATCCGAAGCCAGGAGCCAGGAGCTTCTTCTGAGTCTTCCACATGGGTGCAGGGGCCCATGAACTTGGGCCATCTTCTACTGCTTTCCCAGGCCATAGCAGAGAGCTGGATTGGAAGTGGAGCAACTGGGACTTGAACTGGTGCCTATATGGGATGCCAGCACTGCAGGTGGCAGCTTTACCCACTATACTATAGTGCCAGCCCCATAAACATATCTTTAAATTCCATTTTCTACAAAGTTTTTTTTTAAGTACTCTCATATACTGAATTTCTGCTTTATGCTGGAACCTAGCATTGTCAGTGTGTAGGATATAAAAGTGAACAACACAAGGCTCTTACTTTGGAGTTTACATTCTAGAGGGAATAGCCAAGTAATAAACAAATATAAAAGAAAATAAGTGCCATCAGTACTAGACTTATATTTTTAGGTGATACAGCAAATAGTTTTCTGAGGTAGTTGCACGAAGGAATTTATCTGGTGACAATCAAGAGGAGGAGATCCAAACAGAGGGAAGAGCTAGAACAGAGTTCTGAAGTTAAGAGTAAGCTTGGGCCGGCGCCGCGGCTCACTAGGCTAATCCTCCGCCTTGCGGCACCGGCACACCGGGTTCTAGTCCCGGTCGGGGCGCTGGATTCTGTCCCGGTTGCCCCTTTTCCAGGCCAGCTCTCTGCTATGGCCAGGGAGTGCAGTGGAGGATGGTCCAAGTGCTTGGGCCCTGCACCCCATGGGAGACCAGGAGAAGCACCTGGCTCCTGGCTTCGGATCAGTGCAGTGCGCCGACCGCAGCATGCCAGCCGTGGTGGCCATTGGAGGGTGAACCAACAGCAAAGGAAGACCTTTCTCTCTGTCTCTCTCTCTCTCTCTCACTGTCCACTCTGCCTGTCAAAAAAAAAAAAAAAAAAAAAAAAAAGAGTGAGCTTGAATATTCATGTAACAAAAGACCACTGCTGGATCCAGCATCATACACAGCGTATTAAGCCAGTGCCTGCAATGTGGACATCCCAAATGAGTGCTGGTTCCAATCCCAGTCACTCCACTTCCAATCTAGCTCCCTGCTAATGCCTCTGGGAAGCAGCAGATGATGGGCCAGGTATTTGGGTCCCTGCCACCCATGTGGGAGACCGAGATGGAATTTCAGGTTCCTGGATTTGTCCTGGCCCAGCTCCAGCCATTGTGGTCATTTGGGGAGTGAACCAGTGGGTGGAAGCTCTATCTATCTCTTCCTCTCTTTCTGTAGCTCTGCCTTTCAAATAAATAAATAAATAAATAAATAAATCTTTAAAAAAGACTACTGCTGCGATAGTGCAGTGAATGGAGAGAAGGAGTAGTCCAACATAAGATCAGGGAGGTGGCTGAGGGGTTTTAAAGTGTGCCTTAACAGACAGCAGCAGGTGCTGTGATGCATTTGGCAGTGGGTGGGTGCAAAAGGCCATATAGACAAAACAGGTGAGTTCCATAGATCTTTGTAAGTTGTAGCAAAGGATTGTCTTCCAGAAAATCATCACTTAGTTTTTTTGTTTCTTTTTTACCGGGGATGCTGCTTTCCAATTCAGGGTTCTAATTCATGGCTTTAGTTGCCTCTTTAGAAACCAGTACAAGCCAGACATTCTATGCTATGCGTGCTTGCTCGTTCATATTCATAAAATACATTAGAAATAGAAAGGAAGCACTCAGTGCCTTTTTGTTGAATTTCTGAATTTGTGTAGGATTTTGGAAGTTCATGTTTCCTAGTTTAGCCAGCTCAGTGACCTGAAAGCAAAATTAGGTTGATTACTCAATCTTTCATTTCCACAATTTCATTTCCTTGTGTTTTAGAAAGCAAGTGACTAGGGAAGGCTGTGTTCTCGAGGGTGCTTAACTTCCACATTTGTAAGAGCAAGATATTTTAAAAATATCCTTGCAGCAATCTACTGATTAGCTGTCTTTCAATAAACTGTGGTTCTGATTTGTGAGCTACAACCTTTTATAATCCTATTAGTAAAGCTAATTGTTGCCTCCACGTTGCCTTTTTTCAGAAGTCCTTTGAAATTCTGTGGTCTCCTCTTTTCTCTTGTTCTTCACTAAACATGCAGTGATGGCAAGGAGCTATTTTAAGTTTCGCCACAGTAGACTTGATGATCTTTCCAGTTCCGTGCTGACCCTACGGAGGACTCAGAGACAGTTCCCCTTCTTTCCTACCAGTGCTGTCTTGTTTCAGCCACTGCCACAGTATGTGCAGGTAGCTACCCTCTTATAGATGGCTGTGTTTCAGAAATTCATATTTAAGTCTGAGCTTTGGAATTTGAAATGCATTTCCCCTTCAAAAAATATGCAAGTTGGTAAGGTTCTAGACTACCCTTTAAAGGCATGTTTAACCTACTGTGTAGTTGAAATGCTATATATTTGTGTTGAAAATATTAGGCAATTCACACTTCAGGTGCATATTCGTTCCACTATGTGATGTTTAAGTAGGATTTTATGGATATTCTTGATGCCCAAGCACTAATGTTTGTGATGAGAATGGTAAGTAGTGGTATCCTGAAGGTGTTCTGGTCTTGGCTATAGGAAAGGCATTGAGAATACTTCTGGAAGAAGTCCATCCCATCTTTTACATGGCCTGGACCAGTCCTCTCTGCTTGTGAGACATTGTTACATCAGATGTTTGTATGTTGCAACTGCTTTGGTGCTCCTACTATCAGGGATCTAGAATAATCTTGGTGAGGGGGTGAAAAGTTTATGTATTTTCAAGTTTTCTAGGCAGATTATTAATGTTGGAAAATTTTTTTTGGTGCATTGATAGACAATATACTCAACTATTTAATGATTATCTTTACTTGTATGTTTTTCCCCTTTTAGTCTTTTGTTTTAAAAAAATATTTGGTTTTATTCCTAAAATTATTGATGTTATGTAGTTTTTTTTAAAGATTTATTTTATTTATTTGAAAGGCAGGATTACAGAGAGAGGTAGGAACAGAGAGAGAGAGAGAGTTCTTCCACCTGCTAGTTCACTCCCCAAATGGCTGCAATGTCCGGGGCTGGACTGACATGAAGCCAGGAGCTTCTTCCAGCTCTCCCATGTGGGTTCAGGGACCCAAGGACTTGGGTCATCCTCTGCTGCCTTCCCAAGCACATTAGCAGGAAGCTGGGTCAGAAGTGGAGCAGCCAGAACTTGAACTGGCACCCGTATGGGATGCTGATACTGTGTGGCTTTAACCCTCTGTGCCACAGCGCCAGCCCTGCTACTTAGTTTTTTGTTGTTGTTGTTTTGTTTTTTAAATTTATTTATTTATTTGAAAGGCAGAGTTACAGAGAGAGAGAGAGAGAGAGAAAGGTCTTCCATCTGTTGGTTCATTCTCCACTCTCCAAATGGCCACAATCGCCGGAGCTGGGCTGATCCTGGGCCGATCCGAAGCCAGGAGCTTCTTCCAAGTCTCCCACGCGGGTGCAGGGGCCCAAGCACTTGAGCCATCCTCTGTTGCTTTCCCAGGCCATAGCAGGGAGCTGGATTGGAAGTGGAGCAGCTGGGACTTGAACTGGCACCCATGTGGGATGCTGGCACTGTAGGCGGCAGCTTTACCTGCTGTGCCACAGCGCTGGCCCCAGCCCTGCTACTTAGTTTGAAATGCAAAGGATTTAAACCATGTAACAAAAGAAAGCAGATGTTGTAAAATTCATGTTAAAACATTTAGCTTAGAATTGTTCTATATATAATAATTTACCAGGTGTAATTTTTTTTTAAAAGATTTTATTTATTTATTTGAGAGGTAGAGTTATAGACAGTGAGAGGGAGAGACAGAGATGAAGGTCTTTCTTCCATTGATTTACTCCCCAAATGGCCACAACGGCCAGAGCTGTGCTGATCCAAAGCCAGGAGCCAGGTGCTTATTCCCAGTTTCCCACGTGGGTGAAGGGGCCCAAGCATTTGAGCCATCTTCTATTGCTTTCCCAGGCCATAGCAGAGAGCTGGATTGGAAGAGGAGCATCCTGGACTAGAACTGGTGCCCATATGAGATGCCGGCGCCACAGGCAGAGGATTAACCTACTGTGCCATGGCGCTGCCCTTCCAGGTGTAATTTTTATTTTAGGAGGTTTTCATTATGTTGAATCTGGTTTTTGAGCATTTGTTGACTTATATTCATACAAGGATATTGTAACTTCTGGCAAAATGACTTACATGTAGATTACATGCTTTGGATTCTAGGAGATGTGAGTTCTAATTCAATTTTAGATTTCTCAGCTTCTGTTTCTTTATAAAAAAAGAAGCTAATGAAAGCAGCTTACCTCACAGAGTTGCTTAAATTGCATAAGATTGGGAATGTGTGTCAGCTTATACAACTGTAGGACTAGGCTGTCAATGCACAAACAGGGAAGGGTTTGGGGCGTTGTAGTTCTCTTCCCTGAACTCCTTTTCCCCTTCAAAGCCAAGTTTCTCAGAAGACAGCTTCACTCTTACTCTCTCAGTTCTTGTAAAAATCAGTGTTGTTGAGTATTTGCATTGTTGTTGCTATGTCAGTGTTCTTCAGTCTGAATCAAGTCATTATTACTATGAGTGTATTTTCTCTTTTGAACAGCTTCTCACCCCTTTTAAAATGATAGTTGCTTTATTTATTTATTTGGTTTGCTTTTTCTGTTGTGTCTATCGCTGATTCTTTCCAAAATAATTCAACAGAATTGTAAAATCCCTGTTCAATAAGGTAAACACTTAAGTTGTCCATGAAATCCATTTTTGAACCTGTTTTGTTTTTCTTGGAGATACTCCTCTGGGGAGCCTTCATTCTGGACTGCAAAACCTTCACCCCATCTATTCCTTTTGTCATCATCCTGAGAATTTCCTTTTCTTCTCTCCTGTTTCAGAGTCTGGTTCCTGATTTCGCCTCTTGATTTATTCTCTTGTTTTCATATTGTACATCCCTCTACCCCCCATCTCCTGTCCCTCTCACCCCCAGCCCATCTAGCACCAAATCCTCCTAAGGAAATTTCCTCTCCCCTTAATTTGCCTGTTGGATTGTCCTCACCCTCCTTTGTGCCTCCATGGCACCCTCTGTCATAGCCTTGGTCCATCGTAACTATTGAGCACCTACTCTATGAGCTGGGCACAGTGTTCAACACTGTAGATCCTAAGATGAGAGAATGAGGTCCTGTTCTCAAAGAAGTCCTGACAGGTAAGTGAGAATACCAGGGTTCCCTTTGGAGTCTGTTCTGCCCCCTAGTGGCCCTATTGAAAACATGTGTGGAATTTTTTTGTGATCACACTATTGAGAAGGTATAGCAAGCATTTTGTAGACAAGGGCTGGGGATACTAAATGTCTTTTTATTTAAAAAACAAAAAAGATTTATTTATTTGAGAGGTAGAGTTACAGACACAGAGAGGGATAGACAGAGAGAGAGGTGTTCTGTCCGCTGGTTCACTCCCCAGATGGCTGCAACAGCCGGAGCTGGGCTGATCCAAAGCCAGGAACCAGGAGCTTCTTCTGGGCCCCCCATGTGGATGCAGGGGCCCAAGCACTTGGGCTATCTTCTACTGCTTTCCCAGGCCACAGAAGAGAGCTGTATCAGAAGAGGAGCAACTGGGACTAGAGCTGGCACCCATACAAGATGCTGGCATTGCAGATGGTAGCTTTACCTGCTATGCCACAGTGCTGGTCTCCTAAATATCTTATATGTCCAATACGTTTGAATCATTATGTGAAAACCTATTTATAATTATCCAACCCTAGAACCTAACTCCATTTTACACACAAACCCAAGCTATTCCTTGGCACTCCTTACCGTGTCATGACTTGTGAACAAATGGAAAATAGCTATTGTTCAGCAGTGTGAGTTTATAGAATATTTTTTTAAAGTAGCATGAGGGATTTTTAAATTCTTGATAACAGTCTCTAAGAATCCTATTGAAGGGGGAGGGGGTGGACGTTTGGCTTAGAGATTAAGATGCCACTTGAAACACTTGCATCCCATTTTGGAATGCTTGGGTTCAAGTCCCAGCTCAACTCTCAGTTACAGCTTTCTGCTAATTATCCAAGTTTGGCATCTTAAAAAATATTTTTTATCTGTTATTGTGGTTTTCTCCCTCTCTCCCTCCCTCCTTCCCTTTCTCTCTTTATTTCTTTTCTCTCTCTCTCTCTCTCTCTCTCTCTTTCTCTCTCTCTCTTTCTTTCTTTTTTTTTTTTTTTTTTTGACAGGCAGAGTTAGACAGAGAGAGAGAGACAGAGAAAGGTCTTCCTTCCGTTGGTTCACCCCCCAAATGGCCACTACAGCCAGCGCGCTGCGCCGATCCGAAGCCAGGAGCCAGGTGCTTCCTCCTGGTCTCCCATGTGGGTGCAGGGCCCAAGCACTTGGGCCATCCTCCACTGCCTTCCCGGGCCACAGCAGAGAGCTGGACTGGAAGAGGAGCAACCGGGACAGAATCCAGCGCCCCAACCGGGACTAGAACCCAGGGTACCAGCGCCGCAGGCGGAGGCTTAGCCTAGTGAGCCGCAGCACTGGCTTCCTCCCTCCCTCCCTCCCTCCCTCCCTTGTTTCTCTCTCTCTTTCTGTCTTTCTTTCCACTTTATTTGAAAGATGGAGGGAGACATCTTCTATTTGTTGTTCATTGCCCAAATGGCTACAACAGCCAGGGCTAGACCAGGCCAAAGTCAGGAACCAAAAACTCTATCCAGGTCTCCCACATGGGTGGCAGGGACCCAAGTACTTGAGCCATCAATGCTGCCTCCCAGGTGCACATTAGCAGAAAGCTGGTTAGGGAGTGGCCAGGACGTAAACCAAATAGTTCGACATGGGAAGGATCAGTAATCTGTAGTAGTTTAGCTGGGTAGTTCTGGCTTAGGATTCTCACAGAGTTGTCAGCTGGGGGCTTCAGTTATCTCTCAAAGCTCAAGTGGGACCAGGAAATCCACTTTTGAGCTTGTCTATATGGTTATTGGCAGGCTTTAGTTCAGGCCTCACTGGCTGCTGGTTAGACACTTCTGTTCTTCACAGCACACCTGTAACCTTCAAACATGTCAGCTTGTTTCTCCCAGGAGGAATAACCTGGAGAGACACAAAGAGAATGGATACCAGCCAGAACTTACAGTCATTTTTATAACCTAGTCTTGGGAGTGATGTGCTGTTATTTGAACTGTAAATTACCAGTCAAGCAGACCAACCCTAGTGCAAAGTGGGAGAAGACTGTACAAGTGATGAACAGCAGAAGGGCATCATGGGGGGTCATTTGGAGTTTGGTGACCACACATATAGATGCTGTTTTGTTTTAAAGTATACATAAAAATGTATTTACAGCATGTAATTCAATGACTGAACATTCATAGTGCTGTGCAATCCATCTAATTACAAGACATTTTCATTACCCCAAAAGGAAACTTAATACCCATTAAATAGTAACTCTCCATTCCCTCCTCTCCTGGTCTTTGGCAACCTGATTTCTGTCTATGGATTTGCTTGTTCTGGATATTTTATATAAATGGAATCACACATTGTTTGGGCTGTTTGTGTCTGAGTTCTGTCAGCATGATGTATTCAAGCTTCAGCCATGTGATAGCATGTAACAGTACTTTATCCTTTTTACTACTGATTAATATTAATGTGCATTGTGTTATTTGATGGAGCATTTTATTTTTATTTATATTTTTACTTTTATTTATATTTTTTAAAGATTTGTTTATTTGAAAGGCAAAGTTACAGAGAGGCAGAGGCAGAGAGAGAGGTATCTTCTACCTGCTGGTTCACTCTCTAAATGCCGATCCAAAGCCAGGAACCAGGAGCTTCTTCGGGGTCTCCCACGTGGATACAGGGGCCCAAGGACTTGGACCATCTTCCTCTGCTTTCCCAGGCCATAGTAGAGAGCTGGATTTGAAGTGGAGCAGCCAGGACACGAAATGGTGCCCAAATGGGATGCCAACATTGCAGGTGATGGCTTTACCTGTTACGCCACAGCACCAGCCCTGGTGGAGTATTGCTGTATATGTTAGGGCTAGGTTTCTACAGTATAGAGTTCATTTCCTCTGCCTCCTTATTGGTCTTTGATGCTGTTCTTTATTGCAATCAGAGTATTGAAGTCTTTAGTAGTTATTGTTGAATTATTCCTCCTTTCAATTCTGTCAACTTTCATGTTTTAAATTTGGGGGTTCTGTTGTTAGGTTTACATATATTTGTTAGATCTTCTGGATGAGTTGGCCCTTTATCAGTATGTGTCTCTTTTTGACTTAATATCTGTTTTGTTTGATGTTAGTGTATCTACCCCTTCTGTTTTGGTTACTATTTTCAAGGAATTTCTTTTCTTTTTCTTTTTTTGAGAGGCAGAGAGACATCCTTTAGTTCACTCCCCAAATGCCTATTACTGCCAGGACTGGACCAGGCCAAAGCCAGGAGCTGGAAACTGGGAACCGAATCCAGGTCTCTCATGTGTACAGCAGGGACCCAACTACTTGAGCCATTACTTGTTGCCTTCCAGGGTCTGCATCAGTAAGAAACTGGAAGTGGAACCCAGAGCTGGGCACTCTAATGTGGGATGTAGGCATCTTAGTTGGTATTCTAACCACTAGGCCAGACTACTGCCCCTACATGGAACATCTTAGTCCATCCTTTTACTTTCCTCCTATTTATGTCTTTGGGTCTAAAGTAAGTCTCTTGCAGACAATATAATTGGATTGTGTCCTTTATTTTTTTCGATCCATTTTTCAATTTCTGCCTTAAATGGAGAATTTAATCCATTTACACTTAAAGTAATTGCTGGTAAGGAAGGATATTCTTCTGCCATTTTTGTGCGTGTTTTCTGTTTTTGGTCCCTCAATCCCTGTATTACTGCCTTTTTTGTTTGACTGGTATTTTTGCAGTATACCATTTGTGTTCTTTTCTATTTAGTTTGTAGTCTTATTGATTTCTCTGGGGATTATAATTCATGTTTAAGGTTTATGATAATGTAGTTAATACTTAGTATATTACACTAATACTTAGTGTATTAACTACATTGTCATAAACCTAAAACATGAATTATAAAAATGTGTATAAAAACTTTGATCCTATCCAGAGCTCTGCTCCTCGTTCTTTATGTTGTCTTTATAAACTACATCTTGGCCGGCGCCGTGGCTCAACAGGCTAATCCTCCGCCTTGCGGCGCCGGCACACCGGGTTCTAGTCCCGGTCGGGGCACCGATCCTGTCCCGGTTGCCCCTCTTCCAGGCCAGCTCTCTGCTGTGGCCAGGGAGTGCAGTGGAGGATAGCCCAAGTGTTTGGGCTCTGCACCCCATGGGAGACCAGGATAAGCACCTGGCTCCTGCCATCGGAACAGCGCGGTGCGCCGGCCGCAGCGCGCTACCGCGGCGGCCATTGGAGGGTGAACCAACGGCAAAAGGAAGACCTTTCTCTCTGTCTCTCTCTCTCACTGTCCACTCTGCCTGTCAAAAAAAAAAAAAAAAAAAAAAAAAAAACTACATCTTTATACATTGTATTTCTTTTAATATAGCTGTATAATTTTTGTTTCATGGATTTATCTATAAATCATATAGAAGAATAAAAGTTTCAAACTAAAAATACAACGCCAGTGTTGGTACTTACTTAGGCGGTTGCCTTCTTCATTTCTTCACATGGCTTCAGTGTGCTGTCAAGTTGTCCTTTCACTTCAACCCACAGACTCTGTTGGTATCTTTGTAGTGCTTATCTACCAATGATGAACTACCTTTACTTTTGCTTGTTGGAAATGTCCTAATTCCTCTCCATTTTTAAAGGGTATTTTTGCCTAATATCAAATTCTTGATTGGCATATTTTTATGTAACATCTCACTGTTTTCTGTTCTTCATAGTTTCTAATGAGACATTAATATTTCTGAGGATTTCCTTGTAGATAATGAATCACTTGTTGCTTTCAAGATGCTCTGTTTTTTGACTTTTAGCAGTCTGATTATTCTGTATCTTGATGTGACTCTTTCTGCTTATTCTCTTTGGAATTTGTTGAGCTTCTTGGATGTGTAGAGTCATGTATGAAATTTGAGGGGTTGGGGCTGGCGCTGTGACATAGTGCATAAAGCCGCTGCCTGCTGTGCAGGCATGCCACATGGGTACCGGTTTGAGTCCCGGCTGTTCTTCTTCAAATCCAGCTCTCTGCTATGGCCTGGAAGGGAGGTGGAAGATGGCACAAGTGTTTGGGCCCCTGCACTCACATGAGAGACCCAGAAGAAGCTCTTGGCTGCTTATCAGCACAGCTTAAGCGATTGCGGCCATCTGGGGAGTGAACCGGAAAGTGGAAGACCCCTCCCCCTCTCTCTGCCTCTCCCTCTTTCTCTGTTTAACTCTGACTTTCAAATAAATAAATAAATCTTTTTTAAAAATTGGGAAGTTATCAGCCATTATGTCTTTAAATAGTCTCTTCTTTTGAGATTCCTATTATATACATATTAGTGTGCTTGCTGGTACCTGCAGTCTCTTAGGTTCTTATTTATTTTTGCTTTCATTCTTCTTCTTTTCTAACCCTCAGAATGGATAATTCATTTGACCTATCTTTAAGTCCACAGATTATTTCTTCTGTCTCCTCAAATCTGCTGTTGAATCCCTCTAGTGAATTTTTCATTTCAGTTACTGTGATTTTATGCTCCATCATTTATGTTTGGTTCCTTTTTGCTGTTTTTTAAAAAATTGATATATTATAATTTAATTATTTTTATTAATGAAAAATTTTAATTATATTTTATTTTAACTGATATCATGATTATACATATTTGCAGGGCACAGAGTGATAGTACATGTATACAGTGTATACTGATCAAATCAGTTATTGGCCTGAGACTTGAGACATTTATCATTTATATCTTTTGGAAACATTCAAAATCCTTTCTTCTAGGTATTTGGAAATAATTGTTGTCAATCAACATTATGCTATAGAACACTGGAAATTATTTCTCCTGCTAACTGCACCCCTCTTACCTTTTAGCCATCTTCTCTCCATCACCTATTCCTGTCACCCTTTCTAGGCTCTGATATCCTTTATTCTGCTCTCTATATCTTTGAAATCAACTTCGTAGCTTCCACATTTATGTAGGAACATGTGGTAATTGTCTCTTTGTGCCTGGTTTATTTCAATTAATATAATGCCTTCTAGTTTTGTCCATATTGCTGCACACAACAGAGTATCATTCATTTTTCATGGCTGAATAATACTTCATTGTATTAATATACCACATTTTCTTATCCATTCATCCATCAGTGGATACCTGGGTTGATTCCAAATCTTGCCTATTGTGAGTAGTGTTGCAAAGAACATGGGAGTACAGATATTTCTTTTACATATAGGTATATACCTAGTAGTGGGATTGCTGGATCATATGGAAGTTTTATTTCCAATATTTTGAGGAACCTCCATACTGTTTCCCATAGGACTATATTGTTTTATATTCCCTCCAATAACATATGAGAGTTTGCCTTTCTCCACATCCTTACCATCATTTATTTTTGTCTTTTTTATAATAACCATTCCAACTAGCTGGTGATTAGTGATATTGAGCTTTTTTTTTTTCATATATTTGTAGACCCTTTCCATCTCATCTTTTTTTTTTTAAGATTTGCTTATTTGGAAGTCATAGTTACACACAGAGAGAAGGAGAGGCAGAGAGAGAAAGAGAGAAAAAGAGAGAGAGAAAGAGAGAGAGGTCTTCCATCTACTGGTTTACTCTCTAGTTGGGTGCAATGGCTGGAGTTGTGCTGAGATCTGGAGCCAGGAACCAGGAGCTTCTTCTAGGTCTCCCACATGGGTGCAGGGTCCCAAGGACTTGGGCCATCTTCTACTGCTTTCCCAGGCCATAGCAGAGAGTTGGATAGGAAGTCGAGTACCTGGGACTTGAACCAGGGACCCTTTGGGATTCTGACATTGTAGGTGGTGGCTTTACCTGCTACACCACAGCGATGGCCCCTCCATGTCATCTTTTGAGAAATGCCTATATAGGTCATTTGCCCATTTTTAAATTAGATTATTTGGGAATTTTTTGCTGTTATGTTATTTCAGTTTCCTATATATTCTGTATGTTAATTTCTTATCAGATGAATACTTTGCAAATATTTTCTCCCATTCTGTAGATTATCTTTTAACTATTGATTGTTTATTTGGTTGTGCAGAAACTTTCTGGTTTATAACCTCATTTGTCAACTTTTACTTCTGTTTTTATGCTTTCGGGGTCATATCCAAAACAACCTTTGCCTTGAAAAATGTTCTGAAGCATTTCCTCTATGTGTTCTTCTCTTGGTTTCATTGTTCTGGAGTCTTGTTCAAGTCCTTGATCCATTTTGAATTGATTTTTGTGAATGATGAGAGATATGGGTGTAGTTTCTATCTTCTGCATATGGATATCCAATTTTCCTGGCATAATTTATTAAAGAGACTTTCTCTAAAGTGTTTTCTTACTGTCTGTGTTGAAAATCAATTGGTTGTAAATATGTGGATTTATTTTTGGGTTTTCTATTCTGTCCCATGGATCTTTGTGTTTGCCTTTATGCCAGTACCATGCTATTTTGGTTAGTATAGGTTTGTAGTGTGTGTGTGTGTATATATATATATATATATATATATATATATATATTTTTTTTTTTTTTTTTTTGGACAAGCAGAATGGACAGTGAGAGAGAGACAGAGAGAAAGGTCTTCCTTTTGCCGTTGGTTCACCCTCCAATGGCCACCGCAGCTGGTACGCTGCGGCCGGCGCACCGCGCTGATCCGATGGCAGGAGCCAGGTGCTTCTCCTGGTCTCCCATGGGGTGCAGGGCCCAAGGACTTGGGCCATCCTCCACTGCACTCCCTAGCCACAGCAGAGAGCTGGCCTGGAAGAGGGGCAACCGGGACAGGATCGGTGCCCCGACCGGGACTAGAACCCGGTGTGCCGGCGCCGCAAGGCGGAGGATTAGCCTAGTGAGCCGCGGCGCCGGCCTAATATATTTTGAAATTGGATGTTGTAATGCCTTTAGCTTTTGTCTTATTACTCAGGATTGCTTTGGCTATTTGGGGTCTTTTGTGGTTTTCTACAAGTTTTAGGGGAATTTATTTCTTTGAAGATTGTCATTTTTTTTTTGAAAGATTTATTTTTATTTATTTGAAAGGCAGAATTACAGAGAGAGTGAAAGAGAGGTCTTCCATCAGCTGGTTCACTCCCCAATGGCCACAAAAGCTGGACTGGGTCAGACTGAAGCCAGGAGCTTCTTCCGGGTCTTCCATATGGATTCAGGGTCCCAAGGATGTGGGCCAGCCTCTGTTGCCTTCCCAGGCACATCAGCAGGGAGCTGAATTGACAGTGGAGCAACTGGCACCCATATGGGATGCCAGCACTGCAGGTGGTGACTTAACCCACTTTGCCATAGCATTGTCCCCTGAAGATTGTCACTTTAAAATTTTTTAAAAATTTATTTTCATTTTATTTGGAAGCCAAAGAGACAAAGATCTTCCATCTGTTAGTTCATTTCCCCAAATGCCTGCATCAGCCAAGACCAAACCAGCCTAAAGCCAGGAGCCCTGGCTGTCACATAGGTGACAAGGAACTCAGGTAATAGAAGCATCACTTACTGCCTGCCAGAGAATGCATAAGCAAGATGCTGATATTGAAAGCAAAGCCAGAACTAGGCCCATGCATTCTGAAATGGGATGCAGGCACCCCAAGTGGAGACTTAACTACTGTGTCAAATGCCCACCCCATGTCACTGGTATTTTAATAGAAATTGCCTTAATCTGTAGATCTTTTTGATTAGAATGGACACTTAACAATGTTAATTCTCCCATCCTTGAATGTGGGGTGTCTTTCATTTTTGGTGTCCTCAATTTTTTTCTTCAGCATTTTATAATTTTTTTGTAGAGATCATTCACTTCCTTAATTAAATTTATTCCAAAGGTTTTGTTCATTTGTTTGTATTTTGTTTTGGTTAGCTATTTTGGATAGGATTGCTTTCTTGATTTCTTTGTCACTAATTTCATTATTGGTGTCTAAAAAATATACTGATTTTTGTATGTTGATTTTGTATTCTGCAACCTAACAGAACCTGTTACCTAACAGTGTTTTTTTTTGTGTGTGTGTGTGTGTGGAGTCTTTAGTTTTTTCTATGTAAAAAGAAAGATAATTTTATTTGCATACAACAATAATTTGACCTACTCCTTTCCAATTTGGATGCCTTCTATTTCTCTTGTCTTCTTGCTCTAAGGCTTACAATACTATATCAAATAAGTGAGGTGAAAATGGGCCTCCTTGTCTTGTTCCCGATCTTAGTGGAAGCAATTTCAGCTTTTCTTCATTCAGTATAGTGTTGGCTATGAGATTGTCATACATGCCTTTACTCTGTTGAGGTACATTCCTTCTGAACCTACTGTTCTGAGAGAGTTTTATCGTAGAGGGTTGCTGCATATTACTATTATTATTATTATTATTATTATTATTTTAAAGATTTATTTATTTGAAAGTCAGAGAAGGAGAAGAGGCAGAGAGAGAGAGAGGTCTTCTGTTGCAGTTGATTTCTCAACAATGTTGCAGTGGATTCGTTTTTGAGAGGAGGAGGATGGTGGGGGCAAGAGGCACCGAGTCACCACACAGACCTCAGGAGTTGAGTGAAAGCAGGCTTGAGGCAAGTAGCCCGCAGACTCATTTATTTCAGTTAGTACAACAGCTTATATAGTCAAGACCAGCCAATCCAGTCAAGGGGCAGTCTATGCCCCAACCAATCACAGCCTGTTGCCAGGCAGTTTCCAAAGCCATCCAATCACAGCCTGTTGCTAGTCAGGCTCTTGTTGCCAGGCAGTTTCTGAAACCATCCAATCACAGCCTGCCATCAGTCAGGCTCTGGTGTCATGTGGTTTCCTCTGTTGTCATGTGGTTTCCGAAGCCATCCAATCACAGCCTGTTGCCAGGCAGTTTCTGTTGTCAGCAGCCATCTTGGCATGACCTTTTCACCTCAGTGGCCATCTTGGCATGAACTTTTCACCTCAGTGGCCATTTTGATATGACCTTTTCACCTCATTTCACCACAGTCCTTCATCTGTTGGCTGACTCCCCAATTGGCCGCAACAGATGGAAATGTGCCCATCCAAAGCCAGGCACCAGGAGCTTCCTCTGGGTCTTTCCATGCGGGTGCAGGGGCCCAAGCACTTAGGCCATCTTCTACTGCTTTCTCAGGCCACAGCAGAGAGCTGGATTGGAAGTGGAGCAGTCGGGACTTGAACTGGTGCCCATATGGGATGCTGGTACTGCAGGTGGCAGCTTTATCCATTAAACCACAGTGCTGGCCCCTGCTGCATATTATTGAATACTTTTTCTGTACCTATTAGGTGATCTGTTGTGTTTATCCTTCATTCTGTTGGTATGATGTATTATACTTATTAGTCTATATATATTGAACCATCCTTGCATCCCTAGGGTAAATTTCTAGGGTAATTTTTTTGATGGGCTTGTATTCAATTTGCTAGTATTTTGTTGAGAATTTTTGCAATCTGTGTTCATCAGGGATATGGGTCTTTTGTTTTTTGGTGAGTCCTTATTCATTTTGGTGTCAGTGTAAAGCTGGCCTTGTAGAATGAGTTAGAAAGGGTTCCATCCATCCCTTTTAGTTCTTTGTACTAGCTTAAGGGGAATTGGTGTTTGTTCTTTAAAGGTTTGGAAGAATTCAGGATAGAAGCCCCCTGTTTGGAGACTTTTTATTACTGACTTTTTTTTTTTTTTAAGATTTATTTATTTATTTGAAAGGCAGAGTTACAGAGAAACAGAAAGAGATCTTCCATCTGCTGGTTTACTTCCCAAATGACCAAACCAGTTGGGGTTGGGCCAGGTCAAAGCTAGGAGCCTGTAACTCTAGCCAAGTCTCCCACACAGGTGGCAGGGGCCCATATATTTGGACCATTTTCCACTGTCTTCCTAAGTGCATTATCAGGGATCTGGATCAGAAGTGGAGCTACTGGCTCTCAAACCAGCACTCATATGGGATGCTGTTGTCGCAGCCTGAAGCTTTACAACACCGACCCTCCCCCCTCACCAATTCATTCATTACTTGTTATTGGTCTGTTGGTTTACTATGTTGCATTGGTTCAGTCTTGATAGATTATGTGTATACATACATTTATTCATTTCGTGTAGGTTTTCCAGGTTGTTGGCATATAGTTGTTCCTAATAGTTTCCAGTAATCTTTTGTAGTATCAGTTACAATATCTCCTTTTTCATCTCTGTTTTTATTTGGATCTTCTCTTTCTTTTCTTGGTTAACTGAGTTAAGGATTTGTCAGTTTTGTTTATCTTTTCAAAAAAGCACAGTCTGTTTCATTGATCTTTTTTAATCCACATCATTCATTTATATTGTTATTTCCTTTTAGAGTTTAGAGTCTGGTTTGTTGTTTTTCTAGATCTTTGAGTTACATTATTAGCTTATTTGAAAAAAATTTTATGTAAGAAATTATTGTTGTAAACTTCTGTTGGTACTGCTTTTGCTATATAACATAAATTTTGGTAGGCTATATTTCCATTTTCAGTTGTTTCAGGAAATTTTTTTTTAACTTTTATTTAATGAATATAAATTTCCAGTGTACAGCTTATGGATTACAATGGCTTCCCCCTCCCATAACTTCCCTCCCACCCGCAACCCTCCCCTCTCCCGCTCCCTCTCCCCTTCCATTTGCATCAAGATTCATTTTCAATTCTCTTTATATACAGAAGATCAATTTAGTATAAAGATTTCAACAGTTTGCACCCACATAGAAACACAAAGTGAAACATACTGTTTGAGTACTAGTTATAGCATTAAATCACAATGGACAGCACATTAAGGACAGAGATCCCACATGAGGAGCAAGTGCACAGTGGCTCCTGTTGTTGACCCAACAAATTGACACTCTAGTTTATGGTGCCAGTAACCACCCTAGGCTGTCGTCATGAGTTGCCAAGGCTATGGAAGCCTTCCAAGTTTGCCGACTCTGATCATATTTAGACAAGGTCATAAAAGACAGAGTGAGGATAGTAACCAATGATCCTAAGAGTGGCATTTACCAGGTTTGAACAATTATACAGCATTAAGTGGGGAAGAGGACCATCAGTACACCCAGGTTGGGAGTAGAGCCATTCGTGGTAGAGTAGAGGTTATGATTACAAAGGAATGAGGCCCAAGTGCACTAGACAGAGCCTAGAACAAAGGACCGAGTCATTATTAGAGGAGCTAAGAAAGGTGCTGTCTAAGCTACAAGTAATTTTTCTGATTGAGAGGCAAATAGAACCTGATAGAAGGGGCCTGATAATAATCTGGTGGGCTTTAGGCCTTGTAAATTCAGAGGCCCAGGCTTATCTATCTCTTCACATGGGGTATATCCTAGGATATACCTAAGGGAGGTGTGAACCTCCTAGGGGAAGGCACTCCGTTGACTTTCATTACTTGGCTGGCCTGGAAGGAGAGTTGGCCAGGTAAAGGCAGGGGGCATCTCTAACAAGAAATTTACAGTTCTGCCTGCAATGTTGCTGACCCTACTTGACCATCCCCTCAGCTGCAGTGGTCACTTTGGAAGTTGGGCTGAGTGAAGGGCTTTTCAGCTTAGAGCCAATAAGATCTGTGGCTCTGACCTGGGCATCCTTCAACTCCAGGGCAGGTCCATTTCCAGTGATCCAACTCTTGGCATAGCTGCCAGGGCTCTTCACAAGCTGACTTCTGCTGAAGCCCAGGCTTACCACATTGAAAGCCACTGCAGTGGACTGGCCTGTTGGGTCTCCTTGAGGGCAGATCACTGTACAGATCAGCCATTAATAGGCCTGCCACCCATTGCTTCTGATGCCTAGCTTTGGTTTCCTCCTGGTTTGTGTTAAAGCAGACCAGAGGATGCAAGTCAAGGGAGTGCCCGTGTCCCATCTCTAATCTTCGGTGGCCTGAACTACAAGTCTATAGTCACAGGCATGTTCTGTAGTAGTTTTTCTAAGGTAGACAATGCCCATGAGGAAAATTATATTCTCACTTTAAAACTTTCTTTCCCTTTGATCTGAAAGGGAGGTTTTTTCTACTTACTGTATACTTCGCTGATGGCGAAGTGAATCTAGCTATGAGATTATTATTTAAGTTCTTATTTTGGCTATGCTATTACAGAAAAATGTTAGCCATCTCTTTTATAAGGTCTAAAGATTAAATTGTGCGTCCTACAGATTCCTTCATAATAGAATTAGTTTCCTACCTTGAAGAGAATAGAGAAATGAAAGAACAAGTTGGGCTTAGAATAGAGAAATATGCTATTAATACAAATGTTTGAGAATTAAAAAGTCTAATGATCTTGTGTTACTAGACATGATAGTTATCTTAATGAGAAAGCCCCAGAGGCCTAAAGGGTTAAATACTTGTAAAATCCTACAGGTGCTTTCAAAAATACTGTGAAGTAAGCAAGTGCCTCTTGTTGGTTGATGAGTTTATAATTTTAAACATGGCGACTTAAAGTCTTTTGTCATCCATAGTTATATATGATGTGCTGCTCATAAAACTAAAGAGTTGTTGGTTCTGTGTTTAGCTGTCCTCCTATAGGTTCCTATGGACTTTTTCCAGCCACTTTTATTGTATTCAGTACTTCGGGATGGCTCTGTAAACAGATGAAGCCAATAATGTATTAACAGTACCAACTGAGAGAAAGTATGGTGAACTGAGGTTACTAAAAACAAAAAGCAATTCAAATCAATTGGCAATCTACAAAAAGAGTTAAAGATTTTAAAAGCTATTATTAAAATTGCTATATTGGTCTATTATGCTATGTTATATGTGTGTACATATTGTATGTCCACATGGGGAAATTTTATTAAGAGTTTTATTTTAAATGGCTTATAGATAAGATTGTCCATAAATTTAAGCTGCTAAAATCAATCAAAGATACATTTTAATTTGTGTGACCTGAATCTGTGTATCATATGTTTTAAACGTGTTGGTAGAAAGAAACTAAAAACATTTTATATGGTTGTGCTTAAGTTTACTGGCTAAACAAACTACACCATGTTAGATATTTAAGAGGTGTTTTCAAATACATGATTCTTAAAATTTATAGAAGGCATTGGACCTTCTGGTAAATGTTTTCTTAAGTTGTTATCTAATGGTTGAAACGGTTTGCTAAGTATTCATGTAATATTGCTATTGTCAGCAAGCGATCTAGGACTTGCTCCCATATTTCTCTATTCTAAGCCCAACTTGTTTCAGGAAATTTAAAAAAGTATTTATTCATGGTTATTTATTTGAAAGGCAGAGAAAGAGAGAACAAATGAACTTCCATCCATTGCTTCACTCCCCAAATGGCTGCCGTAGCCAGAACTGGACCAGGCCAAATCCAGGATCCAGTAATTCCAACCAGATCCCCCACGTGGGTGGCTCATCTGCTGCAAGATGTGGAGGTGGCCTCAGTTCCAGGCACTCCCATATGGGATGCAGGCATCTCAAGCAGCAGCTTAACTTCCTGGGCCACAGCACCCTCTCCTCAAGAAATTTTTTTTTTTTTGACATTCAGAGTGGACAGTGAGAGAGAGGCAGACAGACAGAAAGGTCTTCCTTTTCCGTTGGTTTTCCCCCTAATGGCCGCAGCGCAGCCGGCACACCACGCTGATCTGAAACCAGGAGCCAGGTGCCTCTCCTTCTCCCATGCGGGTACAGGGCCCAAGGACTTGGGCTATCTTCTACTGCTTTCCCAGGCCGTAGCAGAGAGCTGGATCAGAAGTGGAGCAGCCAGGACTCAAACCAGCGGCCATATGGGATGCTGGTGCTTCAGGCCTGGGCTTTAACCTGCTGCGCCATAGCGCCAACTGCCGTCTGGGTCATTTTTAAAGACTTGTCTAAAGACTCAGAGTCTTTGTTCTTAATCTAGTCTGCTGCTAGGGTTCTCAACTGTATTTTTTTTATTTCATTTATTAAATTACTTAGGTCCAAGATTTGTTTGGTTCTTTTTTTGTGATCTCTTTGTTGAATTTATCATTCATATTGTGAGTTGTCTTCCAATTTCATTGAATTGCCTGCCTGTTATTCTCTTGTATCTCATTGAGGTTTTATAAAAACCATTATTTTGAATTTGTTTTCAGGCAGCTTGATGATTTGCTTCTCTTTGGGGTTTGTTGCTAGAGAGTTATTATGTTGCTTTGGAGTTATCATTGTACCTTGATCTTTCACACTTCTTGTGTCCTTATGTTGATATTTGTACATATGGTAGATATGTTGCCTCTACCAGTTTTACAGGATGATTTTTGTAGTAAATGCTTTCTCCTGGCGAGGTGTCCTAGAGTATCTGTTGGATAGGCTATATTGGTTTTGATTTCAGGTGGGTGTCTAAATGTAGTATTTGTGTAGCTACTCCAGCTTAACTAACATTAGTGATGCCTGCTCTCAGTGTGGTACAGCTCTCTGAGGTGGGGTGGAGTTGCTAGTAGCTGTAGGTGTGGGATGCCCATGAATTTCTGCAGGTCACACTGAGGCAGGTCTTACTGATCTATGCAGGCAAGGTGTGGCTGGAAGCACAGCAGAGGCATGACACCCACCAGTGTCTGAGGGCTCTGTGGGGATGGGCCCACACCACTGGTCACAGGTGGATGCAGTGCAGTGGGCCCACTAGTAAGTCAGAGCATCTGTCGGTGTCTGAGGGCTGCCCAGTGGGCCAAAGAGGGTGCCTGTCAGTGTCCAAGAACTGGATAGATGACTGAGAGGCCTCCATTGCCTGATCTCAGGGTAGAATGCCTGGCTCCTTCCTGGAATTGTGAATGGGTGTGAAGAACTGCCCAAATGTTTTTCAGGGGCTTCTGTGGGCCCATTTGCTCATGGCAGGCTGCTTAGTTACTTCCTGGAATCATGCATGGGTGGTTGGGGCCATTTGACCTGGGACCTCTTGGGCCAGCTCACTCAAGATGAGCTACTCAGCCATTCCCAGGGCAGAGGTAGGTGAGGAAGGCAGCTGTGCTGCTTCTAGGGCAGTGGGAATGTGGGCAGAACTGACTAGCTGCTTCCCGGGACAGTGAGTGATTAGGCTGCATCTCTGATCCCAGTGACCTTGGTGGATAGGGCTGCTCAGAGTGGGTTGCCCAAAGGCTTCCCCAGTCATGGGAGAGTAGCTAGGACCACCTGGCTGGTATGCAGGGCTGGTGATAGCTTCCTAACTGCTCCACAGGAACTCAGTTGAATGAAGTCTCAAGATGGCATGATATAGCAGGAGCCCGGTACCCAAAAACAATGTTAGAGGGCTTTTCCTGGGACCGTCATGTTCCTGTTGCCATTCTCCTGAGTAGCCTCTTTCTTTCAGTTAGTTGCTTTTGCTATTATTTTTTCTCCCTAAATGGTCTTTTTTGAGATGAGCTTTAAAAAATCAGAAAAGAAAAATAGCAACTGTCAAAAAAATTATTTGCCTAGCTTATTTGCCAATCTAGTGAAGCCAGTGAAGTTGTGGCCCTCCTAACATAGTTATGTGCTTTGTTTGACTGAATTTCTAATAATAATTACTCTTTTAAGAACTAATTTGTAGCTGATTTCATACTGGAATGATTTTTCTTATCTCCAGGTTTTTTTTTTTTTTTTTTTTTTTTTTTTTTTTTTTTTTTTTTTTTTAGTTTTACCAAGGTGTTTATGCTTCAGATCAGTGAATATCTGTTTATGTGTTACGGAGTAGCTGTGAACATTTACAACAAAGATTAGGAGGAAAAAATTTATTAAGAACCAGAAAAGGGGCCAGCGCCGTGGCTCACTAGGCTAATCCTCCGCCTTGCGGCGCCGGCACACCGGGTTCTAGTCCCGGTCGAGGCATCGATCCTGTCCCGGTTGCCCCTCTTCCAGGCTAGCTCTCTGCTGTGGCCAGGGAGTGCAGTGGAGGATGGCCCAAGTGCTTGGGCCCTGCACCCCATGGGAGACCAGGATAAGTACCTGGCTCCTGCCATCGGATCAGCGCAGTGCGCCGGCCGCAGCGCGCCTACCACGGCGGCCTTTGGAGGGTGAACCAATGGCAAAAGGAAGACCTTTCTCTCTCTCTCTCTCTCACTGTCCACTCTGCCTGTCAAAAAAAAAAAAAAAAAAAAAGAACCAGAAAAGGAACCAATGTTAGCCTAGCGCTTAAAATGCCAGTTAGGACACTTGAGTCTTATATGGAAGCACCTGGATTTGATATCCACCTGGGCTTCTGACTCCAGCTTCCCACTAATACAGACCCTAGGAATGAGCTGTAATGATTCAGTCATTGAATTTATGCTACTCATGTGAAAGACCTGCTTTGTGTTTCTGGTCCCAGCCTTGGCCTAGCCCTGGTTGTTGTAGTCATTTGGGGAGTAGACAAAAAAAAGTGGGAAATACTTTCTCCATCTCTGTCTCTGTCTCTCTTTCCTTCTGCCTTTCAAAAAAAAATTTTTTTTTTTTAAACTCAAAAGAGCATCAAGAGAAAAGGGCCTGCACTGTGGTGTGGAGGGCTAATCCTCTACCTGCAGCGCTGGCATCCCATATGGGCATCGGTTCCTTTTCCTGCTGCTCCTCTTCCCATCAATTTCCTGGCCTGGGAAAGCAGTAGAAGATGGCCCAAGTCCTTGGGCCCCTGCACCCATGTAGGAGACCTGGAAGAAGCTCCTGGCTCCTGGCTTTCGATCAACCCAGTTCTGGCTGTTGCTGCCATTTGGGGAGTGAACCAGTGGATGGAAGACTTCTGGCTCTCTCTCTCTGTAACTCTCCCTCTCAAATAAATAAATAAATGATCAAATAATTTTTTTTACAGATTTATTTTATTTATTTGAAAGAGTTACAGAGGCCGGCGCCGTGGCTCAATAGGCTAATCCTCCGCCTTGCGGCGCCGGCACACTGGGTTCTAGTCCCGGTCGGGGCACCGGATTGTCTCGGTTGCCCCTCTTCCAGGCCAGCTCTCTGCTGTGGCCAGGGAGTGCAGTGGAGGATGGCCCAAGTGCTTGGGCCCTGCGCCCGCATGGGAGGCCAGGAGAAGCACCTGGCTCCTGGCTTCGGATCAGCGCCATGCGCTGGCCGCAGCGTGCTGGCCGTGGCGGCCATTGGAGGGTGAACCAACGGCAAAAGGAAGACCTTTCTCTCTGTCTCTCTTTCTCTCACTGTCCATTCTGCCTGTCAAAAAAAAAAAAAAAAAAAAAAAAAAAAAAAAAAAAAGAGTTACAGAGAGAAATAGAGACAGAGAGAGATGTCTTCCATCTGCTGGTTCACTCCCTAGATGGCCACAACGGCCGGAGCTGCGCCAGTCTGAAGCCAGGAGCCAGGAGCAGGCTTTAACCTGCTGTGCCACAGTGCTGGCCCCTCAAATTTAAAAAAAAAAAAAAATGAAGAGAAATTCGTATTACTGACAATGTGTTATTCTATATAGGTGTGGCCTCAATACTATGTGATTGTATATTCTAAATGCAAGTGTATTTTGGTTTAAAAAAAAAAATCCAGAGTAGGGGCTGGCACTGTAGTGTAGCAGGTAAAACCACTGCCTGCAGTGCCGGCATCCCATTTGGCTGCCAGTTCTAGTCCCGGCTGCTCCTCTTCTGATCCAGCTCTCTGCTATGGCCTGGAATAGCAGTAGAAGATGGCCCAAGTCCTTGGAACCCTGACCCACGTGGGAGACCCGGAGGAAGCTCCTGGCTCCTAAGTTCGGATTGGCGCAGTTTCAACTGTTCCGACCATCTGGGGAGTGAATGGGCAGATGGAAAACCTCTCTCTCTGCCTCTGCCTCTGCCTCTCTCTCTCTGTAACTCTGCCTTTCAAATAAATAAATCTTTTTAAAAAAAGTTCCAAAGTAATAGTATTACCTTATATTTATTTAAAAATATGATCATAGTGCTCAATGATATTAAACATAATGGTAGATAATATATAGAATGAAGATTGGGTTTTGTTTTAGGGGCACACAATATTGCAAATACTCAGAATCTTGTCTGTTATACTTAGAACTTTTACTCTATTATTTTAATGTCTGTATAGTCTTTTAATTTGAGTAAATTTAATAGTACACTTGTTTTTACAGATTACAAAGTAATCTAAGAATGGTGATGCCAAGGTGAATGATCCTAAACAGATTTTTGTCCAGATAGCATCTGCATGCCTTTTGTCATTTTCTATTAGATGAAAAATCTAAAATACTGTTTGGTTATTTCTTTGCAGCTTCTCGTATGGGAAATTTGAAACACAGAAGAGAAATCATAGCTCAGGATATCAGTGAAGCAATGAAGGTAAAAATTACATGCTAAAAATTTATAAAATTAGCAGAATGTCTGAGTAGGTATTTGCTTTAACCTCCATATATGTTTTAGTCTGCTGTAACAAAAATTTGTGGTAGTCTTTTCGATAAATCTATAATCAATTTATTATGCAACAGTAATTTTTAAATGTTTATCAAGCACTATTACTACTATGTATTTGCCAGATAGTATACCTGGCTTATTTAAAAATTAGTTATATTTTTAGATAATGAGTGTTAGCAGTCCATT
The DNA here is from genome assembly GCF_033115175.1 of Lepus europaeus. Classification (NCBI taxonomy): domain Eukaryota; kingdom Metazoa; phylum Chordata; class Mammalia; order Lagomorpha; family Leporidae; genus Lepus; species Lepus europaeus. The sequence goes on along the minus strand of NC_084840.1, from coordinate 26,844,053 downwards.
AAACAGTTTTGGGTAATAATACCAGCTAAGATTTATTGAGTGTTTTTTATAAGTCAGTCTCATTTAATCTTTACACTGACCCTATGAGATTGTTACCATATTTCTTCATTTTAGAGATGAGGAAGATAAGGCACCAAAAGGCTATGTAGATTTTCCAAATAAGTAACCGAGCCAACATTTAAACCCCAGACGTCTGGCTCTACAATCTCTCTCTCTCTCTCTCTCTCTCTCTTTTTTTTTTTAAAGATTTAGTTATTTATTTGAAAGTCAGAGTTACACAGAAAGAGAAGGAGAGACAGACAGAGAGAGAGAGAGAGAAAGAGAGGGAGATCGTCCATCTGTTGGTTCACTCCCAAATTGGCCACAATGGCCAGAACTGTGTCTATCCAAAGCCAGGAGCCAGGAGCTTCCTCTGGGTCTCCCACTTGGGTACAGGGGCCATCTTCTACTGCTTTCCCAGGCCAAAGCAGAAAGCTGAATCGGAAGAGGAGCAGCCGGGACTAGAACTGGGGGACATATGGGATGTCGGTGCTTCAGGCCAGGGCGTTAACCTGCTGTGCCACAGCACCGGCCCCCAGTGTTAATATTTTATTTTATTTTATTTTATTTTATTTTATTTTATTTATTTATTTATTTTGACAGGCAGAGTGGATAGTGAGAGAGAGAGAGAGAAAGGTCTTCCTTTTTGCCGTTGGTTCACCCTCCAATGGCCGCTGCGGCCGTCGCATCTCGCTGATCCGAAGCCAGGAGCCAGGTGCTTCTCCTGGTCTCCCATGCAGGTGCAGGGCCCAAGGACTTGGGCCATCCTCCACTGCCTTCCTGGGCCATAGCAGAGAGCTGGCCTGGAAGAGGGGCAACCAGGATAGAATCCGGCGCCCCAACCGAGACTAGAACCCGGTGTGCCAGCGCCGCAAGGCGGAGGATTAGCCTGTTAAGCCATGGCACCGGCCCAGTGTTAATTTTTTAAAACTTTTTTTGTTGTTTGGATTGATTCCATGATTTTCTGGCGATCATCCATCTCTCATAGCATGTTCTTTATTTAATTTTGGCAGACTGTGGTGGGCCAGTCTAAAATTCAGCCTGCCACTATTTTTTTGTAAATAAAGCTTTATTGGAACAGAGCTGTGTTTGTTCTTTTACTTACATCTTCCGTGTTATAACTAACTTCTTTTGTGTTATAACAGCAGAATTGAGTTCTTAAGACAGATGGAAGCACTCAGAGCCTAAAGTGTTTACTGTCTAGTCTTTACTAGACAAAGTGCACTGATCCTGGTCTTGGTGATTAAGATGTCTAAAATACTCATTATTCTGAAATAAATTAAATCCTTAATTCGGGCCCAGCGCCGTGGCTCACTTGGCTAATCCTCCACCTGCAGCGCTGGCAGTCCCTATGGACGACGCCAGGCTCTAGTCCTGGTTGCTCCTCTTCCAGTCCAATCTCTGCTGTGGCCCGGGAGGGCGGTGGAGGATGCCCCAAGTGCTTGGGCCCTGCACCTGCATGGGAGACCAGGAGGAAGCACCTGGCTCCTGGCTTTGGATCGGCGCAGCACCGGCCGTAGCTGCCACTTGAGGGGTGAACCAATGGAAGGAAGACCTTTCTCTCTGTCTCTTTCACTGTCTGTAACTCTACTTGTCAAATAAATCTTTAAAAAAAATAAATCCTTAATTCAAAATTTTATTACTTCTCCCTTTTCCAGAGTTTTACTACCAGGCATTGAAGTAATAGAATATATCTTTCTAATCTTAGCTTTTAGTTAAAATCCCTCAGCTTAACTTGTATTTTGACAAATTTGAATATTCACGACCCCCACAAAACACAGGTCTCAGAAAAAGCATTGACCCAAAGAATTAAAATCTAGAGTGCTGTGTCCATCTCTGTATGTTTGTACTTCAACCTGAGATTAACTTTACATATTCCTTTTTTTTAAGTCCTTGCCTGCATTAATTGAACAAGGAGATGGATTTTCCCAAGTTTTAAAGATGCAACCTATTATCCAGCTCCAGAGGGTCCACCAAGAAGTCTTTTCTGGTTGTTGTAGGAAATCAGATGCTAAACCTGAGAGCTTTATAACAAAAATAGAAACCACACCACCAGAGACTGCGTCCAGGAAAACCTCTGATGTGGTACTAAAGAGAAAGCGAACTGAAGACTGCCCCCAGAGAAAATGGTATCCGCTGCGACCAAAGAAAATTAATCTTGATACATAAGCTCTTTTTGTTTCTTTTAGGATTTGGAAATAGGCACTGTCAACATTTAGATTACAGTCTAGAGTTTGGACAGGACTTCACTTAAAACAGCAAATAACTCTTTTCCTAGTGATTCTCTGGAATATGATGTCATGTTGTTTTCATTTCTCACCATTGCATCTGTAGTAGGTGAAAAGCATATAAATATTTTTTTAATCTTAGCACTGAGCCCATCAGTGGGCCTTAGAATGCAAAGTTTTATTGTCCTTGAATGACATTAACTCTTGACTTGCCTGGCTGCTTTTATGGAATTTCCCAAGCAGCACATTCTGTTGTGTTTCCCTGATAGACATTAAAAAAAAAAAAAATGCTATGTAATGTTCCTTATTTATGTGCTGAGAAGTAATCATTTCTACACAGTGGCAGATACCTTTTTTTAACATGCAGTTTGATTTATCAAATTAATGTGCCGATGACAAAGCTGGCTTTGGCTGTTACTCTCATTTCAGCTAATTTTGATCTGTAGGATTAATTTTAGAAGTTTTTGTTTTGCTTTTATAAGAAAATGAAGACTATTATCTGTGTAAGAATCACTCAGAAATAAAAATTGGTATTCAGTCTATGTTTTCTGCTCACACTTTTATTTTCTGTAGACCTTTTAATATAATTTGATTTGGAACTAATAGTTTCTTTTCAGGATTTCTCATCTATTTCTTTATAGATCAATCCACTTCAAAATATGTATCAGATTAATACATTGGCAAATTGTCACTATAGAACAAATGCAGTTATACTGAACTATTTTACATTTAATGATGTTTATATATTTATATAAGATTTATAATCATTGATAGAAATCTGAGCCAGCGCCGTGGCTCAATTGGCTAATCCTCCGCCTTGTGGCGCCGGCACCCCAGGTTCTAGCCCCAGTCCGGGAGCCAGATTCTGTCCTGGTTGCCCCTCTTCCAGGCCAGCTCTCTGCTGTGGCCAGGGAATACAGTGGAGGATGGCCCAAATGCTTGGGCCCTGCACCCACATGGGAGACCAGAAGCACCTGGCTTCTGCCTTCGGATCAGCATGATGCGCCAGCCATTGGAGGGTGAACCAACTGCACAAGGAAGACCTTTCTCTGTTTCTCTTTCACTGTCCTCTCTGCCTGTCCAAAAAAAAAAAAAAAAATCTGAGAAAACTATACTTGCCCATACTTCTAACATTTCCCTATTGCTTGTTGTACCTCATATTATGTCTTTTACCCCTGCAGTGTAGGCTGGGCCATCTGATTTACCAGTTCCCCCTTTTGATGACTATAATAACCTTCAGAGGAATTTACTAATCATGAAGTGAAAGATTTGTAACTTCTCTTGCTCATTATGTCTTAGCAGTTATAAATGTTCGGATTTGTCAGAACATCTCTCTCAGCGAAGAAAACTTAGAAAGCCACTTTATTGCATTTTTTGCATTCTGTGTTTTAATGATACAATTTGAGATGTGTATATTTGGAAACAGCAATGTGGTTTTTGTAATTAAAAATATACAAAGTGGCCGGCGCCGCGGCTCACTAGGCTACTCCTCCGCCTTGCAGCGCCGGCACACCGGGTTCTAGTCCCAGACGGGGCGCCGGATTCTATCCCAGTTGCCCCTCTTCCAGGCCAGCTCTCTGCTGTGGCCCAGGAGTGCAGTGGAGGATGGCCCAAGTGCTTGGGCCCTGCACCCCATGGGAGACCAGGAGAAGCACCTGGCTCCTGCCATCGGATCAGTGCGGTGCGCTGGCTGTGGCAGCCATTGGAGGGTGAACCAACTAACCAACTGCAAAAAGGAAGACCTTTCTCTCTGTCTCTCTCTCTCACTGTCCACTCTGCCTGTCAAAAAAAAAAAAAAAAAAGAATACATAGGACCTCACAAGAGATTTTTTTTTTTTTAAGATTTATTTTATGTATTTATTTGAAACAGTAACAGAGAGGCAGAGATCTTCCATTTACTGGTTCATTTCCCAGATGTCCACAATGGCCAGCGCTGGGCAGTCCAAACCAGGAGCCAGGAGTCTCCTACATGGGTGGCAGGGGCCCAAATACTGGGACCATCCTCTGCTGCTTTCCAGGTGCATTAGCAGGGAGCTGGATCAGAAGCAGAGCAGCTAGGACACAAACCAGTACTCATATATGAGATGCCGGTGTGGCAGCTGGTGGCTAAACCTGCTGTACTGCAACACAACACCAGCCCCAAGAGAGATTTTCAGGAGGGGAAAATGTAACCCACAACCCATGTGTTTACCTGGGAAATTGTACGAAGAAGATACCTTATGTTATTATTTACATGTTTAAAGAAACAAATCAAAACTTTAAAATCAGACAGTTACTACAGTAAAAGTCCTACAAGAACTATAATCACAGTTACAAATTAGTTCCACAATGAATAATACTTATTTAGAAATAATAATAAAAACACTAGCTGGGGTGTGGGATGGGAGAGAGAACAGCATTGTGGCCCAGCAGGTTAAGCAACAGTTGCAATGCCAGTGTCCCATGTTGGAGTGTGAGTCTGAGTTCTGGCTGCTCCACTTACAATCCAACTCCCTACTAATGCGTCTGATGGCCCAAGTACTTGGGTTTTCCTACCTATATGGGTGACCCAGATGGAGTCCCCAGGCTCCTAGCTTCTGCCTGGACCAGCCCAAGCCATTGCAGCCATGTGGAGAGTGAACCAGAGGGTGGAAGATCTCTGTCTCTCCTTCTCTCTTTGTCTCTCTGCCTTTCAAATGTTCAAAAGAAAAATTTTAAAACCCTGAATCTGAATTGAATACAAAGTTGGCGCAGTTATACTGGAAGGCTCAGAGGATGTGTATTAGCAGCCAACACAGCCTGGACACAGAGCAGTCAAACACTGGCCAAAGCCCTGGAGTAGGGTTCTGGAGGCACCTGTGGCTGCTGGTCTTAGAGAGGTCCAGGGTGACCTGGGAAGGGGGTGGGGCAGCCAGGGTGGCAGGGATGGAGGTGCTGGGGAAGCTTCTGTATCTCAGTACTTACTAAAATGGTTATAACAGTGACTACCTGAATCTGGGCCCTGGAATGGAATGTTGGGGAGTAAAATCTTCATGCATCGCAAGTGAAACGGATAATCTCTAAAATAGCTCAATCAGGAGATCACACAATATAGATATTCAGTAAGTACCAGAAAAAAGCTGTAACAAGGGAAAGAACTCCGTGGATGAAAAGATTTATTTACTTATTTGAAAGGCAGAGTTACAGAGGAGAGACAGATATCATCCATCTGCTGGTTTACTCCCCAAATGGCTACAATGGCCAGGGCTGAGCTAGGCTGAAGCCAGGAGCTTCTTCCAGGTCTCCCATGTGGGTGCAGGGGCCCAAGCGCTTGGGCCATCCTCTGCTGCTTACTCAGGGGCATTAGCAGGAGGCTGGATTGAAGTGGAGCAGCTGGGCCTCGAACCGTTGCCCGTATGGGATTCTGGCATCACAGGCAGCTGCTTTACCCGCTACGCCACAACACTGGTGCCCAATATTTTTTTTTTTATTTTTATTTTTTTATTTTTTGACAGGCAGAGTGGACAGTGAGAGAGAGAGAGACAGAGAGAAAGGTCTTCCTTTTGCCGTTGGTTCACCCTCCAATGGCCGCCGCGGTTGGCGCGCTGCAGCCGGCGCACCACGCTGATCCCAAGGCAGGAGCCAGGTGCTTCTCCTGGTCTCCCATGGGGTGCAGGGCCCAAGGACTTGGGCCATCCTCCACTGCACTCCCTGGCCACAGCAGAGAGTTGGCCTGGAAGAGGGGCATCCAGGACAGGACCGGTGCCCCGACCGGGACTAGAACCCGGTGTGCCGGCGCCGCACGGCGGAGGATTAGCCTAGTGAGCCGCCCAATATTTTATTTTCTAAATTATGTGCATACAAGACTTGTGTAAAAATAGGTCATTTAAAAATTATTTTCATACTTGTGCATGGACAAGTGAATATGCATTGTCTTCCACTCTCCATGTTACTGAGAGTGAAGAGGCAGCTTCACCATTTGCATCATCTCAGAGTATTTCAGATAACATCTGTGTTCTGACGGTTTACTTTTGGTGTTTTCCTTCTTTCCCCTGACCATTGGTTTTAGTAATACATTGTTATGAAGCCTCTGTGTTTAAAAATTTAGGAAAACTAATAACTTTGTGGAGAACCATTGCAGAGTTCTTGGGAATTCTCTATGAAGGGATTTGGGGAAATTCTATTAAACTGAAGCATCAGGGCTGAAGAATCCTCCCGGAATTCATTGCTCCATCTCTCTCTTTCTTGTACCCCCGGGCCCTCCACTGATGATAGCTGAATGAATGAATAACTTGACGTTGCAGATTTCTAACTTATCCATTCCCCTGGATCACAATCCCAAGCATTAAGTAACCTGTGGCATTCACATTTGCTATGGTTTGAGCTCACAGATGGGCTCATTATTGCGGGGGGTGGAGTGGGGGGGGAGGGGAGGTTAAAGGACTGAGGACAGATCCCTGGGAAACTCACCTGAGTCAGGATGCCGGAGTCTCTGCTGCCAGAGCTGAAGAGTGGGCCCAGAGCACAGGTGCGTGGGCTGCCTTTGTCCGGTCACAGCTCCCTTATTCCTTGTGAGCCGTTTAACAGGAACAGCCATTTAAGCTGAGCCTGTCTACCAGAAGAGTGGTTAGGAAAAAGAGAAGAGGGGACGCTTTGACCTTAGTGTCTTGTTTCATTTCCTTCCCTGATTTAAAAAAAAAAAAAGTGGGGAAAAGATTCCAGTAGGTGTGCGTGCAAATTCTCTCTGATTCGCCACATTCTGTGTGTGCCTTGTCTGCCCTCTTCTGAGCCTGTGAGGGTGTAGAAAGTAGGGGGTGACCCTGGCAGGTGAACACAGTCTGGCCAACTAGTGGGGTGCCTCTAGGTCCTGCCCGAAAGATCGTGGGTCTTTCAGCCACATCCCAAACAACATTTTTAAGGTGATCTTTCATAATTATGCCTTCTTTTAGTCCACAGCAACTCAGTGAGTCCAAATAGTGTGCTAAGAAAGACTGGTGTGAACCAAGACCCAGACCCCACTCACAAGTGTGGTCAGTCCCAGTGGCAACAGGGGATTCCTAAGGGGCAAAGAGGGAGTGAGGGAGGGGATCAGGAGCCAGAGTAAACCAAGCTTCTGCTCCTTGAGGGGACCAGGTGGCAACACTTGGGTTTGGAAATTTCTGTGGAATTCACTGTTTGTAAGAAATGATTTTGTCTGTTTTCGGAAACTGGTGGAACACTTAAATTCCTGAGATTTACTGGCAGATTTTAATATTTACTACTACTTATTTTTGTTGTTGTAAGCCAACCCAAGAATTCTTTTAAAAAAAACATTTCCGTTTTGACAAGTGATTGCTTCCTTAGAAATCCTCCTTACTAAAATTACTCCTCATTTCTTTTGTCATTCATAGTCAAAGAGAACAAAAGTTCAAAGGCATCAATAAACACTGCCTGGGTGATGGATGCTGTGACCTCCTCACCCCTAGCATTCCCAGCATCCTCTGAAACACTGGATTTAACTTGCAGGGGGCTCTGGTCTGGGGAGACCCCTGAGCTGTCACCCAAGCCAGAGCGAGAGGAAGCAGAAGAGAGTCCTTCGGGGTGTGGCCAACGAAGGGGACCAGGCTTGAGTTTATCCCTGATGTTGTCTCAAGGGTTTTGCCCGCCAGAGGCTTCATTGCATGGGGCATATAAGGTTCACATGAGCCCATGGCTCCCCCCACTCATTAATGCATCAGATCAGAGCCCCCGAATTCTCAGAAACCATTTTCCCCCTAACAGAACTTCCTTTCTCTTTCATATCTCCTTCTGAGTCTGATTTGGAAGAAGTCATGTAAACAAACCAACAATGTCAGATTTGTTTTAGCTACATGAGGTTACAGCTCTTGCTACTCTTGGTAGTTCCAGATAAATGATTACCTAAAGATGAGGAAATGATTAAGTAAGACTGTAATTGTAACAGGGCATCAAACTGGGTGACTGGCCATTAATAATAGTGTGTATTATAGAACTGTTAAAGGAACAAATTTTTAAAAAACGTGCATTTAAAGAATCTATTTTATGCCCTGAATCATACAAAAATACTTTTAAAATAAATGTTTAGTTATAATCTTATCAACTTACTTGCTGAAATCAGTTGCAATAAAATATGAGAGTATTTTACAAAGTTTATAGGAAATGGATCTAGAAGCTAAGTTTATTTTGGTGCAAAAATTTTTAAGTCCATGTATACTTCTTTCATAATAAGTACTTTCCATGAACTTTTTGAAGACCCCATGGATGCATGGATTTCAGATTTTTTTGCACCAAAATAAACAAACAGCTGTTGTTCCATTTTTCCATGAGGATGAGCTCTAGAGCCAGTCTGAGAAAGAAGGGGGATGTGGAAACGTTGTCGCTTCTGCCCCTGGGGTCCTGAGGGAATAGGAAGAGGAGGAAGCTCAGATGCAGAGCCTGCCCACCCCCTTTGGGCAGTGGTCTTTGAGCCTTCTAGACACAGCCGGGAAGCACACTGTCAGGGCACCCCCATCCACCTTGATAGGACAGCAAAATCGCGCAGTGCTGGCGTTCATCAGAGGAAAGGACACCGTTCAGCACTTTGGGACCTGCCACTGTAGCTCTGGCTGAGCAGAAGGCTTTTGGAAATCTCCGTACATCACGTGCAAGATGGTGGAAGGAGCCAGCTGAGGTGACTAGCAGTCTCTTAGGGGACAATAGGGAGAGTGACAGAATTGCCCTGCATCTGAGGGCCTGTGAGTCTAGACATGGACAGGAAGCCACTGGGGTCATGCTGTGCCACTGAGCACTAAAGTGAGCCACGTGGTCAAGGACACAGATCTCATCACCAGATATGCCAGAGAAGCGGGATTGGGCCATTGTAGTGGAAACTAAAGGGCAAGAGAGGGTGTGAGGATCTTCCCAGATAACGCCAGCATTCCTTCTTTCCCCAAACCCAAAGGCCATTATGGTGAGAAACAAGTAAATCAGAAAAATATACTGAGTCACCCCAAAGAGCGAAAATCACCCCCTAAAAATGTTGAAGTTATTGGATTGAACTGGATTTTCTGAATGGGAATAATGCTGGTGTTTTGGTTTTCTCTGAATACCCTGCATAATAATATTTTATGGGGAATAACTTTTTTTTTTTTTTTTTGACAGGCAGAGTGGACAGTGAGAGAGAGACAGAGAGAAAGGTCTTCCTTTGCCGTTGGTTCACCCTCCAATGGCCGCCGCGGTTGGCGCACTGCGGCCAGCACACCGCACTGATCCGATGGCAGGAGCCAGGTGCTTCTCCTGGTCTCCCATGGGGTGCAGGGCCCAAACACTTGGGCCATCCTCCACTGCACTCCCTGGCCACAGCAGAGAGCTGGCCTGGAAGAGGGGCAACCGGGACAGGATCGGTGCCCCGACCGGGACTAGAACCCGGTGTGCCGGCGCCGCAAGGCGGAGGATTAGCCTAGTGAGCCGCGGCGCCGGCTGGGGAATAACGTTTGAGAGGCCACAGTTTCATCTGATAACATCTAATAAAACTGGTGTTTGTTCCTGTTCTGTTCTTTTAGATATACCCATGCCATTCAGCTTTAACCTCTGTGGCATCGTGATAGCCGTATTTTCTGCTTAGATCCTCTTGCTCCACTTGTCATCATCGTTTTTCCATAATGTTCCTGGCTAGTTTTGCTTATTTATTTCCCCACATGAACTTTAACATCTGCTTGCCTGGAATACCAAAAAAAAATATTTTTTCAGTTGGTAATTTTTGGAATTGACTTAATTTTATGGTTTATTTTAGGGAAGAGAGACATGTTCATCCTTGTCTAAGAACTTGATGTGGTCTAGTTTGTTGTTTTCTAAGACGTGTTGTTACCGTGACTTTGCTTGTTCTTAAATTTCTAAGCATTAGGTCTATCAAAGTGTTTCGAAGCTGCCTTGGAGGGCCATACATTCATCTCCAGTGTTCAGGATTCGCGAAGGTTTTTGTTATTATCATTTACTCCATAACAAAGCTGGGCTCAGCTGTTGGTTCTTCTGCTGGTCTCGCTGGTGGTCACTCATGTTAGGTTGCATGCAGTTAGGTCTGTGGGAGGCTGGGTTCTGCTGGAAGCCTGGGTGGCTGAGCTTCTCTGCCTTTCCTTGTAGTCTGACAGCTTCTCCCTGTGCAAGAAGTCTTTTCACATGATTTCTCCAGTGGAGTAGCTGGACTTCATACATAGTAGCTCAGGAATCTGAAAACAGCCAAAGAAACATCCAGGCCTTCTTGGGGGTGAGCCTGGAATTGGTACCCGACCACTTCTACCTAATTCTATCAATGTAAGAAGATCACATGCCAGTTCAGAGTCCAGAAGGAGTATGTGTACTCAAAGGGGGTGGTTCATTGTGAGCTACCAAATTAATTGTCCATCACTTTCAATGGGACCATGACCCCAGCATTTAACACAGTGCGTGGCTCAGGGTCCGCTCTCGGTAAGCTTTTGTTGAATGAACACTGCTGGAGCATCTGGCTAACGCTGCACATACAGTCAGCACCAGTGGAGATGTAGAAGTTCAGGTTCTGAAGACGAAGTCTGAGCCACTGCTTGCAGAGCCACATCCATAGCAGCAGCCTTCGATTGCTGTTCTACGTTCAGTCCTGTGCACATGAGGTTACGTACCCTCCCTCTTAGAAGACATCACCTATAACTGTGTTCTTCTAGAGAGTCTGTTCAAAACAGATTAAACTAATAAATAAGTTGCAGGATTTACATTGTTTGCAAACAAAGGAGAAGCTCTTTGAAGAGAGTGGTGGGTGTGGAGGGATGCCAGATTGTGTTGGCTGCTTAGTCAGGGAAGACTTCCTAGAGACAGGGGTTGCAGATGGGAGAAGATAAAGGTTGATTGGGAGTATTCTGGGAAAGTGGTATGAGCTTTTAAAAACAGACACCAGAGCAGGATGACTAAAGGAGTAGAGGAGGGTGGTGAATGACTATTGCAAAGAAGGGAGAGCCCATCTGGGCAAGAGTTTGGAAGAATGGTCCGGGAACTTCCTGCAAAAGCAGTGCCTTGAGCCTCTATGAAAGGGGACCTTAGGTGAGTCTGAGATCCCTGAAGGACATGGTTTTGGCAGTGTCAGTGCATGCTAGGGCTCTTTCTATCCCTGTGGCCTCACACTTACTTCCATAAGGGTTTGGATGAGCATGGCAACCTATTTTGCGTTAACGGGTACTGGGATGCAGCATGCACAGTCCTAATGCCGCTGTATTTAAAAGTGGGTTCTTTGGAAAGAAGGGAATGGGAGGATGCAGCCTGGGTGAGCCCCAGATACCTCCAGCTTCATTCTAAAGTGAGCAAAAGCAGCCCCCTGTGAAGCGTGAGCTCCTTGAAGAACCTAACTCAGGACCTATCCCCTGCTCTGCCAGGGCACACATGGCCGGGGTCCTTCCCACCAATTCTTCGTGACCATTCCTTTGGGATGCATGTGGGGAGAGATGCCTGGGCAATGGGCCTGAAGCCTACAGTATTCTCTGCTTGATCTGCCACCACTGAGCAACCAGCAAATTCCCAGAACTGCCTTTACTGTTGTTCTGTGCCTCTCATCAGGAACCACTCTCTTGTGTCTTGAGTCACACAACCACAACCAGGAAGAGTTACTAAAGATGTGCCATGTGCAGAATCCTGACATGGCCCCAGAGCCGGTGCAGAGAGTCAGAAAACTGAAAATGCTGAAAGGAAGGCCCCTGAGTCATCCGACCCCGCTCCCTGCTTTCAGGGAGGTTGCTGTCGAGTGACCAAGTAAGCTGGTTGTTAGTGGTCAGAGAGGCCTCAGGTGCCCAGCAGGAGAACACCAGATGAATTCATCCCTGAGGAGAGTGAGTTACGGTGCAGTGGTTGAGGGCTCCGGAAGATTCTTAGGCAGAGGCAAGAGGCCAACGCTTCTGAGCCCCTGCTGGGGAAAGACCAAGAGGAAATGGGTTTGAAGAACAGCAAATGGAACCAAAAATAAACATGAAGAACTGCCAAGCCTCAGCGTTATTAAGTCCTTAACAATGAAGGCAGTGCAAACTCCTTGCTGAAAGAAAACCCCAAAACTATCAGGTGTAATCTTGATAGACACAAATCAAAAAGATCTAGAGCAATCTCTCCAAGGTATTTCTGCATTGTCAGCAGTTGCCTCTGGGTAAAGGGTTTATGAGTGGTAACAATAATTATCTTAAGTATTGATTGATTATATAACTTATTCATGATCAATAATCAATACTACTTTCTGTATTTTATAATATCCTATAATAATGTCTCATTTTTATAAAAATATTTATTTTTAAAAATCTCTTCGGTGACTTAAAACTTTATAGTGTAGTTTTTTAAAAAAAGATTTATTTATTTATTTGAAACTCAGAGTTACACAGAGAGAGAAAGAGAGGCGGAGGGGTGTGGGTCTTGCATCTACTGGTTCACTTCCCAATTGGCCTCAACGGCCGGAGCTATGCCAATCTGAAGCCAGGAGCTTCTTCTGGGTCTCCCAAAAGGGTGCAGGGGCATAAGGACTTGGGCCATCTTCTGCTCTTCCAGGTCATAGCAGAGAGCTGGTTTGGAAGTGGATCATCTGGGACTCTAACCAGCACCCATATGGGATGCCGGCACTTCAGGCGGTGGCTTTACCCACTACACCACAGCGCCAGCCCCTATAGTTTAGTTTTCAATAAAATCTAGAATTGCCTCCTATGTGAAATTTCACCCATATGAGATATAAACATTCACAGATACTTTTATGTATATATGTTGTTTGAAGCTTGCCTAGAATCCCTTATTCTAAAAATTACATAAGGAGACAGTGCTGTGACATAGTGGGCTAAGCCGCTGCCTGAAGTACCGGCATCCCTTATGGAATCCAGTTCGTGTCCTGGCTGATCCTCTTCCAGTCCAGCTCCCTGCTGATGGCCTTGGAAAGTAATGGAAGATGGCCCAAGTCCTTGGGCCCCTGTACCCTTTTGGGAGACCCAGAAGAAGCTCTTGGCTCCTGGCTTCAGATCAGCCCAGCTCTGGCTGTTGCAGCTATTTGGGGGGGTGAAACAGTAGATGGGAGACCTCTGTCTCTCTCTCTATCTGCAACTCTGCCTCTCAAATAAATAATAATTTTTTTAAAAAAAAAGATGACATAAGAGTGCTGTCCATATATACTCTTTAACTCCTTTTGTTTTGTCCACTGAAACCATCAATGGTAATTATTTGCACATATATGATCTAGTACCTAGCCTAAAGATAAAAAATTCAGAACTCAGTGGAATCTTGCCTGTTTCCACTCATAAGCCAGATTTCTAAAATGCACTTTAGTTATCTTGCTATTAAGAAGAAACCCCATCTCCCATATCCAACTAATGTGTTCATGTGTACGTACGTGTTTATGGAAATCACAGCATGAATGTATCAGTATTCCAAAGATTGTAATTCACTCTTCCAATCTATTATATTGGTGATATTTCTGCTCAACAATTTGGTAATTTTCCAAATACAGCACTTTTGGTGGATTTGGTCATTAGAAATGGAATTTTAACAATGTTTGCTATGTGAGCTAGCATATTAATAAAGAAGAGACACTTTGCCTACAAGAAAAAAATAGATGTAAAGTGACAAGACAGCCCTGGTCTGAATCTCTCTCAGTGAGGCCCCTGGAAATTTCCCAGGTGTTTGCAATGACACCAGCCAAGCAGTCTTCCTAGATGGATGTTCCAGGAGCCCGGAGGAAGAAGACAATCTCTTCTAGCTGGAATGATCAAGACGATCAAGACAGTCTCTAAGGAGGGAGCGTTTGTGTTTGAGGCATATTTAAAGCATAAGTAGGATTATGGTTGTCAGAGGGCATTCTAGGCAGAGGGATGGCATAGCCAAAACACTGCGGAGAGAGACCAGCTTAGCTGGGAAGTAGCCAGGTATTGACGTGTCTGGATTAAGTAAGTCGAAGAACACCATAAAGGCCTTACATTTCAGGCCAAAGTTCAGCAAATAGGGCATAGCTGCACGCTGTTACCTAAGTATGTGTCTAATTGCCTATGGCACCGTGCCAGGCAGCAACACACAGGGAGAAGCCCCCAGAGGCTTATTCCTAACTTCCCCCTTGAGAAGTATCAGCAGAGGTCACTACAAATGTGAAAAACAAGAACAAACATAGAAAGAAAAACAGAAGTAGGGACTCTGCTCCCATTCCCAGCTTCCTGTTTATGGGCGCACTGGGAGGCAGCAGGTGATGGCTCACACACTTGGGTCCCTGCCACTGACATGGGAGACCTGCATTGAATTCCTGACCCAATCCTGGTCGTGGTGGGCATTAGGGGGAGTGAATCAGTGGATAGAAGATGTCTTCTGTCGTCTGTCTGTCCGTATCTCTGCTTTTTCAAATAAGTAATAATTTTAAAATATCTTGAATGGAAATAGAAGCACTATATATCAAAATGTGTGTGACACAGTTAAAGCAGTACTAAGAGGGAAATTTATAGCACTAAAATCTCAGAGCTTTCACTTCCAGAAGTCAGAAAAATATACTTAAAGCAAGCAGAAAGAAGGAAATAATAGAGCAGAAATGAAAGAAACTGAAAACAGAGCAGTAGAGAATTAGCTGATTTTTTGAAAAGGTCACTAACATTGACAACAAAGAAAACAGGAGGGCAACTACAGATCACTAATACCAGGAATGAAATAGGAATGTTGTTAGAAAACATCCAGATATTAAATAAATTTTAAAAAAGGAACACTACAATTATGCAAACACAGATTTGATAATTTAGATAAAATGAACTAATTTCTTGAAAAACACAAACCATCATAATTCACTCAATATGAATTATTTTATTTTTTAAAGATTTATTTATTTATTTGAAAGGCAGAGTTACAGAGAGGCAGAGGCAGAGAGAGAGAGAGAGAGAGAGAGTGAGAGGTCTTCCATCTGTTGGTTCACTCCCCAAATGGCCACAACAGCCACAGCTGTACTGATTTGAAGCCAGGAGCCAGGAGCTTCTTCTAGGTCTCCCACGTGGGTGCAGGGGCCCAAGTGTTTGGACCATCTTGTACGCTTTCCCAGGCCATAGCAGAGAGCTGGATTGGAAGTGGAGCAGCTGGGATCAGAACCGGTGCCCAGTGGGATGCCGGCACTGCAGGCAGCTGCTTTATCTGTTACGCCACAGCACCCCCCGAAATAATTTTAATAACCCTATAACTGCTACAAGAATTGACTTCATAATTTCCAAACTCCCATAAAGAAACCTCTAGGCCCAGATAGTTTCACTGGAGAATTCTATCAAATGTTTGAAGAAGAATTAACACCAACTCTTCAGAATCCCTTCCAGAAAACAGAAGAAACCATTTCCAATCATTTTATGAAACTAACAGTACTCTGATACCGAAAACTAGACAAAGTCAGTACAGAAAAGAAAAATACAGGCCAATATCCTTCATGAATATAGACAAAAAAAGCTTTTAAAAATATTAGAAAAGAGAATCCAATGATAGATGAGTCAAATTACTGACCAAGAATTAATGATCAAGCAGAGTTAATTTCAGGAATGCAAAATTGGTTTAGTATTTAAAATCAATCAACATAACCCACCATATTAACAGACTAAAGAAGATAAGTCACATAATCATATCAATTTATGCAAAAAAAGAAAAGCTAGCATTTGAGAGGCTGGCATTATTGCCTAGTGGGTTAAGCCACTGCCTGTGATGCCTGCATCCCATGTGGGCACTGGTTCATGTCCCAGCTCTTCCACTTGCAATGCAGCTCACTGCTAATGACCTGGGAAAAGCAGCAGAAGATGGCCCACATGTTTGAGTCTCTGCCACTTATATGGGAGGCCCGGATGAAGCTTGCAGCTCCTGGCTTCACCTTGGCCTGACGCTGGGCATGTGATCATCTGGGGAGTGAACCAGTGGATGGAAGATCTCTCTGCCTCTCCCTCTCTCTCTGGAACCCTGACTTTTAAAATAATTAAATAAATTATTTTTAAATCACTCAAAACAATTCAAGATTTATGATTAAAATTCCTAGAAAAGTAGGAACAGAGGGGGTCTTCCTTAATTAGATAAACAGTATCAACAAAAAAACTCTCAAGCTAACATTCCACTTTAGTGGTAGAATTCTAAATGCTTTCTCCCCTAAGATTGGAACAAGGTAAGAATGTCTGTTTCCACAGGTTTTATTCAACACAGTGCTGGAAATTCTAGTCAATGTAGTAAGCAAGGAAAAGCAAAGCATGTAGATTAGAAAGGAAGAAATGACATTGCCTGATTAGAAGGCACAATTGTCTACATAGAAAATCCCAGGGAATCTACAAAACTGCTTAGACTAAATGAGTTCGTCAGGTTCACAGGATACAACATAAACCTATCAAAATCAATTGTATCTCTATATACTAGCAATGAACACATGGATGCTGAAATTACAATACCATTTGTAATTTCAAAAGTATTAGGCATAAATAAAATACATAGAGGGATCATGCTGAAGGCTACAAAACACTCACGAAGGAAATCAAAGATGTAAATCAGTGGAGAGACATGCAAAGCTACTTTTAAAAGTTCATAGAAAAGACATATTCTAAAAAACTATGCATGAATTTCAAGCAGTTTTTGCACCAAAATAAACATGTTTTAATTCCTTTTTTTTTTTTTTTTTTTTTTTTTTTTTGACAGGCAGAGTGGATAGTGAGAGAGAAAGAGAGAAAGGTCTTCCTTTTGCCGTTGGTTCACCCTCCAATGGCTGCCGCAGCCAGCGCACCACGCTGATCTGAAGCCAGGAGCCAGGTGCTTCTCCTGGTCTCCCATGCGGGTGCAGGGCCCAAGGACCTGGGCCATCCTCCACTGCCTTCCCGGGCCATAGCAGAGAGCTAGCCTGGAAGAGGGACAACCGGGATAGAATCCGGCGCCCCGACCGGAACTAGAACCCAGTGTGCTGGCGCCGCAGGCGGGGGATTAGCCTGTTGAGCCACGGCGCCGGCCTAATTCCATTTTTCATGAACTGTTTGAAGTGCCGTATAGCATGTTTGTGGACTGAAAGACTCAACTTGATCAACATGTTTAATGCAATTTGTGTCAAAAGCTCAGGAAGTTGTCTATACATTCATGCAACATTATTCTAAAGTTGCTATGGAAAAACAAAGGAACCAGAATAGCTAAAACAATCTTGGGAAACAAGAAAGTGGAGGAAAAATCAATCTGCCCAATGTCAAGACTTATTACAGAGCTACAGTAAGCAAGACCGGGTGTTATGGGCACAGATAGATACATAGATCCATGGGACAGGATAGAGAACCCGGAAATGGGCTCATACAGATAGGAAGGGTTTCAAGATGTTTGTGGGAAAGGGAATGAAAAGATAATGCACATTTTCCACAAACTTCTTGAAAACCCCGTGTATGCCCAGCTGATTTTCTAAAGTGAAGCCAAAGCAATTCAATGGGAGAAAGAGAACCTTTTCTTTTCTTTCTTTTTTTTTTTTTTTTTGACAGGCAGAGTGGACAGAGAGAGAGAGACAGAAAGGTCTTCCTTTGCTGTTGGTTCACCCTCCAATGGCCACCACGGTTGGCGCGCTGTGGCTGGCACACTGCACTGATCCGATGGCAGGAGCCAGGTGCCAGGGACAGAATCTGGTGCCCCGACCAGGACTAGAACCCGGTGTGCCGGTGCCGCAAGGCGGAGGATTAGCCTAGTGAGCCACGGCGCCGGCCAGAAAGAGAACCTTTTCAACCAGTTGCTGGAGCAACTGGACATGTATAGGTGAAAGAAAAGAACATCAGGGGCCAGCACTGTGGCGTAGCGGGTAGCCTGGGTGCCGGCAACCTATGTGGGCACCGGTTCAAGTCCCGGTTGCTCCAATTCCGGTCCAGCTCTCTGCTATGGCCTGAGAATGTAGTAGAAGATGGCCCAAGTCCTTGGGCCCCTGCACCTGCATGGGAGACCCGTAGGAAACTCCTGGCTCCTGGCTTCAGATTGGTCAAGCTCCAGCTATTGTGGCCATTTGGGGAGTAAACCAGAGGATGGAAGACCTCTCTCTCTCTCTCTCTCTCTCTCTCTCTCTCTCTCTCTTTCTCTCTCTCTCTCCCTCTCTCCTTCCCTCCCTCCCTCCCTCTCGGTGATCTGCCTCTCTGTAACTCTGCCTTTCAAATAATAAATAAATAAATATCAAAAAGAAAAGAAAATGGCAGGGTTTCTTCTTTAAAAAAAGCTATGAAATAGAAAATATATATATCTTTGATCTAGGACTAGGTAAAATATTCTTAGACTTGATACCAAAAGCATAATCCTTTAAAAAATGGATGAATTAGATGTCATCAAAAAGAATGCAAAGACAAGCTACAGAGTGGGAAGAACTATTTGCAAACCATATATCTGACCAAGGACTAGTATCTAGAATATATTGAAAAACTCTGCAAACTCAACAACAATACAGGAAAAAAACAGGGAAGTATAAAATGCACAAAAGGCCTAAAGAGACATTTCATGGAAAAGCTATACAGATAGCAGATAAACACATGCAAAGATGTCATTAACTGTTAGAGGAATGCAAATTAAAACAATTATGAGCTGTAACTATCCACTTACAAGAATGGTCAAAATGAAAAATAATGATGTTGTGGTACAAGGGGTTAAGCTGCCACTTGCAACGCTGGCGTTCCATATCAGAGCATGGTTTGAGTCCTGATTGCTCACCTTCTCATCCATCTTCCTGCTAATGCATCTAGGGAGGCAGTGGAAGATGGCCCAAGTGCTTGGACTCCTGCTGCTCACATGGGAGACAAGGATGGACTTCCCGGCTCCCAGTTTTGGCCTAGCCTAGCCCTGGTCATTGTGGCCATTTGGGGAGTGAACCAGCAGATCTCTCTCTCTCTCTCTCTCTCTCTCTCTCTGTGTGTTTTAAATAAATAAATAAATCTTTTAAAAAAAATAGTGGCTGGGCCTATGTAGTGGTATACTGAGTTAAGCCATCATCTTCAATTCTGGCATCTCCTATGGGTGCTGGTTTGAGTCTCAACTGCTCCACTTCTGATTCTACTCCCTACTAACGTACCTGGAAAAGCAGTGGAAGATGGCCCAAGTGCTTGGGCCCCTGTACACTCATGGGAGACCTGCATGAAGCCCCTAGCTCCTGGCTTTGGCCTGGCCCAGCCCCAGCTGTTGGAACCATTTGGGAAGTAAACCCTCTCTCTTTGTAACTCTACCTTTCAAATAAATAAATAATAAATAGTGGCAACACCAGATGCTGGAGAGAGTGCAGAGAAATGAGATCATTAGTGATTTATTGCCTGTGGGAATTGAAAATGTGCAGCCACTCTGGAAAACACACTGGCAGCTTCTTAAAGAAGTATTTGCCACGTGATCCAGCACTTGTACTCCTGAGCATTCACCCAGACAAATGAAGGCCTGTTTATGCAAGATCCTGTGAGCAGATGTTCTTACCAGGTTTGCAGTAGCCAAGAACTGAAAAACAAACCAGATGTTCTTAACAATGATTAAAAAGAAAGTGTGACCATCCATACCTGGATTGCTACATGCGTACCTTGTCTTATTGTAGTTTGATTTAATATACTTTGCAAATCTTGTGTGATTTTCTTTAAGCCAATTAAAGGTGTGTGGTGTGTGACAACCCTGCAGCCAGCAAGTCTATTGGCACCATTTTTCCAATAGTGTATGCTCACTTCATGTCTCCATGTCACATTTTGGTAATTCTCATAATATTTTGAACTTTTTTTATATTAGTACATCTGCATGGTGATCTGTCCTCAGTGATCTTTGATGTTACTATTATAATTGTTTGGAGCCCCATAAAGCACACTTACATAGAGCAGAGAACTTAGTCTCTAAATGGATGTGTTCCAAGCGCTGCACCTATCAGCAGTTCCCTGCGTCTGTTCCTCTCCTCTGGCCTCCCTAGTCCCTGAGACACAACAATATTGAAGTCAGGCCCATTAATACCCACGGTGGTCTCCGAATGTTCGAGTGACAGGAAGAGTCCCATGTCTTTCACTTTAAATTAAAAGGCGAGAAACGATCATGCTTGCTGAGGAAGACCTGCTGAAAACAGACAAGCCAAAAGCTGGGCCCCTTGTGCCAGGAGATTAAGTTGTGAATGCAGAGGGAAAGTTCCTGGAGGGAACTGACAGTGCTGCTCCTGTGGACACTCAAATGACAAGAACGTGAGACAGCTCACTGCGGAGATGAAGACCGTTTTAGAGAGAGCAGAGCAAACCCAGCCCAGCCATCGTGGGCATTAGGGAAAGAACCAGTGGATGGGCATTTGCTTGCTCGCTCTCTCTCTCTCTCTCTGTGCCTTGAACAAGAAGTGGAGCCAGAAGATGTGACTGAATTGCTGCAATCTCCTGAGAAAACTCTCAGGATGAGAAGTTGCTTCTCATAGCTGAGCAAAGGAAGCGATTTGTTGAGACGGACTCGATTCCTGCTGAAGACGCTCTGAACGTCGCGGAGATGACAGCACAGGACAGAGGAGAGGCGATAGAGCAGCAGCAGGACTATCATTGCGGAAGAATTTCCACTGTGGCTAAAATGTTAAACAGCACTGCGTTCTCCAGAGAAATCTTCTGTGGAAGATTTTGTGGAAGTCGACAGATGTGGTAAACATTATCGTCTTAGGTTAAGAAATCCTCACAGCCAACTCAGCCATCAGCTGTTGCCACCCCGATCAGTCAGCAGCCATCGATGTCCAGGCGACACCTGGATTACAGCCGCCTGAAGGCTCAAATGACTGTTAGCAGTTTTACCAATAAAGTACTTTTTAATTATGGTATTTAATTTTTATACATAATGCTATTGCAAGGTGACAAACTACAGAATAGTGTCTATATAATCTTTATATGCATGTGGAAACCAAAAATCATGTGACTCACTTTATTGTGATACTAGTTTTATTTCGATGGTTTGGAACTGATTTGTACCATCTCTGGGACACACCTATACTCAGCGATGAAAAGAATGAATTATTAACACAGACAACACCTGGATCTCCAGGGAATTATGCTGACTAAAAAGCGCTAATCTCAAAAGGTTATATACTGGGACTGGCACTGTGGTGTAGCAGGTAAAGCTGCAACCTGCAGTGCCAGCATCCCTTATGGATGCCAATTCAAGCCCTAGCTGCTCCACTTCCAATCCAGCTCTCTGCTATGTCCTGGGAAAGCAGCAGAAGATGGCCCAAATCCTTGGGTCCCTGCACCCATGTGGAAAGACCTGGAGGACGACTCCTGGCTCCTGGCTTCGGATCTGCACAGCTCCAGACATTGCAGCCAGTTGGGGAGTGAACCAGGGGATGGAAGACCTCTCTCTCTCTGCTTCTCTTTCTCTCTCTGTGTTACTCTAACTTTCAAGTAAATGAATAAATCTGAGAGAGAGAGAGAGAGAGAGAGAGAGAGAGAGAGAGAGAGAGAGAGAGAGATGGCCGTGACTCCAAAAGTGCCACGTGAGAGATCTTGTGATGGAAATGCCCTGTATCTTCACTTTCTCAGTGTCACTATCCTTCCTAGTTGTGATTTATACCATATATCTATAGGATAATTTAGCAAGCTTTTTACCACTGGGGGACTGGATGAGGTATAGATATGTGGGATCTCACTGCAAGAGGTTCTACAAACATCTCTAAATTAGAAAGTTTAATCTTTAAAAAAAAATTCAGAATTTAGGAGAGTGGAGTGGAGGAGAAGGTGGTGAAACAGGGACGAGCAAGGAGGTGGAGGAAAGGAAGTGTGGGTGTCTTGGCTAAGGCTAGGGCTGGGCCAGGCCAAAGCTGAGAGCCAGGAACTCAGTTCAAGTCTCCATGTGTGGCAGGATGCAACTACTTGAGCTCCCTAAGGCTCTTTCTACCCTAAACAGGCAAAGAGCAGAGGTTATTGTTAATAGAGAAAAGAGATTTCCTGTTCCTGAAACCTCTCCAGGCACGTAACTTGAGCAGAGGAATACCAAGATGTCCTTCTGATGAAATCTGCTGTGTGGCCAGTAGGAGTTGTTCACAGTTTACTCATTCGGCAGCTGCATGACCAGTGTTAGGGACTAGGCTCTCTGATATGCACAAGAAATTCCAAGTTAGTGTAGACACTTATAGGTTTTACAGGAAATGAGCGAAATTGTTTATTAAAATAAGTCATAAATGACAAATGTCTTATTTATTTTTCTAAAGAGGATAATGAGCAGTCTTTTTTATATACTAGACTACTATGATTCCCATGACATGCCGTATTGTATGGCTGCACTAGAAACTAGTGTTGCCCAGCAAGATATGATGTCATTTTTTTTATTTTTATTTTTATTTTTTATTTTTGACAGGCAGAGTGGACAGTGAGAGAGAGAGAGAGAGACAGAGAGAAAGGTCTTCCGTTTGCCGTTGGTTCACCCTCTAATGGCCGCCGCGGTAGCGCGCTGCGGCCGGCGCACCGCGCTGTTCCGATGGCAGGAGCCAGGTGCTTCTCCTGGTCTCCCATGGGGTGCAGAGCCCAAACACTTGGGCCATCCTCCACTGCACTCCCTGGCCACAGCAGAGAGCTGGCCTGGAAGAGGGGCAACCGGGACAGGATCGGTGCCCCGACCAGGACTAGAACCCGGTGTGCCGGCTCCGCAAGGCGGAGGATTAGCCTGTTGAGCCACGGCGCCGGCCATGATGTCATTTTGTTAGATGCCTGACTCTAGGAAATAAGAAAAATGATATCTTCATTTTTTATGTCAAGTATGCTAACATGGTGTTTGTGGAAGTCACTAAACATTCTTATGTATACTGTGATAGTATGTGCTAGACCACTCTTCTGTCTAGTCCAAATGTTTACAGGCTACTACATGGCTATTTATCAATTCAAATCTTTATTAAGTCCATGCTCTGCCTGAGTTTAAATCTCAACTCTGCCTCTTCTCTAGGCAGCCTGGGTGATTTCCTTCAATCCTGGACATTGCAATGACTTGGTTTCCTTTTTTATTTTAAAGATTTATTTACTTGAAAGTCAGAGTTACACAGAGAGAGAAGGAGAGGCAGAAAGAGAGAGAGGTCTTTCATCTTCTGGTTCACTCCTCAGATTGCCACAATGGCCGGAGCTGTGCCAATCCAAAGCCAGGACTCAGGAGCTTCTTCCGGGTCTCCCACATGGGTGCAGGGGCCCAAGGACTTGGGTCATCTTCTACTGCTTTCCCAGGCCACAGCAGAGAGCTGGATTGGAAGAGGAGCAGCCGACTCAAACCAGCGCCCATATGGGAGGCCAGCACTGCAGGCGGCAGCCCCATGACTTGGTTTCTAAGGCTGGTTCTCCTGACAGCTGGTGCCGAGTGTGGAGTGGAGCCACAGTGATGAAGATGTTGTCTTTGCTCTTGTGGGATTATAATCCAGGAGGAAACAGGTGTGAAAATGAGGAGTGAGGCACCAATAGATAGACAGTCTGAGAGGATACACACCACACTATTGGAATTGGGAAGGATGATCGCTCTCAACTTACCTGTAGTCACTGAAGGTCCCTTTTTACAAGGGGGATGTATTTATATAGTTCTTATAACTCAAAACAAAGTAGTAGAGAAAAAGAAATGTGCACATAGCTCTCCCTGATGGTAAGAAAAATTTTTCTAGAGGGAGAGATGCTTAAGTGACCTCTTGAAAGAGGAGTGGATGTGCAGTAAGCAAGCTAAGTTGGGGGTGGGAAGGGCCAAGACAAAAGGTACAGAGAATGGAGACAGCTTAGGGTGTCTGGAGCAGCCCCAGCTGTCCTAATTCATGAGTCCATGGACTCCAGCCAGCAGGGGATGGGGAGAGAGGGCCAGGGAGGCAGGGGGGAGCCTTGGAGGCCAGGTGGAGTTGTTGTGCTGTCTCTTGGTGGCCAAGGAGTCATGTGACAACTTTGCCTTCTGCCTGGAGAGGAGTCCCCGAGGGCAGGTCTGCCATGGGGCTGTGGCTGCGCTGCAGATCAAAGAGGATGGCGGTGGATCCTGGAGATGCTCTGAAGAAAGAAGCTGTGATGGATTTACTGTGAGGCTGGGAGAGGGAGGCTTCAGCCCATCCATGGGCTAAACGCCTCCCAAGCCCTGGGAGGGGTCACAGTGCTGCATCCACACAGTCCCATGTAAATTCGGCAAAAGACCAATATCTTTTTTTTTTTTTTTGACAGGCAGCGTTAGACAGTGAGAGAGAGAGACAGAGAGAAAGGTCTTCCTTCATTGGTTCACCCCCCAAATGGTCACTATACGGCCGGCGCACTGCGCCGATCCAAATCCAGGAGCCAAGTGCTTCCTGCTGGTCTCCCATGTGGGTGCAGGACCCAAGCACTTGGGCCATCCTCCACTGCCTTCCTGGGCCACAGCAGAGAGCTGGACTGGAAGAGAAGCAACCGGGACAGAATCCGGCGCCCCAACCGGGACTAGAACCCAGGGTACCAGCGCTGCAGGCGGAGGATTAGCCAAGTGAGCCATGGCGCTGGCCAAAAGACCAGTATCTTAACTGACGTTGGCTAAGACTGCTGTCCGTCCACTCTGATTTCCCCCCAAAATATCTCCTTTCACATCAAGGGGCACCGGGGTCAGCAGAGGCATTTTTGAGAGCGGACTAAGGGGAGCTGAGTTGGTATTCACTGAATTTGGGTTGTGCATAGAAGCAGAGTTGTTCTTGCTGGGGCACTGGTGTAAGAATGGCTTCCAGAAGTGTTGGGCCCCTGCACACATGTGGGAGACCCAGAAGAAGCTCCTGGCTCCTGACTTTGGATTGGCCTTGCTCCAACTATTGCAGCCATTTGGGGAGTGAACCAGTGGATGGAAGCCCTATCTCTCTCTTTCTCTCTCTCCCTCTCTCTCTCACTGTGTGTAGCTCTGCCTTTCAAATAAATAAATCTTTTAAAAACAAAAAAACAAAAACAAAACAAAACAAAACAAAAGAATGGCTTCCAGGACACTTCTCCTGCCCCCCAGGCCATGGCAGGGCCCGTGAAGGTGCAGGGCCAGAGGGTACTGGGATATTCGCATCCTGCCGTGCCAGCAGAAGGAAGTGCACTGCACAGTGGTGGTGTGAAATGTGTGCATCAGCTAGAGGATGTCAGTCATCCAGCCACTGGGCTGTGTGAAAATGGAGGATTCCATCCTCAGGGCAGCCTAATCGAAAGGCAAGTTCTCACCCACCCTGTGCACACTTGACAATACTGCGAACCCAGTTATAAGCACTGACTTTTTGTTGGGCTTTCAAGGTTGGGCATTGTGATGCAGCAGGTGAAGCCAGCACTCGGGATGCCAGCATCCCATATCAGAGCACCGGTTCGAGTCCCAGCACCCCTGCTTCTGATCAAGCTTCCTGCTAATGCACTTTGGAGGCAGCAGATCATGGCCCAAGGAGTTGGGTCCTTGCCACCACATGGGAGAGCCGGATGGAGTTCTGGCTCCTGACTTTGGCCTGTCCTGTGGCAGGCATTTGGAGAGTGAACCAGCAAGAGGAAGATCCCTCTCTCCCTCTCTCTCCCTCTGTCTCTGTTACTCTGCCTTCAAATAAATAAATGAAAAAAAAAACTTTAAAAAATAACTTTCAAAAGCATTGTTGTATGCAGAAGTGATCAAAGAATATGCAGCCAAAAAATGTTAAAAAAAAAATCTGTGAAGTTTGACAATCATTAATGAAAGAAGTAAGTATGTTTCTTTCTGGATTTCTGTGATTTTGTAGTATTTTGTTAAGATCTGTTTTTCTCATCCTAATTAAATCTTAACTTTAATATCTACTTTTGAATGATTTTTCTTAAAAAAGATGCTCCAAGTGGTATCAGCCTCAGGTCCTACAAAACCTGGGGAGATAGGAAAGGGAGGTATGGGTGGAAGGGAGAGAGGGAGAGGGAGAGAATCAGGGTAGAGAACCAGTCACTTAAACGTCCCTGTCTGCATTCCAGAACCTTCTATGACTTGGAGTCCCTCGCCGGCATTCCACTAGGAACCCCTTCTTTTGCCCTCCCCTCCTTTTTTTCTTCATCAGCCTTTTTTCATTTTCCCTTTACCCCTTTTCAATGAGATAGGGCCAATTCAATGCATGAGGGCAAGGGGATAAAAACCTAGAAAATTATTGGGTGCTCTCCCCCAAATGACTCTCTCATGGTAAGAGTGTAGAATCCCCTCATTTGATACCTGCCATTTGGGCAAATGCCTCATCTGTATTTTCCCTCTTCAACTGCAAGCACCTTGTAGAGGTGGTACTGATGGCAAGGTCTGACTTGCTTAGTGTTTACCCATAGACTGCATGGCCATCCAGCACCACCTTTTGCTATTTTGTGCCTCCAGTGAGCTGTGTGAGGTGCATGAGCTGTGGTTCTTTTGGCGTCTGCTGAATCCTCTGCCTGGACCAGTGCCTGACACACAGGGGCTGACTTCTTTGAACTCCAAGGTCTCTGCGTCAACTTTCTATTCTCTGGCCACACCAGAAGCCAGTCCTGCAGGACCACCTTCTGAGAAAGAGCAGCGAGAGTACAAATCCTGAAAGGCCGGTTTCCCTCAAAGAGAAAAGCAACGATGACCCCACAGTGGGGTTTTCTAGCATCTGAGCAACATGTTTTTGTAAGAACTGCCTTCGCGTGAAGCGAATGAATCACCATAGGATTTGATCATTGAGCTGCAAACCTCCCACACTCTCTCCCTCAGCCCCAAACATGTAATCCAGGGTCATTGTGGTATTAATAGGAAATTGCCAAACAGGATAATTTCTGTTCCCAGTTCAAGGGGAACCACACACACACACACACACGCACAGGCAAAAGAAGGGAAGACAACATTTGAAATATTTGTTCTTGTGTGTCTTTTCATTCTCATTTTTCTTCCTCCTTCTGACTTTAGGAGGAGAAAATGAACCAGAAAACATTAACAGAAAAGCAAGGAAACAGATTAGGTAGATGACCAGGGAAGTGCTGGCATTGTGTCTGAGCCACAGGGAAGGCAAGGATATACATGTATTTCTGTTCCTCACAAATATGAAATGTTTGAAGATGCTAACATAATAAAGCAATTATTCAAAAAGCTTTTAAAGACAGGTAACAGAAATTAATTCCACTGCCACAAGAGAAAAGCTACCGCCTTGGTGTACTGTCTTCCGATCTTTCCTCACACGCACACATTGTAGCCTGCAAGTTATACATGTACTTTTTGTGTCCTGATTTTTTTCTCACCTTACCTCATATCAAATAAATCATCCATGTGGCAGATTTGTCTGTATGTTGTATTTTTTAAGATGCATGGTATTCTATCTTCTGGCAATAATATATTTTGCTTAGCTATTCAACTCTAATTGTTCATCTACATTGCTTATGATTTTTCACTTTTAAAATGTTATGAACTTTTAGTGCTCCTACTATTTTTCTCTCTAGTGTTTTCCATGATTGTCCTAGAATGATTTTCTAGAAATGGGGAGACTGAGTCAAAATGATGACTCTGTATGGTTCTTGAAAATTACAATAAAATTACTTTCCAACGATGCCAGTGAAGATTTACTGATTCCAGTAAGATATTTTCCTAATTTAATATTTCGAAAGGATTCTTACTTTAATGTATTTTTCCAACATTTATTTTTCCTGGTTATTTCTTTTGTTGGGAAATCCCAGTTCACGTGACTTGTTCAGTTTGTGCTGGAGGGAAGGGGCTTTCTTAGTGTTTTTCCTATTCCATTTCATAGGATGCATATACTATCGAGATTCTAAACTTTCCTCATCTACACCATAGTGTCCCAATCCG
Source organism: Lepus europaeus (assembly GCF_033115175.1). Taxonomy (NCBI): domain Eukaryota; kingdom Metazoa; phylum Chordata; class Mammalia; order Lagomorpha; family Leporidae; genus Lepus; species Lepus europaeus. Next base: position 26,816,166 of record NC_084840.1, on the reverse strand, counting down.
TTTGTTTTAAATTTCTGGTTGTCTTGTCATCTAAAACAATTCAGCATTTTTGTATTCAGATTTTATCAATGTCATTTCTATCACTTGTAGTCTTAGAAAAGCTTTTCCTTGTCTTGTCCCCAAGAGCTTTAATAAGAAGTTAATTCTGCCTTGTCTCCTTGATTTTTATTTCTAACTGCCTAATCTATTCATTGTGAGGTAGGATCTATGTGTCAAATTGATCTCTAAGTGCCAGCTGGTTAACCAAGACTCCTCCTTCAAATGTGTTTGAAGAAACCCTTGCACAACACACCCCAGTGGACTGTGCCCACACAGAGTTCTTGTGTGCAGCCGAAGGGTCCCAGGCTCCACGGGGAGACGCAAGGAAGCTACAGTCCCAGAGGACTTAGAATGTGTCGAGGCTTGGGGAGAACAGAAAAGTGCCAACGACCGGAATCAGGGCGTGCACCTGAGTGTCCAGTGGTGCTGAGACCCTGTCCTTCGCATGCGCACACAGCATCGGAGGATAACAGCGCTTCTGAATGTTACAACCACTTCACCCAGTGTTCCCCTGTCTTCTCGGAGTCCCTGTAATTTTTCCAGAATGAGGGATCTCAGCTGACCTCCCGCAATAGCTTTATCGAGCACCTGAGATGTGTGGTGCGCTGTGCTAGGTACGCCGTGTGCACCTGTGCGAGGTGCTGGCCTGCGCGGGGTGCGACCCTGGGATCGGAAAAAGTATGCCCCCCGTCCCCGTCTGCCCTGCGCCCTCTCCCCTCTTCCCTACCGCCCAACTCCCCTGCTCGCCCGGACTTCCCACTGGCTTTCCTCTGCTCTGAAGGCTTTGAGGACGAGTCTTAAATCCTGGCCGACAGTCACATGCCCTGGCCTGGGAATCAGAATTTCTCATGCCCCATCCCCCGGCTGCCCACAAACCTGAAGGCCTCAGCGACTACACTGGGAAGGCACTTGTGACCTGCCCACCCGCCCACCCGGAGTCGCGACTCGCTTCCCTTCCCGGCGCTGACTCCTCGCAGACCTCAAGCCGGTAACCGCTCGTTCTTTATTTGCTGGGACCACGTTCAACACTTGTTAAGCGGCAGACAGTTTGGGAGGGGGGGAGGGGGCGACACGCCCTGCCTCTGCCCTGTCCCCGCTGCGGCACGGGCGTGTGGCAGCCACCACACATCTTCACCTACAGGCAGGACACCTGCCGCTCCGATCTTGAACAAGGAAACGGTTCTGGTCCATCTGACTTCAGGATGACGGGGCCACAGTCCTGATCCCGTCGCCAGAGACGTTGTCCAACGTGTGGGATTCGCTCCCTGGGACGCCGGTCACTGTTCCCGTCCGGGACAGTGGCCCCTGCCCACGCTCCGGCTCAAGGAATCCACGCTCGGGGCCGCCCCGCCTCGCTCCTTCCCGCAGCCCGGCAGCACCGGGAACAGAAAGGGCAGGTGCTCCCCGCAGAAAGGCCCGGGAACGCCCGCGCTCTGGGCGCGCGGCTCCACGCGTGAGGCTGCCGCCCCTTCCCGCGCCTGCGCCTCCTGGGCTGAGGACCGAGTGACGGTGGCGACCCGCAGGCCGAGTGCCCGGAGAGAGCCCCCAAAGCCCGACTCCCGCCGGGGCTGGGGGGCGGCAGGGAGGCGTAGGCAATGCGCAGACAAAACCACCAACCCCCGACCACCCGGCTGTGTTTCTCGCCCCGAGTACCCCCAAGACTGTGCCTCCCGACCCCCACCCACCCCAGCGTCGCCTCCCGCGGGTGGGCGTCGCGTTCCCTCCTCGGTTTCGGAGCCGCCACGTGACTTCAGGGCCCCAGCGAAAAGCCGCGCCCGAGGTGGGATTGGGGACCCCGAGGCGCAGCAGAGGGCGGGGAGAGGAGGAAACGGGGCGGAGGTGGGAGAAGGAGGCGGGGCGCACTTGGGGACGGGAAGGACCGCGGGCGGCGACCCGGGGGTGGGGAGCCCGGGCGGACGCGCGGCGCCGGCGAGCCGGGAGAGCGGGAAGCCCGCGGGGGCGGGGCGCAAGCCGACGGCCAGGTGCGGGCGAGGCGATGCGGGCGGTCGGAGGGCGCTCGTAGCCCGGGCCCCGCGTGCAGGGCGCCGCGGGCCGGGCCGCGCCTCCACCGGGCTGCGCGCGGGGCGGGCCGGCTGCACCAGCGCCCGGCATGTCGCAGGGGCTCCCGGCCGCTGGCGGCGTCCTGCAGAGGAGCGTCGCGGCGCCGGGGCATCAGCAGCAGCCGCAGGTAGTGGGCGAGAGACTCCGGGAGGGCCGCGGGGGCGCGCGGGTGGAGGGCGCTGCCGGCGCCAGAGAGGAGAGGGACTAGGGGCGTGGGGGCGACGGTCCGGGGGTCCCGGCCTCCGCTTCGGCCGCAACTGGGAGGGCTCCGAGAGTGGAAAGGCCGCAGGGCGCGGACGTCCACTGGGGCTGGGCACGGCCCGCGCACCCTGGCACGTGGGGTCCACGCTGCCCCAGGGCCGTCGGGCCGGGCGCCGCCGAAGGCCACCACCCCGCAGCCAGCGTATCCGGATGGGCCTTCAACCCAAAGGGGCGGCTCGTCCCCAGCCACTCCCCACACCCACCCTCCTCTGGCGGCCGCTGGAATGGGGAACGCGGTACGGGTCAGCCTGGGGGTGTGGGGCGGGGGCCGCGGCGGGGAGACTCCACCCCCAGCTCTGGTAGAACCCCCTCGTCCCCCCCCAACCCTCCCACCCCGGCTCCCAGTCCGTCCTCCGCGCCGTCCTCAGCAGCACTTAGAGCTGTGCACGCAGAAAACTGGGACTAGGCTGCCGGCGGGGACGGCCCCTCGGAGCCTTAGCTCCCAGCTTAGCTTGGCGGCGGTTGGGGCTGGTTCTCGCGCTCTCTCCCCGGTGGGTGTCCGGCGCCTTTGGGCCTCGGCATCGCCACCCAGGCTGAGCAGCCTCGGCAGTTCGCTTAATCTCTCCGTGCCTCGGTTTCCCCATTTGTGAAATGAGTAGAATAACGTCGCCCTCCCAGGATTTTTGTGAAAACTAAGTGAGACGTGCTTCATCATATAGGAACATCGCAAAATTGTACTCCCCTCTTTCTGCCTTAAGTAGTTCTGCTGGGCTGGCAGGTGCGACACGCATCCCTGATTGGTAATAAATCCAGTTTAGCGTGTCAGCTCCCAGAGGCATGATTTAGTGAAAAGCACGGTGAAGATTCAATTAAAAACAGCAACCTCGGTTAGGGCAGGTAGCTTCAGGAGAGCAGGCTGCGTGCCCACGGGAGCTTCAGGATAGAATCTCGCTGTGTCCGGTGCCAGCCCCCAGCGCCAGGCTGTTGGCAGAAGGCAGCGGGAAGCACCGACATCTGTTCAGGAATTGTGTCCCCAGCGCATAGGCAGTGCCTGGCGCACCTGCAGGTGCTCCGAAAGAATGGGAACAGAAAACTCGGAGAAGTTCGGTCATTTACTCCAGGCCATCTGACAGTAAGAGACAAAGCCAAGATCCTTGATGTTCTGCGTGTCTTTAGCAAGACTTCTTGGCCTCTTTACAAGATTACCTTGTTATACCTGTCTCTGTTCCCTCAAGCCTTGACCCGAGACTAATTCTATTATAATGTAAGCTATTTCTTCTTCTTCTTTTATATCTTTATATTTTTGCATATGCTGGGACTTCTTTCCTACTGGAAGTTGGGGAGATGATATGTGCCTGTCTTATTTGGAATACAAGGCCAGATAGGTTAACTTAAAATATCAATTATTTTGTGTTATTTGCTTTCCATGAATAATTGAGTAGCTTTCTGTGTTTCATCCCCACTTTTAGACTCTCTAGAAAGAAGGAATTTTTTTTTTTTTTTTTTTTTTTTTTTTTTTTGCCCTTGATATATTCTCACTGGGCTCTGGAAAGCAAATACTGCTCTTCTTTTCCATGATTTCTTTAACTGGCTGCAGAGTTTTTGCATAGTAGCTCCATTTTTCTGTCTCCCTGTTTCACGATTCCCCCTCGAAGGAGTTGACTAAGTTTGGCTCAGATCTCGTGTGAGGCTGAGTTTTCAGGACACATCATAACTTTGCTTTCTGATTCACTCTAACCTCTGAAACAGTGTCAGCCACACGTTGTTCAAATGAGCACGTTGCCAGGGCACTTCAGATCGCTGGGCGAGTCGGTGGCGTCACGTGTTTGCCGTCAGGTGCGAGTGTAAGCATGGCTTGCAGCCACTCTCCCGAGGACCTGCTCAGGCCTGGCAGCGTGAGGGCTGGCGTCCAGCAAGCTCCCCACAGCTATGCCCCTGGCTTTCCCAGTCTGGCCCCGGCAGCACTGACACCACAGCTCTTCCAGGCACACGCCCTGTGGGGTAGAGGTTTGCCAACGGTGGTTTGGAGACTAACAGACCTGAGTTCCACTTCCCACTCCCTCACTCACTAGCTGGTACCTGAAGCAAGTTCCTTAACCTGTCTGGGTTTCTTATTCCTCATCTTTTAGATGGCGGTCACACCCCATTTTTCAGGGTAGGTGGCATGGCCCCCGGGGAGTGGGCCTCAACCCTGAGCCCACTGGGGTAGCAACCAACACGGCTGTTGATTGCAAATACTGCTACCGTGGTGGAGCCCAGTGAACAGCGCTGAGCAAAGAGAGGGCAGGGTGAGGGGCCTCAACTTCAAACGTCACCGAATGTCTCTCCATACTCCCCTCACCCCCCAGAGCCCTGAGGAGGATGACAGGAAGGTGCGAAGGAGAGAAAAAAACCGAGTTGCTGCTCAGAGAAGTCGGAAGAAGCAGACCCAGAAGGCTGACAAACTCCACGAGGTGAGGCTGTGCCTGGGGCAAAGCCACGTGGGAGCCACAGGGAGGAGCCTCCTCTGCCCTTGCAGCCGGGTGATGACGTCACTGCCCTCACCCCCACCCCCACCCCCTGGGCAGTGCGCATGCTTAGTTCTGCGGGGGTCCTCCCAGCCCAGGCTTCTGATTCTTCGCTCATGGACTTCTACATTTCTTCCCCATGAGCTAAATGCTTATAATATGCAAGCTTTACATATATATGGGATTGATTGATTTGAAAAACAAAATGATGGACCCGGGGGAGAGACAGAGGGAGAGAGATATTTTCTATTTGCTGGTTATATCAGATAGATATCTTGTATCTGCGGGTTCACCCCCTCAAATGCCTACAACCAGCCAGGCTGGGGCCAAGCCAAAGCCAGGCGCCTGGAACTCCATCTGGGTCTTCCACATGGGTGTGGGGGCCCAGGGACTTGAACCATCTTCTGCTGCTTTCCCAGGTGCATTAGCAGGGAGCTGGATTAGAAACAGAGTAGCTGGGACTCAAACCAGTGCTTCAGTGTTAGATGCCAGTGTTGCAGGTGGCAGCTTAACCTGCTGTGCTACAATGCTGGCCCCAAGATTTCCTTCATTATACAGCAAAACAAAACATTTCTTCTTGATCTTGGTTTCCTCTCAAGCTCTTGACCCATTTTGTTCCTCCCCTCACTTGCCTGCTTCTCTCTCTCTCTTTATCTCTCCCTCTAAAGATTTATTTATTTATTTGAGAGTCAGTTACAGAGAGAGGGAGAGACAGAGAGAAAGGTTTTCCATCTGCTGGTTCACTCTCCAAATGGTCACAACAGCCTGAGCTGGGCTGATTGCGAGCCAGGAGTCAGGAGCTTCTTCCGGGTCTCTCACATGGGTGCAGGAGCCCAAACACTTGGGCCATCTTCTACTGCTTTCCCAGGCCATAGCAGAGAGCTGGATTGGAAGAGAAGCAGCCAGGACATGAACCTGTGCCCATATGGGATGCTGGCACCACAGGCGGAGTCTTAACCTACTGTGCCATAGCGCTGCCCCCATTTGCCTGCTTCTTAAGAAAAATAGCTCCCACCTGCCATCTCCTTGTCTTCCATTGCCATTCAGTCCCCATCCTCTGTCATTTCATTTCTGCCCCTGCTCCATGCAGACACACAGGACAAACATACAACACATAGAAACACATGTATGACACACACACAGGGATATACACACACAATGTATATATACCCCTACAGAAGCTGCTGCCATGGGGGCCTCCAGGGCCCTGCTGCTGCCCTGCCCCGGGCCCTCTCTCTGGGCCTGTGGTCCTGACTCGTGCCTTCTTGAAGCCATCCCTTCTTTTGCCTCTAAAAGACCACATTTCCTGGCTGTCCTGACCCTCCTTGCCACTCTCTGTCCTCAGTGTCCCTGTCAGATTTTCTACCTGTTTTCTTTGCCTTTTTTTTTTTTAATATTTTTGTATTTATTTGAAAGTGAGAGTTACACAGAGATAAAGACAGAAGAGAGAGAGAAAGAGAGAGAAAGAGAAAGATTTTCCATTTACTAGTTTACTCCCCAGATGGCAGCAATGGTAGAGCTGGACCAGGCAGAAGCCAGGAGCTTTATCTGGGTTTCCTATGTGGGTGCAGGGGCCCAAGCACTCAGGCCATCTTCCACTGCTTTCCCAGGCCATAGCAGAGAGTGGGATTGGAAGTGGAGCAGCTGGGACTCAAACAGGTGCCCACAGGGGATGCTGGTGCCATGGGTATGGTAGCTTTACCTGCTATACAAAATGCCAGCCTTATCTGTTTTCTTAAGTGTTGGTGTTGATCAGGGGTTCTGTCCCTGCCCTTTTCTCTTCTGACCCTGGAAGATTTAAACTGCTAAGCTCTCCTCCTGTCATCAGTTCCGACACTGGTGACTCCTCTGTCCTGGCCCTAGAACCCATAGCTTCACCTTAGGCTTGCATGTCCCCATGTGGGTCTGCAGCAGGCTGCTGGGAGGCACCAGACTCACAACAGGATGTTCTGTCTGTCTGCTCTGAGACTTCCTCTTTGCACTGTCTTCAAATTGCAGCTAATGAAGCTAAGCATCTTCTCATCACTCAGAGCAGGGGTCTAGGTTTTCCCCCACCCTTATGCACAAACCCACATAATCCCACAGTGATTATCCCACTGCTCCGTGTCATGAACTGGCCTTGAAAGCATCCGGGGATCTATCTAAGGAACTGGCGACAGTTCCACCTGCTCGTCTCTGCACAGGGCTTGTGTGCAGTGTTAAAGGTTTTAGTTTAGGCCGGCGCCGCGGCTCACTAGGCTAACCCTCCGCCTTGCGGCGCCGGCACACCAGGTTCTAGTCCCGGTCGGGGCACCGATCCTGTCCCGGTTGCCCCTCTTCCAGGCCAGCTCTCTGCTGTGGCCAGGGAGTGCAGTGGAGGATGGCCCAAGTGCTTGGGCCCTGCACCCCATGGGAGACCAGGAGAAGCACCTGGCTCCTGCCATCGGATCAGCGCAGTGCACCAGCCGCAGCGCGCCAACCGCGGCGGCCATTGGAGGGTGAACCAACGGCAAAAGGAAGACCTTTCTCTCTGTCTCTCTCTCTCACTATCCACTCTGCCTGTCAAAAAAAAAAAAAAAAAAAAAAGGTTTTAGTTTAACTCAGTGCTACCACATGCTCTTGCCATCAATGGTCCGAGCAAGGCCGGTGTGGGATGCTGACTGCACAGGGACTCTGAGGTGTGGCAAGAGCAGTCCTGGAAACTCTTTTAACGGAAAGCATGGAACACATTTAGAACCAGATGCAGAGAGAACACCACAGAGATATTTTGGGTTTTGTTCCAGGCCACTGTCATCAAGCAAATATTGCAATCAAGTGAGTCACATGAGTTTTTGGATTCCCAGTGCGTATGAAATCTATGTTTACACTATGCTGTAACCTATTCAGTGTGCAATAGCATTGTCTCTAAGAAAACGATGTCTGTACCTCGATTAAAAGTATTTTATTGCTAAAAAATGGTGACGATCATCATACTATTAGAAAACAGGTTGCCACAAACCTTCAGTTTGCAAAAAAATAAATTGTGAGGCTCAATCAGACAAGGTTTGCCTGTCCTCCAGGCGGAGGTGACTCACTGATACAAATTCGCAGCGTGGCATATGCTGCAAATATCAGCTGCTTTCCTGGAAGTCGGAAGGCGGGGCCCTAGATAGAGGCTCCAGGGTGCGGCAGGGCAGGGCCTTCCTAGCCCTTAGAAGTTCTGGACACAGTGTCCTCTGCATCCTTTCTTCTCCTCCCCCTTGCTCCTGAAGCCGGTGTGGTTCTAGCTTCAGGGGGGCCTTGAGACTCATAGCCCACGCCTGGCCCTGTGTTCAGGCCACATGCACCAGCAGAACAGCCAGGGCCCCACCCCTCAGGAAGCTTCTGGTCCAAGCCTGGTGCATTATCAGTTCTAAGTCCTGAGTGATTATGTGAACTGGGGTAACCCAAGCGTCTTGGACAAGGTTATTCGTGGAGCAAGGTCAAGTAGGTCCACTCCGCAAATATTGATTAAGTGCGACTGTGGGCAATGCCATGGGTTCCTGTCCTTGGGAAGTGTAGGATTTCCTAAGGCAAGGGTGTTGGTTTCCTAACTGCTGCTGTAACCCATTCCCACAAGTGTGGGTGCTTAAAGCAGCACCCATTTGCTGCCTTACAATTTTGATGCTTAGACATCTGAAACGGTCTCGCAGGGCTGAAATGAACGTATTGGCAGGGCTGCCTGCCTTCTGCAGTCTCGGAGAGGATTCGTCCCCTTGCCTTTTCCAGTTTCTGGAGTATCCTGTGTTGCTTGGTTGTGGTCCTCATTCATCTTCAAAGCTATCAGTGGCTGGCCTGTTCTTTCTCATTCTGTGTTTCTCCGACTCGATTCCCATCATCATGTCTTCTTCTCTGACCCCCTCTGTGACTCCTGGGCCTGCCTGAATAATCCAGGCGCATTCTCCGTTGTATGCTTCTCCATGTCATCGCACCTGCAAAGGTGAAATCTGAGCATTTACAGGTTCCAGGAAGGGATGTAGATACCTTTGAGGGGCCGTTATTGTGCCTACCACAGAAGGTACCATGAATACCCTTTTAACTTTACTAAATTGTAAAAACAAAACAAAACTAAAAACCAGATGAAGCACTGGGTTTCTCTCAACTTACAGCATTGTTAGATTTCATAACCAAATGAAGCAGGTGCCTGGGAACACAGGAATGGGGCCACGTTTACTCCTGCTGGATCCCTCTTTGAACCCTAGGTGGGTTCCTGGACTGTTCTTCTGCCTGTTGACCGTGTTGCATAGCAGTAACACCAACTGCTTTTTCTAGAAATGGGTGGGTTCATCTGGAGCCCAGGCCACCCATGGTGGAACATTCCCTTCTCCTGTCTCTCTGTGAAGCTAGAACTATGCGCCATGGCACAACAGCTCCAGCTCCAACAAGGCCAACTGTGGTGAGAAGCAGCATCAGGAAGGACATGCTGGGGGCTCCATCTGTATAGAAACTCTCCAACTGTAGCTCCTACCTTACCCTCACTGGCTACACACAAGTGAAGCTGGTCACAAGAGGGTGTAAGGGAGCAGACAGCTGGCACAGGACCAAGGGAAAACACCCCACAGCTTGTGCCGAACAGGAGGATGTCATTATTTCCAGCCTCCTTCCAGGAGTGTGTCATTGATGTGGGCATCTGTGTTGTGTGTGGCCAGCAATTGAGTGACAGGGCATCACGTGACTAACTCTACACACTGGAGGTGGTTGTCTGGTTAAAAGATGGGAGAAAGAGGGCTTTTACCAGCATGCAGTGAGTTGAGCCAAGCTTACCAAGCAAACTGCTGAGGGGCATGGCAGAAAGTCCTTGGGGGGCCAGCACAGTGGCACAGTAGGTTAATCCTCTTCCTGAGGCTTCAGCATCCCATATGGGCAACAGTTCTAGTCCCGGCTGCTCCTTTTCCAATCCAGCTTTCTGTTGTGGCCTGGGAAAGCAGTAGAAGATGACCCAAGTGCTGGAGTCCCTGAACCCACATGGGATACCCAGAAGAAGCCCCTGGCTCCTGGCTTCAGATTGGCATAGCTCCGGCCATTGTGGCCCAGACCTCTCTCTGTGTCTCTCCCTCTCACTGTCTGTACCTCTGCCTCTCAAATAACTAAATAAAATCTTAAAAAAAGAAAAAAGAAAGTCCTTTGGGTCTCCTAGGGCTCATGGGCCACATCCAGGATAGGGAAAGTCAGAGCCAGACAGCATGCATGGAGACCTTCTCCTGAGCCTGGAGTGAGGGTAGCACACTGGGCGGCATCGAGGGGCCTGGACGGCAGCCACCTGGTGACCGCGACTGCCTGCTACCCCTTGCATTCAGCAGCCTGTCCTCAGGGTGTTAGCCAGTGTTCCTCCGTCCTGTGCTGTGGGATGTTCACAGATACCGTGGAGTAGCTCGAGCTCTTTTCTTGAATATCAGGAAAGCAAACGCTTAGAGCAAGATGTATTTCACATGTCCCCTTTCCTCTGCCACTCAGCTCACTCTCATGCCTGTGTTGCCTCCAACACCCTGGGAGAACCCCCTTGGGCTCCAGCTCTTGTAAGTCCCTCGGTCACCTCCTTCCCCTCTCAGTTCCCCTTCTCCAAAGTCTGAGGACCGCCCATCAAGGCGGGACCTCCACGGAGGGCAAGCAGGGAAGAGCCTGCCCAGGCCGAGGGAGAGTGGCTGGGCTCAGCCTTGGGTCAGGGTGCCGGTTGCTGGCAGGTGCGCTGCAGCAGGGAGTGGGGCTTCCTAACCCGTGTGTGTGTGTGTCCCTCAGCCCTCTCTGGGTCTGCACATCACCGCCTCCCTGCACTTGCACCTCTCCTGGCGATTTCAACCTCCATTTGTCTCTGGACAGTAGGTGCGTGCCTGACACCACACGCACCAGTGGGAGCCCAAGTGAACAGTCAGGATCTCTAAGACAAGGCGAACGGTGGCCCAGGAGTCAGTCAGCCTGGTCTTACCAGGCACCCGGAGGCGTGAGACTGAGAAGAAATTCTGAGTCAGAAAGGGAGGGCCACGGTGCCATCTTCAAGAGCCCCAAATGTCACGAGCCGACAGGTGACCTGGGCAGTATGGTTGTGGTGTGCATTGCCACCGTGTTTTCAGAGGCTGCATGCTCTGAGAGGACTCTACGTGGCTGTCCCCACTGGGTTTAGAAACTGATGATGACACTAATTGGTGCAGCGCTCGCTGGTGACACAGCCTTTCTGCTGGGAAGTGCCTCAGCGCGAGGCTTGGGAATCGGCTGACTGGGAAACCCTGAGGGCCCGCGGCCCCTTGCTTCTGGTAACCACCGTGGGGAAATTTGGGCCCAGGCGTAGGCAACAGAAAGCAGAATTGTGATGCTGCCTGAGAGTTCTGTTGACCTTGAATTCAAGGATCAGAGCCCATGTCTGGGTGACCTTGGAAGAGTCACTGCACCTCCCAAAGCTTGCAAAGTGGGGTCTGTGTGTGTGCCCCCTATGGCCTTCCCCTGGCCCTCCTTGCCTTCTCACCTGAGTAGCTTCTCTACCAGGCCTCCATCCTGTCTCCTACCTTAGAGACACCCTGCACCCTGGCTGCCCCAAGATAGTCCCCCTGCCCACTCCCCAGGCAGCCTCTCAGTGCCCGGAAGAGGGTTTCTCACCTTCAGCGCTGTTGACTTTGGGGGCTGGACAGCTCCTGGCTGTGGGGGCTGCCCTGTGCACTGAGGATTGGAACGGTACCCCTGCCCCGGCCCGCTGGGTGCAGTAGCACCCCTCCCCCTGCTGTCTGCGGATGCTGCTAGATGCCCTCGCCTGTGTTCCTCTGGGCACTGCCACAGTGGCCCCAGTCCAGAGCCACCACCTTAGGCAGCTGAATTTCTTTTTTTTTAATTTATTTTTATTTTTTTAATTTTTGACAGGCAGAGTGGACAGTGAGAGAGAGAGAGAGAGAAAGGTCTTCCTTTTGCCGTTGGTTCACCCTCCAATGGCCGCCGCGGCCAGCGCACTGCGGCCGGCACACCGTGCTGATCCGATGGCAGGAGCCAGGTGCTTCTCCTGGTCTCCCATGGGGTGCAGGGCCCAAGCACTTGGGCCATCCTCCACTGCACTCCCTGGCCACAGCAGAGAGCTGGCCTGGAAGAGGGGCAACCGGGACAGAATCCGGCACCCCAACTGGGACTAGAACCCGGGGTGCCGGCGCCGCTAGGCAGAGGATTAGCCTATTGAGCCGCGGCGCCAGCCAGCTGAATTTCTGAGGCAGTGCTTTCCCTACCTCTAGGAGGGCAGGTGGCAGCTCAGTGACCTCAGTCCCTGGCTTCAGCCAAGAATTGGAAACTGGAGAGGATTTGAGCTGCACTCATCACCTCTTGGAAACAACAGTGCACTTACTGTCTCTTGCTCACTTGTCCTCACTGTGAAATCCAGTCACTGCGCCCCAGCATGAAGCGGGCTCTCATTCTGTCCCCCATGCCACCTTTCGGGGTCCTCGGGTGCCTCCTTCCTCCCCTCCAGCACCTCTGTTTCTTTCTGAAGGGCAGGCCTCCCCGATAATGTGCACTTCTCTCTCTCTGCTCAGTGAAAGCCCCTCAGGAGATTTGTGAGTGGACCTTAAATCCCAGAAGAGAAAGTCCCCCTGCAGGAGGCAGCTGTGGGCCCAGCTGGGCGGCCTGGAAGGGACAGCTCTGCAGACGTCCCAGCGGGGGTCCAGGGCGAGCTCCGCTGCGGCCCCAGAGCCCCTGGCTGCAGAGCTCAGGAAGTGCAGAAAGGCTGTCAGGGATGCTGTGCCGTGGAAGAGAGCTTCCTGCACTTCGGAATCTGGCTTGTCCTTAGCTTGTTGGGACCGTTCGTGTCTGCTCTCCACTTCACTTGAAGGCGAAGGGCCCTTGCAGTTGCAGAGTGTGTGTGTGTGCACATGTGTGCGTGTGTAGGCGTGCATCTGTGGCACACCCACTGCAGCCTCTCTCAGGCCTTGCTGTCTCGACCTCCAGCCCCATCCTCCCACCTAGATCCTGCACTTGCCCTTGGGAGGCTTGTTGCTGGGTTTGTAAACCGAATTCCCACTCCAGGACTGTGCTTGTTAGGGGCTGGGGGAGCCCCAGGAAGGGAGCGTGAGCAGCAAGAGGACAGGCTGAAGGCAGCAGTGGGCCAGTGCACTGGGGAAGCCACAGCCTGCTGCCCTGGAGATGGTTCCTGTCTACCCTGGGAGCCTGCGTGCCATGGAGAGGAGGAAAGGATGCACCCTGCGTGTAGCCTCTCTGGGCTCCTTGGTTCTAAAAGGGAGGAAGGAACCTAGAAGGAGGAGTGGGGAGTGAGGTGAGAGAACACAGAGAAGTCGCTGAGCACACGGATGCTGGCACTTAGCCGTCAGGCGAGGGTGCAGGAAAGGGTTAGCAAGAGCTTCTGGGTGCTATTTCTGATCTTTGGGGAAAGGCATTATTTAATACAGTGAGCTTTAACCTGATACAAGACTGAACAGAACACAGAGTTCTGTTTAGTGGTTCCTCTGGGCACAGCTGTCAGAAGCCCTCCTGGAGGTGGTGGCTTGAGCTGCGCCCACACAGGAAAGGAAGAAGGCACTGCAGGTGACAAGAACCACACGAGCCAAGGGGTGGGTTGACAACTTGCACACGTCTTCGGGGGCTGTAAGGTCAGACTTCTCTACTAGTAAGAGAGAAGATGTGCAGGGTGATCAGGGAATGCATGTGTCCCTAGGACAGCAACACCCAACCGTACGAATCCGGCTGGGAATAAAGAACCACATCAGGAAATTTACAGAAGATGACCAGCCTGGCGGTCTCGGCTGGCAGGCTGGCAGGCTCAGCAGTTGGCTATGTGTTATAGAGCTCAGTAATGACTTAGGGATGAAGAGAAAGAAGGCCTGCTCAAGCGAGTGGATGGCTTAAAGCCGTGTGAGATCACACATCCACGGCATGATACAATGGAAATTTTAAAAGATTCGGTCGTCCAGAAGATACCCAAAGGAACAGAGTGAAATGCGGTGGAGACAGATGGCAAGCTCCGTACTTCAGCTCCAAAACTTCCATCACTGTCCATGGATGGACAGAGGTGCAGCAGGTGCAGATGAAGCTTGTACGTCTGTGTAAATGCAGGGAGAATCCCCAGTGACTTGGAACCAGCACGAGGGAGGCCACTGCCACACATTTGCCCTCTGCATGGTTGCCAGATGATGCACTGCACTCTGGGAGTAACATTTTCTCAGAGATTCTTGCAGTGTGGAGCATCAGGGAGGGTCTCTGCTGGGACAGAGGTACAAGAAGTCCTAACACAAGGAACTCAGGACCTGCGATGCTGAGCTCAGAGAATACCTAAGGGGAAGTGGTATGGGGCTGTCTCCTAGCACTTCAAGAACCGTGATATGAGAAGAAGTGTTGGGTTTACTCTGTGGCAGGGGTGGAGAACCTTTTTTCTGCAAGGGCCATTTGGATATTTATAACATCACTCATGGGCCTACAGAATTATTAACTTTAAAGTTAGCTGGTTATAGATTTCTTGAATTGAGTCCTGCCTGATGCTGCCTTGGCAGGAGCAGACCAGATAGTCTGCTGGGCCTTGCACGCCCCACAGGCTGGGTGGTTCCCACCCCTGCATGGGGTTCCACTAGGCAGAACCAAGCTTAACAGGTGGGTTTGCAGGCGAGATGATTTGGGGTCTGTACAAAGAAGAGCTTTCAACACAGCGGCTCAGAAATGACTAGCTCTGTCTTTTGAAGGTGAGTGCACCCAGCACGAGTTGGATGTCTGCGCTGGAATTACAGCCAGAAGGTTTCTATGTGTGGGTTGGGCTAAGGGGTCTCCCTGCTGCCCTCCAGTTCAGTGCCTCTGTAAACCCAGATATCATTGAAACTTCTCAGATGAGTGCTGGAGCAAACCCACGGCAAAGGGATGTTTTCATTCATTTATTTGTGCAATCAGCAAACATTTGTTATGTTCCAGTAACTGTTGGGGGGGGGGTATAGCCATGAGCCCAACAGAGACCTGCAGAAAGCAAAGGGGCACAAGGGAACTTTATGGAGTGATGGAAATGGCGTCCGCATTGAGCAACACAATTGTACACAGTTGTCAAAACTCACTGCATCATACATTTTAAATAGGTACATTCTTAGGTTACATATGTTATCCCTCAATAAAGCTGATTCAGGAAACAGAGCCCAGCCCTCAGGATCCCTTCATGTGAATTGTGAAGGATCTGAGCAAAGCAGGATTCCGCACAGGAGGCGAGCTCGCCGTTTGCTGGTTAGAGCTGTGGGGAGGACAGAGGAAGGGGCCATGGTCTCAGGAACCCATCTGCCCATTCTCCGTGTTCCCCAGGAATACGAGTGCCTGGAGCAAGAGAACGCCGTGCTGCGGCGGGAGATCGGGAAGCTGACGGAGGAGCTGAGGCACCTGAGCGAGGCGCTGAAGGCTCACGAGAAGATGTGCCCGCTGCTGCTGTGCCCTGTGAACTTTGTGCCCATGCCCCGGCCGGATGCCGTGGCCAGCTGTCTGCCACCCTGAAGCCCCAGGACAGGCTCTGGGGCTTCTTCACGCCTGGAGATAGGGTATGCGGCTGCATCTGCATGTGGGGGAGTGGACAGCCAGCCGCGTCCTCCTGGGAACCTGACTCAGAGCCCTGGAGTGGATGCAGCGTGAGGCCGCCCCCAGGAGTCACTTTCCATCCCCCTTGGCAGCTACACGGTTCTGCCTGTAGGCAGGATCCTCTCCTCTGGAATTTGATAATAAAGATGGTTCTTGTCTCTTTTTCCCACGTTGGAATTGAAAGGCACAGTGGCCCAGTCTTCCTGGAGGAGTGCTGTCTGTTGCGTTGCTCTGGGCGGGTGGGTAGATGGGGGGGGGGGGGCACCTTTGTAGAGTACAGGCCCTTGGGACTTCCCTGCTCCCCCTGCACCCTCACAAGTCCTTGACCCAGCAGGACATTCGGGACGGGCTAGGCACGACTCGGGTTTGTCTTGTTCTGCCCGAGTCCTGGGCCGGGGCAGTCCCGGTTCTCCCAGCTGCTGTCTGTGCACACTGCTGGGTCACCTTCCCATTCCATATGTGGGCCCAGGGTCGGAGGACAAAGAGCTGGGCTGAGTCACTACACAGGGAAATCTGCACCCTTCTCTCAACAAATATTTGGCTAGGTGAGGAACAGTTTCTCCTCCAGGAAGGGCAGAGCCAGGCCCAGTTAAAGGTGGTCGCAGCCAGGAAAGCAAACGGGGGGTTACTGCCCACCCTCCTCCAATGCTCTTTTTCCCTGGAACAAGAAGGGGTTGCAGTGGGTGGAGTGATCCCATCATAAAGGGAAGAAGAAATGGGAAGAGAAAGGAGAGTAGTGCCTTGTTGTGAGTGTAGACGGTTGAAGAAGAAACAGATGCGGCCCCTGCGACGGGGGACAGATTTGCTGACTCGACTACTCTCCACACACCCCCTCTCTTGGGGAGGACTCCCCCTTCCTGGTGGAGGCCCTCCTGGTCTCCAGTGACTTGCGCAGACCAAAGACTGCAAATGTTTCCATTGCAATGCTGAGGTTAGAACAGGGCTAAGACAAGGCTTCCCAAATCTAATTGTATGGGGAATGGTGCAATTTTTTTGAAATATAAGAGACACTAAACTCATGCAGGCTGACCCCTTCGTTAGCACACAAGGGGGCCAGGGGCAGCAAAAGGGAAAGGACTGCTCTAGGTTACCCATGGGTAAGGAGCAGAAGCAGGCTGTGACCCTGGGTGGTCTGACTCCTGATCCACTGTTAACAGAGCCAGGCTGCACTCATGGGGCAGGATCCTGCTCAGCTGGTGTCGGATGTGGCGTGTCCTCCTGCCAGGACTGCACTGTCCAGGTGAGCAGCACACCTGCAAAGGGTCGACTCGGCCAGGGTGCCAGGGATCTGTGTGGCCGTGAGGATGAACATATCCAGTGTGTGCCTTCCATGTGCAGGCCATTGCTGTCTTTGAACTCCAGCATTTTCTGGCCTTGCAGGGAGCATCTCAAGCTGATCCTGCAGAACTGTCATGTTCTCTAGTCTTGACCACTCTAGCTCACCTGACTTTTTTTTTTAAGATTTATTTATTTAAAAGTCAGAGTTATGCAGAGAGAGAAGGAGAGGCAGAGAGAGAGAAAGGTCTTCCATCCGCTGGTTCACTCTCCAATTGGCTGCAACAGCTGGAGCTGCGCCAATCTGAAGCCAGGAGCCAGGAGCTTCTTCCATGTCTCCCACGTGGGTGCAGGGGTCTAAGCACTTGGGCCATCTTCTGCTTTCCCAGGCCATAGCAGAGAGCTGGATTGGAAGTGGAGCAACCGGGACTTGAACTGGCACCCATATAGGATGCCATTACTACAGGTGGTGGCTTTACCCGCTATGCCACAGCGCGCTGGCCCCAGGCTTTATCTTCTGGACTTCCCAACAGCTTATAGCATTGGCATCTGTATTTGTCCCTCTCCCTCTTCCTGCTTCTCGATAAAAAGGAGCTTCCTCCTCTGAGGGCCTCAGTCCTCATCTACACCTGCTCCTACATCTGCTCCCAGAACCCTTCTCTCTCTCCTGAGGACAGACCTGGACAGCCAGGTACCTGGGGAGTTCTCTGAGAGAACAGAGTATCTTGGAGTCTGCCCTACTCTACATGTCCCAAGCTATGCTCACGTTCTTGACATCTTTCCTTCAAGCACCCCTCTCAATCTGCTTGAGTTCCATCACCCCCTGGTCAGACCTACTAATCCCTGTGTCCCTAGGATAATCGGTAAATTCTGCTAATTGCCTCCTAGACACCCCCCAGATCCAGCCAACTTTAACTCCAGTATGCTGACTGCCTCATCGGTTACTCAGGAAGCCCTAGCTTCCTCCCTTGCTGCTGGGTATGCATTAAGGTTGAGTTTGAATTTAGGGAGGGAGAAACCTGCCTCCACTTTTGGTAAAACAGTGCATTTGGAGGCAGGGTACACAAACTAGAGTACTACCCAGGATGTTGAGGTCAGGTCCCTTCCAGAATAATTGGAGAAGAAACAAGAATTCCGAAAGCCAAATGTCCACTGGGCTACTTCTGCTCTGAAAAAGTGAAAATTCTGAGAAAGTGACAATGTTTCTGGAGGGGACAAAGGACGTAGGGGTGTAGACAAGTTGAGGAAGACTGGGTTTGCCTGGTTGTGTTCACCGTGTTGCTAGGAGCCAGGCCTCGTGCCTGGCGCTCAAGATGTCTCCCAGCGGTTGTCTGCTGGGCCGGAGGGAGATGAAACGGCTGAGAAAGGTCCCCTCAGCATAGAAAGTGTCAGAGAGGGAGGAAGCCCTTCCTTCACACCCACACAGCCACACCGCTTCCTGTCCGCGATCCCGCCCTGTATTGCACCAGCCAGCCTTGAAGCTTGGGGTTTCCATCACTGAATCAGGCCCCAGTTCTGGCCCCAAACCTTGGTTAACAACGATGACTCCAACGGACAGGAAAACGAGAGACCCAAAAGCCCCTCTCTTCTTTCCCATCACTGCAGGGTCTGTGCAACTCGGTTTATTTACTGATACCAGGCTGTGGGCTTTGCCCCAGTGAGCGCTAGAAGGAAGCAGGTAGCCGCAGTCCTCATTGACACACGCCTTCCCTCCGTCAAAATCCAGGACGTGCTGTCAGAGTCCTCCAGGTCACAGGAAGAGGGCTTGGAAGAGAGAGCAGGGCAGCCAACAGAAAGGAGTGGAGAGGAGGAAAGAGGGACAGAAGCAAGGGAAGAGGTAGGGGGCATGGAGGAAGATAATGGGCACGCCTGTGCTCTGAACTTGAGCCAAGTTCAGAATCTCAAGAAACTGCCCCAGGCTTGGTGTCTTGGGAACTTTTCTGGACTATTGATTTGCAGACTGACCACCATGATGGAATTGTCCCACCCTATCTACTTTGGACAAAGGAGATCTGTGTGGTCACCACCTATGACCATCATCACCATTGGCATAAGTTCCACCAAAAGTCTGTAGTCATCCCTCAGTATTTTCAAGAGATTGGTTCAGGATCCCCTGTGGATGCTCAGGTCCATTGTGTAAAACAGCATGGGATTGCACACACTTACTTTAAATCTTCTCTGGATTCCTTATAGGACATAATACAGTGTAAATGGTGTTATGACTGTGCTGTTTAGGGAATAATGACAAGGAAAAAGTCTACACTTGTCCAATACAGACACACTTTTTCTCCCCTGAATATTTTCTTTTCTTTTCCTTTCTTTTCTTTTCTTTTCTTTTTTCTTTTTTTTTCTTTTTTTTTTTTTTTGACAGGCAGAGTGGACAGAGAGAGAGACAGAAAGGTCTTCCTTTTGCCGTTGGTTCACCCTCCAATGGCCGCCGCGGTTGGCGCGCTGCGGCCGGCGCACCGCGCTGATCCGATGGCAGGAGCCAGGTGCTTCTCCTGGTCTCCAGTGGGGTGCAGGGCCCAAGCACTTGGGCCATCCTCCACTGCACTCCCTGGCCACAGCAGAGAGCTGGCCTGGAAGAGGGGCAACCGGGACAGAATCCGGCACCCCGACCGGGACTAGAACCCAGTATGCCGGCGCCGCAAGGCGGAGGATTAGCCTAGTGAGCCGTGGCGCCGGCCAACCCCTGAATATTTTCAACCTGAGGTTGGTTGAATCTATGAATGCCAAACTTGTAGACATTGGGGTGGGGGCGCAGGGCCAGAATATTTAGCGAGTGGCAATGTGCTTGGTGTAGTTTGCTTGAAACGCTTGCACCCTGAGTCCAGGACCATGTTCAGGGCAGCCTCACCTCTTGAGACAGCTCACCTGCTCTTTTGGGTTTCCTTGCATGACCTTTTCTTGCACACTGTTCTTAAGAAGACCAGAAATACCATCACAGATCAGACTGAAGATGAGCAGCTCAGAACTTGACCACAGTCCTGAGGGTGAAGGGTGGGGTTTGCCTTCTCCGACACCATCCTGAAAGGCCAAAGATGAGCTTGGAACTTCCCTAATTTGCCGATATAACGTGCTACTGACCTAGGCAGCCGTTAATTAAGAGTCTTCCAGAACTGGATTAAATTTTCTGCTGCCTTGCAAGGGTGTACACTTCCACTCTGCTCCGAGTCCATCCCTTGCCATGTGGATGCATGGATGATGGAGTCTCAGCACAGCTGCTGTTGCCCCAAACCTAGCAATTGGCCATTTTCTAAGGACCCCCAGCTTTTGGGAGCTCCTTGGTTGTCTCGCCTCTAGACCCAAAAGTACTGTCCAGAGTGTCCCAAATCCACAGAAGGCTCAGTTCACCAGGCCATGGTTTTGAAATTGAAAAAGTCAAAGTTTGAGAAACACCAATGGCTGCCTCCTGAGGTTACAGGATGGACAAGACAAATAAATGCACCCCACAGTAGCTCTTGGCTGCAGATAATTTTTGAATGAAGTATTAAATATTATGAATTTTTATTAGTAATTATTTAGTTATACTGAACAATATCTTTTATAAAAATTACTAAATATTATAGGAAATAAAATAATTATTAGTAGTGATTAATAATTTATGAACCAACTCTTGTTCAAATAATTAGTGGTTATACACCGTTGGGGTAGGAGCAAGACCAGCAAGGGAAAGATTCCCCCCCACCCCCAACACCCACAATTTTATGACCTTCCCCTTCATACTACATCTGAAATCTCCCAGACTTGTCTCATTTGAGTAGAGAAATCCAGTGATTTTTCCCAAATGTTCTAGACATGGAACACCCATACTTAGCTAGCAACTACAAAGAACAGAATCATGTTTTAATCACCTAAATAGCCCTGTAGTTTAACACAGTGCCTACCACATGTTAAACAGACAAACAAAAAAAAACTATTTGAATGGTTGAATGAATGAATGGCTGTTCCCTCCCTAGTCTTCATGCCAATTAAACCCCTTACTCCAACTTCAGCCTCCTCCCAACCTTTTAATATTTGTCATGTGAATTTCTCACTGTTGCTTTAACTGATTTAAGAGCACAGACCTAAGCTACTTCATTTGTTCCTGTAATTCTTTTTCTGGGTCAGTTTACCTGTTGTAAACCATAAATCAATTGTGGCATTGCAGGGCCAGCGCTGTGGCTTAGCGAGTAAAGCCATTGCCTGCAGTGCCAGCATCCCATACGGGTGCCGGTTTAAGTCCCGGCTGCTCCACTTCTGATCCAGCTCTCTGCTATGGCCTGGGAAAGCAGTGGAAGATGACCGGGTCCTTGGGCCCCTGCATCCACGTGGGAGACCCAGAAAAAGCTCCTGGCTCCTGCCTTTGGATTGGCACAGCTCTGGATGTTGTGGCCAACTGGGGAGTGAACCAGCGGATGGAGGACATTCTCTCTCTCTCTCTCTCTGCCTCTCCTTCTCTCTCTGCATAACTCTGACTTTCAAATAAATAAATAAATCTTTAAAAAAATAGTGGCATTGCTTAAGAATGGCCTTTTAATAATCATGATGAAAGCTAAAATAGGTCTGATGATAAATAAGGTGAAGAATGAGATAGAAATACACACGGGACACAGAATTCTCCAATTGTTATCTTTAAATTCATTTAAATATGAATATGATGATCATGTTTTTATTTATTCTATAATCATTACCAGGTAAATCTTTTACATACAGTTAGGATTACATAATTTATCATGTATGCACTGAAGTCCAGTGCTCTTGCCCAGGGGAGAAAAAGAATTTGGCTGATGCCATGGCTCACTTGGTTAATCCTCTGCCTGCAGCGCCGCATCCCATATGGGCGCCGAGTTCTAGTCCCGGTTGCCCCTCTTCCAGTCCAGCTCTCTGCTGTGGCCCAGAAGGGCAGTGGAGGATGGCCCAAGTGTTTGGGCTCCTGCACCCGCATGGGAGACCAGGAAGAAGCACCTGGCTCCTGGCTTCGGATCGGTGTAGCTCCGACCGTAGTGGCCATTTGGAGAGTGAACCAATGGAAGGAAGATCTTTCTCTGTCTCTCTCTCTCACTGTCTATAACTCTACCTGTCATAATAAATAAATAAATAAATAAAAAGAAGAATTTGACATTGGCCTTGAAGGGAAAAAGTTCAAGGGAAAATTGCCTTGTCTAGAGGACATCGGCAGGTCATCTGACTGTAGTCCTTCAATGTCTTTGAACTATTTGACAACTCTGGGAATTATAGATGATTGATAACAATGCAAAGTCACTCTTATCTGGAGACATGCAAATCATGTCCTGCCCACAGACAGTCAACTTATTTTTCTTCCTCCCTCCCCTCCCCCAAGGAACCAGTTTGCCTCTGCACATGCACATCGATATTCCACGTCTACGCCTCTTCTTCAGATTCTCTTTTGAACTGGTTTACACCTGCCTGGCTTCCTCATTGATAAATAAAGACGTTTACACATGTTCATTTCACAGCTGAATGGGAGTGATGATGTTGCAGTTTTTAAAATGCTCTCTAAACAGTATCAAATGATCCCAGTGCTGTGGGAAGATGTTGGTTCATCCCTGTGGGTGCCGAGGCATCAAGAAAGCTGGGCAGTGTATTGACACTGAGTGTCATTTTCAAGAAACGGAGGGACTCTGGGCCATCTCTCTTTTCTGTGTTCCTGGGTTGTGTTGTCCTGCATCAGCTCCACACACATATTCACTGCTCCTGCCTCCTCCTTTACTATCCTGCTCCTGGCATCCTTAGGTCACAGGCTAAAGTTGGCTTTCCTGGAAACCTGTGACTGTGCCAAGTTTGATCCTGTGTGCCTCCTGTGCTTTGGTACAGAAGTCAGGGCATGCGTCTTGTGCTATGGTCATTGCTCATTTAAATAATTAAACAAACGAATGACTGGGTTCTGATGAGAAAGATCCCAGGGCATCTTTTACCCACCTGTTCCAGTGTCTGACTTCCATGAAGAAACTTCTTGGGCCAGGAAGAGATTTTTGTGAGAAGATTTCCCTCTTTCATCTTCAGCAGACACATCCTCACTTTTATTTATTGTGTATTTTCATGTGCTCAGAAACCCTTCCTAACACCTGTGCCACCTTCTCTTCTTCCTTTTCCCTTTATCCTTCTTGCTTCTCTCCTCTGTGCTGTCCTCTTTCCTAAGCTACAGAAGCCACGACTGAACCTGTATTCTTAACCAAATGCTTGGAAAGCAGCAAGATCCCAACCCCTGGCTGCTCTCCCTGCAGCCAGGGACACTTCGTGGGCAAAAGCAAGGGGCGAGCAACTCCCTCTGGCCAACCCAAGCATGACCCCAAAGCCAGTGTGCATGGATCTTCCAAAGCAAATGTTGGCTTGCTCCCCACCCCCACCGCTGAGTCATCTGATCCCAGGCAGGAAAGTAAAAGCACTGGCGGCACCCTGGGGTGCAGAGCGGACTGAGCAAATCTGTGCACTTACCCGGCCCAGTGCTCTACATTAATAAAGAGAAAGATGATACATTTCAGAAATATCAGGACCCCCTCTCAAACCTGGGCTCAGAACAGCTCTGTGGTACTTGTTCATCTCGCCCCAGGCAGGCCATGCAAATGAGGCTGGTGGTCACAGAAGTGCCTTTGCCTGCAGCTCATTGGTGAGAAAATATGGAATCCTGTGTCTTTAAGAACTGAAACCATCTAGAAACAGGATTTGATACCCTGGAGGAGACAGGAGACTTCCCTTTTGCTGTTCAAGTTTCATCTTCAGTTATCAGGAACTAAGCGTGGGGCACCAGGACTCGGAGCTGCAGCAGCGCAGGTCTGCGAGGCTACTGCTCTCTGGAGATGAATGTTCTCTGCTTTCTTTTTGAATGTACCTTACCGCAGTGAAGAGTACGTTCAAGAAAGTCCCTGGTTGACTGTACAGGTCCCATGGGTTCGCTGGAAGAGAGGAGCACCAGGACCAGGCACAGATGCAGGCCTGCCCCAGGACTCCCCAGGGCTCCTTTGTCCAGCATGGTCACTTATAGAAGTGTCAAGGGACCCTCTGCTGGAAGGCTCCGAAGGTCACCTGGTTCAACATATTCATTTTACAGCTGAAGCAGTTGAGGCCCAAGATGCCAGTCCTGCATCCCTCAAGACGGCCGGTGTGCAGCAGGGTAGGGTCTTGACTTCCTGATGGTCTGCCTACCATGCCACGGAGTTCTCCATGCTGCCTTGCCTGGGCTGTGCCCACCCTGAACCCACACACTTCATTTACTCTCCACCCTTCCCTGCCTGGACTCCCTGATGGCTGCCTTCCAGCTGGCACTAGCCAACAGGAGGCCCCAGCAGGAGCCTGGAGGCTGGAAGGAGGGGGCACGTGGTCAGAGGGGTGTTTCTTGCCTGCCCCTCCTGGCCTATTACTGCTCAATGCTGGCTTTTCCTCCACAGCCGCAGTGTCCACAGGGCTCCAGTAGCACCATCTGGCAACCGTCTCTTCAAGCCTAGATGTGGGTCCCCTAGCCTGGCCTACATCTCTGCAAATCCTCCTCCTCCAGTCTCTTCAGTGGAACAATCTGAAATGGAATCCTGGGATCTGACTGATGGCACCAGGCATGTACCATTCCAGACCAAGGGGCTGAGGGTTAGCCAAGTCCACGCTAGCCCTAGGACTGCGCATCTGCCCACCTAATTAATGTACAGAGAGCATCTTGTTCAACAACAAAGTCTGCCCCACGGCAGAAAAAAACCAGAGGGCTGGTTGGAGTCAGCCCTTCTGCTCCCTGCCCTGCAGGGCCCACTCACTGGGCCTGAGTTCCCAGGCTCTCTGTGGGATTAGACACAATTCTCTCAGCTTCCCGCTTATCCACATTTCCAAACAGAAACTCTCCCAGCTATGCATTCCCCAAGTCCTATAACATGAAGCCATTATCCACCCAGCTTCCTAAGCTGAAAACTGTAGAGTTCATTGGATTTCTTCCTCCACCAGCCCAGCTAACTTCCAAGGCCAACCCTCTCTTCCATCTGTTCTCACTTCTCTATTCCCATAGGCATTGTCTTGTTCGGGCCAGTAGTTCTTAACCAGGATCAACAAAGGCATTCCTTAAAAAAAAACAAATTCAGATGGTTTAACTCTCCTTCCCCCACAGCCTAAGGGAATATAAAAGTTTCTGGCCAAGGTAGGATGTAGGTTGCTACAGTCCTCACTGAGAACTATTGATTTTCATCCTTTGTTATTTCTCATGTAGAACGTTTTCTTCCCTGGTCGTCACCCTCTGTCTCTCTCCACAAATCTCCAGAATTATCTGTCTCAAAGCCAAATCTGATCATTTCTTCCTCCTGCTTAAAATCTTCAATGGCCACCCTGATAAACCAACCTGCCTGGCCAAGCAGAACCCTTCATGATCTTGCTCTAATCTAAACCATCTTTCCAGTTGCATATTATGTTAACGTGTGGAGAGAATAAAGTCGATGTAGGTAAGAAGAGCAGACAAGACAGGAGGTGGACATTAAAGATGTGGTTCTGTGGGGCAGTGGGTTAGCTTAGCAGTTTTGACACTGGTTTAGACACCCACATTCTGCCTTGGAGCACCTGGGGTCAGTAAGATTGGCTCTGACTACAGCTTCCCGCTAATGCAAGCCCTGGGAGGGAGTGGTGAGGGCTGAAGTAGTTGGATTCCTGCTACCCATGAGGGAGACCTATATTGAGTTTCTGGCTGTTGGTTTCATTCCCAGCCTTACCATATGGAGAGTGAGCAAGTAGATGGGAGATTCTCTCTCTCTCTCTAATTATTATTTTTTTTAATTAAAGATTTAGTGACTCTGGCTGCTGAGGACAGTAGAGGAGCCTCACACGCAGAACTGCCATCCCACCCAGGACCCACGAAGTCCCACCGAGGTTTCCCTTGAGTTTTATCTCCTGAGCAGTCACACACACAACCCTCTTGTTTAGCTAAAGGGGATGCATTTTAGTTCTTTACGATCAATAAGACCCAAGTAAATAAACCCCTTCGTGAACATCCTACCTGGTAAATACTCAGCCATCTTTCAACTCCGGTTCAATGTTGCCTTCTTTGCAGCACCTCTCTGACTCACGCAGTCAGAGCTGTTTCCTCCTCTGTGCTGTCATAGAAACTTGTACCTGTCTCTCATAGCATTTGCCTTATTCTATTTTAGCTTTTAGTATGAATTTGAAATTTCTGCATGAATTTAGAATCAGCTTGTCAATGTCGAAGAACCATAGCTGTTTTCAAACAGGATTGCATTGATTCTACAGATCAACTGGAGAAGCACTGGCATTTTGGTAACATTGAATCTGCTAATCCATGAATATGATATATCTATTCATTTATTTAAATATTCTTTAATTTGTCTCGGCAATTTTTTTAAGATTTATTTATTGGATAGGCAGAGTGACACATAGAGAGAAGGAGAGACAGACAGAGAGGTCTTCAGTCCTCTGGGTCACTCCCCAAATGCCCCCTACAGCTGGGGCTGGATCAAGCTGAAGCCAGGAACCGCAGGATGGCAAGCACCCAAGTACTTGGGCCATCATCCCTGCCTCCCAGGCACATTAGCAAGAGTTCAGGTTGGAAGCAGAGGCAAGACTTGCTGCTAGCCACTCTAACATGGGATGTGGGCAACCAATGTAGCTGTTTAACCTGCTGTGCCACGGTACCTGCCCTGGCCATCATTTTATATATCGCCACGTCTAGCTGTAAGGGAGTCTGGGAAGTGTAGTCTTTCAGCTAGGAGTCTTGCCAGGATCTGATTACCAAGGCAGGAAAATCTGAACACAAACGTTTTGCTGAACACAAAGAAGGCAAGACACTAAAAGAGGATGTACTGCGTGATTCTCATTTGCAATTACAGACAATAAAATTTAACTTAAAGCAATAGAAAACACGTCATTGCCATGGGCCTGGAAGGAATGTAAGGAGTTCAGGGAAACTTTCTGGGATAATGGAGATGTTCTGTGTCTTGATTGTGGTGATGGTTATATATAGATGCATGAAATTCTCCCAAATGCACGCTTACATGGGTACATTCTTGTAGAAAGCTATACCCATGAAGTTAGTTTTTGTAATTGTGGGAAATCCAATGCCACGACAAAACTATTCTTTTTTTTTTTAAGATTTATTTATTTATTTGAAAGTCAGAGTTACACAGAGAGAAGGTGAGGCAGAGGTATAGAGAGAGCGAGAGCGAGAGAGAGAGAGAGGTCTTCAATCCGCTGGTTTACTCCCCAGTTGGCTGCAACGGCTGGAGCTGCGCCAATCCGAAGGCAGGAGCCAGGAGCTGCTTCTGGGTCTCCCACGTGAGTGCAGGGGCCCAAGGGCTTGGTCCATCTTCTGCTGCTTTCCCAGGCCACAGCAGAGAGCTGGACTGGAAGTGGAGCAGCTGGGACTCGAACCGGAGCCCATATGGGATGCTGGCACTGCAGGCGGCGGCTTTACCCACTGCGCCACAGAGCAGGTCCCCAAAACTATTCTTAAATTGTGTTCATTTTATTCTGAACCTTCTTTTATTTTTTCATCTTTATACAGTTGAAATGCACATATTGACTTTGATTCTTGCTGTTTTCACTTTACATCGTAAACATTTTCCATGTTGCTATGTTAATCTTCAGAATCATCATTTTAAATGACTGAAAAATCACTGGAAATGTAAAGTGTAATATCTACACACAGCAACAAAAATTTTTAAAAACCATCCAAAGTACCAGATGATGTACAGTAAAGCTGTCTTCCCTTTACCTCTACCCTCAAGACTCCGTACATAGAAGCAGTGGATATTCCAATGCCTAGTGTGGGTGACCGGAAATACTCCATGCACACAAAGACATCTGCATGAAGCTCTCTTCCTCTCCTTTTAGACTCAGATGAGATGATACCAGATATCTGCATTTTCACATCATATATCTTGGATACACTCAAGTTCACACATCAAAGCAGACTTCATTCTTTTTAACTACTGCACAATATTCTATGGAATAGATGTTCTGTAACTTATTGAACCAGTATTGTCCAATGCTATGGTTTTCCCAGGCTTTTTTCCCTGTTACACAGGCACAAGGTGTAATGCTACAAAGGTACAATTGAAGCTACCTTCTAATGGAAATGCTAGACCGGATGCAACACTTACCAACAAAAGAGGCTTGAAGCAGATGATGTGACTCCTAGAACCCCATAGCACACCTAGGCTATGAAAGGGTAGAAACAGAGGAGATTGTGAAGGGATTGTGCGGCTTCCTCCTTCCCCTAAAACCAACAGGTCACTCAAGAAATGCCCTCCGTGATCCCCTGATTCAGCAGCCAAGGTCCCGGGACGAGCACACTCCGTGTGATCCGTCATCACTGGCCTCGAGTTGCCTCCTCTCTGCCTCCTCAGCCCCAGGAAAGTTCAAATCTGGCCGTACCCAGCACACAGCCACGTGCTCTGGGAGAAGCAGCCCCTGCCGGCATCACTGGGAGCAAAGCAAAACTCAGACAGCAAAGGCCGCTGCCCGTGGGGACAACGCCCAACATGGCAGGTCTGGAACTTTTATTTGTCCCAAGGATGTGTGTTATCCTTGAGTGGAGTGCAGAGGGCTGGCAAGAGGTGCCTGCGAATCTGCCCCAGAGGTGAGCGTGACCTGAGCGCTCCAGGGTCTGCTCTCCTGCCACACTCGGGGGCCTCCAAACAACCTGAAAATGCTCACTTCTCTCCCACAGGCTGAGCTCCGACAGGCAACCTCAGGGCAACCAGGACCATTTTCAGAGTTTTTGTTTCCTATCTCTGCTGCAGTATGTTTCCATGTAATATAATTGTGCAAATGAGCAGATGATTGAATCCATTTAATTACAAATTCGTTTCCTCTTAGATGATACAAAAGGAACCTTTGATCCCTAAATTGCCATAAAGCCTATGCACTGTCCAGATCAGTGACACTTTGGCCAGACCTAAGCGAGGTCTGACACCAGCTCTCTCCCGGCCTCTCCTGGACCGAGGGTTCCCCAGGACTGGATGAGCGTGCTTTCCTGGGCAGTCACTTTCACTGCCCTGCCAGGACAGTGGGCCTGTGCCAGCGTGGGGGTGGGGTGCAGAGGATTGGCAGGCAGGGCCCGAGTTCGCTTTAGGAAGCTGCTGGGTGACTTACTACACGGTTTCTCCCTGAGTCATCAGGGCAGGGATGAGTTTGGAGGAGCAGAGTTTTTTTCTGCCAGTATTTGGGTTGAGAGGACTCAAAGGGCACCTCATTTGCATGATGATTTACATGACTGGGTCTTTATTCATAAGCACTGTTGGGAGTGATGAAAGCTCACAGACCTTGTTTATGGCTGTTTCCTCTTTTCCACAATTCCACCTGACACGCCAGCTGCTAGGTAGGCATGGCCACTAGAGCATCTAATAGGGCCCACTTATAACACCTTCATGCAGGGCCCTTGGCCTTGGAGGGGTGGGCGTGAAGACAGTGAGCAAACACAGCTTTTTGAGTTTTTGAGGAAGTGACCATCTGTGGCAGGAGCAGGAGCGAAAAAGATTCTGAGAGCCCTCACGAGGGAACTTCTGTGCAATGGGTTGACGGGGCACCAGAGCATGCGATGGTGGCCACGCAGAGAGCAGAGATGCTGTGGTCTGGGGGAAGCAGAGATGAGTTGGCCGTGCCCTCTGGGTCTCAAGCTCCTCCTTGTGTAACGAGACTAATAATACCTACCTCACTCACTGGCTTTGACGATTAAATGAGCTGATGAGGGCCGGCACCATGGCTCACTTGGTTAATCCTCCACCTGCAGTGCCGGCATCCCATATGGGTGCCAGGTTCTAGTCCTGGTTGCTCTTCTTCCAGTCCAGCTCTCTGCTGTGGCCCGGGAAGGCAGTGGAGGATGGCCTAAGTGCTTGGGCCCCTGTACTCGCATGGGAGACCAGGAACAATCACCTGGCTCCTGGCTTTGGATCAGCACAGCTCCAACCATTGTGGCCAATTGGGGAGTGAACCAACGGAAGGAAGACGTCTCTATGTAACTCTGATTTTCAAATAATTAATAAATAAATCTTTTTAAAAAGTACTTGAGTTCCTGCCATCCACATGGAAGATCAGATGGAGTTCCTAGATCCTGGTTTCATCCTGACACAGATCTAGCTGTCCTGGCCATTTGGGAAGTGAACCTGCAGACGGAAGATCTCTCTTTCTTCTCTCTCCCTCTCCCTCTCTCTCTCTCTCTGCCTTTCAAATAAACACATAAATCTTTAGGTCTTGCCATTCTAATGTCTTTTGGTACAGGGTGTCTGCAGTGTGTAGGGTAGAGAAGGGCGCGTGTGGCCAGGGTTTATGGGGTGGTGTGGTGGGGCAGGCATAGACCTCCGCTGGCCACGGCCTGTGAGGCTTTAGGAGAAGGAAGGACAGAGAAGGTAGCAGGCTTGACGAGGGCATGCTCGTCCCAAGTCAGACCAGTCCTCCAAAACCTCTCCCTGGTGTTCCAGGAGCAACACGGAGGGGGCACAGCCCCTGGCCAGGAAGTGGTCTCCTTGTGCACTGCAGATGGAGGCACACGTGAGCCTCCTGAGAACCGGCCCACCAGCTGCAGCCTGGGCTTCCCGACCTCTGGCCAGCTCCCCTCCCCGCTGCGTGCAGGAAGCTTACCCTGTGGATGTCTCACTTTTCCTACTACTCTTTTTCGTTCTTTCAATTTCCTGGTGTACTTAAAAAAATCTTACTACAGCTCATGTCTTTTTGCACATACTTTAGGTTGTTCTCAGAATAGGCATAGAATAAAATAAATGAGTTCTTAGAGTTCTCATTTCTCAAAGTTTTCATGAAATGGCTTTCAAGTTTAGTATTTTTCCCAGAGGGTCCTCTTTTTTAAAAACGAAACCTTTCATAGAACCCCTACATAGACATTTTAAAAAAGCTTGCTCAGATTTGGTGTTTTTTTTTTTTTTTTTGAGGCTTATTTATTTCTTTGAAAGGCAGAGTGAGAGAGAGAGAGAGAGAGAGAGAGGATCTTCCATGCATTGGTTCACTCCCTAAATGCCCACATGCCCACAACAGCTAGGGCTGGGCCAGGCCAAAGCCAGGAGCCAGCACTTGGGCCATCGTCCACTGCCTTCCCAGGTGCATTCGCAGGGAGCTGGATTGGAAGTAGTGCTGCTGGAACTCCAGCCAGCCCTCCGATACAGGACACCAGCATTGCAAGGGGCAGCCTAACCTGCTACACCACAATGCCTGCCCCTAGCTCAGGTTCAGGGAGAAAACAGGTCCCCAGCTTCCCACCCCAGAACATCCTCTGGTCTCCTGAGGCACCTTGACCAACCCCTAGCTCTGAGGAGCCTGACTGTAAACCAACAATTGGTTCCATGGAAACCACACGCAATGCTTGGTTTGATGCAAAAATAAGGAAGCGAGATGGTTTCTTACTATGCTATTTTGGAAATTGGCTAATTATTGGTGGACATCGACTGCTAAAAAAAAAAAAGAATATTAGTTAGTGGCTAACAGGAAAAAGCAATGAGCAAAACCAAAAGTCCTGTTTACTCTTTCATTGCGTAAGATAATCATTTGGGAGTTTAAGTGACAATTGGGCTTTTTCATCCCTGGTTGGATGAACACAGAAGTAATATTCAATGGGCAGTCTTTGATACAAGATGTAAAAAAAAAAAAAAAAAAAATGAATTCCAAAAGTGCTTCTGAAACTGAGCGTTCATGAGCTGTCAGCAGGGCCCCTGTGCAGCCACAGCCTCAGCCTCTCCTCTCCGTACCCTGAGTTCTCCAGTCCTCAATGGTCTCCACTTTCTCACATCTCACCATTCACACTCAGTCTTCTATACTCGAATCCCAGCTCCTTCGGGAGCCCCCTGCCCATCCTCTCAGCTCTTTGTTCAACGCTGTCTCCTGTGTGCTAGGCTGTAGGCCTGGCTCCCTTAGGGAGGGGCTGTCCAAATTTCTTTTGACTTCAAATTCATTTTCTCCCTATTTCCAAAGGAAATTAAAATTTTTTCATTTGCCCCTAAAAGGGCTGGTACTAAGTAGGCATATAGCACATAAGCTAGCACTTCCCTAGTTCTGTGGGTTGGGTGATTTGCTTCTCTGAGTTTAGTTTTCCTATTTGTAAAATGGGTACAACTGTTGGATCAGCTTGCAGGCTATTATTTGAATTGTAAAATCAAAAACAGGGAAACACAAGGAATAAAATCTCAATTTCTTTTTATGCTCTGAGCCAACATTAAACTTGGGGCTTCAATTTATTTTTGTCAGAAACAGACTTCCCATTTCAAAGGAAAATACTAAAAAAAAAAAAAAAAAAAAAAATTGAGCCAAACCCAAAAGAAAGGATTTTTGAGCCATCTGAGGACCAGAGCCAAACCCCAGGGTGATGTGTTCACAGCAGATGAATCACAGCAGAGGGCCTAGATCCCGGCTCAGAGTCCAGGCAGAGACACAGGAGGGGAGCTGACTGTGCCTGCCCCACCCCGCCCGCCGAGCAGGGGCCTAGGGTGCCACTCACTCAACCAAGCACCCCCCCCCCAGGAAGTAGGTATCACCAGGGAGCCCTGGTGCAGCCCCAAGAGTACCCCGGGCACCCCAAGCCCTGAATGCGGTCCTGCCTAGTCCTGGCCTCATCCCACTCATTCCCAGCTGCGGAGAGGATTTCTAGGAAAGGTGTGGGGGCGGCGTTACTTTCTGAGGGCAATGTCTTCCAGGAACGCAGCTGGCTTCCTGAGCGATGTCACATGCTGGAGGGTTCCCGGTGGCCCGAGGGGAACTCTGGAATGACTCAAGTGAAGACCTGAACCAGAAAAGGCCAGGCTATGGCCCCAACCACACCCTCCTCTCACCCCGTCTCAATGACAGCTTAGCCTCTCCCCACTCCCACACCAGGACGCCTTCCTAGATGAACCAGCAGTGCTTTCTACCCCAAGGCACCCACCCCAATACCTCTGACGCTCTCATTTGCATATGTGGTTAGCAATGCGATGAGATCTGAGTGCTGGCACACAGCGTCAGCAGAGCCCTCTGATGGCCTCCTAGGAGCTGACTGATGAAGCTCCAGAGGCAGGGTGTCAGGCAGGCAGTCACCAGGGGTGGCGCACTTGTACAAGGCGAGCAACACCTGCTACCTGGCCCTGGGCAGTGCAACAGAGAGAGAGATGCTGAGGAAAGATCTGACTCTCGGGAGTGAAAAGTCAGGAAAGACCCATAAACTCCCAGAAGAACTCCAGACCCAGATATCTGTTAACCTATGGGGGCCACGCGCAGAGGCAAGAGTTCTGTCCCTGGGTCAAGGCTAAGGTCATAGCCAGGTTCTTCCCCTCTGTCCAGCCGGCCTTTACACATCTCTCTAATCCCAGCGGAAACAAATAAGCTCTGGCACGATGTCCCCCACCTTACCACCAGCAGAAGGGGCTCCTTGGCCTAGGGGAGAACCAAAAGCTACAGCCCTCACCACTCAAAACTGGGCGCCCCCTGCCTGCAGCAGAGAGATGGGGGAGATGGGCACTCAGCAATGCGAGGGGACAAGAGGAAAGCTGAGTTACAGCCAGAGGACACTAAGGCCCACACCAAGCTAGGGTCTGCGCTGGGAGCTCCTGAGTGTAGAGACAAGTAAGGCACCGCCCTGGCTGGAAGAACTCTTAGGGAGGAAGATAGAAATTAGCCTCCGTGCGTGCAGGGGTCCAAGGAAAACAAAGCACATGCAGAAAGCAATGCAGCAGCCTTGGAAGCAGCCCAGTATGTGACTCTACAAAGTCCTGTTCACACCCAGATAACTTTAGGGGTGGTCCCAGCCTTTCCCCCAAGCAAAGCATCCCAGTCCTGGACTTTCACCAGTTTTGCACCCATGAAACCCTTTGTCCAGGAGAAGAGAGTTGGGTGGGTGGGTGAGGAACAGCCGGAAGGAGCGGGCGCCATGCCTTTATAACCCCACTCTGAATATAGACGGGGCACGCTCCCTCTGATTCGTCTGGAGAGGCAGTCCTCCATTCTGACATAGAGGCACTGTTTCATTCAACCCTGCTGCCTCGCTTCCTGCTACACTCTGCTTCACCTCTGAAATTCTCTTCCCCAGAGGGAAGACTAGAACCCCTGTTCCAGCCAATCTGCTAGCAGGACCTCTGTATGAGAAGTCAGCTGGAAATACAAGACTGCCTGAACCCAGCGCCAAAGCCCTGGTGCTCACCGCACCTGTCAGAGGTAATGCACTAACAATGGTAATATTAGCTGAGCACCTACTATGGGGTCCACTCATGATTCTAAATGATTTACATGTTTTTGAGTTTTGCTTACTCATGAGGTGGATATTGGTCTTACTTCCACCTTACAGACGAGAGAAGTGAGGCTGAAGGAAGTTGAAGAACGTTTATTCAATGTCTCACATTTTTTAATGGTAGATCCAGAGCACATACACAAGTATGCATGGTTCGCTCAAGTGAGGGGAGAGGACTTTTGGAAGAGGTGACAGCAAGTATGGGACTGACTCTGCCTCCGACTTTTAACTTTTTTTTTTTTTTGCTACAAAAGGGAACTTGGATGGCTAAGTTTACAAGTCAGAGCACTCTTTACAGCAAAAAGTTCAAGGTCGCTGTTTAGTTGTGCAATATTTAAAGTCCGCAGTTGCAAGGCGCGCGAGCAGAGGCCGGGACTGGCCGGCCGGCCGGGGAGAAGCCGAGAGCGAGGAGGAACGGAGCTCAGGGCTTCGGAGACTCAGCTCTGGCCGGGCGCCTTGGTCTTGCAGCGGCTGGGGGACTTCGCCCGCCCGGGTCCTGCTTCCCACAGGGCGGCTCCACCCTCCGCAGAGCTCACGGCGGGGAAGAGCAGGGAGCAGGGAGGGATCCCAGGGGGAGGGGGCGAGCGTCCTTCTCGTCTTTCTGCACCCTTGGAATCGGGTCCTTTGGAGGCGGCTGAGTCCCCGCGCGTGCCGGATCCCGGGTCCCGGGTCCTCGGGGAGGGTTCAGGAGTGGCCTGGCTCGCAGCGCCACCTCGCGGCCGCTGGAGGTCTCTACGGGGCCGCTCTCTGCGAAAGACTATTGGCGCCTGGCGCACACCGGCCCACCTCCCCAGACTGCCGAGGGTGGGGTTGGCTTTCCCCAGAGGCATCGAGCCCAGACTGACTGTGGGGTGCCAAGCCAAGAGCACAGCTGTCTGGATCCAGGAACTGTGCTCCCCTAGCCCCCTGGCTCTCACAGGGCAGCATAATGGAGAGTAGGCGTACGGGAAACCAGCCCCGTGGCTTCCAAACTTCTGTCGTTGGGTCTCTTCGGAGCTCCTCCGCCGGATGGCGTGGCAAAGCCTCTGGGACAAGGCCTGCAAATAGTGGGGACTCAGTCCCTCGCTGACAGTGTCAAATGCAGGGGGCAATGCCGCTGGAATCCGGGCTTGGCACCTAGCAGGTGCCCTGGGCATGCTGCAAACCGGCAGTGGAGCTTCCTAGCTCCGCTTTAGTAGTGGGACAGAGCTAGTGCTAAAATTTGCCTGTTTTCTTTTCTACCCCCCCCTTTAAAAAAAGATTTAGTTATTTTCTTATTTGCAAGAGTGGGGGTGGGGAGAGAGACATAGAGCAAGAGAGAGATATTCCATCTGCTGGTTCACTCCCTAGATGGCTGCAATGGCCAGGGCTGGGCCAGGCTGAAACCAGGAGCCAAGAGCTTTATCCAGTCTCTCACATGGGTGGCAGGGGCCCAAACACTTGGATCATCTTCTGCTGCTTTTACTAGGCACATTAACAGAGAGCTGGATTGGAAGTGGAGCAGCTGGGACTCGAACCGGCGCCCACATGGGATGCAGCATCATAGCTGGGAGGCTTTATGTGCTACACCAAAACGCCGGCCCCTTTGCCTGTTTCCCTAGATGATGACAATCCAGGCTGCCTAGCAGGCCATGGAGAAATAGCTGGCCCTTTCTTCAGTCCTCTTCAGCTGCTCCTATGGGAGGTCCTCTTAGAACAAAACCAGCCCCCTTCTGGGAGGCAACACGCAGAAAGGGCAGCAGTGTGGGTTTCATGGGCCTGGGGTTCCGTGACCAGTGGGGAGCTGGGCGAAGCCACCCAGTGCTCCAAACCCTGTGATCTTCATCTGTAAACCAGGAGTATGGATTCCCACCTCCCTGGGCTTTCCTGGTATTAAATGAGCTTATTCATGTAAAACACTTGGCTGTTTTAGTGTGAATCACCACTGCCCCAGGAGTTATTAAATAGTTGCTGTGCCCCACCCTGAGTTTCTGAATCACATGTCTGGAGAAGGTTCAAGAATTTGCATTTCTGTTTTGCATCCCAGGAGGTTGATACAATCTGTCTAGGGGCTAAACTCCGAGGACTGATTTAGCACTGATTAGACCTTCAATTAATGTTCATTGTCATTCCCCAGCCACCCAAGCACAAATCAGAAGGGAAAATGAGGAAATATAAGGGAATGTTAACCTAAGACCAGTGAAATGAAAGCTGCAAACCCAATGTCCATTACCTCAATTTAACTGAAGTTAGTGAAATGGCTTCTTTCCATTTCTTCCATACATTTTATTGGGTAGGGTTTTACTCCATGCACCACCACATTTGACTATTTTTATTCATTTATTTTATTTGAAAGGCAGAGAAACAGAGACAGAAAGATCGGAGATCTCCCATGCACTGGGTCACTCCCCAAGTGCCCACAACAGCTGGAGCTGGGCCAAGCCAAAGCTGGGGGCTGGGATCTCAGTCCAGGTCTCCAAGTGGGTAGCAGGGACCCACGTCCCTGAGCCATCATCTGCTGCCTCCCAGGGTGCACAGTGTCAAGGGGCTGGGTCAGAAGTGGAGCCAGGCCTCAAACTCTGCTGGAGGAGACAGCATCTGAAGTCACAACGCCAAACACCCTCTCCAGCACCATCTCGTTCCATGCTCAGCACAACCCTGTGATGTGTTCAACACTCCCCATGTTACAAATGAGATCAGTGGCTTGCTCAAGGGCACCGAGCTCCAGAGGCAGAGCTCTAAGCCACTGGAAGGTCCACCGGGCCCTTTCCAGCTGCCAGGAGCCAGGAGCTTCTTCCAAGTTTCCCACATGGGTTCAGGGGCCCCAAGCACTTGGGCCATCTTCTACTGCTATCCCAGGCCATAGCAGAGAGCTGGATTGGAAGAGGAGCAGCCAGGACTTGAACCAGTGCCCCCATAGGGGAGGCCGGCACTTCAGGCCAGGGTGTTAACCCATTGCGCCACAGCACCAGCCCCTCCCAGTATACACTTTTACCCAGCTCTTCCTGCTCTGGGGTCAAGTCTGTGCTGAGCTCCCTGGCTTTGCCTCTCTTCTCACTCATGGGCCACTTGGTCCTGCTAGAACATGGCTATGTCCTGACCTCCAGCTGTTTTCTTGGGGTCCCAAAGCCCTCAGTCAAAGGAGGCCCTCAAGGTCAGGTGTAGAATCCGAGGGGCCTACCCTTGGCAACCAGACCCTACCCAGGCCCTCTAGGTCTCAGAAGGCATTCCCTGTTCCCCATCCCTAGCATCTGAGAGACGCAGCCTCAGCGATGCCTTCCTAGTGAGCTGCCTGGAGGCCTAGGGGAGCTGTCTTCTTCCCCATGCAGAGCCTGCTCTCACCTCTTGTGAGTGGGGATGGGGCAGGAGCACTTAGTCTGGGGGGATTGTGATATGCCAGGTTTTTG
This sequence comes from Lepus europaeus, assembly GCF_033115175.1. NCBI lineage: Eukaryota > Metazoa > Chordata > Mammalia > Lagomorpha > Leporidae > Lepus > Lepus europaeus. Next base: position 26,779,021 of record NC_084840.1, on the reverse strand, counting down.
CCCCTGGCTCCTCCCTCCAGGCCTCAGATCTGCAAGGGTGTTGGAATGAATATGGATGGCCTTTAGAGGAAAAAAAAAAAAAAAGACCTGCTTGAAGCCAACTCCAGTTCTCTGTTACCAAAACACTCCATGCTCCTGAAACAGTCTTCTGTGCATTTGTTTCTCATCAGGAAGTGCAGACGCCGGAGGACCTGCCCGTAACTGCTCTTCCACTTGAGTGACACCTGTGGGTCAAAGATGCTGGTACCTAATGAACAGCTCCTTGTAAGGCCCATGTGGGTCTACAGATTGGGAGGCTTACAAATGGCAAAAATTTCTCTCTCCTGGCTTGCAGATTCGTTCTCCGATGAGGATTACTTCCTTGAAATTACTTCAGTGGTGGAAAGGGTGATGGGGTCTCTCTTAGACTCTTCTATAGGGACACTAAATTCTCCAGAGACTGGCGTTGTGGCTCAGAGTTAAGCCTCAGCTTGGGACGCCAGCATCCCACATGAGCACAGGTTCAGGTCCTGGCCGCTCCAATTCTGATCCAGCTCGCTGCTAATGTGCCTGGGAGAACAGTAGAAGATGGCCCAGGTGGTTGGGCCTCTGCCACCCATGTGGGAGGCCCAGATGGGGTTCTAGGCTCCTGGCTTTGGCCTGGCCCAGCCTTGGCCATTGCAGCTATTTGGGGGAGTGAGGAAGGAAGATCTCTCTGTTTCTCCCTGTCTCTGTCACTCTGCTTTTTGAATAAGTAAACCTTTAAAAACAAACAACACTAATCTCATTGAAGGGGACAGCACCCTAATCACCTCCGGAGGCCCCGCCTCTCAGGACCATGACCTTGGGGACAGGATTTCCACATATGAATTTGAGAAGTGCACAAACATTCAGACCATAGCAAATGCTTCTCTTCATTTTACCTCCTTGAACATTTCCCAGCTGCCTACCATGAGCCTTCCCCAGGGGTACACACCTGGATGAGACAAAGTCCCTGCCTCCCAGGAGCTTCCAGCCCACCCCCACTGTCCTGTTGGGACAATGGCAAAAGGCTTGAGATGGGCTCTGGCTGGGGGTGGGGCTTGGGTGTGGGAGGCAAAGGTGCTGGGCCCAGGGTTGGGTGCCCAGTGCAAGCACTCTGCAGCCAGGGTGACTAAAGCCCGCTCTGTGCCAGTCAGCCTTGAACCAGAGCTAATGCCTTGCACAGCTCTGCCATGGAGGTGCCGAGAGCCCCTGTGACCCAGCGCTGTGCCAGCCAGGGAGACCAGCCTTTTGTAACGTGTTCATTCACTTGTTCTACAGACTCTTGTCACAAACCCAGGGGGTGCCGGGCCCTGGGAATTTCCAGCCCGTAGAGAGGCAGACAGACATGAGACGGGAGGGACTGGAGGTGGACTGTCTCCTGCATCCCCACCTGGTCTCACGGGCTCTGGGTGGGAGTAGCAGGCGAGGGGCTTTCTCTGGGTTCTGTCCTCCTCTCGGGGGTCCCAGGGAAGGCCTGCTGAGGTAGATTGGGCTGGTGTGGCCCCTGTAGGGATGTGGGATGGGGAAAGAGCAGGCATTGGTGCTTGGGGACCAACAGAGGGACACCTCTGATGGAGTTGGTTTGGAGGGGAAGAGGGTTAATGTGACTTCGGTTTACAACATTTCTGTTCTTTTCGGAGATGAAAAAAGAGGCAAGATGTGCTGGGTCTGGGGACTGTGACAACAGTGAAGGAGGTCTGGGGGCTGGTGACAACAGTGAGGGAGGAGAGCGGAAATGCTGCCCAGCTTGTCCCCTGCAGCCTGCCTTCCTCCTTCCTCCGACTCCTACACCTGCCTTCCCCTCCGGATGTCCTCTCTGGTTTCTCCCACTGCCTCCCCCATCCTAGACTATGCCCCAAGCTCCTGAAGAATAATTGAAAAGTGCAGTGACCCCCAAACCTGCCTCTTCCTCCCCTGCCCCACCTCTGCATTCACTGTATCAATTTTGCTTGAAGCTCAGCTCCGAGACTCAGAGCCTGAGAAAGCGTGCTAAGTGATAAAACATCTGTTGAAACTTGAATCATAGGGTGGCAGCAGCAAGCAGCCTCCTTCTCATGTCCTTAAGGTTCCCCCTGTGCCGGGGCCGGTGTGCTATTGTGGTTGGGCTATCAACAGCAGCTCCAAAGCCCCCCAGTCCTGACGAATAGGGACACTGCTCTTAGGGGCCTGATGGTGGAAGTGACAGTGCAGTGACTCATTTTACGTCACTCAATAAACATCAAGTCTCCCCATCCTCCTCCAAACTTCCTAGGGGAAGTCTCAGCCATTTTAAGAACCTCCTTTGTCTTCTCTGTGGCCAGGCCCGGCTTCTGACCACTTGCCCCAATGCCAGAGCCTTGTGGTGGTTGGGAGCTTTGGAGTCAGGGACCTGGGTTCTCACTAACTATGGGAACTTGGACCAGGACTTCCTCAGTCTCCTCATCTATACAATGGGGGCATTAGATTGGATGAGGTATGTGAAGAGCTTAAGAAACCCAGTAGAGAGTAAGTTCTCAATATGTGTCAATAAGAACTTATCATAGAGCCAATAATAATCAAAATAATAACATCTTCACTTGGGTGGCCTACAACTACTGCAGCTAATTAATTCTTCACTATAAGCTCCCTGGCCTTGCTCTTTAGTTTCCTTTAAAAGAGTCAGCACACCTCCTATAGTTCTTCTTAAATTTTATGTATTTATTTTTAATTGAAAGGCAGAGGGACAGAGACAGATAGGGGAAAGTCTTCCACACAAATGCCTGTAAATGCTGGGGAGCATCTGGGCCAGGCTGAAGCCAAGAGCCCAGAACTCAGTCCAGTTCTCCCACGTGGGTGGCAGAGACCCAAGCAGTTAAGCTATGACCTGCTGCCTCCCAGGCTTGCATGAGCAGGAAGCTGAATCGGAAAGGAGGCAGGACTCAGACTCAGGCACTCTGATAGGGGACGCAGGTGTCTCGAGTGGCCTCGTTACTGCTTTGCCAAACACCTGTCCCCTCCAACCACGAGTCTTCAGGATGGAGTCACCTGGATCCTGCTTTGTTCCTTTCCACCATCCCTGCCATGCCCATGTCCGGATTTGGCTTTGAGTTGATGTCCCCCTGCTCCCGGAGGACTCGCAGTAGCACTCTAGGGGCCACTACCAAAGTAGCCACAGGCTTCTCTCCTGCTGTCACAGCCCCTTCTCAACAGGGCCCTGATGCACCTGCCCGCCCTCCTCCCTGCTTTCTCTCACCCAGCTTTTCCCCTGGGAGGGACACAGCCATCTCCACCACCCTCTTCCCCTCTTATTGCGCTTCTGCGGCAGCACACACTTGCAGGGTCTAGTCTCGGTAAAAGGGAATGCTTTGGTGCCACTGTCAACCCATGCGGTCCCTTTTCCACTCTGATTCCTCTCAATGTCAGCCTCCTTGAGTAGTCACTCTTTGGAAGCACAAAAGTTTATTTCCAGCATTTCCACAAACTCTTTGGGGTCCAGCCATAGCTACAAGAAAAATTGTGAAGTGGCATGAAAAAAGTCAAAGGTGTGAAACTAACTGGAAGCCACCAAAAGCACTTAGCTGTGAGAGGGAGTTGACCTTGCTGCCAGACCAGGGGGATCAGGAATCCAGAGACTCAGGGAGATTGTCAAGGAAAGCCGGACAAAGGTGTGTGTGGTGTGTGCATGTGTACGCACTGTGCATGCAAACACACACAGATGCATTCGTGGGTACAATGGCAGCTCTGACACAGAGCACTGGGGCACATCTTGCCCTTCCTCAGACCTCCCCAAGCCCAGCTTAAAGCCCATTCTGCCTCTTCTGTCTGTCTGTTTGCCCACAACCATCATGGCAGGATCCAGGCTCCGTCTTCCTGGTTTCCCACAAATGTCTGCCCTAGACATTCACTTGTCTAGATTGTTGGCCAAACTGCCATTGGATAAGACTCAGGAGGTCTGGATTCTCCTTTTTGTTCTGCCTCTATATCTGCACAGGTTCTTCAACTCCAAAGTGACTCAAAGATCTCCCAGATCCTGTCCAGCTCCAAGAACATGTGATTAGTCACCTTGGAAAACAATGAAATTCATTCAGTTTATCACAAGGTTTCAGCTGCAAATAATAAGATGTCTCAAACAAGAGAACTCAGTGGTAAGGGCTGATTCATCACCAAAAACCAACAGGTGGGAAAGAGGTAATTCCAGGGTTGGTATGGTGGCTCTGAAATATCATTGAGACCTAAGCTCTTCCATTCTTTCTTTCTGCCTTCTTCAGAGCTGCTGCTATTTTCCCTCATGGTAGCAAGATGCTTGCAGCCTCCCTTCTCACAGGGCAGCTTCTCAAACAGGAAGAAAGGGGGCTGGGGCACAGTCAGGGAGGAAAATCTGGTCCAGATGCTTCTAGCAGCTCCTCCCCTTAACCCCCCTTCCTCTGCCCCAGGTCTCTGGCCAGAGCTGGGTCACAGGACTGATCACCCAACAAGGGGATGAAGCTAACCATATACTTGGGCCAGGAGGACATAGGAACAAAAGAAAACTTGGGGGGTTCCGTGAGCAACAAAGGCAAGGGGAGCAGCTCTTGGATGGGCTATTCGTGGTGCTTGCCGCCATACCCAGAGCAGCTTTCAAGAACAAAAGAACAAGACTGTGTCTCCTTGTATGCAGGAAGGAAATTGATCGCAAAGAAGGTATGGGGTGAGTCTGGAGGAAACAGGCAGGAAAGAAGAGAAAACACAATAATGCCTTTAGCCAGGACAGCCTGGTATGGGTTTCTCATCACTGCAGAAGAATTCGGGTGCCTTGTTCAAGATTGTGTCACTCATTCAAGATTGAACTCTTGGCAGAAGTGCAGTAGTGGCTCCTGCTGGGAGTCAGGCCTATGACCTGCATACCTAAGTGTAGAGAGAAAGAGAAGGTTTGGCTTTTTGTTGTCTACCGGGGGCCACCTAATAAGATTTTTTACAATGGGAGTTTCCTTTCCAATAGGAAGGAGGAGTTGATGCATAGCCAGACAGCCAGCTAATCTCCAGGAATTTCAAAAGCCTTTACTGTGCCTGTGGCTTGGGAAAGCAGTACTTGGGAGGGCAGTGGTTGGACATAGTTATGTCCATCATGATTAATTACCAGAAATCAAAAGCAAACTGATGACTCCATGTTTCGTATCATTTTGCAAGTCTCATTAACTGTTGGGTAAGTTTAATTGGATTACAACACGGACATCTGTTTATGTCGGCCAAGTTTGCAGTGTGGTTAGCTGTTTACAACTCTAAAAACTTATGAGAATAGAGCTTTTAAAAAGAAACAGACATTGGAAGGGACACTGCCTCTGGGGAAGCTGGACTGGGGAGGAGTGTGGCCAGCAGCTGCTTCTCTCGAAGGTTCTTCCCTGGGCGCGGAGAGGCTCCTCGGCCACCGGGTCCACCCCCAGTGATTTGGGCATGGGCTCAGTTGGTGAAACAGAGAGGAGGTCCTTGATTTTGCAGGTTCTACTGTTATGGGGCCAAACCCCTGGTCGCCCACACCACCTCCGATTAAAATAAGCGATCACACAGCAACAGTTCCACCATCCCTGAGCCAGGTTGCGGCGTCTGCAGCCGGGCGACATGGGGCTCAGCAGCCGCTGAGGGTGGACGGGTGAACGTAACCACGGCGGAGGGGCCCTGAGAGCTAGAGGTGCGCATGCGCACAGACTCACGCATGCGCACACAGCACAAGAACACATGGGCACGCGCAAGGCCTCCTCCCGGAGACTACAACCTGCGACAAGAAGGGAGGTGAGGTGAGAACCGGGCCTGTTGGCAGGCCTTAGAACTTTGAAAGCCTAAAGGTACTCCTTCTGGGGAGGGCAGAGCCACATAGTCTGTTGAAGTGACTGCCTGGATGCAGGGTTAGGGTCGGCTGCAGCCCTCGTCGGTGACGCACGAGGCGCGCCCAGCCCCCAAGGGCAAGCGCGGGGGCAGCCGTGTTGAGACTTGCGGAATGTCGTCTCCTACAACCACCACGGGTCAGACATGTGAGGAATTTAAGTTCTTGCCCTGGGCACACACTGCGCAGTGGCGAAGAAACCCAAACAAGCAGCATACTGCATCGTCTACACTCACGCTTGAATGTTCAGGTCCGATCACTTACCATCCCCCCCCCCCCCCCCCCAGATCACCAGGCCCGCTTAGTCGCCTCCTGAAGCCAGCCCCAGAGGGAGTCCCAGAACCTCCTGCCAAGACCTCCAGGGGAAGATTGACCCCTGCGGCCCAGACCACCAGACTTCAGGCAGCGCAGGGACATCCGGGGCACTGCCAGGGGATCCCAGTGTCAGCTTTTCCGTTGCTGCTCTCCCACACCTGGCACCCAGACTTCCCACTTACACCCTCCCTCCTCCTCCCCGGGGCCAGGCGCGGGCTCTCCTACAGGTGTGTCGGAGCTCAGTCCCATCTGCGCCCAAACCTCAATGTTTGACCCGCCCTGCTCGCCCCCCCCCCCAACTCCTGTGCACACTGTCCTGTCCCTGCTCAACCTCTCACCCCCAAAGACCTCCTTCGCCCTCAGGGAGCACCCTGCTTCTTCCGTGCTCGTTTTTTGCTTTCTAGCTCCAAGCCTGCCCTTGCTGTTAATTTACATGATTTCACTGCCCCAAATCTGTGATATGGGTGGCAAGTGGAAGGGAGTGGAAAAAGGACGTAGCCTGTCCCATCCATGTATGGCTTTCTTGCCAGTTTTCCTCCCCAGTTCATTCATTCATTCATCAAACATGTATTGTTCATCTACTATTTGTCAGGTGCTGTGAACATACTGGGTATAAAGCAACTAGATAAAACACACTCTGCTCCCCTTCCCCACCTAGAGACTTTCAGAGCCTAATTGGACAATAAAGATTCACAGCAGGTGATCAAAATACAGTGTAGTAAGTGTGATGATAGAGCATTATGGGAGCAACACTGGGAAGCATTGAACCTGGGCTCGTACAGGGCAGTGGGAGAGGGTTAGCTGAATTTTTGTTTGCTTAATTTAGTTGAAAGGCAGAGAGACAGACACAGACATCTTCCATCCACTGGTTCAATCCTTCTAGTCCCGGCACCAGCTGGGGCTGGGTCAGGTTCAAGTAAGGAGAGTGGAACTCAGTCTGGGTCTCCCACGTGGGTGGCAGGCATCCAAGCACTTGAGCCATCAGCTGCTGCCTCCCAGGGTGTGGATTATCAGGAAGCTGGATCAGAAGCAGAGGTGGGACTCAATTCTCGGCATTTCAGTATGGGGTCTGGGTGTCTTAAGCAGCAAGTTAACGACTACGCCAGAGGGATGATTAGGCAACAGCCAGGGGAAGGTGGAGGTAGGGGAAGAAAGATGAAGAGACAGTGTTATCACATGGGAGGACGGCATGAGTAATTCTAGAGGCCGAAAGTCACCATGATGCTTGCTGGGAACTAAACGTAGCCTGGAGTTGCTGGAACTTGAGTTCGAGGCAAGGGCATGGTGAAGGGTGAGGTCAGGGCTGCCGCAACCTCAAGGGCAGCATCCATCCGGTACTCGGTGCCAACTGGAACACCTACTGGGCATAACTCGTGTGTATGTGTGTGTGCGTGTATGTGCGTGCATCCTCAGAGCCTGGCTGAGAGATAAGGTTTGAGAAAGGTAAGGGTCACCATTTGATAAGGGCTAACACACTTGAACTTTAGCCTCATGGTGACTGCAGCCCCACCATGCTGTCTTTCCAGGCACCTACATTCTGATCTTTTCCTTCTCTTTCCCCTTCAGATCATACACTCAGAACTGAGAAATGCCTTAAATGCCATCAAGGTAATCCCCTTAACAAGCTAAACAAGTAAAGCTCCAGAAAAGGAATTGGTTTGCCAGAGGTCAGGCCTGGTCAGCAGCGCAGTCGGCCAGTCGCACTGCTCCCTCGGACCAGCTCCCTCTTGGCTAAGGGTGAGTGCATTCGTCCCTTTTGTGTTGTTGTAACAAAGCCACAGACAGAGTGATTTATAAAGAACAGGAATGTATTTCTGCCAGAGGCAGAAGGGTAGAGAGAGCAGGGCAGGGAAAGAGAAACAGGCACAAAGGAATGCAAGCCATCCTTTTATAAGGCAGCCTGCTCCAGACAGAACAGTATTCATCTACGAGGGTAGAGGCTGCAGGGACTCATCACTTCCTCAAGATCCCACTTCTTCTTTTTTAAAGATTTATTTAATTTATTTAAAAGGCAGGGCAACAGAGAGAGAGAGGGAGAAACAGAGAGAAGGGGATCTTCTGTCTGCTGGTTCATTCCCCAAATGGCCACAACAGTCAGGGCTGGGCAGACTAAGGCTAGGAGCCTGAAACTCCATCCAGGCTTTCCATGTGGATGGCAGGGACCCAAGCACTTGGGCCATCCTCTGCTGCTTTCCCAGTTAGCAGGGAGCTGGATTGGAAGCAGAGCACCGGGGACTGGAACCAGCAGTCTGATATGGGATGCTGGTGTTGCAAGTGCTGGGTTAATCTGCTGTGTTGAAATAAGCCCTACCTCTTTGTTTTTTAAAAATATATATTTATTTATTTGAAAGAGTTACACAGAGTAGGGGAGAGACAGAGAAGATCCTCCATCTGTTGGTCTACTCCCTAGGTGGCTGCAATGGCCGGGGCTGGGCCAGGTCAGAGCCAGAAGCTTCACTTGGGCCTCCCATGTGGGTGGCAGGGGGAAAACACTAGTCCTGTCTTAATACAGTTGCACTGGGAATTAAATTCCCAACTTTTTTTTTTTAAAGATTTATTTTGGGGCTGGCACCGTGGCTCACTAGGCTAATCCTCCGTCTGCGACGCCGGCACACCAGATTCTAGTCCTGTTCGGGGTGCTGGATTCTGTCCCGGTTGCTCCTCTTCCAGTCCAGCTCTGTGCTGTGGCCTGGGAAGGCAGTGGAGGATGGCCCAAGTGCTTGGGCCCTGCACCCACATGGGAGACCAAGAGGAAGCACCTGGCTCTTGGCTTCAGATTGGCGCAGTGCGCTGGCCGTAGCGGTCATTTGGGGAGTGAACCAACGGAAGGAAGACCTTTCTCTCTGTCTCTCTCTCTCTCACTGTCTAACTCTGCCTGTCAAAAAAAAAAAAAAAAAAAAAGATTTATTTTGGGGTCGGCGCTGTGGCACAGCAGGTTAAAGCCCTGGCCTGAAGCGTTGGCATTCCATATGGGGGCTCGTTCTAATCCTGGCTGCTCTTCTGATCCAGCTCTCTGCTGGGCCTGGGAAAGCTGTGGAGGATGGCCCAAGTCCTTGGGCCCCTGCACCCACGTGGGAGACCCAAAAGAAGCTCCTGGCTCCTGGCTTCGGATAGGCGCAGCTCCAGCCATTGCAGCCATTTGGGGAGTGAACCAGCAGATGGAAGACCTCTCTCTCTTTCTCTGTCTCTGTCTCTCTCTATCTCTATCTTTCTCTGTAATTCTCTGTAACTCTGTTTTTTTTTTTTTAAAGGCAGAGTGTGAGACAGAGATCTTCTATCCGCTGGTTCACTCCTCAAATGCCCACAACAGGCCGAAGCCAGAAACCCAGAACTCCGTCTGGGTCACCAGTACTTGGGCCATCCTCTGCTGCCTTCCCAGGCATATTAACAGGAGGCTGGATCAAAAGAAGCACAGAAAGCATCAGCTTAACCTGCTACACAGCAATGCCAACCCCAACTCCTACCTCTTGATCTTTGGGGAATACATCAAAACCACAGCATGAGCCAACCCCAACATCCACCCTGGCTCTTAACTCTCTTGGCATATCTTTCAGGCATGTGGGTGTGTGGAGGGCGAGGGGGTCTGGAAGAAGGAAGCCCTTGGGAGACAGAGCCAAGCATAAGGCCAGACAGCTCCTGGCTTTAACTTTCCCCGTCACTTCTTTGAGAAAGAATTCCAGATATACTTGTACAGCCTGGTCAGGTGACCTCAGTGTGACCCCAGATGTTAGAGGAGAAGAGACTTGTGTTGTTGCCACCTACTTAGAGCCTATAGGGTTGAGGGGAGAGGTAGCATGCTTGAGATTGCAGGCTGAGATCAGGTCACAGTGACCCAGAGCTGTGGTGGAATGCTGGGAGTTGTCCAGGATGCTAGAAGCCCCTGGCACAGGTGCAACCTTGGCACTGGGTTGCACTTGTGTGAATTCTGTGTAACACCAGCAGCAGGTCTTACTTCAGCCGCCCCTCAGCAGACGACTCTACTTCCTTTCCTCTGGGTGTTAGGCTGTCTTGTGAGTTGTTGTAGCCCATGGAATGTGAGAGTTAACAGTAGCAGAAGCTTTTAAATGTGCCTGTTTGGTCTGGCTTGGTCACCTGAGCTTCACCCCTGATAGGCAGAGCACATACTGAATGTTCACTAGGCCGAGAAGAGAAGTATGGAGCAGCTGTGAACATGACCCACAGTCTGAAGTGGAAGCACTCACAGGCCTCTGCGTTAGACATCAACGTGATTGCCATCTGAGATTTGGGGGTTGTTTGACAAGCAGTGTAGCCAGAGTACATCCTAGAGTACAGTACTGGTACAGGTGCACATGCCTTTACCACAGCTTGAAAATGAATTCTCAACATTCCTCTGAAAACAAATATTTTTTATAAGTCATCAGGCGGCAGAATCTGACTTGAAGTGTCTGTTCCATTTGGGTTGGACATTTATACATTTGCTGCAGAAATATAGTGTATTTGGGGCTGGCATCATGGCTTCCTGGGCTAAGCCACCATTTGTGACACCAGTGTTTTATAGCATAGTGCTGACTCAAGTCCTGGCTGATGTGCTTCCAATGCAGCTTCCTGCTGATGTGCTGGAAAGGCAGCAGATAATGGCCCGAGTACTTGGGTCCATGCCACCCATGTGGGAGACCTGGATGGAGTTCCTGGATCCTGGCTTCAGCCTGGGCCAGCCCTGGGTGTTGCAGGCATTTGGGGAATGAGGTAGTAGATGGAAGATCTCTCTCTGTCTCTTTGTTGCTTTGCCTATCAAATAAATAATAAATCTTTAAAAAATAAAGAAAAGAAATAGAATGTGTCTGATTAGGAATTGCTGCCCCAGATCTCTGTAGAGTGTTTATGGGTATGTGTATGTGTATTCAAGAGATCTTCAAAAACATGGTGGAAAATTCATATTAGGAAAAACTGTGCATAGGTTTTTGAAATGTTAATAAGCTTACCTTTTCATTCTGTTTTTCCTGGAACACATTTGACCCCAGGGTGTTGTGTAAGTTGGGTGATCACATATCTTAGCTTGCTTCAGAAACTCCTGGTTTCTACTTTAGTTCAAATGAAGTGACTGATACTGTTCCTCCCCACCTTTCACTTTCAAAATTGCTGAATTACATCATCAACCATGGATGAGGGACTGTGGGTCTGTACAAAGTCAGCGCTCAAGAAATGGCAGGGGTTGTTAGCACTCCCAAGTAGAGCTCCTGTAGTGCCTAGTTATGCACAAAAATATGCACGAAGACCTTCTCAAGTCTCGGTTCCTGGAGACTAAACATGCCCTCCTCCCCATCTGGCTTCATTCTGTAAGAACTGGCTTCTGACAGGGTGGCTGCCAGCTTCATTCCAGCTGCCTCCATGCAATCCCTGGCCTGGAAGCAGTAAGCATTAAATCAAGGCTGTTTCATTGAAGCAGGAAAATAACTAGCACAATCAAAACTTGACAGGCCAGCCCGTCTGTCTTTTTCTTTCTGATGAATTTAAAAATAGTTTGGAGATGACTCTTTGCAGCTGAATTCCATGTGCTTAGATCCTGGAGTTAAAATTGGCCGATGATAAGAACACAATAAATATTAGGTCCCAGCAAGTTCTACACCTCACAAAGACACAATTGCCTAATAAGACTGTTGTGGGTTACTCTTACAGAGAGAATGGTATTTAAAGTTGAAGTGACAAGTATATATGAGAGGAACAGGAAATATTTTCCTAGTTCCTGAAAACTATTCTTGCAGGATTTCCTATCTCAATAAAACAGAACAAAACAAAACAAAACAAAAAACTATAGGGATTGGCTTTGTGGCATAGTGGGTAAAGCCACCACCTGCCATATTGGCATCCCATTTGGGTACCAGTCCGTGTCCCAGCTGCTCCACTTCCAATCCAGCTCCCTGCTAATGCTCCTGGGAAAGCAACAGAGGCTGGCCCAATGTTGGGCCCCTGCTACTCATATGGGAGACCTGGAAGAAGTTCCCAGCTCCTGTCTTTGGCCTGGTCCAGCCCTGGCTATAGTGGCCATCTGAGGAGTGAGCCAGCGGTTAGAAGATCTCTGTCTCTCCCTCTCTCTCTAACTCTGACTTTCAAATAAATAAATTGAAAGAAAGAAGGCGGGAGGCAGGGGGGAGGTGAAAGGGTGGAAGAAAGGAAGGAAGGAAGGAAAACTATAGGGAGTGGGTATTTGGCCTAGCAGTCAAGATGCCTACATCCCTAATCAGAGGGCCTGAGAGAGGAGAATTGATGTTCCACCCGCTGGTTCACTCTCCAAATGGCCACAACGACTGGGGATAGTTTGATACAAAGCCAGGAGTCCAGAACTCCATCTGGGTCTCCTGTATGGGTGTCAGGGGCCCAAGCACTTGGGCCCTCTTCTGCCACCTTTTCAGGTACATTAGCAGGAAGCTGGATCAGAAGTGGAGTAGCTGAAGCCGGCGCCGCGGCTCACTAGGCTAATCCTCCGCCTTGCGGCGCCGGCACACCGGGTTCTAGTCCCGGTCGGGGCGCCGGATTCTGTCCCGGTTGCCCCTCTTCCAGGCCAGCTCTCTGCTGTGGCCAGGGAGTGCAGTGGAGGATGGCCCAAGTGCTTGGGCCCTGCACCCCATGGGAGACCAGGATAAGCACCTGGCTCCTGCCATCGGATCAGCGCGGTGCGCCGGCCGCAGCGTGCTACCGCGGCAGCCATTGGAGGGTGAACCAACGGCAAAGGAAGACCTTTCTCTCTGTCTCTCTCTCACTGTCCACTCTGCCTGTCAAAAAAAAAAAAAAAAAAAGTGGAGTAGCTGGGACTTAAACTGGTACTTATAAGTGATGCTGGCGTTGCAAGTGACTGCTTAACCCACTGTACCACAACTCTGGTCCCTTAAACTTTTTTTTTCAGAAGAAAAATGTAAATATTCTTTACTTCTCCTTTCTTGCCAGTAAGCCTTTGTATCACCCTCTTTTAAAGATCAGATTATGCAGATTCCATCTCACCAACAGTGCTGGTTAATTTTAGTTTCTATTTGACAGAACAACAGCTTGTGGAGGAAAGGTTGATTGATTAATTATGTTTCTTTTATCATGATCAGAGTGTGGTCCTTGTTTGATTCTTACCCAGCACTCATTGGCTTGAGGCAGGGATGATAGGCTGCAGTGGTGAGATAGAAATCATTGGTAACGGTGTTGGGAGGCTGTTGTGATGACCAGAATTGTGCTCTGTATTCTCCACGTTCACAATCCCACACGCCTGGGATGAAGCCCCAGGTGCAGGTGGTTCTCTGCTGGAGGTGGTAGCAAAGACCCTTCTTGGCATGAATACTGAAAGAGTCTCTGGATATTCTGTCATGGTGTTCTGTAGTTCTGTGCCATCAACAAATGTTTGTCAGTTGCTTGCTTGATTTTATATTTTAACTTACTCTATTTTCCTAAAATCTTTAGGAATGTAGTTCTTGGTTGTATCAAAGGCCTGGAGGAGGAGGGGAGCTGTGAAATTAGGTAGTATTTTACAGTTTAGCTTTTATGTTTCTGCTGTGTTGTGTGGCAGTATGGATTAGAGAGAGGATGCACATATACTAAAATTGGAGTTTGACATGCTTTAGATCTTACCTCCACTGTGCCGCTAGTGAGGATGAAGTGTAAGTGGCTTAACCCAATGAAGATTGATTCCATCCAAGTTATAGTCAAGTGCAGGCGGCAGAGGGTGGGATGAAGAGTGCTCTGCTCCATGTAGTCACTCAGGGACCTGAACTCCTCCCTTCTTCCTCAGAGGGCTTAATGGTGCCTTGGGTCATCCAGAGAGTGATATGGAGAGAGGGAGTGAGGACCATTTGCAGGGTCTTTATAGGCCAGTCCTGGAAACAGCAAAAATCACTTCTGTCCTATTTCATTGGCCAGAACTCAGTCACGTGGCCTGTGTAACTGCAAGAGGGCTGGGAAATGTAGTTTAATTGGTGACTAGAAAGAAAAGGAGAAAATGGATACTAATGAACAGTAGAAGGTTCTACCACATGCGTCCATCAGCTGCGTGAGCGTGGACAACCGACTTTAACTCTCTTAACCTTAATTTCATAGTGGGTTTGCCTGAGACTTAGAGGAAATAGTACACACAACATTCCTGAAACAGTGTGACCTTCCCATTTTTAATGCAGATGCTCCTCAATTTACGATGGGGTCATGTCCCAATAAACCCATCATAAGTTGAAAATATCGTAAGTTGAAATGCATTTAATTAAACCTAACCTACCCAGCCCCATAGCTCAATAGCGCAGTTCACTGGAGAGTATGGATTGTATTCCCCTGGTGATTCCAGGGCAGACTGGGAGCAACAACTCACTGCCACTGCCCGGCATCAAGAGGGGGGAAAATATTGCATATTGCTAGTTCAGAAAAAGATCCAAACTCACAATTCAGAGTACAGTTTCTGCTGAGTGCGTTATCACTTTCATCAGAAAGAGGAAAAATCATTAATTGAAGTTGAATCATTGTCAGCCAAGGACCACGTGTACACACATGAGCAGTTTTTCCTTCCTCTGGGCAAACTCGAGTTTTGACCACTTGAGAGTTGGCCCTCAGCAAACTTTCTGATTGGAGGAACATGGATCAGCCACACCACTCCTATCCCCTGAGCATAGAGGGTTTTGTTTGGGGAATCTCCTCTCTAGGAAGCAGTGAGGAGGTCCCTGAATGCTGGGGGGAGTTTGTCCTAGATCTTGTGGTGTGTGTATGTGTGTGTGTTTTAATATTTATTTAAAAGGTAGAGTTGAGAGAGAGAGTGAGGTCTTATATCTGCTGGTTCACTTCCCAAATAACCATAACAGTCAGGGCTGGGCCAGGCTGAGGCCAGGAGCCAGGAGCTTCTTCCAGGTCTCCCATGTGGGTGCAGGGGCCCAAACACTTGGGCCATCTTCTATTGCTTTCCCAGGTGCTTTAGCAGGGAGCTGGATGGGAAGTGGAGCAACCAGGACTTGAACCCATATGGGATGCTGGCATTGCATGCAGTGACTTTACCTGCTATGCCATAATGCCAGCCCCTGTTGGTATGTTTTAAGAGTTTACTGGAATACACCTTAATTGCCATGGCAGCTGTTATCTAGTTACTTGGAGGAAGGTGCCAGAATAAAGGGACTTCATGGCAGCACCAAGCATCTGTGTCAACATAAGTAAAAGCATTCTGATGAAATTAGGAGACATTGGAAGGGTTTTGGAAACATTTCTCTTTATGAGAGGAGAGATTCTGGGGCCAGCACTGTGTTGACATTTGGGGCTGGGCGAGGCCACAGCCAGCAGCCAGCAGCCAGGAACTCCATCCAGGTCTCCCACATGAGTTCAGGGATCCAAGCACTCAGGCCACCTTCCACTACTTTCTCAGGCACATTAGTGCTGTCTTCTGAGGCCTGCCTTAAAGGAGCACCCAGATCACCCAGCCCCGCCCTCAGCCAGGTCATCCTGTCCATCTGGCCAGCCATACCCAGTGAGGGCCAAGTACAGTGTGGGAGATGCAAGGGGCGGGTAGAATTGTGATATGTTGTCATGAGAATTGAGGTGTAAGTGAAAGGCCACTGGTTGGGAAGAGGAGGTAACCTCCATTGCTCTGCTCTCCATTGCGCAACATCAGGGGCTTTGTCAGGGCATGGAGTCAAACCAGAGCTCAGAGCCTAGAAAGGGGAAAGTTAGGGAAGGCTTGGCAGTCAGATGCCTTTTTTTTTTTTAAATATTTATTCATTTATTTGAAAGAGTTACACAGAGAGAGAAGGAAAGCACAGAGAGAGAGGTCTTCCATCTGCTGGTTCACTCCCCAAATGGCCACAATTGCCGGAGTTGTGTCAATCTGAAGCCAGGAGCTTCCTCCAGGTCTCCCATGTGGGTGCAAGGGCCCAAGGACTTGGGCCATCTTCTGCTGCTTTCTCAGGCCATAGCAGTGAGCTGGATCGGAAGTGGAGCAACCGGGACTTGAACTGGCACCTGTATGGGATGCTGGCATGCAGGCAGCGGCTTTACCCGCTAAACTACAGCACTGGCCCCCAGATGCCTTTTCTTCTTCTACCTTTCAGTGGGTGACTCGCACGTGGACCAGACCCCAGACCTTGCTTTTTCCTTTCAATAAGGTCTAGCCACATCCCTGCCCAGCCCCCAGCTGAAAGCTGCTCTATTTTTAAATTTCCCTCGGGAAGTAGATTCCAAATTTTCCCTAAGTCTTCCCGTCAGGGGTGCCTCTGATTTCCAGTAAATCCGGGGTCACTTAATTTTCTTCCTCTATTCTTTTGCATTCAGTTTGCATAAATTAGCATGCTACCAAGTCCTGGACTCTTAAGTCAAAGTAAGTCAGGGAATGAATGCAAATGGGCTCAAGCTTTTGTGTCCCTGGGAAGTGGCAGAAAGCGGCGGCCTCAGCCACAGCCCTGAATCAGAGGCTAGCGTGCTGGTCATTCCCCTTGTCTGCAGATCCTCACCCTGGGCCCACACTGAAAAGTTAACCAGGAGGTCCTCTCTCTCCTGTACCCTGAAGCTTCATCCTCAGTGTGTTGGGGATCAGAACCATGTGGTGGGTACAGGAGTTGTGCTTGATGCGGAAGGAGTTGGGGTATGGAGAGATCCTCAAATCTGTGTTAAGGCCAGAAGGGAGCAGAGAAGGGAAAGGACCAGGGTAAAGACAGGATGAGGGAGATAGCCAGTGAGAGACTGGGTGGGAACAACTGTGGAAGGCAGGAGATGGAGGCAGCCCCTGGGGTGGGGAAGCATTGGAGAAGCAAAAGGAGAGAGCATGGAGGGATAAGAAGGAGCAAAAGCCAGGGTGAGCAGAGGCAAGCTGGGGCAAGCACAGCCTGGCTGGTTGAGTGGAGAGTGAACTGGTAATCTAGGAAGTTCATGATCAGAGTTGGAGAATGTGTAGCCAGCCAGTTCCTCAGGTCCCATTCCTGTCCTCTCTGGCTGGGCAAGTGTAACACTGAGGTTTCTTGCTGAGGCATAGAAAGTCATCTGTGGGGTCTGTCCTGTTGTCTGACATGTCATAAAAAGCCTGAAAAAGCAGATGACAAATTTTAAAGTGATTCCAGGTACACCAGATGACAGCAAGATAGGCCTGGAGGTAGTTTTTTAGAAGGAGGAATGAACTGCCCCATTCACACGAGCAGCTCACTCTCCCCATGGTCACTCCTGTGACTTGGGTGAAAGGCAATGCTTATGGCAGAAATGGTGCAGTCTCCACAGCCAGGAGAGAGCGTGGTACCTAGTGTGGTCCTTGTTGCCCTAAGCCATGAGTTTATTGAGTTTATCAAGTTTATTTGTGGACTGGCCACTTACCGTTGTGTAAGTAAGCTACTGATACCATGTACTCCATAGAGTCAGCCCACAGTGGGGTCAAGTGTGGACTCCAGTGTCACTCCCTTGGGATTTAATCTTGACTCAACCACTGAGGGCCTTAGATTGGTTCTTGTAACTCTTCTTTGCCTCAATTTCATCATGTAGAAAATGAGAATAATGCCTATTTCATACAGTTGTAGAGAAAGAACTAAACACGTTAACTCTTATAGAGTTCCTGAATCAGTGGCTGGTGGAGAGGAAGCACTCAGTAGACATTATGTTATTACGCATCACAGCCCTCAATGTGATGCAATGAAAAGATTGTGGTGCTTGGAGGGAAACAAGGATGGATGGGATCCAAATTTCTTGGCTCCATGTCCAGTGTGGCAGCTGCTCTTACAAGTTCAGCTCTAGCTGCTGAAGCCTCAGCC
The DNA here is from genome assembly GCF_033115175.1 of Lepus europaeus. Taxonomy (NCBI): domain Eukaryota; kingdom Metazoa; phylum Chordata; class Mammalia; order Lagomorpha; family Leporidae; genus Lepus; species Lepus europaeus. Next base: position 26,761,195 of record NC_084840.1, on the reverse strand, counting down.
GCCGGCCATGTGACTGAGGGCCAGGCACAAGTTTTGGCCAATCACAGGTTAGGAAATGACACTGTTGGGTAATGATGTTTCTTCCTTCTAAAATTTACCTTTCCTTTTGTTTGTTTTCCTTTGGAACAGGAGTATAAGGAAAATAAATTGTCCTTTTCTTTATTTGGCTGGGAGGGTCACGTGGGCTGGAGGAAGCCACCCCAGCAGGGAGAAAGGCTTAAGACCCTCCATGACTTGTTTCCATCATTCCTGATAGAGGGTCCTTGGAGGAGGGTCTGTTGGCCTTGAATCTGTGGGCAGGAGGGACTAAAAGTCACTGGCAGTGTCTCCCTAGGTCCTGAGCCTTCCATCAGTTAGAACTTGTGGAGGGCTTCTGGAAGGAGGCCAGGAGGAGGGGACATGTGGCAGGATGGAATGCTTGGCCACAGGTGTACCTGGGAGCATGACTAGTAGGTTTTTATAAGAAACATGTGTGCCAAGCTCTGTGCTAGACCTATGGACCCAGAAACAGTAAGACCTTGTCTTTCTCTTAAAGGAAGTTGCAGGCTCTGTTAATAACTTAATTATTCCAGGGGCTGGTGCAGTGGTTAAGACTCTGCTTGAGACACCAGTATCCTGTATCAGAGTGTCTGAGTTCAAGTCCAGTGTCCTGCTAATGAACACCCTGGAAAACAGCAGGTGATGGCTCAAGTACTTGGGTTCCTGCCATCCACAGGGAAACCCAAATTGACTTCAGGGCCTGGCTTCAGCATGGCCCAGCTCCAGCTATTGCAGCCATTTGGAGAGTGAACCAGCAGATGGAAGACACTCTCTCTCTCATTCTCTCTCTGCCTTTCAAATAAAGTGAAAATAAGCAAATAAAAATTTTAAAAAGATAATAATTATTTCAGGGGTAGACATTTTATAGTAGTTGAGATACCCACATCCCACATGATAATACTAGGGTTCAGCTATTGCCTCCATCTCCTGAATCTGGGTTCCTGTAAATGAAGACCTGAGAGGTGCAGTGGTATGACCCAAAGTATTTGGGTGCCTGCCATTCATGTGGAAGGCCTAGATGGAGTTCCTGGCTCCCAGCTTTGGCTTCAGTACAGCCCTGGCCATCACTGCTATTTAGGGGGTGAACTCGTAGATGGGAGCTCTCTGTCTCTCTCTGATTCTCAAATAAATAAAAAATAATTATGTTAGTCCCTTCTTATCCAGAGTCTTCCATGCTATATTCTTAGCTTATCACCAGTTTGCAGAGCTGCTGGCTGAAAGCAATGAGCTGGCAGATTTAAAAAAGTATTAAGAGGCTTCTTAGCATGTCACTCTCCATATCATTAACCACTCAGACCCAGGAGCAATGTGCCAACCCGTTTACTCCAGCCCTTTTCCCATCAAGATCTAGTCACTGATGCAGTGGGGTATCTGGTGGGCCAGCTTGGGGATCCCTCTCTGTGCCTTCACTTCTTCCCCAACTTGCAGTCATTATCAAAGGAAACAGACTTTAATATAACAGAGGTGCTGTCCCTTGGGCCTGGCTACAGAGTGGAGTCTTCTTGGCCTGAATCCTCCAGATTTATCCTCAGCCTGACTTCCATCATCAGTAGCTAAATTTGCCATCCCTGGAGGCCCAGAAAACTTCAAAAGTTGTCTATAGGCAGCTGGTTCATGTTAGAGTTCAGCAAATCCTTGGACTTTAGGGTCAGAAAGGAGCAGTAACTGCATCTGAGGTGTGGAGGGGTGGTTGCAAAGGTTGGCTGCACCAAGCCAGACTTGCTCCATCCCTGCCCCCATCCATCTGCAAAGGCTGGAATGGACCAGGGCCAGGGCTGGGGCAGTTTTTAGTCACAGAAATCAGTCAGCCTTGGTTTCACTCCTTGACCAGAGGGCATTGAAATGGTGAAGCAATGAATGTGAAACAGAAACAAGTGACTAATTCTAGGCAAGCAGAAATGGAAGGGGAGCTGTTGACTTTCTTGGACACTCACTGTAGGCTGTGTGCTATGCAGTATTAGCCAGCACTCTGTTACTTACTTGAAACAGGGCCTTGGGAAAGTCCCTTTGTTGGGCCTCAACTTCCTCCTAGGTAAACTGCATCTGGGATTAGGTAAGACTCTCCTGGGACTGATAAACAATGGCCTAGGTGTCCCAATATTCTATCATACAAGAACCAAAGAGTTTGGAGATATGTGGAAAGAGATGGGAAGGAAGGGACCAGGAAATGTGTGGTGGGAGTCAGAGTAGGAAGTAAGGAAGTCAAAGGAAAAAGTGCAAGAGGGAAACAAGGAAAGGGCGCGTACCGAGGACAGAGGGGCCACCACAGGCGCCTCAGCGTTCCACAGGTATGTCCCAGTCGCACTTTATTAGGGATGGGGGGGTCAGTAGTGGCGGGGGTGGGGGTGGGGGTGGCAAGCTGTATTTTCCAAAGAGAGTCACATTAATTTTGCCATCACACATGATCTCTTATGATGTGAGCTTGCCATTTTACTACCAAGAGGAGTGCAGTTCAGTTTGGCTTCCTTTACATTTGAGCTGCCCTTATGATTTGCATAACCATTCAAACTGGTGAAAGTTACTCTGAGTGATTCTGAGGCTCCACTGGAAACAGCTTCCACTCTGTTGCCTTGTGACACTTGTTATGAGGGGTGCTAATCCGATGACCCGAGGCCAATGTGCTGGAGAGGCATTCCTGTGGACAGTACTGTGTGAGCCCACCTTCCAGCCATTTCCCTAACGGCACCAGCTGTAAGTGAAGCTATCTTGGACCCTCCAACCAGCCTATGCTCCAGCTTAGAACTACTTACGGACCTCACTTGTGCCACAGGAAGCACAATACTCACCCAACTGAGCCCTGCCAAATTCCTGATGTAGAAGAATCTATGAGATATAAGATAACACCTATTCTAAGTCATAAAGTTTGAGTGTAGTGTATAAAGTAAAGGGCACTGGAACAAGATGCTAGGAAGAGATAAAAATAAATAGGCTTCCTTGTCTCAACAATGAAAACCCATAAAAAAAGTATTTAAAAGACTCCAAAATTTCAGGGATGTGTGATTTTTCAAAAATAATACAGAAGCCTACTTTAAATTTTTCACATGAAGGACGTTGTAACAAAACTAGCATGGTCTGTGGGTCACCATATCATATTTTTAAAGGATATTTTATCATGCAAAAGGGAGAAAAGTCACAGCATCCCACCAGAATGGCTTAAATGAAAGGAAACAAATATCAAAGTGAAAGACAAATTTAGCTTTATGAAGTGCTATGAAAAACTCACTGTATTTGTCCATATTGTTCTCATGTCTTCTTGAACCAGTATAAGCTTCAGAATAGCAGGTTCTGGGGCTCTGACGACATCAATGACATTGCTGGTATCAACTGAAGCTGGGAGCAGCAGGCCAGCCTACCAAAGGAGTGCATCTCAGCTGCTCCTTGTTGTACCAGTGTTCACATGCAGTGCTGTGTACACATGTGTGTGCATATCTAGAAAGATGCCTCCCTGAGTGGGCAGTTGGCCTAGAGGTTAAGACACCTGCATCCCACATTGGAGTACCTGGGTTTAAGTCCCATCTCTGTTTCTGATTCTGGCTTCTTGCAAATATGCACCCTAGGAGGCAGCAGGTGATGGCTTGAGTAGTTGGGTTCCCGCTACTCATGTGGGAGACTCAAATTAAGTTCCTGGATCCTGGCTTTGGCCTGGCCCAGCCCTGGCTATTGTGGGCGTTTGGAGAATGGACCTGTTGCATGGGCCATCTGTTTCTCTGCCTCTCAATAAATGAATGAATGAATGGGCACAAGAAAATTAGAAGCAGAAGGAAACTTTAAAACATAAATGAATAGAAAAGATGCCTCCCCAAAATGCCAGCCATTCTTGAAAGCCAGTGCCAACCGGCCTCATCCTGTGGCTGCCCCCAGGGTGAGGGGTATCAATACCTTGCACACCTGTGGAGAGACTCCCATCAGAGAGTGTGTGGGAAGACAGGGGCCTCCACAACACGTTTCCAGTTCCCTGAACCACCAGAGGGAGAGAGCCTGGGTTTCCTTTGCTCTTCCTTTCCTGGAGAACCCAGCTGGGCACCCCTCTCAGCCTAGATCACAGATCCCACTGGCAGGAGTGGAGACCAGAGGTTTCGGGACAGCAATGCAGCATTCTGGTCCTCTTCTCTACGCAGTGGCCTTGCCTTGCCTTCCAGCCGTATTTTCCACCACACCTCTTCCTCTTCCTCCCCACTGCTTACGCCATTCTATCCACTGAGCTCAACACACGTTATACCCTGGGCATGCTGCATGTGTCTGTTGTCTGTGAACACGCCCAGCTCTCCAAAGCCCTTCTGTTTGTCCTGCCATTACCTCTGTCAGGAATGCTCAGCCTGTCTCTCTGCTCAGATCTCCCCAGTATTAAGCCTCCGCCTACACCCTTCCTGGAGCCACCACATTTTGTAAAGCTGCTGCTGCTGTGTGTGTGTGTGTGAGTGTGTGTGAGATCACCTTCATGGTCCTTGATTTCTTCGCTTGTCCATAGTAGGTGAGAAACAATTGTTTCTCAATTGACTTCCAGACTGCAGAGGGATCCTGAGCTTACCTAACTCCTCTACCCCTATTCTTGGTGGTCACATATTGTTCCCTGGAGTAGCAGCCCCTGATGGAACTGTCTTGTGGCCATTCCACAATCTGCCATCCTACTGCCAGAGGGCCAGCGCTGGACAGCAGGGATATGGCACATCCTCATTGGCTGCTGCTTGCTGCAGGGGTGGCTGCCCACTGAGACTGGGCAGGTGACCTGTTAATCAGCATTGGGCTCATTGTGGTGTGACAAAGGGAAAGAGCCACTGCCATTCAACCTCAGTGACAGCTTACCCCGATTCAAGGGCCACCTGCAGTCATGCATGTAGCCACAAGGGGCTCTGCTGGGCAACTCTTCTGCCCTTAATAGATTGGCTCCCAGGCAGATGAATAAGAAAAACACTGGGCAGGGGGTGGGAGATGGGGTGTGCTGAAGCCCCACAGCCCCTTTAGCTGCCTTAGCCTGGGTGTTACCCCTTCACCATCTCAAAACTGTTTTTACCTTTCCTCTTTGCTTTCCCACAAGTCCATCTTTTCGCTGCCCGCTTAACAGACCAGCAGTCATGTGGGAAGATGGTGCCTGTTCTTTTCACCTCTACAGGAGTGCCAGGCCTCAGCTGTGAGCTCCCAGTCCTCTCCTCTTCTGATCAGCTCTCCTGATTCTGCCCCCTTTGTCTTGCTATAACTACTTAAGTTCCGGGGTCCCCATCTGTTGCAGCTACAGAAGGATCCTCTGCCCCCCCCAACAGACCCCTGCCCATCAGCTATTCATCCTGGATCTGGAGGCATCCTATTCTTGACCCAGCATCAGCCTTCAGTGACCTCCAAAAGTCAGGACATTCACATGACAGCCAGACCCCCTGAGATCCAGCCACTTGCTCCTCTGGCCTCATGTCCCTGCTCTGCCTTTGCCTTTGCCTTTCCTCTAGCAAGACTGAAACCATCACCCGCCACACCATGGCATCTTTTCTGTGGCCTCATCCCCTCCCCCCAGCCCTCCCCTGCTCCTCATTCTTTCGCCTGATGGAGACCCAGTCATCCTTCAGAATTTGAAGTTTGTATCTGAAGCCCTGCCTGACTCACAACCCCTTCCCACACCCCAGAATCCACACCCACCCACCCTCCCACCCACCACAAGTGGATGCAGTTCCCCAAACACAGATCTCAGTGTGTCTGGCCCTTGGGATTGTGCCTCATATGCCAGCCTGTCTGTCCTGCACTGGCTCTGCCCCACTGCGTGGGACCCAGGGCCACTGGCCACATTGTACACGCTGCACACAAGATGTTGCAGGAGTTGCCCCCTCTCTGCGCCACCACTTCCCACCATGAACAAGGGTCCTAGACTCTAGTTTGCTGGTGGTGGCAATTGAGCATGTATGTTAAAGCTGCCAAGTGCTGTGCAAATGTTTTGATTGCATTTTTGTCTTCTAGGCTAGTGTTTACCTACACTTGCCGACATAGCATTCATAAGATGAAAGGAATGTGATGTGATCTTTTGGTAATTTCCCCACATTGAGTCAAGGGAAAAGCTAGGAAAAGCTGCTCAGGAGTAAACCATTAATTGGTCTCCCTGGAGTCATCGTCTCCCTCCTACCCCCACCCCCAGTCTCTGGAGCTCTGGGTTAATGATTCTGAGGCTGTTTTCTAGGCAGGGCCAATTTGTATCTAATCTTTGGCATGTTTCCTCCATTCCTAAGAATAACTTGACTCACTCCAACAACTCCTCATCCTGGGAAACAGGGACTTTGCCCAAGATAGGTCCTGAGACCCCCCCACCCCATGCCCACTATAATAATCCCCGCCTTGGGAGGTTTAAGGATTTATTTTTGGAATCCTAGAACACTCCTGAAGATTTGATATGCAGGAGCCGCCTGGCTTTCCTGAGTTGTTAGCAGCTGGGTAAGGGCTTGTGCTGCAGGGCGGTGCAGCGCAGCGCAGGAAGGAGTCCCTGGTGGAAGGCAAAGCCTGGAATTTTAGGCAGGGGTCTGTTTATAGCTGTGGTATGGCCACAACAGAGACTGGGTGCAAAGGCCTGGGAGCCAGACACAGGCGAGGGTGGTCTAGATGCTCTTTAGATATAAGGTCTGCTAAGGGCAGGGAGCTCATTGAAGTTCAAAACCCAGCTCACAGTGTCTCCCTACCAGGAGTCTCCCCAGCCCCCACCGCTCCCTCTCAGTCCAGTAATCTGATGCTCATCTCTGTAGTGTTTTGCTGAGTCTTGGGTTCTTGTAGTGCCCCTGTCTCCTTAGACTTGTTCACTTGACCTCTTCCGCATACCTCAGATAGAGATAGTTGGTGCTCGCTGTTCTGCAAAGGTTCCGCTTTGTGACTAGGGCAAGGCACCTCCTTGGCCCTTAGTGTCCTCCTCTTTTCCTAATAACCAACCAAGGCTTCTTGTATGTATCACTTAACACTGAGTTTTAATGAGAGAGGCTTTCATAGCAAACCATTTTTGTGCATGCATAAAAAATGAAAGCATAAAGGAAAGAAATGGGTGAAGATAGGTCTGGGACAGCAACTTCATCACTGCTATGGCCACCAATTTTGGAGATGTAAAAATGTGTAAAACAATAAATAAATGTCCCTGCACCCACAAAAACAATTCCCAGACACCCCAAGTCCACTTCATCCTCTTTTCCTGCCATAAAAATACCTTCCAAATCTGTTTACTATTTCTTTGGTTTTGTCTATGGTTTTACCCAACCTGCATGCAATGTGTTATTTGATCTTGTTTTTGAACTGTTTACATCCTGTTCTGTGATTTGCTTTTTTTTTTTTTTAAATTAGCATTACGAGCAGCATTTATCTATGTTGATACGCAGAGCAGCCATTCACTTGTCTCTGTGGGAATAGCCTACTGTATTCACGTCTCACTATGTTTATTGATCTTCTGTTGAAATTTGGTATCTTTCCAGTGTTTTGCTATTAAATTTATTTTTCATAAACTTTCTCCTAGCTGGCTTCTCAAATGTATGTGTGTGTTTGTGCATCTGTGTGTGTGTGCGTGTGTTGGGGTATATATACCCAGGAATGGAATTGAAAAGTCTGAATATGCGTGTTCTTGCTCCTCTGCCTCTCCCCTGAATAATCTGAGAAGGTGAGTGTACTGGTATTGCCTTATCTAGGGACTTTAGAAGGAAGAAAAGCTTAGAAAAAGGACAGGGAGCTGGTGGAAGGAGAGCTTCTGGGACTGTGAGCTCCACTGGGGAGCCAAAGCCAGAGAAGGGTTGGGGCAAGACAGAGTCACACTGGTTCTGTCAAGCATGGAATGAAGGGGGTCCTCCTCCCCACCCCTACTGGAACAGGGTGACTCCAATGCTGTCGACATCATAGAATCTACTATTAGGTCATGACAGGGCTGTGGGCATTCAGACAGAAGGCAGTGAGCTGTTCTTAGATTGTCTCGATCTTTATTTGAACTGCAGTAAAGAAAGCTGGAATAGGCACTTTTGGGATAGTTCCCAGAGCCCCGGCCCCCTTTGCAGCTTTCGGATCTAGGTTTGATTTAATGGGCTTCAAATGTCACTGTCTCCATGATCTCAGATGTCACAGAGCCAACGATCTCCACTCCCTGGCCACTTTCTCCGGTCTCCACGATGGCCTCCACGTTGGTCCTCTCCACCGTCTTAGCCGTGATGTCCACATCTTGGCCCTGTGGTGAGGCCACCGCTTTCGTAGTGAGGTTGGCTCTGACGTTCCTTAAGAAGGAGCTGATCCTGCTGAGTCTCTTGCTTGCAGAGCCTGAGCTCGTGGTCGACAGGCTCCTCCCAGACTTGTGAGAGGTCCTGGACTCCTTAGTGATGGGCGTGTGGCTGATGCCTTTGTGCGAGGGGCTGTGCCTGCTGCCCCTGGGGCTGCCTCGGCCTTTCTCCTTTTTGTCCTCTCGAGAGGCTCTGTGGCCAGATGGTTTTCGGCCCATCTTGTCCCCCGCTGTCTTGCGGCGACCTTCACCCACCCTGCGGTGACGGGAACTCCTCCCGCGAGCTCTCTCTTTTTCCCTTCTTTCCCGTCTTTCTCTCCTTTCCTTGCGGGCTTCAGCCCCGGCACGGGAGATTCGCAGCTGCCCACCCTCCAGGCTTTCACCCAGGACCGTTTCACCTTCTGCTGGGTCGTTAATGATTTCTGCAACAGTGTTGCTGGTAGGTCCCACCCCTGCAATGGCCACACTGGAGCTGCCGCCTGGGGAGAGGCTAGTGGATGTGCTGGAAAGGTACTCTGAGGATTGGCCAATAGCACCTGCCACGGCCACCTTAATGTTCGTGGGAGACATGTTAGCAGTGCCTGCGATGATGATGCTGCCTTGGCTTCCTCCTGCTGCAGCTGTGCCTCCTTGCCCAGAGCTTGCAGACTTGACGGCTGCCACGCTCAAAGTGCCTGTTGGGGTCCTGGCTGCTACCCCTGCTTCCGCCGCCTCAGTTATCCCTGTGTCTGACTCTTTGACAAGCTCTGGATATTTTGTTTTGGGGGTGGGTACACCCAACACAGCAGCAGGTTTGTGGGAGTCCTGTTGGATCCCCTCCCCACCAGCATAAGCAGCTGAGGTAGCCCCACTCACCTCAGAGACCATGTGGAGGCTCCGGATGCTAACCTGGTCCTGATCCCCTTTTCCTTGGAACTCTGCAGCTGTCAGGGTGGACCTGTTGTCTTCCTCAAACACAGGCATACATATCATGTCCTCAGCTGGAATGGCATAGGTGCTGCTGTTGCTGTCCATGGGTGGTCGCAGCAGGTAAATCAGCTTTTCCCAATAGGTAAAGAGGTCTTCCCGGGCTTCAAGAGGGGGGCACAGCTGCAGGTAACAAGAACGGCCGGTGGCAAATTTCAGGCGAAGTTGCTGCTTCTCCCGGTCATGAACAGAGATCCTCACGAATTTCAAGGGCAGGAGCCTGGTGAGCTCCAAGGTCTTGGAACCTTTACGGTTTTTCCCCTTGTTGGCTTGGCCACGTCCAGGAAATTCCTCACAGCCAGTGGCTGGTCGGGCCAACAGCATGACATCAGGTAGTGGGAGGAGAGGGCTGGTGCACGCGATGCCCACGGTCACCATGCGGACGCGGTTGTGCACATCGATCACTTCTCCCCTTTTGGTGATCTGGATAAAGTCGCTCTCAAATATGGGTGCATACTTAAATATATCATACTCTCCCTTGTACAGTTGTCGCTGCAGCTTCCCCATGACGGTGTTGAACATGCCCACTCCAGAGCCGCTCTGGGCCGTGTAGTATGGTAACAGACACTCACTGCTCGTGGTCATCTTTTCTCACGGCGGCAGCACTGGCGAGGTGCGTCGCGGGGGCTTCCTTGGCTTTGTTGGCAGATGAGAGAGTAGTGGTGCTCTTGGATCTCCAGGGTGGCACTGCAGCAGGTGGCTCAATCCTGCCGCACCCTCAGGTCCCCCTGTACCTCAGAGCCTCCCAGAGGCTGGGCGAGGGGCGGGAGCACAGATGATTGATGAGGGGAGGCTGTAGGGTACCTGGACCCCAGACTGAATCTCCAACAGTGTAGAGATGCAGCGTGGGCTCCAGAGAGGTTTTCTTCTGGGTCTGACCCTCTTCCCCTCCTCCTCTGATTTTTGTCTCCCTGAGAGTCTACAGACTGCAGCCCTTTCTGCGCGGCCATATTTATGCTCTGCTGCCCTTTGTGACCTGTCACTGTCACATACCCCTTTGTTCTCACCCCCCAGCTGCCCCCAGAAAGGACAGGGCCACCTGCCGGGGACTCAGGTGGGTGCCAAAATAAATTTCTTTTTCAAACAGCAAAAACTTAGTGTGGGGCTACCATCTCCCTTGCCCCCAAATTCAAAAGATTCAGTGGCAAGACAAAGTGAACTAAATTTGAACCATTTGAGTTTATTATTTAATTTTATCAAATAACCTAGTTTGGTGATCTTGGTGCTTATTCCTTGGTGCACCATTCCCTACAACCTCAGTAAACATTGGTGATGATCTTTCATTAGAATCTTAACTTCTTTTTTTTTTTTTTAAGATTTATTTTATTTATTTGAAAGAGTTACAGAGAGAGGTAGAGATAGAGAGAGAGGTCTTCCATCTGCTGGTTCACTCCCCGGATGGCCGCAACAGCTGGACCTGAGCCGATCTGAAGTCAGGAGCCAGGAGCTTCTTCTGGGTCTCCCACATGTATGCAGGGGCCCAAGGACTTGGGCCACCCTCCACTGCTATCCCAGACCATAGCAGAGAGCTGGATCGGAAGAGAAGCAGCCAGGACTAGAACCAACGCCCATATGGGATGCCGGTGCTCCAGGCCAGGACTTTAACCCACTGTGCCACAGTGCCAGCCCCAGAACCTTAACTTTCAATGTTAACATTGATGATTGCTGCTCCTTGGCTGCTGCAGTACGTTCTTTGCATGTTGCTGTAGAGTCCCACTGGGTTTGATTCTGTTGTTACTGCCCTCATTAAACAGGGCAAGAAACTGAGGCTGTGTGGTTTACCCACATTCACAGAACTAATAGGTAGTGGAAGTGTATTAGTCAGTTTCTTTGTTATTACAACTGAGATACTAGGGAGGTGCTAACTTATAAGGGAAAAGGTTTATTTCCACTCAAGGCTTGGGACGTTCCCAGATTCACAGGACACCAAGCTGTGGTGTCCCCAGTAGTGTGGTGTTGGATGTGCACCCATGTGGAGGAGGGGTCATGTGCTGAGGTGGGGAGCAGAGGACCCAAGTGCACACCAGCTCTCTCTTGGAAACCGCTGTTGAGGGCAAGCTCCCAGTGACCCAGAGACCCCCATCAGGCTCACCTTCCAGACACCATCATCAGACCAAGCATCCACCTTCAATCTATTAACCATTAACATTGCTCTATTAACTGTTAACATAAGGCTTCAGGGTTTAAATGCATGATTTGGGGCTCAAATCCTGTTCACACCATAATAAGAGGCATGATTCAAACCCAATTCTGGCTCATGATACGGTCTTTCTTCTGAACCGCTACAGGACTTTGCCTCACAAAGTAAGGGTGAAGGGGCTGGCCATGTTTTCAAACCAGACTGGCTTCACAGCCTTCAAGAACACCCATTTGGTGCATTATGGGAAGTTCCATAACTGACTCTTTCTGTGTATGTTGTTGGGGGAGGATGCCTTCAAAAAGTTCATGGAAAATGAAGAAGCTATGCTTGGATTTCAAAACTATAAACTTCTCTGTTAATTCCATTTTCCTTAAACTTTTTGGAAGTACCCTTCTATGTTGTAAGGAACATAGGACAACTCCTTCTGACAGTGACTGGGCTTACTTGGGGATTAAAATGTCAAAGGGACCACCTCAGTCCCTCCGACCACTGTGCTTTTACAAGCACCCTGTGGGAGGGACCTGGTTACTTTTTTAAAAGATTTTATTTATTTGAAATACAGAGTTACAGAGAGAGGTAGAAATAGAGAGAGGTCTTCCATCGCTGGTTCACTCCCCAAATGGCCATAATGACCAGCACTAAGCCAATCCAAAGTCAGGAGCCAGGAGCTGGATTAGAAGTGGAGCAGCTGGGCCCAGAACCAGTGCCCATATAGGATGCCAGCACTGCAGGCTGGGGTTTTAACCCAGTGTGCCACAGCACCAGCCCCAGACCTGGTTGTTCTTTTCACGTCCCTCTGTCTTGCTCCTCACCTTCCCTGAGGGCAGGTGCAGGGGGCAGGAGGGGATGTGTGAGCCCTCCATTCCAGGAGCCTCTCGGGTGCCCTCCTGCCCTATCCTCTCTCCCAACAGGCAGCAGTGGTCTGGAAGCCGTGTATATCTATAGGTAGCACATGGCATTGCACCTGCTGCCTTGTCACCATTCCAGCCACAGAATAAGTGATCTCTAAACTGTTAATGAAAATTCTGAGAAGGACTCCCTGCTCCTGATGCTCTCTCTCACTTCGATATGCCTGAAACCCCACCTTAGGTGCTCATTCCCTGAGGATAAAGGCTACTCTGTAAAAATACATCTGCCCATCAAAACATAGATGAACAAAATGCAGAGTATCCTGACGATGGAATAATATTCAACCATGAAAAGGAATGAAGTGCTGACACTTCTACCACATGGAAGAACCCTGAATATGTGATGCTAAGTGAAAGAAGCCAGATACAAAAAGGCCACATACCGTATGATTCCACTTATATGAAATAATCATATTAGTTAAATCTATAGAGACATGCAGACTACTGGCTGTCAAGGGCTAATAGAGGAGAATGGGGAATGATTGCTTCATGTGTCCAGGATTTCCTTTTATGGTACTGAAAGGTTCTGGTATTCCATGATGGAATACCAGATAACATGATGATTCCAATAACATGATGGTAGTTACTTAGCACTGTGAATATACATACTGCACTCAACTGTACACTTTAAAATGGGTACAGTGCTAAGTGTACACTATTCTTACTATAACCATACACATACACAAATAGATACTCCTGTTTGGAACCATTATGGTTGAAAAACACAGGCTTCAGCTTTCGAAAGGTCAACTGTGTGACCTTGGGCAAGTGGCTGCCTTGTCAGTAAATGGGGACAACAGTGGCAAGGATTAAATAGGATCATGCACTGAAAGTGTTTAGCATATTGTCCTGCTCAGTTCGTGGCAGCTGCTGTTATCATTAGTCCTCCTCCAGGGTGCACTCCTTCCTGAGAGCAGCTTTTGGTTCGAGATCTAGAAAATCTTCTGGAGCAAGCCAATCTGAGAACAGAAGTGTGCTCAATGGCAAAGCTGTACTTGAAGCCCAGAGTGTATGGGGCAAGGCTTCCTATGGGTTTGGCTTCCTATGGGTTTGTGGGGAGAAATTAGAATAGATGAGAGATCAATGGCATCTTAGCTCTTGAAAGTGAAAGGGTTTAATTCCATAACCCTTTAAAATTCTTCATTCTGAAACAGATGTCAGGCAGAGCTCAGGGTCAGGCAAGAGGACAGGAGGAAGCAAGAGGTGGGGGGAGTGTGGCTTTCCATGCCCTGCCAGTGTGATGTCACCACAGAGCAGGAGGAAACCCAGGACAAACCTTGTCAAACTGGTGTTTGATTGTGGTGGCAGCTCCATCTGAGTTGGTTCTCAGCCCCCAACAACCTTCCCTCTCTTACTAAAGTGAAACAAGATGAACTAACGACTTACTGATAAATGCACATACAGCTTTTTCTTTATTAAAGTATCAGAACATAGACTTGGCTACAGCAAACAGACTTCTTAATGCATTTGTTAAAGACCTTCCAGTTACACTGACCACGTGTGCGGCGCGTCTTTCAAGTCTACAATCCATGCATGGCCAGCCCCCTTCCTTCCTCTCTGATCCATTGTTCTCAAGGCAGTTTATATACTGTCTTGAGTTTCATAACAGCCAGGGTGGGGCGCCTCTGCCCACACCAGAGGGTAAATGCAAGGGATCTTTTCCCCCTCCGCCAAGATGAGAAACAGATTAACTCCTGAAAGAAGTGTGAGTGGTAACAACACCAGATGGCTCTTCTCAGATTAGAAACAACCCCTGATGTGCACTCACAGCAGCAAAATTAGGCTGCCTGTGTCACAACTGATAGTTTAAAGGAACCATCCCCATACATGTGTTCAAAGAAGCAGGTATACTCTGTGTGTGGATGGATCTAACATTTGATGAAGCCACTGTGTCTCTAATAAGTTGCACTGATGGCAGAGTAGCCAGTTTTTGTCTCCAGCCTTTAGGTGTTACATATGTGCACAGGCAAGGAGCAAGGAAGCCACAGTCTAGTCCAGACCTAAGGAGTCACGGGTTCCAGAAATTCCAGAAAATTCAGTGGAATACCTTTCTTGGAATCATCACATTCATTCTGTCTAAAATTATTCTGTCTTCCCAACCCCTTTCCCATTCTTTTCTGATACTTGAAATGCATATTTGCAACAGCAAGACACACATTTACACGATAAAACAGATGTAATTCAAGCAAGTAATTCTTTGAGTACTTCTAGGGCAGAAGTCAAGGCATCAGAGGTGCCAGTTAAAACAGGTGTATGTGTTAGGCATCTGTACATTCAGAGAGACTGACAGTCGAGGTATTTAACAATTCAGTTTTTATAACAAAATTCCATCTTAACACCAAACATTGGCTCTAAGGGGTATGTATACTTGGTACCGTGTTGCAGGGTTTGTCAGTGAGACATCGAGGGGTGAGATTGACAGCCCACTGTCCCACCTGGTGGTGTTCCACAGAACAAAAGGTGACAGCCCGGAGCATATTTAAAGCTGATCACTCCCCATTGTGGAGGGAGGAGGGCAGAGGAGAAAGATCTCAGTTGCCCACAGATGTAAAAGAACAGAAACCAGCACAACACTCACATTTACGTCTTGGCTCCAATTTTTATTATATTGACAGATTAAGAATACTAAGATAAATAAGTAATAGTTTCTCTTACAGAAAACTGTAACGGTACTGCTGAGTAGGATTAAGCACTCTGAGGATTTCACGGAAACATCAGAAATTTAACAGCAGCCAGAGTCTGCGTGGCCAGTGTGACTTCTCAGAGGCAAATGCTCTAGTTGGATTTCTGGAAACAGCCACATGACAAAAACAATGCCATTAACATCTAATAATGCTAAAGCCTAGACATCACCTGGCTTCAAACACTCCTCCACTCACTGTGGTTTTTCAACCACAAGGAAAGGAAAATGGAATATTCGTGGGCTCTTCTGGCCTAGCACTAACTCTTGACCCAAGTCACTGAGTGGAGAAGCCCAACCTCGTGGAAGCTGGACTGTTGGCTTTCCTCCTGTGACACTGAACTGGGTTTGCAACAGAGGCCCTGCCGCCCCCGTGGAGTTTGTGTTCTTGCCTGGGTACCAAAGGAAGAGAGGTCTCCTCTGTCAGCACAAAGCCACCCGGCTGGCCAATAGGAGGACTGTGTCCTCCTGGGACCCACAGCTCTTGTGAGACACTGCCAGGGGCGAAAGGCCTGAGGAGAACCACGTAGAAGTCACACGGGTGTTGTGCGAAACATGAAAAGAGCACAAAGCTTACTTCTGAAATGAATGCCTCGCACACAGTTAAGTCCTGGACAGAACAGCACGCTTGCTAGGAAGCACAGCCCTGGCCATCGCACAAGTTTGCTAAATGCCATTCTCACTCCACGTTTCCTATGAGGGACAGCGGCCACCGCTGCGGAGATGGCCTCATCTCACCCACCCAAGGTACAGACACTTCTGCGTGGATCCTAAGGGTGGGCGTCCTGGTTTTCATAAAATCCAGACGAAAGGCGGGCAAGACCCTAACCAGAGACCACCTGGAACATCTAAGGATGGCCAGTGTGTGAAGGCCTAAATCCTGGAGGTGAAGCAAAATGTGCTTGCCCTGGTCCAAAGTCCACTCTAGGGCACAGTGGGAGGGCCCCGTGGGCCTCCAAGGGCTCTCCCACCAGGATGGTTCTCTGCCGCTGGGATTCTACAGGTGCACAGGAAGTCAGCGCTCCAATGGCATCAGGGTTTGGGTGAAAAAGGAGGATTCGATGAGGACTCCCCAGTTGCCCCATGCCGTGGCTGCTTAGCTCTGCAATGTTCCTTCCTTTATCTGTTGGATAAAGAGGTTTCTCTCATCTTCTGGAGTCCTCCCGTTCTGAGCCCGGACGATACATGTGGGCCGATGGAGGTTGAGCATGTATATCAAGTGCTGCTTCTCGTTCTTGAGCTCCTCAATCTGGGCCTTCAGTTCAGCATTCACACTCTCCAGCTTCTCTGACTCCTGGGGCACAAGCAACAGAGGCATTAGGAAGGGGGCACAGGGCCTGTGTGTGGTGGTACTTGGATGGCAGGGTCACCTGGGACATCCGGGGCACACCAAGCTGGGACAGACCTACAGAGAGAATGCTACCACTCCCTGCTAAGATATTGTCCCCACAAACACAGGAGGGCAGCACTAGACATAGGGGAAGTCAGACTCTGGAGAAGTCTTTGAACTTGGGTGCTTCTTTAGGAAAACCCTGGAAATGCCACAGTGGTCAGTTGTACCCACACTGGTCCTGAAGCTGCAGTAGGACCACTGCTTCAGAGGTGTCCTTTGCAGGACCCAGCACTCGAGGACTGGGGAAAATCTAAAGCCAGGGCACTTAGTCTTTTGGGAGTCATAGTGATGCTCATCTCCCTAGAAAAAATGTACAAGGCTGCACACCAAGTTTTTCTCATTTCCACTGCTTCCTGAAGCAATCAGCAGACCTGGGATAAGACTCTTCCCTGGCCTGTCCACACCTGGGGAAGTGGACAGTCATTGGAAAGCTGCTCAGCCCACCCACCAATGCTGTTCCCCTCTGGTGTTTCTCGGTGAGTGGAGGCAGGGGCGGGTGAGTGCAGCCAAGAGCTCAGATTGCTGGGTGAGCCAGGGAGAAGGGCTGTAGAGTTAGGAGCCAGAAAAGAAGGCAAAGAAAGTGTAAGCACTGCTTGCGGATTTAGGAAGCAACTCATTTGGAGAGAATAATTAAAGGTTTTTCCGTAGCGAGCCTGATGAGAGCTGGCAGCTTCCTTTTCTTGGGAAATCAGGCAAGTGAAGCCAGGGATGTGCGTGGACTGGCCGAGGCTGCGCAGAGTCTCAGCGAGGCAGAGCCTGTGGTTTTTAATCTTCACACTTGCTCCTTGTACAGCCAGAATCACACCCACTGCACTAACAGCTCTGCTACCCCCTCATCCTGCTGCTGGTATATCTGCAACCAGCTACAAGCCCCTTCTTAGGAAGACATGACCAGGTAGGGGCTAATTAGCTTCCCTTCTGATGGTGATGTGAGGCTGATGGAGAACGGGCCTGAGTGAGGAGCAGCGGCAGCCAGAAGGCACTCACTTTCTGGAGGCACTCCGTCTTCTCCTTCTTCTTGTTTCGACACTTGGCAGCTGCAATCTTATTTCTTTCCCGTCGCCTCTTCTTCCTTTCATCTTCTTCAGGGGCTATCTATAAAACCCAAAAGTTGTATGTTTACTGACAGAAGACATACCACCCACCCCAGACACACTGCTTTTTACTGCGAGCAAGAACTGGCAAACCAAGGCAGCCTCAATGCTATGGGACCAGAAAAAACAAACTCTAGAC
Source organism: Lepus europaeus (assembly GCF_033115175.1). NCBI lineage: Eukaryota > Metazoa > Chordata > Mammalia > Lagomorpha > Leporidae > Lepus > Lepus europaeus. The sequence continues at coordinate 26,743,627 of NC_084840.1, read as the reverse complement.
TTTTTCATGAACCCCTTTCCCACACACATTCACACTTGAGAATGCGTAATGAAAATCAAAGAACTGTTCATTACAATTGCATTTATGGCAGCAATACAACAGGTTCCCCTTCCATGGATTCGAGCAACTGCAGATTGAAAATATTTTTGGATAGCATCTGTCCTGAACATGGACACTTTTGTTTCCATGCTATTGTACCCTAAACTGTACAGTATAGCAACTATTTACAGTGCCCTGACACTGTTTTAGGGACCAGAAGTAAGCTCGAGGTGATTTAAAGCATACAGGAAGAAGTGTGCAGATTCTGTGCACACTGAAGGGACTTGAACATCTGTGGAATTTGGAGTCTGCAGGGAGTCCTGGAGCCCATTCCCCATAGACACCAAGGAACCATTTGAGTAGATTAAAATCTAACTTCCTTTAAAAACATGTTTAGATTTTGAAATAAGAGTTTGATATTTAAATTGGTAACTTTTGGTAGTAAATGTAATCAGGTATGGCAGGAATCAGATTTTGTGTGGTGAATATGTGTTCATCCCTCGAAGTAGGCATGACCCTAGGCTCATCACCCAGTAACCCTGTCTCCCCCAGCCGCCTCTTCCCTCAGAGCATCACAGTACCACCTTCCCAGCCCAGGGAGACCATTCTTAGCCTAGGTGGCATTAACCAGCCAGGGGAGCCATCTGGGGAGTGAACCAGCAGATGGGAAATTGTGTGTGTGTGTCCCAACTATGCCTTTCAAATAAACAAATAAATCTTAAGAAGAAGCAAAAGAAACAAAGCCCAAGAGGGAAATATGGTGAGAGTGGCTCTACCTTTCATATCTTAGACTCCGGAACCATGCAGGCACACACTTAGACTTGAGACCAAACTGGTTTTGAATCCCAGCATCACCACTTATTAGCTGTGAGACCTTGAGCAAGTTACCTTCCTCCTCTGAGCCTGATTTTCTCATTTGTAAAATGGGATCAATAACATTACCTCCTTTGTAGGTTGTTAATGGGATCCAATCAGCTAATGTATGTAAAATGCTTTGCACAATATTTAGCTTATACTAAGTGTTAACGTGTCCATTATTATTATTAACCTCACTGTCAATATCTTCCTTAAGAACTCAACAACTTCAGCATTTCCTTGGCAGCCCTGTAGATGTTTGGGACAGGTGGGGGAGGGTTCAGGTTTGTTCATAGGAGGAAGTATTTGAAAGCGGAGCAAATCTCAGAGTCAGACCGCCTCACATGGAAAAGGCTTTCTAAAGACGACTGAGTTCATCTCCTTCATTTTCCTGACGAGGGAATGGAGGCAGGGAGTAGCCATTCCCAATGTGCCCAGCTCGGCCCCAGGAGTCCCCAGCTCATGGTCACCACACCAGTAGGCCACAAAGTGTGGACGTAAACCAGGCCTTTGACTCTACTTCCTGCATTGTCTCCCAGCCACAGTTGCCTTGTTCTCCCATGTTGCCTTCCCTGGGGGCCTGGATCTGGAAAATGGGCTTATGCTACCTAGACACACAGGACGCTCTCAGGGGTCAGGGTCTTATTTTCAGAGGTGAATTAAGGCAACTGAGTGGGTCAGATTGTTCAGCTAGGTCCTCTAGCACATTTTCTTCCCGGTAGGTGAAACTGCTGGTTAAACTGACCCACAAACAGAAAGAGAATCAGAGCAGGTGAACGAGCGGCCTCCAGGGCATTTCAGCAGGGGAGACTGCTTCTTGCTGTGCAGAACCTCCCAAATAGCCTTCCAAAATGCTTTCTGTCTTTATATGGGAATCCTGCGATTTCCATTGTCCAGCTATATTTAATTAGAAAAAAAGTCTCCCTGAGTGTCTGTGGTCCACTCTGCACTGTCCAGTTTTGCTCCAGGTGAACATGTTGTACAGAATGCTGCCTCCATTTGTAACCACCTTGGAGGTTAACGGGGCAAACAGCTAATGTCCCTTAAGGTGTCTTATGACTGCAGCATCATAAGTGGTCCCAGGGACCATGCATCAAAAGCTGGCTTTCAGCCAGGCTGTCTGCTACACCATTCACAAATGTCCTCACATTCAACCCTCAGATCAGTCCTAGGCAGGAATCATACAATCATAAAAGTTCTTAGCCAACTTCCTTTTATACTTGTTTCTTTTGAGCTGGTCCACTACCCCTTGCTCATGCCAGTTAAATAAGCTTGAAACACTCCAATGATGTGGGAAAGACCTTAGCCCTGCTGACCAGCGTGTCGCCAGCAACCTCGCAGACTCCCATGTCTGTTACTCCAGGTGTCTTTCAAAAGATTGCCAAGTGTGGGACAGGAACAGTGTAGTGTCCAAGACAGAGTGAACTGGGAGTAGATACTTGGGCCAAGGCTCTGAGCATTGCTGTGTCAAAGCTGGAGCTGGCTAACCAGTCCATGCTCCACTGCCTGAGCCTTGGTTCCTGAAAATGATGACCATAATCGCCCCACTCCCTGCTTCATAGCAACTCAACACAGAAGGAGACCTTGTCCTGACTCCCAGCTGAAAACACCATCTCTACCCTGATGACTTGTGGTTCTACTTTTCTAGCCCTGACTCCTGTCTCAACTCCAGACCCACATATTCAACTGCCAGCTCAGCATCTCCATTGGGGTGTGGAACAAGGCAGAATTCCTGTTCTGATCCCTGCTCAGGCTCCTACAGCTAATGCTTACAGCTGTGCAGGCCAGCGTGCATCGCACACCTGGCATGTGGCAGATGTGCAATACATGTGTGCTGCCAGGATCAACACCGAGGGCAGAACCCACCTCAACTTTTGTGACAGACATCTCCAGGGGCCTGTCACTGACCGTGACTGACTCCAGTGCAGACGACATCCGGTGGCACAGGTGCTTGTTCTGGATAGCAAACCTCAGCTCTTCCTTGACAAACGGTGTCAGGTTGGCAAAATCCTCAAACACCAGCGACCCAGGAGGGGACAGACAGGGGACGATGGCTGAGGCACTGACTTCCGAGGCAGAGACCTGGCCTGGGTGTTGAAGCATCATTTTGCTGAAAGACACATGGAAACCCACACTGCTTCAGGAGCTGTGGGGCATGGGATCCACGCTTCCCCCGCTCCCCACCCCCCCACCATAATCCTCCAACATCACAGCCCCGGCCCCAGAGGAAAGTCCCATGAGCCCTCAGATTTCTTGTTTTGTTTTTGTTTCATGCTGTCTTTTTCTTGAGTGAAACAAATTCTTAGAAACACAGCATGGCAACCTGGCTAAGACGCCTAACTGAAATTTGTAAGAGTTGACATTGCAGCCTATTTGGAACTCCTCGCTTTTCCCAGATATAAACAACCACCCTGGAAGAGAGAGGGCATTTTTAAAAAAATCAGTTTTAAAAAGAAACTTGGAAGGTACCTGAAGTCAAGTTGACTATATAAGCAAGTGAAAGTAAAAGCAAGTGAGGGGCCATTGAATTTAGCAAGTGTATTGCTAAAAATTCCCTGGAAGGAATTGACTGGGGCAGGGGATTCAGGTGGTAAGGAGACAAGTAGCCCCTTCTTACGGTTAAGGCTGGCTGAGCAGAAGGCCCCAGAGTTAAGCAAACTGTGGGGCTAAGATATGGACATTTGTGGGGGTGGTGTTCAGCTTGGGCTCGGGACAGAGTAGGACCTGGGACTGGCTTGGGCATTAAAAAGCAGATTACTTGGGCCAGTGGCTCCAGCTCTCTGAGACTATGTCTTCATCTGTAGATGGCTGAGGGTTCCTCCTCCACTATCCCTTGATCCCAGAGCCTGGCTTAGCACCTGGTCACAGAGCCTGCCAGCCAGCTGGACACTGCCCAGCTGAATGCGTGAAATGAGGTTGAAGAATCAAATCATGTGGCCTCTGAGGTCCTGTCTCCCTCTAGCATTCCGTGGCTCCGTGAACCCAGAGAGACAACAAGAGGCAAATAAAGGGTGAAAATAGTAACAGTTCCACCATTACAATAAGTCTCTCCCTGCCACAGCTGTTCTGCTCACCCATGCAGTAGGGGGACTGTACTGGGCAGGGAGTCCACTGCGTGTTGCTCTCAGTCAGGGACCTGCGGTCATCGGCCAAGTCTGGCCAGACAGGAAGCCCTCCAGCAAATCTCCAACATTTAAGGAATGCCTCCTTCATACCGGAAACCTATGTGCATTATCTCACTTAATCCTCGCGAGGACCCAGTGAGTGAGGTCCTAGCCCTATTTAAAACATGAGTTAACAGAGGCTTAGACAAAGTAAGCAATCTGCCTCAAGTGTCGGGATTTGGAATTAGGTTTGTTTGGCTCAGAACTCACACCCTTGAATTTGTACATGACAAAAAAAAAAAAAAAAGAAAAAAAAGAAAATTTGGGCAGGGAGCAGACATGGGAGTAGGAGGAGGACCTGGAATTGAAGCGATAGAGAGGACACCATGAAAAGATTCATGGGGAAAACATGAATCTGTTTAACTAAACCGCTGGCCCTTATATGCCAGGATGCACACTCAGGTGGCTGCAGACCTTGCAGAAGCATGTTTAAGTGGTTTTACAATTGCTCTATTTTCCCACGAGCTTGTGCGAGAATTTAATACGTGAGTATGTTCTGGAAAACATTCTGCAACTGGGAGCTGTGTTGTTATAGGACTCAGCCTCCCAGGGACCTTGCCAGCCAGGCCTGGCTGTCTGACCTGGACCAGGCAGGGGGTCCAGGTGGGAGGGTGGCTGGTCACTCTCTTTGATCTTCAAACACTTCTCAACAGAACACTCTGACCACTACCTCCCCCTGGAGATTGGAATTCCAGGCCCCGGAATGCTGCCTCTGAGGAGCCAAGGAAACCCAAGGACTTCAAAAATTCTGTGGGAAAATAGGGGTGGGCATTTGACACAACGGGGAAGCTGCCACATGGAACTCCTGCATCCCATACCCCAGTTCTGGGCTCCTGGCTCAGGCTGGCCCAGCCTCAGACTGGTTGTGAACATCTGGGGAGTGAACCAGGGAGCGGGAGTTCTGTGTGTCTGTCTGCATGTCTCTCTGCCTTTCAAATAAAGTGTATGGAAACACTGAATTAAAAGTTTATTTTGGTACAAAAAATATTGAAATCCATGCAGTTTTTTTTAGTAATACGCTTTTTCAATGAACTTTTTGAAGACCCCTTCATATATATGATTTCCAATTTCTTTGCACCAAAATAAACTTACCTTTTAATTCCATTTTTCATTAACTTTTTTGAAGTATCCTTGTATGTCATTGCTTTCCCAAAGCCATGTGTCATGAGTCAGAACTGAAGTTCTCTCTACTTAATCCCATAATCTTAGGATGCTGGGAAGATACTTCTGTCAGGCCATAAATTCTGAGAAACTTGCCTTCTACAGCCAGGGGCTTAAGATCCTCTGATGTGTCCATGTTTTCCCTCCCTTTTTGATGTTATCAAAAACCCAGCAGTTCAGGGGTGGGGCTAAGAAGTTCCACTGGGTTGGTCTTTGTTTGGGGGGCTAGATGGCTCCCCTTTCTACAGGGGTTTGAATTCCACTGCAGTGCGGTTCCATTTTTGCCCCCCAACAAAGTTTTTTCATTAGCTCTCTGAGCTTGGGGTCTGCTGTTTTGTATTTCTCCCACCCCCTCTTAAAGTCAGCAGTCCTGGATGAAAGAAAGGAAGGAATGTCAGTGGTATGGGATGTTTTTATGAAAATCATCAGGTGGGCCAACTTGGGGACAGAAAGGGGCTGTAAGAATGTTAAAAGCTTTTTGGAAAATAGAGCAATTGTATGTGTAGAGATTCGGGCTTTCTCTACTGAGGCTTAACTACTTGGGACACTTCCTAGTCACTGCGTTCCTCAGTCTCCTAAGGGATGATTCAGCCTAGACGTCCACATTTCCCAGAAGGAAAATGCACGAGAAATCGTCAGTTTTTCAGCAAGTGGAGACCCTCCAACATTCCCTTCATTGACATTTTCCATCATTGAAAGAAAACAATTGGGCTTAGGTTATGTGAGTTGACTTCCTACATTGATCATAACATTGCCCACACTTGCTACCAAGATTTTGCACCTGATTTTTGCTTCATTATTTCCAATCAGAAATAATGTCATCTCATTGGCAGTTTCATCATTTTCAAGAAAGTGAAACTTTACTCATGCATTCCTTTAACTGGAAATTCAGCTCCTGGATTTTTATTTCCTAGTGACTACCAGTCCCTTGGATTTTCACTTTCAATTTTCAGGTCTTTCTGCTAAACATTGCTCACTAACCATCAGATGGCACCAGGAAGCCCACATTGGTCTCTCACTGACTCTTCAGACCCAGGACCCCCCACCCCCAAGCCCACCTGAAGGCTGCAGGTAGGTGTGAGGTGGGGCTTCAGAGTCAGGGACTCCCAAGCCCATCACCACCACTCATAAGCTGAGCGCCCACCATCTAGCACCACGGCTTTCTGGGCTCTGTCTCTTCCTCTGTAAAATAAATGAAGATGGCCTGCCCCAGCTCCCTCTCAGGGCTGTTGGGAGGGACACAGGTGACCAACTCGCAGCTGATACATCAGGGGACCCCTCACCCATTATGGTGCCACCTCCTTCCCCCTTTCAACGGGAATTCATCCTGTTGTCAACTTAGTTTAGCCCTATTAGGAATTGACTGAAACCCTCCAGAAAGCAGATCAGTCTTGGAGTCTTTAGCACTTTGATTAACCCCTAGGTTCCTAGCACACCAGGAAAACTCCAGCTGGCTATTTGCTGATAGCGCCGTTTCTCTGCTGCTGTGAGGCACGGTGAGAACCAGTTGTCACCCACGGAGCCTCTCTCCCTTGAGAAGTTTATGTAGGGTCCTGGCTGTGTCCTTCTTCCTCCCTTGGCCAGGTCTTACTTGGAACACTGACTCTGTTCCATGCCTGGCCAATTTTAAAAAGGAAAGAATCATGGGTTCTATCTAGTGGGAAGCCATGGAAGACCCGATATTAGAGACCTCTGGGTCAGAGCTCCATTTTGTAATTGATGAAACTGAGGGTCAGGAAGGTCCTAAAGCTGGGGAGTGGCCCAATCTTGGTCAAACTGCTGGCCATCCAGCCACCAGGCCATCCACTCCCCACCTACAGGGCTCCATCACCTCGAGGAGTCAACCAACAAGGCAAGGCAAGGGGAAAACAGAGTCGTTTGCTGGGGGCCAGCAGTCCTAGCACCTGGTACCCACCGCAGAGGAGATGTCCCCAGGACTGAGACAGGGAGAGGTTACAAAAGGAGACCATGATGAGAAAGGAATTAGGACATGGTTAAAGGGCAGAGAGGGAAAGAGAAGGGCAAGGTTACCATGGGAAGGGTTTCAAAGCTTCCATAGTGGCCACAGGTGGCACTGTATCTCACCCACCCTGCAGGCTGCTGCTGCCTTTGCTGCCTCTGACTCTGCTGGGACAGTAACAGCTGTATCCCCCATCCCTGCCCCATCTTTGTCCAGTATATCTCAAAGCAAGAGCTCATAGGTGGTAGCATCATTCTGAAATAAGTTCTAGATGCAAAACAATGGGGCAGTGATTCCAACTTCTTCATTTTAAGTTGGGGAGATGGAAGATGTGACTGTCACTCACACCCAAACGGGTCCAGTAAGAGAACACCTAGATGTCCCAGCTCCCACTTTTTTTTTTTTCTGGTTCCATCAAGAACTTAGCATCTGCTTTATTTGTTTTTTTTTTTTTTTTTAAAAAAAGATATAATCTAATAATGGATGAAGGAAAAGAAAATGGTTAGAAGGGAAGAAAAGGAATAAGAGATGGAAATGGAAGCGGGAAGGACAAGGAAAGCGAACGAAGAGATGTCTCAAAGTCCCTTTCCCACTGCCTGAAGCACTGGTCAGTGACAACAGAGGGAGACGCCCTCATTCAAGTTTCCGATCGCATCACTCTAAAATCAGAAAAGGAAAGCCTCTGTAGCTATCTGGTCCAACACCACAGTGCGCTGTCAGATCGGCAGAGAGGGGCAGCGGGACCTGCGCGCCCAACTGCCCTCGCTGAGAACACTGAGGCTCAAGGCCATCTAGCGCGGCGCAAGCTGTCAGGCGCCTGGCACTAGCAAGCCACTCTATCCAGAATCTGGCTCCACGCCTTCGTCTCCCCCTACGGTGGGTCTCCACAGGAGGAAAACAGGAAAATCCGCCCAAGGAAAAGTAAGAGTCACAGCGACGATAGAAAAGCGCGCGGGAGCTCTCTCCGCCTTCTCCCGGTGACAGCGCGACACCGGCGCTCCCGCCTCCAAACTTCTCCCAGCGAACTTTCGCTCTGGGCGCCTGACGCGGTACCGCGGGCTAGGGCTCGGGGGGTGTGCAGGGCGACCCCCAGCGGCTGTGGCCGCGACCCCGGCTCGCCCGCCCCTTCCTCATTCATTCCGCTCCGCGCCTGGGGCAGCGCTTTGGCGAAGCAGGGGCCGCCTGCCCACCTAGGGGAAGATCGGCTCTGGCGTGTGGCGGTGCCGGGACCCCGAGTGAAGGCCGGCACCGGGGCGGCGGCCGCACGGCATCGGGCACCCCGGCCACCGTCGGGGACTCGGAGGTCCGTCGCGGAGCGGACGCCCGACCTTCTCCGCCACAAGGTACCTCGCGCCCGAAGTCAAAAGAGAAAGTTCCCTCGCTTTGCAAGAAACTTTCCGAAGCGCCGAGCAGCAGCCGTGGCCGGGAAAAGTTAAGCCCGAATTATTCCTAAGGCCGAGGCAGCGGCGCGGAAGCGGGGGTCTGCGTGGGGGTCTAGGACCGGCTCCTAGAGAAGCGCAAGGGGGACTGAAAGCGAGCGACCCTCGCCGCCCTCCCTCCCTGGGCTTCCGGTGCTCACCTCCAGGCTCCGCTCGGGGCGGCCGGGGTCCGCAGGGCGGGCAGGGTTGGGCCGGCGGGCGATCGCCGCGGACTCACGGACAACGCACGGGCTGGAGGCGCGGGCTGCGCGCTGTGTGGTGCGCGCCTTGCCGAGTGCGACTGTGGCTTGGAGCGCGTTGCATCACCCCTTTTATAGCGCTCGCGCTCATTTACTCCGGGTTCCCAGCCCTAGGCTGACGTAATGCTATTAATAGCTCTCCGGAGAACCGGCCAAACGGAGCGGCGGGCGGGTGGGGGTGGAGGCGGGGCCGGGGCGGGGCGAGGGCAGCGAGGGGGGGCCGGTGATGCAAGCCCGGGGCGGAGCCGGCCGCTGCGCGTCCGGGGCCTCGCCAGCCCGGCGCACACTGCCCGCCCTCCCTGTCCATATCAGGCCCGGAGCCGCCCGGGCATGCCGCCAGAGGTGCGCGCTGGCCGCTGCGTGTCCCGGGCATGAGCCAATGATGCCCAAGCCAGCTGCATGACTCCACTGCGCTGGCATCTCTCCCTCCGCTGGGCCGGGGACGGGGAAGGCAGGAGGCGGGCCCTGGTCTCTGGCCAGACTAGGTGAGGCTGGGAAGCGGGCACGACCTTTCTCTAAAGTGAGTGGTTATTTTCTGGAGCTTCAGGAACAATGCCTGCCCCCCACCCAAACCCGCCGGCCGCCTCTTTGTGGAGCAGAGTCCGGGCGGAAAGGGGAGGTGCTCTGAGGCACCCCATGGTGAATCCGCATCGTTCCCCGCCGCGGACCGCCAGGAGCCGGCCCGTTACTCCAGACACGCAGGGCAGCGCCCGCGGACCCGCCAGGAACCCAGTTCCGAGGCCAGGGCGAGCGGCGGGACCGTCACGGTTCGAGTTTATTAGACAAGCACAAAGCATTCGACGCGGACAGAGTCTCTGAGAGCAACAGGCGCGTGGACAGATCGGAGACCTGGAGCGGAGTTGGTGGGGGCTGAGGCCGAGCGGCCCGGGACAGGGAGAAAGAGAAAGCAAGCGTTTGGGTCTCTGCAGATCGCTCCAGGCTGGTCGCAGAGCTTAGGGAATACCGAGAGGTTGGGGGGAGAACCCATCTTCGGCTCTCAAGTGTTTCCCTGCGGCCAGCGTGGACCGGGCTGGGAGCGGACGCCCGGGACTGGGGACGCACGGACCGCAGCCCCTCTCCAAGGAAACCCCTTCTGCCCTCCAGGTGGGCTGGCGTGAAAGGCGGGGTCCCTCGGCCCGATGACGGAGCCGAGGCCTCGGCAGAAATGGGTTTGAACCTCCACAGCTGTTTAGCAGTTGTTTAGTTAGTTAGATTCCCCGGCCGCCACCGTCCTGGGGTCCTTTTCAGCTGGCCCTGGACGATCTCAGAGCGACTTGAATAGCTCGAGACTTTGGCACCTGCCGGGGAGGGAGGGCCGCGTGCGTCCTCGGGTTGTGGGGGCGCGACCGAGGGAAGACACCTGCTTCCACCCGCCTCTCGGGAGGGAAGCGATCGAAGATCCCACTAACGCCAGAGGCGTCTCGGAGGCTAGGTCTCACCCGCGGCCGCCACCCCCGCAGCAACTGCAGCCCGGGCTGCTGGGGTCGTAAGGGAGGGTCCAGCTCTGGGGCAGACATCCTTAGAGCTGCAGTTGAAATTAGATCCCCTGAGCCCAGGTTCCTCTCCCCCCAAGCCCGCGCGTCGCCCAGAACACCCGGGCCCTCCAGCTTCGGGTGTGGACCGCAAAGAGGACCACCTCCGAAGTCCCCCCCCCCCCACCGTCCTTTGCGTCGGGGAACCCTGGGGTGGTTCCTCTGCCCTGCGGCTGAACGGATTTGCAGCGGCGCTGCGCGGGAAGCGTAGGGCGGCTGTTTTGCTTTACTTTTCTCCCTGGTAACGGGCGCCGGCGGCCCCGCCCTCGATCCCCACGCCCACGCCGCCGCGCCTCCCGGGCCTGCGCCGGCCGCAGTGCGCCCAGGTAAGCCGCGGGCGTGTCGGCGCAGCCCCTGCGCCGCCTAGATCAGTGGAGGAGTGTGCGTTTAAAGGAAGTTGTTGGGGACCTGTACTTCTCTACTGCGTTTGCTTGCGGACTGCTGGAACAAACAGCACTATTATCGAGGGAAACCTGGCGATGAGAGAACACGGGACGCGTTCCCTTTATTTGTTGATTTGTTTATCTTCTCTGTGTACTGGGGTGGGGGGAGGGGGTAAGCTGTGAGTCCATGAATTCACGGAAGCCACCGAAGATCTGTGGAACCCCATAAACGCAGACTCAGGTTGGGGCACCCAGTGAACATACAGAGCGGCGTCCACAGAAGCGTGCGAGGGGAGGGCGAGGAAGACGTCCGCTACGCTTCGTCGGCTTGTTTGTGTTACCGCGGTGCCTGCAGCTCCTCCCACCAATCCTGATCCTTCTCTTCACTCTTACTTAGGCTCGCATCTCCAGGTCACGCCGACGGTGGAGGCGGTGTGGGCTGCGTACAGGGAGTCCCAGGCGGGCACTGCCTGCCCGCTCTCCTCCCGAAACTTGAAGAGCGATAAGAATCTCGCCGGAGAAGTCGGGCCACCCCCCTCCCCCGCCCCGACTTGAATGAAACTCAGTATCCAAGGACAACAAAAACTACTTCTACCTGCTCTCCTCCCCTCTTTCCCCAGGAGAACTGTGAAATCAGCGCCCGCCGACCTGGAGGGAGACTGAAAGGGCAGGAGAAGGGAAGAACCCCCGCAGTCGGTACCACGGCGGCGGCGGGGGGCGGGGAGGACGACCCGTATGTGAGCCCCGTGCGTCCTCGCTCCTGACTTGATGCCCACAGTGTGCAGGGTCACACCCTCATGACACGCACAGGCTGTGCCGTGCCGGTGGGAGGCAAGGGAAGCGCCCCGCACCAAAACCCCTTGTCTCCACAAAGGCGAGCAACGTCTCTCCCGCCTCGGATAGGTCCTGGTTAGGGTTATGTTAGACTTGATTACTGCAGAGGTTTTCCCTGGAGAGCCGCCTGGGGATTCCACAATTCAGATCAGCCTTGGTTTGTTTTTGCTGAGTGAGATAAGAACTGGAGACTTCATGCTGGGGCTTGTGCAAAAGGAAGGGAGAAAAAAAAAAAATTAAAAGGAGACGGGAAGGAACGAAGCAGCTAAAAACAGCCCACTCGTGGCAACCAGAGCTAAACACAAAACATTGCAGGGAGCCAAAAGCAAGAAAAGGAAAGAAAAAGTTCAAGAGATATTTAAAGGTCTAAGCAGTTTCTTGGTTCAGCGCACGGTCCCTTCCCACATTCCTCTCCCTCATTACTCTGTACTCCAGACTTCAAGACTGTGTTTGCTCACAGCGCTCCAGAAACACAAGTTAAACAGCAGGAAAAGTGGCAGTCCCGGCTGCCTGGCTCAGCACACTTCTTCACCTCCAAAGGGAGCGGGCTGGGTTTCTTTCACCTCCATTGTGCTTCTCAGTACTCTCACTTTCCCAAAACACAGTTTGAACCCGGGACTTCCTAATGCAAGGGTCTGCAAAATGGGCAGCCTCTGGGCAGCCCAGTGAGCTCAGAAGGGTGAGAGGAGTTTTGGTTCTGAATGCAAAAGTGTTGGGCAAGTCATTTCACTCTGCAGGCTGAAGTTCCCGCAACTGAAAAATGGCCTCCACGGTCGCACTCAGTGCAGAAGATTGCTGGCAAAGATCCACTGAGGATGAGGCAGAATTGGCCCTCTGTTGTGGCATCATTAGTTATAAAGTAGGGTGGGCTTCCTGGGGTACTCCCTGAAATCTCCTCCACAGCTCCCTATCCCTTCCCATCAGGGGAAATAGCTGTGGGTGCCGTCAAGCCATGCCTAGGGTGACAGTCATGAGAGGGGCAGGGAGAGGACCTCAGAGAGAAAACCGTGAGAGTAGTCCTCATTTTCCACCTGTAGCTGCTCTAGCACACCCTGGGGCTCTCCCCGGTGCTGGGTGGTGGCCCTGCAAAGTACGCTGGACTCTGAGCAGAGGATAATGGTTTCGGTCTGGCTCTGCCTATGGCATTCTGCTGGAAGACCCTCCGTTTCTGTGGCTCCCACCTTTTCTGAAGTGAGGGTCCCTGGGCTGAACTCTGAGGGTCCTGAAGGCAGATCCTTGGCCACAGGCACCTTGTGAGTTTCTGGTGATGTCCGTGCAGAGAGCTGGGGAGAAAGAAGGTGTCCAGGGGAGGTGTTAAATCACACAAAGCCAGACCCGGTCCCACAATTGCCTTTCCCCTCCAAAACCCAGAGTCAGAAATGTTGTCCGACCTGATTCTCAGCCAGACTGTGCCCTCCCCCTCAACATCTCCCAGGAGTTTTACACACAAGGACTTGGTGCCTTGCTGCAGAGGAGGGATTACATCTTTGGGGACAGCTTGTGTGTAGCCCACTGTCAACAACCATGGACACACACCTTGGAGCACAGGGTCCAGCCCCAGGTAGCAGCTGTTCCCATGTAAGAGAATGGATCCCGGGACATCTGGAGGATTAGCAGGGCACAGGAGCCTTGGGCCCACCCCCAGGTTTACCTCTTGCCAGCAGAGTGACTTAGTGCAAATCATCAGCCTTTTGTCTCAGTTTTCCAGTCTATAAAATGGGACTACTTAGCATCGACTCCCCCCACAGTGTTATTATAGGAATCAAATGAGATAGCACTGGGGGTCTTCAAAAAGCCCATAAAAAATGTGTGTTATGAAAAAACTATGCATGGATGTCAAATTTTTTTTTACAACACAATAAGCTTATCTTTTAATTCCATTTCCCACAAATTTTTTTTGAAATACTTGTAAATACAAAAGTGATTTTAAATAATTTTTAAAATCATACTTTTAAATACTCCTTTAAAGGAAATTTTCATTCTTTCTTTGTTTAAAAAATAATACATTTTTCCATGAACTTTTTAAAAAATAGAACAAGAGAGAGTGAGAGAGGGAGATTTTTCCATCTACTGGCTCATCCTCCAGATGTCTGCAACAGCTGGAGCTAGGATAAGCTGAAGCCAGGAACCTGAAACTCCATCCAGGTCTTCCATGCGGGCAGCAAGGATCCAAGCTCCCAAACTGTCACCTCCTAGAGTGTGCACCAGCAGGAAGCTGGATCTGAAATGAAGCAGCCAGGACCTGAACCAGATACTCTGAGATGGGATGCAGGCATCCCAAATGTTGGCCTGACTGCTGTGCCACAGTACCTGCCCCTAGAGGAAATTTTACTATAATTTTTTGCCAACGTCAAAATTTGGGGAACAGGCAAGAGGAAACAATTACCCATATTTTCAACACTATTAGCATTTTGGTGTGCTTCATCCCAGTCTTTTTTTCTCATGCATATGATTTTAAAATATAGTTAGATTGTAGATTACATGGAATTTTGGAATTTGTTCTTTTGCTTGGAATAGTCTGTGGTCTTTGTTACTATAATTTTTCTTCTTAAAAATATGTTTGTCTTATTGTAAAATGTAGATTCATACAGATGATTACATAGAATATATATATGTGTATATGTGTGTGTATATATATATATATATATACATATATATATATATGTTATAAGAATACAAGACACGGCAAGAGCCCACCACCTAACTTAAGAAATAGACCTTCCCGTGCAGTGCTTAGCAGCTCACCTGTGTCCATTCCTGCTCACATCTGTCGCTGTCTGCCCCCCAGAGGACACCACCATCCTTCCTGTGTCTCAGCACCGTAATTGGTGATGGCTGGTGGATGTTGTATGATTTGCTCAGACATTTCTCTCCTTTTCCTATTTAGGGTGATGCCAGTACTTTGCCACAGTGCTATACACACTTAAATCTTCTTTATGGGGAAGGGTGCATCAAACACCATCCTTGCTCAAGTTGCTTAAGTGGGGTCAGAGATGGGATCTTGATTTCTGTCTCCAAGTGCTATGCAGGGTGTGGTGGAAGAGAGAAGGACCCCCCCACACACACCAAATCGTGGTTACCAATGCCTTTGCTTTCTTTCCTGACATCCAAACAAAACACTCTGCAGTCAGTGTCACCTGCGGAGCAGCTCCTGCATGGATCCCTGGACTTTCCTGTCCACCTTGGGACAGAAAGTGCAGTCTACAGCGTGACAGAAGAGTCTGGAGTCAGAACAGCCAGGCGATGCTTCTATCCGTGTCACAGGCGGCACCTCAGCTCTGGCACCTCTGTGTCAGCTTGGTGGCAGGGGGACTTTCAGGCAGGTACTTACCTCGGGCTGTACCCAAGCAGGTGTGGAGTCTGTGGTGCTGATTTTCAGAGCCAGCAAGACAGCAGAGCCAAAAGATCCTGGCCATCGTCTGCTTCCGTCTTTCCCTCAGAGGGCGCGAGCCTGCTCATGGGTGCGCTGTTCTGTACCAGAACCATGCAACAAGCAGCTAGGGTCTTTCTGGAGTATCTGTCTTAAGTAGGAAGTGCTTAGAATTTTCCTTATATTTTAAAAATAAGGATGTGTTGACTTTAAGTCCCACAGGGATTGTTAAGGAAAAAGAAGAGCTATCACGTACATTCTGGGCTTCTGGCAGTCTCTGTGTTCCAGGCCACACACTAAGCCTCTTACATATAATGCATTTCATCTTCCTAACAACCCATTTTATGGATGGAGAAACTGAGGCACACAGAAATAACTTGCCAATAGTTACATAGCTATTGAGTAGTAGAGAGGGCGTAGAGCCCAGGCAGTCTGGCTCCCAAGTCTGGGAGCTTGAACACAGCTCATCCTGCCCCTTGCCAAGTGCTCACGGGAGAACTTGGAACACTCTGATGCCACCCAGTGCCTTCATTTGAAGGATGTGGAGATTGTACTCCAAGAGGAAAAGCAGCTCTCCATGGCCTCTGGATCCTAAACCCTCACACCCATGGAAACCTTAGCAGGCATCCAGACTGCATAGTCCCTGTTTTGCCCTCTGCCTAGAGACGTGCTCTGTGATGGTAAGAAGACACCTTCCAGCAGCTCAGGGGCATCCTTAGCTCGTGGCTGGCCAGGCACACTGTGCTTGGAGGAGACAGAGTAGGAGAGGGTGGAAGGGCAGGAGCAGGGATAGCAGGAAGGATCTGCATTCGGGTCCCCATGTCGCCACCTCCTCTGTGACTTTGGGTGGGGGTCCTAAAGCCGGTGTCTCCTATGAAATGAGAGGAGAGTGCAATTCTCACAGAGCTGTGGTGCCCATGAAAGACGGTGCATCCTCGGGGTTTCTGCGTGGGAGACATTCGCTCCATGTTGCTCCCCCTCCCTTCACGCCACCTTTGCAGCTGACATGTCACATAGAACTCTGCCATCACGAAACTGCCTAGATCCCAATGGAAAGTTCCATCTCTCAGGCTGGCTTTCTGCCTGATATGAACAAATTGAAAAAAAAAATCAATCTGCAGCCAGGTCATATTTAGTAATTATTATTTACTGAGCACATACTACATGCCAGGTGCAGTGGTAAGCACTTTTAAAAATACTCAGTATCTTATTTCCTTCTCATAATAACCCTGTGAGGCAGGTGTGATTATCTCAATTTTATGGATGAAGAAACCATAGCTCAGAAAGCTGCTCAGGTCTGACTTTAAAACTACTGTGTCTTCCAAATCTTAGCGAGCATTCTACATGTTTAGATTTGCTTTTCCTGTTGATGACCGACACCCATGCCTCACCAAAGCCTTGCAAAAGACCTAGATGCTTCCAGAGTTGACCCTACAGGAAAATTCCTGCTCTCGGAGTCACAGGCGATTCACACTTGACAAATTCCAGGTCCCTGTGCCCTCTGCGATAACTCTCCTCTCTGCCAAATTTGCAATTATTCTGTAATTTGCTTCACCCACAAGCATAAGCCCTGCTATTGACTGTAAACTGAGTAGGACTTTTTCAACTTCTATTCTGTTTCCCAAAATACGATGAACTGCAATCATCTGATGATGAGCTTGTAGTTGAAACTGGAGTGGTTGAGCGTGCGGTGAGTCACTCCGGTGAGTGTGTACCTGTCAGTCAATGTCTCAGATTGTGCCCTATCGCCAGACCCGGCACACAGCAGTGTTCTTGGGACTCCTTGGAGTTATGAGGGCAGTACAAGAGCAACCCTTAACCTTGAGGATTTTATAGCAGTGTTTAGGTGACAAATCACCACACGTGAAACTACGTCCAGTACATAGCACATAGTGGATGAGGGAGATCCTCAACAATTTATGGAAGATGCTTATTATGAAAAAAAAAAAAACTACACATTTTTTACATCAAAACCAACTTATATTTTAGTTCTGTTTTATCATGAATTTTTGAAGTACAGGGTGTGTGTGTCTGTGTGGGTCAATAAGTATTTTAATGAGAACCTACTATGTGCCATGCAGTAATGCATGGCTGCCCTCCAGGTACTCAGCTTGTGGGGAGACAGACTATTCATACTTCATTCGAAATCAGGAAGATCCACAATGCACAATGAATGCCGACAGCTTTTTCCCCTAGATAGCCCCTGGCCAGATGCAATAAGGGTTAAAGTGGGGGCAGGAGGGCCCTGCCCAGGGGAGCTACCAAGGGCTGACAGACAGACGAGGTGACTTTTGAGCTGCACGTTGAGCTGAGCATTCTCTAGGCAGGGGAGGAAGGAAGGCATTCCAGACGGGGGCCGGGGGGAAGCATCTGAGAAGCTCTGTGTGTGAGGAAGACAGGGGCTGTGCCCTGCTCGTCTCCACGCTTATTCCCTGCGTCTTGCACAGTGCCAGGCATGTTGCAAGGCCCACAGTCAGTGGGCACGCAGTGGGTGGAAAGGTGGAATTGTGAGGACACAGAGCATGTCTGGAGCATGGCGGGGCAGGTGCTGAGTGGAAGTGCAGGTGGAAAGCAGGGAGTTGGGGGTCGAGTAGGGAAGGGGCTGACCATGATAGGCCTTAGGGTTGTATGCACTCTGCCCTCCCCACCAACCCCGGGACAAAGCAGTGGGGGGTCACAGGGTCTTGTGGTGGCAAGTGGACACAAACAGATGCTTTTCAGGAAGCTTACTGGGGCAGGGCTGAGTGTGGGTTGGGTAGAGGCTGTAGCACTGGTCGGGAGGGGTGATCAAAGTCCAGATGACACAAAGAACAGTAGTATCCCCACTGTTAGATGCCGTTCATTCGAAATCAGGAAGATCTACAACGCACAATGAATGCTCTTCCGTGTCTTGAAATGACAACAGCTTTTTCCCCTAGACGTTTTCATTGCCAAATTCAGGATCCCTTGGGGCAAGCTGTGGGGAGAGGGGGAATCCCAGCTGCTTTACTGGTGCCCTAAGCAGGTGCTTGGCTGGCCTGGGGAGTGAAGCGAGGTTGCCTGAATTGAGGCAGAACTGGTGAGGTGAACAGGAGCCATTGGGTTGGGGGAACTTCCAGGCACATATTTGAAGATTCTGACAACAGTGTGGTATAAGGACAAGCAGAGGAGGGAAGTCCTAAGATGTTAGGGAGTGTTGAGCTGGGGACAAGGGGAGGGGAGCTGGCTGGGGACCGTGGGGACCAGAGATGTCAGGAGGGAGGGGAAAGAGGAAGGAATGGTAGCGAGATTGGGTCCTAGAGCTCAAGATAGCCCTCGGATTACTGGAAATTTACTGTTAATGACCAAGCACCTTCCAGTCACTGGTTCACTGCCCAAATGGCCACAACAGCCAGGGTGGGTCAGGCCGAAACCAGGGGCCTGGAACTCTGCCCAGGTCTCCCACGTGGGTGGCAGTGGGGAGCTGGATCAGAAGTGGCGCAGCTGAGACTCAAACTGGCGCTCATAGGGTATGCTGGCGTTGCAGGCAGTGGTTTAACCCGCTGTACCACAACACTGGCTCCTGGAATCTGTGTTTTCCCTTGGGCTTCTGATGATAACATTGACCCCAACTAGCTTTCTGATAGAGGGAACAGTGTGGTTGGTTATGGAAGAGCTAGGAGAAGCTAATGATGTGGCATAACTGGATGCTGACCAGGAGACTGTTTTTTAAATAAGAGACTGTTTTCTCAGCACTGTGCCACTATGTGAAAAGGTGTTTACAAACAGTTTATGATTTAGGGAAAGTTGTGGAGACAGGTGATTTTTAAAAGGCAAGACCACGGCCGGTGCTGTGGCTCACTAGGCTAATCCTCCACCTGCGGCGCCGGCACACCGGGTTCTAGTCCCGGTCGGGGCGCCGGATTCTATCCCGGTTGCCCCTCTTCCAGTCCAGCTCTCTGCTATGGCCCGAGAGTGCAGTGGAGGATGGCCCAAGTGCTTGGGCTCTGCACCCGCATACGAGACCAGGAGAAGCACCTGGCTCCTGCCCTCGGATCAGCGCCGTGCGCCTGCCGCCGTGCGCCAGCCACAGCGGCCATTGGGGGGTGAACCAATGATAAAGGAAGACCTTTCTCTCTGTCTCTGTCTCTCTCTCACTGTCTAACTCTGCCTGTCCAAAAAAAAAAAAAAGGCAAGACCACATATACCGGAAACTGAATGCAACCACAACTCAACAAAAATATAAAAGAAATAGCCACAACATACTAAGAGTGTTTAACTCTAGATGGCAGAAATATAGGTGGGTGATTTTGTTTCTCCTCCACTCACACATTTCTGAATGTTCCAGTTGTTCTACAGTTGAGACATGTTAATTCTTAAACAAAGTATACACTTTATTTTATACTGAAAGTAAAACCTGGTATTATTCTGTGCTTCTCAAAGGGTGGCTTTTTCCCAGTCCTGCCATTGAAGAACATCCAAGAGTGAGATTCCATGCAAATCTTATCCCGCCCAAATAAAGCATGCCAAGCACCTAGTGCCTACCATGTGTCAGGGGCTGAGATGGAAGACAGGGAAGAATCATTAGTTTCTAGGGGGTGGGGATGGGGGTGGAGAATGGAATGATCAATTAGTCCTTAATAAACTTGGTTTTTGTCCTGCTAAGCCTAGCAGTGGCTGACACAAACAACAGAAAAACAAACAAACAAACAAACCCTAAGTGTACTCATCTAGGCTGTGAACACCATGGAAATAACATAGGACCAAGGTTCAAGTCCTGGTTCTGTACCAGCTGAATACTGCTGGGTACCTCCCTGAGGGTCAGATTCCTCCTGTGTTCATCAGGGAGGTTGTGCTAAGGCGACAGCTTCAGGACAACAGCAGCCCCACCTCCTGCCACTCACCGGTCTGCACAGCAGTAAGGGAGCCAGCAGGACCCACTTTTGCAGGATTGCTGTTGGAGCCATACATTTATGTGTATACATACAGACACACTTCAAACAGCTCATGGAAAAAAATGAAAGTAAAAGCAGTTTATTTTGGTACAATACTTGTTTCACAATACATAAAAAAGGAAATGAACATTATGAAAAAACTATACATGGATTTCAAAATTTTTTGCCCTAAAATAAACTCATAGTTTAAATTATTTTTCTTCATTTATTTGAGAGGCAGAGAGAGCAAGAGTGAGAACAGAGAGAGAGAGAGAGAGAGAGAATACTTCTGTACACTGGTTTACTCCCTAAATGCCCACAACTGCAAGCCAGGACTGGGCCAGGTCAAAGCTGGGAGCTGAAGCCTCAGTCTAGGTCTCCCAAGCACATGGCAGGTACTCAGTTACTGGAGCCGTCACCACTGCCCATTTGCAGGTCTGCATTAGTGGGAAGCTGGACTTAGGATCCGCAGGTGAGAATTGATACGAGGTACTCTGATGTGGAGGTAAGCATCTTCACCACTAGGCTAAGTGTCCAACCCCATAACCTTTTGGAAGTATCCACGCATGTGTAGAAAGAGAGAGAGAATTAACTCAGTATATCTCAGTAAATGGGAGCTTTCTTATTATAAATTCTGAAGTTCCCTTCAGTTGCTCAGTTCCGTGAATTTCTGGCTCTGTGTCTGTAGTCAGCAAGAACTACAATATCATTGTTCCACTTTGAGAGGCCACTTCTCTTGCCATCATTCCTGATTGACCAAGGGTTTTACAGAAGGTGCACCTACCTAGAAGTCACCAAGGGGGCCACGCTGTCCCGTGTAGGACACATCTGGCTGGACATACCAGCTCCTGCCTTTAATTTCCAACACTTACTCTCTTTTTCCTGGTCTGAAAAGTTGTCACAGTTACATGGGAGTGCTGCAAGGAGTAAATTCATCCACTTATTCATCAGATATTTATCGAGCGCCTGCTACATGCCAAGCATTGTTCAAGGTGCTGGGAAGACAAGAATGAACAAGGCAGGCAAGTGTGGCACACCTGGCACTTAGCTACCTGAATATTAATTTATCCTCTTACGTTTAATTTACATTTAAACAAGCTACAGTGGAAACTCAAGGAGATTCTCGATTCAGAAGAGCCAGTGTTGTCTCTTTAGTGTTTCTTTAAAGAATTTGGGAACAAAATATTGGCCATTACTTTTTTTGTTTGGAAGTCAGATTTACAGGCCGGCGCCGTGGCTCAACAGATTAATCGTCTGCCTTGCAGCGCCTGCACACCGGGTTCTAGTCCCAGTTGGGGCGCCAGATTCTGTCCCGGTTGCCCCTCTTCCAGGCCAGCTCTCTGCTATGGCCCGGGAAGGCAGTGGAGGATGGCCCAAGTGCTTGGGCCCTGCACCCCATGGGAGACCAGGAGAAGCACCTGGCTCCTGCCATCGGATCAGCGCGATGCGCCGGCCGCAGCGCGCAGGCCGCAGCGGCCATTGGAGGGTGAACCAACGGCAAAAAAAAAGACCTTTCTCTCTGTCTCTCTCTCTCACTATCCACTCTGCCTTTAAAAAAAAAAAAAAAAAAAAAAAAAAAAAAAGATTTACAGAGAGAGGGAGAGAAAAAAAAAAAAAAAAAGACAGGTGTCCCACATGGGAGCAAGGGCCCAAGCACCTGGGCCATTTTCCACTGCTTTCCCAGGCCGATAGCAAGGAGCTGGATCGGAAGTGGAGCAGCTGGGAGGAGAACCGGCGCCCGTGTGGGGTGCCAGCGTCACAGGAGGCAGCTTTACCTGCTATGACACAGTGCAGGCCGGTACTGATCATTACAGAGTCCGTGTGCTGGAGAGAAGCCCCTGTCTCCCCTCCCCCTTTCACGTTCTTAAAAATGGAGAGGCTGAGTAAGAAGGGGCGCATGCACTTTGTCCCTGAGGGGAAAGCCTCGCTCTCTAACTTCTGCATTCCCCACAGCGCACTCTGCGCCGCCCCCATTACAAGCCCTGACATGCCGAACCAAAGGAAACAGAAAATGAAAATGAAACACATGTTCCACCTGAGTCACTGTCTGTGTTTCTCCTTTGTCACCAAAGCAATGAACTCCCACACAACGGAGGCTTGTTCTATTTAGGTTCCAAAGCGTCATCTTTGTAATTACAGCACACTATTATTGTTATAAAGTCAACAATTGGAAAACACATTCTTAGAAACATCTCTGTGATTCATAAATATTCGGATGCTGAAATCACGGGGGTGGAATGCTAACCTTGCTAACATCCTGGTGATAAAGATCACTTAGCCGCTAAGATTACGCAGTGAAAAGTTAGCCTTCACGTGCAGCGGGAACCAGAGGTAGAAAATCTAGGAGCTACAATGATTGTTTGGAAAAAGCTAGGTTTACCATGTATAGCTCCTCTGTTTCTAAGGTAGAAACTCCTTTGGCTTGTATTCGTTAGCTCAGAAGTACTTGCTGGTCACTTCTCTGTCCCTGTCCTGCCAGGTTGGCTGGGGCCGCACCCCATAAGCACTTTAGGCCCCAACCACTTAAGGTGCTGGAGCTTTCAGTTTCTCGTCAATCCTTTCATGTCCTGAATTTTTTTTTTTTTTTTTTTTTTTTTTTTTTTTTTTTTTTTTTTTTTTTTGCCTGTGTAGAGCCTCTGCCTGGAGTTTCCTCCCTCTCCTTCCCTCTCCTCTTCACCACCCAACCTCTCCACATTTTTTTCCACTTGGAAAATTGCTATTTTATTTGCTCTTCCAAAGTCCAGTTCCAAAGTCATTTCCTCCTACAGGTGATGGAATGGTAGTAGCCACATCGAGGATCAGCTATGTAAAAATGAAAATGTGGAGCCTCTTGTTTAGAAGTAATAAGAATTTCAAGCTGGTGACAGAAGATCATTAAGCCAAGGGCAGACTCTTTTAAGTGCAGCATCCCACAGGTTGCACATTCACAAAGCCAACCCAGGTTACACCTTCCCATCATTCTTAGTGGGTTTTGTCACGTCTCAGCTGTTCAGCTTCTTCCACCCCAATTTAATACCTGTTTCCCAGTTTTTTCTACAAGAAAGCCAGGGCTCTGACATTCCTGGGCCATGTGCATGGGATGACCAGTCAGAACAAATGGAGCCAGGGGCCCCCAAGATTGGTCCAGGAAGTCTCAGGTCCCAGAGATGCTGGGAGCCTAGGGCTGGGGCTACTTGTTCACTCATTTTCTTGGTGGACTTGGACTTAGGAGGACGTGAACCTGGGGCTGCTGGGGTTGCAGCACTGGGGTAGGGAGGGGAGGTGGGGGGAAGATCGGGGACCATAGGGGTTCAGAACCAAGAGATGAGAGGCTGCACGCACAGCCACATTTACTATGGAATTTTCAGCTACTGCATTGGTTAAGGCATTTTGACCTGTTTTTTTCTGATCCTTCCAGGAAGAGTTCCAGGGACTGCACATCTATTTGGTCTTTACATGCACACATTAATATGTGTGTTTCCCCACTGTTCTGTGAGCTCCTTGGGCAGGGGCAACAGCCTATTTTGCTCATCTGATCATGTGCAGTGCTTTGGGTATTGTTAAAATCTATTTTAATTTTTCAAATAAATATAGTAACTGAGATAGGAGTCTTTCAAAATATTTGTGGCAAATGGAATTAAAAGGCAAATTAAATTTGGTGCAGATTATTTTTTAAAATCCCTTCATATTTTTTCACAATATGTATTTTCCCTAAACCTTTTGACAACACCTTTCAATTTTTTTTCCTCACCAAAGTGAACTTATGTTCTAATTCCATTGTCCATGAATTTTTTTCAAGGACCCTAGTAGTGGATGGCAAAACAACAGTGGACAGCCTCATCTCTGTTACCCCAATTTTTGTTGCAAAATTTAACTGGCCTGTGAGCCTCTGCCACACTCATTCCATTCAGTACACTCTATGTCCACACGGCCCAGGGGTCCATAAGAGGTTAATTCAGCTCCCAGGTGCTGGCAACACTGCTTTTTTCCCCCAAGCTGGGAGCCTTTGGGACACCCAACAGCTTCAGCCACTGAAGCACATTGGCACCCATTGGCCTATACATCTCCCACAACCTTAGAAGGGGCTCAGGGTGGGAAGGGTCATCTTCACTTCATAGCATGGAAGGTGAGGTGCATCTGGTGGGTTTCAGCAAGCTCTAGAGCACATACAGGATGGCCCACTCACCTCTAGTGGCCACTGAGCACTTGCACTCTACCTAATCCCCAGTGGAGATGTGCCTTCAGGGGAAAATTCACTCTGGCTCTTGGAGACTTAGTATAAGAAAACATAAACTGTCCCAGTCATGGGTTCTACATTAATTCCACATTGAAATCACATTTTGGATAAATGGAGCTAAATCAGATATTTGGTGTTGAAATGAATTGCACCTGTTCATGTGTGTTTTTATCCACCAACACATGTGTGGCTCACATGGTGGCTCATGCTTGATTTCCCTTGGATCTACAGTCACACAGCCTGGCTCATGCTGTTTCTATCGACAGAGTCAAGCTCTCCTCTCCCTTTGTACCATAATCAGCTCAGCTGTCTCTGCTCTGTCTCCTTCCCCCTTGCTCCCTGATCCTTCCTCCTCCATAAGACAAAATGCGTATGAGGTGGACTGTTTAACTCTGCCACTTACAGGCCTCTGCTGATTTACAAGGGCACAAAATAAACACACCAACTCTGAACTTCGGAAACTTGTCAGGACTTTTAGGTCCCTATCCTCTGAATATTTACTTTTTAAAAATGTTATCTGTATTTAATTTTAAAAGAAAAACAGCCAGCCCTGGCTGGGGAGTTAAAATAAAGCATGTTCTAGTCCTTGTCAATCTCTCACTAAATTCCTGCAGCATGTAGACTACCTGGGATGAGTCTTGGCCTCACTCATCGCTTCCCTGGTCCCTGTGTACAGGGCCTACACACCAGCTGCTCTTCACCCCCACTGAGCCCCAGACAAGGGAGAATGGATCTCAGATGCAGGAAGAGAACTACCTTAGACAAAGAGAAGACTTACTGTCTGTGGCAGTGTGGATGTTAGAACAGTCCACCACAGCTTTTACAGAGATCCTTGTGCCTCCAAGTAGGCACTCGTTTTTAGGTAATTCAAGGGCTACCTGCAAAAAAGGAGCTGCGCAGGATGAAACATGAGAGCTCAAGGATTCTGGGAGTGGCTCTTTTCAGAATTGGGGAATCTTTGAGGATCCGTAGAATAAATAGTGGTGACTGACATAAATTCATATCCGGAGACACAGCCGCACAGGTATGCTTATGCACACTTACAAAGGCTTAAGAGCATTTATCTGTACAAGCTGTATCATCAACGGATGGATTAGGCTGGCAGCACCCCCACTGATCCACCCTAGAGTCCTTACAGGTGGGAGCACCACACCCCATGGGCCTCTTGCTCTGATGGAACAGGAAGCACATAGCCCACCCTGGAAATGGAGCCTGAATCCATTCAAGCCCCTAGAGCTGTACCATTTGGAAATTTAGGGGATAGAGGAAGTAATGAAATGATGCTACGAGGATGCAATCAGATAAATACAGAAGGGGGGAGATTCTACCTAGCATATTACTTAACTTCTTCAATAAGTAAATAAATAGCATGAGGAAAAAAAGGGAGGAGGAATTATCATGGATTAAAAGAGACTTGAGACATATATAGTGTGTAGACCTTGTTTGGATCCCTCTTCCTTCAAACTAATTGTAAAATGACATTTCAAGGGATATTTTTTGAAGCGTTAACATGGAGTAGCTAATGAGGTAATACCAACCAGGTACTGTTAATTTTGTTAGGTATGTTGGGATTATTATTTTCAATGCTTTTTTTTTTTTTTTTTTTGACAGGCAGAGTGGATAGTGAGAGAGAGAGACAGAGAGAAAGGTCTTCCTTTTGCCGTTGGTTCATCCTCCAATGGCCGCTGCGGCCGGCACATCTTGCTGATCCGAAGCCAGGAGCCAGGTGTTTCTCCTGGTCTCCAATGCGGGTGCAGGGCCCAAGGACTTGGGCCATCCTCCACTGCCTTCCCGGGCCACAGCAGAGAGCTGGCCTGGAAGAGGGGCAACCGGGATAGAATCTGGCGCCCCAACCGGGACTAGAACCTGGTGTGCAGGCGCCGCAAGGCGGAGGATTAGCCTGTTAAGCCACAGCGCCGGCCTCAATGCTCTTATAAGTCTTAAAAAGGAATATAATCTTAACACATGGATGAACTTTAAAAACATTATTTATTTTAAGTGAAACAAACCAGATAAGAGAAGACAAATACCGCATGAGTCCACGTATGTGCAATATTTAGAACAGTGAAATTCAGAGACACAAAGTGAATATGGTTACTAGGGGCTTGGTTGAAGGGCAATGGAATGATGCACATGCCTGGGGCCTGGATGGTGGTGATTGTTGTGCGTCATTGTGCAGTTACTTCATGCTACTGAATTGCACACTTAAAATGGTTAAAATGGTAAATTTGATGTGATGTATGCTGTACAACAATTTTAAAAGAAGACTTTGTCTGTTAGTTAGAAAGATACCCTGAGATGCCTTTATTTGTTTTAAAGCAGGGTTTTGGCTATCTGAGGGTTTATATGTGTACATGTATGTTTGAAAATCTCCATAATTAAAAGTTTTTTTAAATGATCCCAAAATGCCTTGCTATTAAGGATAAACAAATATAGAATATCTTCAAAAGTTTCATGAAATATGCATATTATTAAAAATTATGCATGGATTTCAAAATTTTTGCACCAAAGTAAACTTTGTCTTTTTATTTTATTTTCCATGAACTTTTGTGCAAATCTGTCCACAGACATAACAAAGCACAGTGGATTGGCACAAACACACAGTGGACCAGGGACAGGGTTGTGGAAAGCATTCCCCATGATTAAGCCATTGGCCATTGGTGTCTAAAGCATGCTTACTTTTTCAAAACTGCCTCTTGACCTCTGCCTTTGTGGGAATACCCAATGCCCTTCTCAACCAGCTTGGTGAGTTTCTGGATTATGTTTTTCCCTCACATATAAGCCAAGATCTCACTTTAGCTTTGCCTCCTTGCAAGAGGGCCTGGTGGCAGTTGTTGAAGACAGATCAAGGACTTCTGTCTAGCAACAGGGGTCCTCTGTCTAAGGAGCAGGGGACACTGCGGTGCAGTCACACAGTCAGCTTCTTTAAAAAAGATGGGTCTTGAAGACATCTCCTTAAGGACAGGAAAAGCATGCCAAGTAGAGGAATCAGAATATGCAAAGGCATGCAAGCACAGAGGATTACGTTTCCCTGCAAAGAGGGAATGTAGACACATAAGGGAAGCTGACCCTGGGGAAGTAGTTGGAGTTAGAATGGGGGTCATTTGGAATGTCTTGCTATGATGTTCATTCGTTTTACAAACAGAGCATACTAAGGGCCAGTGTCTTTGCAGAGACAGACACTGTGCCTTTCCCTCCTAACTTTGAGAATAAGGATGATGAAGGGAAATCTATACCAGCTGCACAGCCTGGGACGTCTGGCTATGGGTTCAAAGCTGTGTGTCACACTCTGAGTCCCTAATCCTCCTGCGAAGTCCAGCTTTACAGAGGTGGATGGGGCCAGGGAAAGTTCAGGAGACCTGCTTAAGTAATAAAGGAAGATTCCAGAATCAGAGTAAGGTTTGGTACATGAAACCAGATCCAGGGGCAAGCACTGTGGCTTGGTAAGTTAAGAAACCAATCCATCCAAAAGGAATATGTCTCACTTCTGTGCAGTTTCTCCACATTATCGAAATGGCCAGCACACTTACCTTCTAGCCAACAGTAAGAGCAAAGAAAACACATTATCTTGCCCCTCTAATGTTGCCCATGTTCAATGCTAACTTCGTAAGACTTCTACCAAGAGGCCCATTAAGCTTAGGTTACCATTTAAACAAGAGCCCAGGAAATGGGCCGTTTCTGCAGGAGATCATGAAATGACATCTGCAGTTATGGCTCCCGTGTTCACAGTGAATTCAACTTTTAAGTGAGTTTTCTGCTCTGTTCTGCTTTAAAAATGGAAGTATTCTATGTTCAAGATAAAAGAAATCAGACAGAAAGGAAGTGCTGAAAGCTAACAGTGCCCACCCACATCCTGGCTCCTCTCAGAGGCTGCTACCTTCAGTTGCCTCTCTTAAAAATGATGTGGACAGTGCACTTCCTAGCTCAGTAATATGTTTGTAACTACGTGGTCAGTGGAAGACTTCCGTGTGGACTCACCTCTGTAACACTGGAAGATTTAGCTTTCTCCTTCCCTCTCCCCAGCTTTAGTCCTTTGCTTGGTTTCCTCTGCATGTGGACACAATGCACTTGATCCTCCATCTACAAAGCCCCTTCTGATGCCTGCTGTGTCAGTAGAGGTGATCAGCACAGTTTCCTTCTTTCCCTCTCTCTCCCTCTCCCATTATCTGCTACCTATAGCTTTAATTTTGCATCATGAATGGAAATGTTGGGCAGGCATTTGGCCTGATGATTGAAGACACCCGTTGGGAAGCCCACATCCCATATTGGAGTGCCTGAGTTTGAGTCCTAGCTCTCCTCCCTATTCCAGCTTCCTGTTAAATGTGCACCCTGGGAGGCAGCACGTACTTGGGTTACTGCCACACATGTGGGAGACCTAGATGGAGTTCCTGGCCCCCAGCTTCAGCCCAGCCCAAGCCTGGCCATTGCAGGCAATTAGGGAGTGAGTCAGGGGATGGGAACTTGTGTTCTTTCTCTCTCTGCCTATCTAGTGTATTTAAAAACTTAATTTTTAAAAAAAGAATGAAAACATTTACAATCAGCTGCTCTGTCACCATAGTTAAATCTTCCTTGCTTTGTGTGTAGGTTGATTTTAATAGTGATAATGGGGGCTGGTGTTATGGCATGGGGGTAAAGCCACTGCCCGTGACACTGGCATCCCATATGGGCTCCAGTTCATGTTCTAGCAGCTCCACTTCAAATCCAGCTCCTTGCTAATGGCCTGGGAAAGGCAGTGGAAGATGGCCCAAGTGCTTGGGCCCCTGCCACCCACTTGGGAGAACTATTTGAAACTCCTGGCTCCTGGCTTCAACTTGGCCCAGCCCTGAATGTTGTGGCCATCTGAGTAGTGAACCAGTGGATAGAATGTATTTGTCTCTCTCTGTGTAACTCTTTAAATAAATAACTCTTTAAAATTGTTTTTTAAAAAAATGGAAATGAGGCCGGTGCTGCGGCTCACTGGGCTAATCCTCCGCCTGCGGCGCTGGCACACCGGGTTCTAGTCCTGGTCGGGGCGCCGGATTCTGTCCCGGTTGCCCCTCTTCCAGGCCAGCTCTCTGCTGTGGCCAGGGAGTGCAGTGGAGGATGGCCCAAGTGCTTGGGCCCTGCACCCCATGGGAGACCAGGAGAAGCACCTGGCTCCTGGCTTCGGATTGGCGCAGTGTGCTGGCCGTAGCGGCCATTTGGGGGGTGAACCAACGGAAGGAAGACCTTTCTCTCTGTCTCTCTCTCTCACTGTCTAACTCTGCCTGTCCAAAAAAAAAAAAAAAGGAAATGATTTAAGTGAACATTATTACAGTTTGTAAATTTGGACCTTATTTTCATCTTGACCCAGCCACAGTCACTACTCGTGTATCACTTCAAGGAGAATCCTAGAAAAAACAGTCAAATGGTTTCTCTCCTATAGCACAGCTTCAAATGCTCAAAGCAATGCTGTATATGACTTGGTTTTAAATAGGAAAAATTATTATATTTTTAAAAAGCACAAATATGTCTGTTTTTTTACAGGAAAAAAAGCTATATGTTTTTGGTACTTATACTTCTGAAAGGGAAACTGTTGCCCAAATGTGAAGGCAGCTGAAGTGTGATATCATTTTGAACATTCTGAAGGAGGGGGTATGTGGACAGTAGAGGAAGGAACAAAATCCAAAGTGGCCCAAGTGGGAAGTCAAGAGAGTGTTCAAAATGGGGAAATCAAGAAATTGGTGGTGTGTGCAACATTATTTATAAATAAGGAAAAGAGAAAGTTAAAGGAATTGAAAGTTTTTGCTTTCTGGGAGTGGGAATGGGGTGGGATTGCATGAACTGTAAGATTGTTGTTTTTTCTTATAGGCCTTGTTGTATTGTTTAACTTTTAATTTTTTTTTTAAAGGCAGAGAGAGAAAGAGAGAGGGGGAGAGCTCTTCCATCTTCTGGTTCACTCCTCAAATGGCCTGCCTTGTGGCATAACAGGTTAAGCCACCTCCTGTGATGCTGGCATTTCATATGGGTGCCAGTTCTGGTCCTGGCTGCTCCACTTCCAATCCAGCTCCTTGTTAATGCACTTGGGGAAGCAACAGAAGATGGCCCAAGTACTTGAGTCCCTGCAACCCACTTGTGAAACCCAGATGAAGCTCCTGGCTCCTGGCTTCAGCCGAGGCCAGCCCTGGCCATTGTGGCCATTTGGGGAGTGACCCAGTGGATGGAAGATCTGTCTCTCCCACTCTCTCTGTAAGTCTGCCTTTCAAATAAATACATAAGATTTTTTTTTTTTTTTATAAAATGGCATAACATCCAGGGCTGGCACAGGCCGAAGCCAGGAGCCTAGAACTTCATCCGGGTCTCCCACATGTGTGGCAGGGGCCCATGTGTTTGGATTGGAAGCAGAGCAGCTGGAAATCAAACCAGCATTTGTATGGGATGGCAGCATTGTATGTGGCAGCCTAACCTCTGTGCCACAATGCTGGCCCCGCCCACCCATGTTTGACTTTTTAAACTTTGTCATGTATTACTATGATATATGTTAAAATTAAATTTTGGAAGAGTAAATACCCCTCTCATCTCACTTGCAAGGTGACCCCTGCTGACCCAATGTGACAGACAAGAGCGAGGCACTGAGAAAAGGAGCCAGGTCCTGTCTTGTTGCCTGGTGGCAGCCCTCGGGGTATGACATGTGATTCTTCGTTGGTAGACCCCAAGCCAAGTGTTAGCAATCCGTCTTTGCTCTTGACCAGATCTGAACTTCCCTCTGGTGGGCTGATGCCAATGCATCTGTTTAGGAACTGTCAGTGAGCAGGGAGAGATGGGTGCTGGGCATCCTCACATTCAGAATGTGCATTTTCACTCCAACCCCTCCTTTCCTTTAGTTTTTTTTTTTAAGATTTATTTATTTGAAAGGTCAAGTGGTAGGGAGAGACGGGGAGAGACAAAAAGAGCTCTTGGACCTGCTGGTTTACTCCCTAAATGGCAGCAACAGCCGGAACTGGGTCAGGCCAAAGCCAGGAGCCAGAAACTCCATCTGGGTCTCTCACATGGGTGATGCTGGCATCTCACGCGGCAGCTTAACCCGTGGTGGCATAACCCTGGCCCTTCGATCTCCCTTTCATCCAAATCCACACGCTGCTTGCAATCTTTCCATCTCAGCTTCTTGTGATTTCAGGTTTTCTTTCAAACCATCTTCTTAAGGGGTGGGGGCAGCTACCTGGCTTCAGGTGTAGAGGGAGCTGCTGGGGGCTGTCACACCTCTTGGTCCAGACCTCTGACTAGTCTCCCTGGTTTCAGCCTTACCACTCGCACTCACCTCCCACGGTCACTGGGGTCCCTTCGGAGGTGCTAAATTAGTTAATTAATTATTATAATTATTTAATGTGCCCCATCTCACACCTCCCGTCTTCCACATTTATGTTGATCTGATCTCTTGTCTGCTCTTCTCCATCCCCTTGTCCTTTCTGTTCTTATAACTGAATGCATTTTGTTTCTCCGTTCAGTGTTATTTTTTCAAGACTTGGAGAGAAAGAGAGGACATTTGAGTGGACTGATGAATGGGTGACCGCATGGTCAATGCTAAATTGGAACTGAACTTGCACCTGACTTGAAATGGAAAGGCTGGCTTTTACTTACCATTTTCTTCTGCCCTCTGTCATAAGTTCACAGTCCAGGGTATTTCCCTGTTAGCAACACTTTGTCCCTTGGCCAATGGCTGCTTCCCTGAGTCCAGCCTGTGGGCTTCTAAACATGTGAGTTGGTCACAAGAAGTCCAGGCCAGCAACTGTGGTTTACATCATGTAACCTGCTCCCACGGCAGCAACCCCAACTTCTGCAAACATCTGCTTGCAAGCCAGTTGTTTGGAGTGCAAAACATTTTCCCATAGAAACAGTATAATAAAGGAATATTTTAATCTCCAAGACAGCTTGTGAAAGTCTGCTTCACTCAGATACATATCAGAGGTACCAATGTTCTTTATTTACTAATGCACTCATCCATATTTATCAAACACCAACTGTGTTTAATTTGACTATTATATTATTATCATAAGATCCTACCAAACACGATCTTTTAAAGATGTCACTTTTTCTCAATTAATAGCTTGCATTGTTTTCAACTTCCAAATGTTCCTCTCTTTCTCAGAACATAATCTCCTGCTCCATCCTTCCCCCAGCTCACTCCTCTCACCTTCAGGGGAAAAGGGAAAGCTGGCGTCAGAGCACATGAAAATGCTCATTTGTCAGAGGCAATAAGCTCCCGGCAGTGCCTTCCTCGCTCCCGTGGAGGGTCCAGCCCAGGGTTACCAGGAGAAGTTGCTCGTTGTGCTTTCCCAGGGTGCTCTAATGACTTGAGAGAAAGTGGGAGTCAGGGCTGATGCTGTGGAGCAGCAGGTTTAGTTGCCAGCAGCCCATGGGGGTACTGGTTCAAGTCCTGGCTGCTCCACTTTTTTTTTTTTTTTTTTATTCACCTGAGAGGCAGAGTCATACACAGAGAGAGGGAGAGAGAGAGAGAGAAAAGTCTCCCATCTGCTGGTCCATTCCCCAAATGGCTGAAATGGCCAGAGCTGGGCCAAGCCGAAGCCAGGAGCCAGGAGCTAGGAACTAGAAGCCTCCTTTGGGTCTCCCACATGGGTGCAGGGACTCAAGCTCCTGGGCCATTCTCCACTGCCCTCCCAGGCCATAAACAGAGAGCTGGATTGGAAGAGGAGCAGCTGGGACACGAATGGGCACCCATATGAAATGCTGGTGCCGCATGCGGAGGCTTAGCCCACTACGCCACAGTGCCAGCCCTGCTGCTCTGCTTCTGCTCTGGCTCCCTGCTAATGTGCCTGGGAAAGCAGCAGAGGGTATCTCAAGTCCTTGGGCCCCTGTACCCATGTGGGAGATCTGGATGGCGTTCCAGGCTGCTGACTTTGCCTGGCCCAGCTCTGGCCGTTGTGGCCATTTGGGGAGTGAACAGCAGATCTGTTGCCTCCCAGATGCATGAGGAGAAACTGAATCAGAAGTAGAGTAGCTGGGACTCCAACCAGCCACTCTGACAGGGGATGTGGAAATCCCAAGTGGCAGCTTAACCCACTGTGTCACAAACACCCACCCTCACGTTGTAATATTTTTGTATGCCCATTCCTGTCTGGCTTGCAAGGGGACACATGAGCTTTGTGGCAGAGATTTTAAACTCTCACCAAATTAAATTCTTGGGCACTTTCTCCAACACTGTTCTGGCCAGGATTATCCATCCATATGGCAAACTCAAACAGATCATTCATTTGTTCTTTCATTTCTTCCCCAGGTTCAAGTGTCCATGGCAAAGCCTGAATACCTGCCTAAAATCATTCAGTCTCGGGTTAGAACGTGCTGCTCAATCTCTATGCAGGGAGAGACGTCAGGGATTTTGATTGCGAAAAAAAGAAAAAATTATTTTTCTTAAGGGCCTGTTTCGGGAGGAGGCTTGCAGAGCTCTTGGCCAAGGGACAGGTCTGTTCTTCCAAGGCTTCCTTCCGGCACTCAGTTTCAGTGACTCTTGTGACATGGCATGGCAAAAGCTGGATCTCATGACCAGCGAGCTTTTCCTCCAGTGCTAGTGACTGTGACTAAAATAGGGCTTTGAGGGGGGAGCCCACACAGCCCTCCCCTTGGGGAAGTTCTAAAAGCCACACTGCTTTGTAAGGATGCGATGGGGTTGAGAGCGCAGGTGAGGAGCCTCTTCTCTTAATAAGATCCATAGTGTGTAACATGCCAACACCCTCAACAAGCTCACTTCACACGGAATGGATGGGGGTTGGGCACGGGTTGGCCAAGCTCCATGAAGGAAGGTGCAAAATGCAGGTTAACGTAGTAGATGGTAGGGTTGCCAGGTAAAGTACAGGATGTGAATTTCAGATAAACAGCTGACAATATTTAGTATAAATATGTATATGCATATCTATGTATATGTATGACAATATCTGTATAAGTGTGTCCCATGTAGTGTCTGGGTATACT
Organism: Lepus europaeus; assembly: GCF_033115175.1. NCBI lineage: Eukaryota > Metazoa > Chordata > Mammalia > Lagomorpha > Leporidae > Lepus > Lepus europaeus. The sequence goes on along the minus strand of NC_084840.1, from coordinate 26,709,601 downwards.
TAGGCTAAAAATTCTTTTTTACTCAAAATTCACATTTACCTGGATACCGTATTCTTATTTGCCAAACTTGGCACCTGTAGTTGCGGGGGAAGAGGGAGATTTTCTTTGGGCTTAAGAGAGCATTGTTTGCTCTCTGAAGCTCCATCTCACTCAGAAACCAGTGTGCTCTGTATGTTCACTAGAAGATTGAGTAACATTCTGCTGGCCAAGTTCTAATGTCTAATGTCTCTGTGCTAGAGAATTTTAAGAACTGTATTTCTTTGAGAATGTGCAATTATATCCCTTATCCAGAGGCTATCTGGCATCTTCAAATATCAGATCACCACTAAGTGGTTATTGCATGGCTAAGTGAGATATTTCAGATGCGTATTAAGCATGCCTCAGGGGATTGAGTAGTTGCTTTTAATTTGTATGGTTTGCATTTTCATAGCATAGGCCATATTTTGTTTCTGCTGTTTCTTTTCAAATCATTAATAATTGTTGCATAAAGTATAACTTTTTCTTAGCAGTGCAAATGTCTAAGGAACCACAAATATTTTTTACATTTTTAAATTCAATAAATCCTACTTCTATTGGTAAAACATCAAGGACAACAATAACAACAAAGCAAAATTCCTACGACTCTCATAAGAGATGCCAGGGGATTCACATTCATTTAGTTCACTCTGGGCACTGGGGAAGTTTTCTCCTGTATCTACTCGAAACTGATTTCACTGGGAATTTATCTGCGTTCTCGGTTGTGTTTGTTTTGTTTTTGTTTTTGAAAGGCAGACAGAGAGAGGGAGGCAGGGGGAGACACACACACACACACACACAGAGATCTCTCATCTATTGGTTCACTCCTCAAATGCCCATAATAGCAGGCTGATCCAGGGCAAAGCTGGGAGCAGGAAACGCAATCCACGTCTCGCACATGAGTGACAGGGACCCAAACACTTGAATCATCACCTGCTGCCTGCTAGTGTGTGCATCAGTAGGAAGCTGGAATCTGAAACAGAGGTGGGGCTTGAACTCAAGCACCCAACTGATATTGCACATGGGCATCCCCAGTGCTGTCTTAACTGCTTTGCCAAATACCCAATCTAAGTTACTGGTTTTTGAGTTTTCCACTGCAAAGGAGCAGTGAGGAGCAAACTGGGAAGTGGCTGGGGTTTCCACTGGAGGTGCACCCACCAAAAGCAGAAAAGAGTAAGCAAGCACAGAAGCCCCACAGAGACATGTGACAAAGAACCCAAAGACCAACACAGTCAGGATGCACTTCCCGTAGGGGCCAGCCCACTCTGCCAGCCCCAGTGGGCAGCACCGTGTCACCAAGGCATATAATAGCACTGTATATTCTCACATAAAATTGAAATTATGTTCAAGTCAAAAGTCTTGGCTTCCTATTCTTCTCCAGAAAGGGCACCATGGCACTTTTAAATGTATTTTATTAAAGCTTTGATAATTCCAGACAATGTTAGACTTTGCACAGAAAATTGGAGTACTGAAATGTAGGATAATTTCTGGCTTGCCACCCATGGATAGGATACCAGGACGGCCTATGCATGCTGCAGTAATAGACAACTCCAAAACAATGTCGCTGTATTCAAAGATGAAGTTTAATTCTTATTCACACTACTACATATCAGCTGGGGGAATCTTATTCTGGTACCCAGACTGATGGCACAGCCACCCTCTGCGTAGAACATGGCTATTCTACCCTGGGATGTTCATTGAACAGAAGAGGAATTCAGGGGTTAGGGTGATCAGATGACTTTGCCAGAAAGGAGACAGAGGCAGTGCAAAAACCAAGGTCTTCCAACTCTCATGCCAGTGGTTACTCCCTTCAGCAGATACAAGGTGTGTCCTAGGCTGACTGCTTCCCAGGGACTCTAGGGGTAAAGAAAGCTCCAAGCTGAACCCCAAAAGTTCAGGCCTTCACTTTTTTGACATGTTAGCCATCCTTCACTCACCCACTGCTTTATGCACTGGGGATAGAAAGGTGATCGAAACATGGACAGTCCCTCTCCTTGTGGGGTTAATGGCTTATTATGGGAGGTGCTGAGTCTCCCAAGCTTGGGGAGAGACAAACAACCTTGGAGCTCTAGCTCCTAGAAACTCCTGTTGTGGAATGGGGAGCTGAGGAAAAGGGTGGGACCACTGCACTAGTGGGAGAACAGGGAGGAGTGATCTCAGAGTGGGAGAGAGAGGGAGAAAACAACTATGATTTCCATCTGAAAGGAGCCGTGGCTTAACAGGCTAATCCTCCACCTTGTGGTGCGGGCACACAGGTTCTAGTCCCAGTTGGGGCGCCGGATTCTATCCCGGTTGCCCCTCTTCCAGGCCAGCTCTCTGCTATGGCCCGGGAAGGCAGTGGAGGATGGCCCAAGTCCTTGGGCCCTGCACCCGCATGGGAGACCAGGAGAAGCACCTGGCTCCTGGCTTCGGATCAGCACGATGTGCCGGCCGCAGCGGCCATTGGAGGGTGAACCAACGGCAAAAGGAAGACCTTTCTCTCTGTCTCTCTCTGTCCACTCTGCCTGTCAAAAAAAAAAAAAAAAAAAAAAAAGAGCCAGCAAACCCAGATTCCAAGAGACAAAGGAATCTAAAGCTCAGAAAAACAGTCGGTAAAGCCAATAACCAGGACAGTATATTTACTCTAGATTGAAACTAATTTTATAGGGCAGCCGAACAAAGTGATACATTTGAGATGTCAAAAGAGATGGATAAGTTACAAGACAAAATACTTTGAATAGCAGATAGTATGAAAAACAGCCAACTGAAAACTTCAGCAATGAATAATACAAATATTGAAATTCAAAATATCCTAAATGAGAAAATTCCTGGCCTAGATAAAATTGAAAGGCGCATTAGTGAAGTGAGAAAATGTGCTTAGGAACCTACCCAGAACATGGGCAAAGGAGAGAAAGTCTTAAAAGACACAGTAGATAGATTGATGGATGCCATCTAATAGGAGTTCTGAAGAGAAAAGGAGGGGATGACAGTGAAGCAATATTTGAAGAGTTAATTGTTGATAATTTTCCAGAATTGAAGACTTTAAATCAAATGTACACTTGAGTGCCAAGCAGGGAACTAAGATTAAGTTTGTACCTAAACACATTGTAGCAAAATTGCAGACCATTAAGGATACAGAGATAATCAGGAGATAACAGAGATAAAAGATGGATTACCAACAAAGGAATGAAAATTAGTCTGAAGAAAGCTTTTCAAAGGCAACAGTAGATCCTAGAAGATAATAAGGGTAATGTGTTCAAAGTGCAGAGGGGAAATAATTGTCAATCTAGAATTCTGTACCCTGACAAATCGACATTTGAGACATCCAAAGATCAAGAGAATTTCCAACTAGATTGTCACTAAAAGAACTAGTAAAGGTATTACATTTTGATAATATAATTAACTACTGATTGTAAAAGAAAACCTATTTTTATGCTTACAAAGGGCAAGATTACAACTCTGAACCAAAAGAAGGGAGACAAGGTTCAACATGTAACTAAAAAGTACTGGGGCCCTTGTTGTGGTCAAAAGGACAATGAAAGTTCTACTTTAAAAGAGTATTCAGTAACACCAAGATGAAAAACCAGATACACTGGACAATAAATAAGTAAAGCATTCACCTTAGGAAAGTAGGCAAAGACAAGAGCGAAATCTCAACTAGAACTCAGCAAATAATAAGCATAAGAGAAAAGCAACAGAAATTGTATGATGGATAAAACAACAAGTTGATTTTTCAGAAAAGTTTACAGAATAATAAACCCTGAGCGTAACTGATCATGAAAAAGAAGAAAAACACAAATAGAAAATAGGAATAGAAAAGGATAGACATAGATTCAGGGAGAATTTCAAAAAGCATAAAAGAATAATAACAACAACTCTATCTCGATAACTATGGAAACCTAAAAGAAGTGAATAATTTTCAAGAGAAAAATTGGTAATTTATTCACATGAAACCAGAATAAAGCTTAGCCAGTAAATTAATTATTATTCAAAAGTTCTCCAAAGACCCCAGGCCCAAAGGGTTTTGCCAGATCTTCAGAATACAGATAAACCCTGCTTTAAAAGCAAAAACCAAAAGCTGTTTCAGAGAATGGGGGAAGGAGAAGGAAGAGGATTACCCAATTTATTTTTTTGAGATGTTAAAGTCAGACAAGCACAATATAATGAGAGAAAATTATAACAATCTCACTTGTCATGTAAATACAGAATCTTTAGAAAATGTGATCATGTATTTAATTTCAAGAGTGAAAATGTAATTAAAAAATAGAAAACCTATTTAAATTAATAGATTAAAATGAAAGGATTGTCTTTATATTGTTTATCTTTTTACTATCAGTAAAAATGTAGAAAAGATATTTGACAGAAGGTAGCATTCATTCATGATGTTAAACAAACAAATAAAACACTAGTAATTGAAGTATAGAAGACAACTTTTCTTTACCTGATGAAAGCCTTATATCAAAACTCCACAAGCAAATATTGTACTAACTGGTGATATCTTAGACATATTTCCATTAAAGTTAAGAATAACAGGATACTGGTTATAAGCATTCAGCCTTATACTGGAGGTCGTAACTGATGCAACATAAAATGATGGAGACAGAGGCAGGGGAGATATTGGAAAGAAAACTCTTTGTTTGCATAAAATTTGATTTTCTCCATAAAGAACTCAAGAAAATTCAGAGAAATGCCTTTAGGGGAAAAAAAGTGTTCAGGTACCACAAAAATTGCACTCATTAACAGTAATGGAATAGAATATATAGCAGGAATATATATGAACAGAAAATATAGTAGGAAAAAATCCTATTCACAGTCGTGACATTTTTGTAATTTAGGGACAAACTTATTAAAAGATATGCAAAATCTCTCTGAAGAAAACTATGAAAATATTATTGAAGAATATAAAGGAAGACCTAAGTAAATGGTCAGAAATACCATGTTCATTGAACTAGCCATAAAGTAGCATTGTCAACTATCTCTGTATTGATCTGTAGATTTGAAGCAATTTTAGTTTTAAAAATTCCCCAAATCTGTGTGTATATTTCTTAAGCTGATTCTAAAATTCATGTGAAAGTCCAGGAAGAGCCCAGACAATTTTGAAGAAAAAGAAGAAGATGGCAAGATATGTCTTAATAGAAACCTAGTCTTCTTAAAGAGACCGTGGTGGTATTAGGGGATATACCTAGAGAAGACTGGGACAGAACAAAAGTCCAGAAATAACCTATACCTGGGAGAGAGCTCCATACGTGACTGATGTAGCATCACAAAGCACATGGGGGCAAAGGTGGGCTGGGACAGCTGGTCACTCCTCGGGGAGAAAAGTAGAATTACATTCCAGCTCACACCAACAGTAAAGATTAAAGATCTAAATGTGCAGAGCAAAACTTTGCAACTCTTAGGGAAAAAATATGAAAATACATTTATTATCAGCAAGTAGGAAAGATTTCTTATATGAGTTGCAAACAGAACAGAAGGGCTTTGCAATGTAGCTAACCAAAAATAGGAGATATTTTAAGAAACAGAAATTATATAAGCTTACTTCCTTGATCACAAGGCAATAAAATTATTAATAATAGAAATTAAAACAAAGTACTAGAGTGAAGCAAAATTAAATAAAATAAAAATTAAAGCTTAAGAAAATAGCAGTTAGAAAATAATTAAAATAAAGGCACACCATATCAAAAATTATGAAATCTCCTCACAGTCATACTAAAAGGTTAAGAGACAGCCTGATTTCATTATTTCCAGGAAAGAAAACCAAGAGTATTCAACGCAAGGGTTTATAAAGACAATAACAATAGCAACAATAAAATCTCTGAAAACCCAGAAAAACAGAATTTCTAGAGGCAAAAATAAATTAAATGAATTAGAATACAGGAACACTTACAGAATTAATTCAAAAGCTACTTTTTCAAGAAGTAATAAAATAGACAAATCTTTTAAGCTAAAGAAGAAATTCCTATGAACTATAAAAATAGAAATAACAAGGAGGGATTCAAAACCAGAGAAGAAGGAGATGTTTTAAATATAAGATAATAATACTTTGCAAAATTGTAAGTAATACAATGAAAACCTAGATTAACTGGATAGTTTTCTGGAAACATACTCATTACCCAAATTAGAAATATGAAGTCTAAATATTTCAATCACAGATGAAGAAACTAAACAGAAAAAGAAAAGTAGAGAAAAGATGGAGAAAAAATTTCCTTGGCCTAGAAAACTTTATAGGGAGAAATCTTTCAACTCTTAAGGGACTAGGTAGCTATTATGCTTCACTAATTATTAAGAAATGTAGTTTCTAATATACTTTATAAAAATGACCTTACTGTAAAATCCTGAAAAAGCTCAAAAAAGAAAATAATAAGCTTATCAGAATTATGAATATAAAGAAGAAAAATCACAGATAACAGAGTATCAAAGAATAATCCAAGTAAGGATTTACTTAGAAGGAAAATGCTTTCTTTTAATACATGAAAAATCCAATAGTATAATATGAGGTACTTCAGTAAGTTTATGCAAAAATGGAGTTAAAAGATAAGTTTATTTTGGTGCAGAACAATTTTGAAATCCATGGATATAAGAGATCTTCAAAAAGTTCATGGAAAATATGTGTTATGAAAAAACTGTACATGGATTTCAAAACTTTTTTGCACTAAAATGAACTTAGCTTTTAATTCCATTTTTCCATGAACTTTTTAAAGCACTCTCATATACCACACGTTAAAAGAGAAAACCCAAATGAGAGTCTCAATAGATGCAGAAAAGATATGAAAATTGAATAGCTAGTTCTTTTTAAAAGAAGATTTCAAATTTAAGATTTCTTCTAACATAAAAAATTGATTTGAAACAAAACCATTTTTAAAAACGAAATACTATGGTAATATTATTAACATGGTTTATTTTTAACTTTGAAACTTCTGAGCAATGAACTATGACACACAAAAATGAGATTCATAATATTGGAAGGGTGCAAGCATATTTGTAATTGTTTATAGATGACATAATTATATTCCTGGAAACTCAAAAAAAGCAATTCAATGAGAACTATTAGAATTGATGTGAGCTCAAGAAAACTGCTAACTATAAAAACATCATAAAAGTGGGTTTTCTATATAGAAAATTTCTTTATAGTTTTTCTATAAAGACATACAATATTTTTGTACCCATTGCAGAAGACATGGATTGTTAGAGAATGTAATTTTAAAAATAAAATTATAATAATAAAAATAAACAATGACATTAGAAACTTATATTAAATTCTTTTGAAAGCTTTAATGAGAATATGAAGGACTCATATAATAAAAATTATAAAATGTTATTGAGAAATACAGAAGATTCTCATGCTAAGTTTAATGGCAATAATGCCAGTTTTTTCAAATTGATTTGTATGCTCAATATAATTTCAATAAAAATCTCAATAGGATTCTTTTCAGAATTTGACAAAAATCATTCCAGTGTTCACTGAAAGAATAATTAGGTATGAACAGCAAAGAAAATGCTGACTGTAAAAAGGAATGATGTGTTTTTAATAATTTTAAAAAGCAAGTTTCAATAAGATAGTGTGGAAGTGGCAAAATAACAAGCATACAAATGTCTAAATTAACAACAGAATATTCCAAGACCCATTATACATAAGAACGTAATTTAAAAAAAGTCTCACAGGTCAGTAAGAAAAAAAGGATTATTTCATTAACTGATTATTTAGAAAACTTAATTAAAGTTTTATCCTAAATGATAATCAGAATACCTTCAGATGAATAAATAGATACAGTTAGATATAAAATATGAAGCCATCTAAATAAAAATTTAATAACTAGAAGCACACGGAAAAATATTTAATAATTTTAATCATCAAGGGAATATAAATTAAAACTACAACTGGCAACCACCGCATACCCAACAGAATGGCTAAAATAACAAAGATTGACAACAACAAATGTTAGCGAAGATACGGAGCAACTGGAACTCTGACGCGTTGTAGGAGGACACATAAAATGGCACACAATTTAGAAAAAAGTCTAGCCATTTCCTATAAAATATCTATCCCATGACCCAGCAGTCCCATCCCTAGGTTCAAGAAATGAAAGCAGGAATGTTCTTTGCTTAATTCATGAGGCCCCAAACTGGAAACAGGCCAGAGGAATGGATAAACAAACTGTAATTTAGACGTATCATGAAATCCTGCTGTTAGCAACAAAGACAAAAACTTCTGAAGCACACCAACACAGATGAATTTCAAAAACCTGGCCCCAGAGGTCATGCTATATGATTCCTTTTATGTGAAGTCCTAAAACAAGCAAAGCAATCTGTGATGAAAAAACTAAAAACGACGGCTTCCTCTGGGTAGAGTGGAAGTGAGGCCTGACCAGGAAGACACCAGAGAACTTCCTGGGGTGCTGCTATTTCTGTTTTAAACAGCTTTACTTAGCTATACCTCACATACCATGCTGTTCGCCCATCTAAAGTGCACCGGTCGACGGTTTTTAGTGTACTCCTAGATACATACACCAATAGTCTCAAAAAGAAACTTGTACTCTTCCAATTTCTGGATCTTGATAGATGTATGTATTTGTCATTTGTCAAGACTTACTGAATGGCCCATTTAGGATTTTTGCATTTCACTGTAAATATGTAAAATATATAAATTTTACCTTTACAAGGTTTGTACTTGGATATGAAATATGAAATAATTTTCAAACTTGTATATGAGAAATTTTATTCAGAAGGGAAAATACTGATAGATGTGATTACTTTAAACCTTAAAAATATATAAATATATATTAAAATATATAAATATAAAAAATATAAATATTCTCATATGAGTTTTATATAGTATATGTTATAGTAGTATATATTTTATATATAATATGTCAATATTTTTATATATGTGTATGTGTCAAAAATTTATAAATATACCAACATTAAAATTAAGTATCAAGCCAGAAAATTACTATTATTAAAAAAACCAGTTAAGACAAGGCAATCTTTTGCTACATATTTTATATATGCATAAAACATTCTCTATCATTGTAAATATTGATAGGATCAGATATTTGGGCAAAGATTCTGAAATGAAAATTCATAAACAGGAGGTACAACTTGGGAACAAAACTGGGGCATTTCTTCCCATTTACAGAAATTTAAAATTGAAATGATATCATGTGACAAGTATCAAAGGTCCCACAATTTGTATGCCCTTTGATGTATTTATCTTTGAGAGATATATTTATTCTACTTTGATAAATGTATTTAAAATAAATAAGAAGGCTATGTACAAAGATTTAGCCATACGAATATTTACTGCAGTAGTGTTTGAAATATTGATGAATCAGACATTACCCAAATGTTAGTATAGGGTACTAGTTAAATAAATTCCAGGACAAAGACATTAAATTCACTTGGGACTCCTGTACAATCAATAAACGTGATGTTGTAGAAGAGGACTTAATGATATTTATGTCCTAAATTTTTTTTAAAAAGCCCACCAAATTCCTTGGTCCTATTCTGCTAACCCCTGCCCTAGCTCCCTGCCATGGTGGACTAAAAGGTATTCAGCTGCTGTCAGCTTTCTCCCTCCCCGGCCCCTCCTTCCCTTTGGAAGTTACTCCTGTCTTTCACTCTGGTGAGGAGGAAATAGGCTACAGTTAGAATGGGAGGTGGGAGGGAGACAACACTTCTAAAAAAATGAAAACAAGAGGAGTGGAAAATGCTGTTTAGTCAACTTCTTGTTAATTAGGAAAAAAATATCCAGTGTCATGCTTACAAATTCAGTCAAAAAGTGCATAGGATAAAAGTGTCTTGACATAGTCCTTGGTGCCTTCACCACTTTCTCTTTTCTCCTCTGAGATACACTTTTTAGAAAGACATCTGCCAAAAGGCCCAAACAACTGAAACACGAAAATAAAGAGAAAAGAAGAAGGGAGGGATGGGAAAATGGAAGGGAAGAAGGAAAAGATGAAGAAAACAAGAAAGAGGGGGAAGAAATAAAGCAAGGAGTACTCCAGGGGAAAACTAGAAGTTTATTCTGAGCTCTAAACAGGCAATGTTTATTTAGAATATATGTGAAATATTTGGATCCTTCAATAACTTGCTAACAATAGTACTAAATGACATTAAATTATTTATAATTTGTATAAGATAAATAAATCAGGATCAAAAGTGAGGAACCTTTTGACTTGACATGCCCTTAGGGAATAGTAACTGTGTCATCTGAACTCATATGTGTTCATGTCAATGAACAGGTGTTAATGTTCCTACAAGGATCCTTGGAACAGTTTATAAAAAAATGCATAGATTTCAAACATTTTTGCACAAAAATAAGCCTGTTTTTTAATTCTGCTTTTCCTTCAACTTTGTGAAGTCCCCTCCTACAGGAGCACAGGAGTAGAGGATGTGAAATCCCCACTCATTGGACAAGCAGCTGGGACATGAAGAGCGTGAGAGAGGCTCCGGGGTCAGACACAGCCCCAGTCTGGATTTATCCAGGGACCGGCCTCCTGGGGGTGAACCACCAGTGACAGACACAGGTTGGCATGCTGAATTTCCCTTCCTGGCATCATCCTCTCACGTCTGGGGTGAGACCACAGAACCCACTGTTGTCTCCTTAACCACTTTGGCTTGCTGAGCCAGGAATGTGCTAGCTTATAGCTACTGCTGGAAGGAAGCCTAACAAGATGACTGACGGGGAGTGGGGAGGAGAGCAGGCCATCCAGGTGGTCCACAAGGGCACAGCTGGCCCTCTCCCTCAAGGGCAGTTCTGTGTTGTCAGTGTGTGTCTGCTCCGTTCCCTCCATGATGCGAATGTACAACATGCAGAGGGCATCAGAGTGTGAGATTTAACACAAAAGTATTTTTACTGCTTCATCAAAGGCACTCCTACATGAACAAGAATATTTGTATGCGTGATTAAGCGTGGAAGCTTAAAAATAATTATCAGTTTATTTGCGAAGACTTTATTTATAAATGAACTTATAATTAGTTCATGACTTTTTCCTGCTACATTTCTGGACGACTTCATTGAGCACACGCCATGTGAATGACACCTTGCTGGATGCTATAACAGAGTGGGCATGAGGAGAGAGCATGCCTGGGTTGGGGAGGCAGCAGGGGGACAGGAAGGGAAGGAAGAGTTAATTTCGGGATGAGGTGGGGAGAGAGAAAAGAGGAAAGGGAGCCTGAGGCAGAGAAGCTGGGACAGGAACAGAAAAACAAGAGAAGAGAGTGCTGTGCCACAGAGAAGAAGCTATAGCTATACCAGCAAGCCTGTATCAAAAGTTAGCAGTGGGTCCTAGGGTATAAATCAAGTGGGAGTTCTTCCCATTAAAAAAAAAAATGGCAGGGATAATTTTTCCTAATTTCTATTGTTCCTTTATAACTTTAAAAATGTATCTGAGGTGGGAACTTTTACTTTTTAAGGGTTTATTCAGCCCAACCACTTCCTCACCTACATGCAGGCACCCAGGGAACCATATTGTTGTTACACCTGCACAGATGGCTTCAGGTCAGGAACCAGTCAATGAAATTAAGTCTGACAGTTCTCCTGATTTACCTCCAACAGATAGACAAATTCAAATGACCACAATGTTTTTTTTTTTTTTTTCCTTTCTTTCTTTCTTTCTTTCTTTTTTTTTTTTTTTTTTTTTTTTTTTTTGACAGGCAGAGTGAGAGAGAGACAGAGAGAAAGGTCTTCCTTTTTGCCGTTGGTTCACCCTCCAATGGCCGCCGCAGCCAGCGCACTGCGGCCGGCGCATCGCGCTGATCCAATGGCAGGAGCCAGGTGCTTCTCCTGGTCTCCCAAGGGGTGCAGGGCCCAAGCACTTGGGCCATCCTCCACTGCACTCCCTGGCCACAGCAGAGAGCTGGCCTGGAAGAGGGGCAACCGGGACAGGATCGGTGTCCCGACTGGGACTAGAACCCGGTGTGCCGGCGCCGCAAGGTGGAGGATTAGCCTAGTGAGCCGTGGCACGGGCCCCACGATGTTTTTAAATGAGCCTTTTCTGAAGAAGTGTTTCTGAGTTGAGTGGTCAACTTTCTCCTGATTCTAGCAGTTAGGACCCGAGGATATGAGTAGTTACTTTTCCTTATTAATGCTAACTGTAAATGCAACCCAGCTTGCAGAGCCCTTGGGCCCTGGCCGTGGAGAATTAAAGGCAAGAAGATCTACTAAGCCCAAGACCAGAGCTCCGGTGCTTAGACAACTGTTGTATGACTCTCTGCAGCAGAATAAACCAACAGCAAACAAAAGGAAGGAAAGAAATATTTTCTTTTTTTTTTCTTTATTAAAGCTTTGTTTATTTGAGAGGTAAAGTTACAGATAGAGGGAGAGACAGAGAGAAAGGTTTTCTATCTGCTGGTTCACTCCCCGAATGGCCACAATGGCTGCAGCTATGCCTATCTGAAGCTCTTGGCTCATTCATTCATTCTGCAAATATTTACTGAGCATCTACTATGTGCAGAGCCCAAGTTCCACAGTGGGGCTATGGTGATGGGCAGGCTCTGTCACCCACAGAGCTCACGGCTCTTTGTCCGAGGTAGGCAGAACAATTATTACTGAGAGCACCATCAGGAAACAGGTAAGGGACCGACGCTCAGAGCTGGGACAGAACTACAGTCCAGTTTTTCTCTTCTGAGGTTTAAATACTTGGCACGATGCATTCAATGACTCTCAAAACTTTTTTCTTAAATAGCACTATGTATGTTTTTTATAAAGGAACTTTAAAAAAGCATTCGCCTGCTTCCCCTGGGGGCTTCTTCCCCCAGCTTTAAAATTGCAGCCAGTGATTTGCATTCTTGTTCCTGCCTTCGAAACAACAGGAACAGTGTTTCTTCTCACAACCTTAGGCTATGATTGTGAGTATTAACACTGATAATATTATTTTTTTTTTAAAAAAAGAAATAACTTGCTGAAGTTTCTAAATCCATAATACTCTTGAATTGGGTACATGAAAAAAATTGTTATTTTTTAAAATGCTTTGTAATAGGGAATGCATTGGGTCCCTATAAAATAATCAGATGTTGAGGTATTCAGATAACGATGCTAAAGCTGGACTGGTCCCCAGGTCCGAATCCTCTGCGGAGAAGCAGAGCCAAGGGAACGTGATGCTGCTTGTCTTCCTGAGAGCATTTTCTTAATCTTTCACTCATTTCAGCTGTCAGGAGCAGCTGGTTACTTCAGCGTGCTGAAATGCCTGCGGCCTTGTAAACATTCTCCCTAATACTGTGCATTACTCATAGTTTGAAAATCACTTTGACTCCTGAAACATAATTATGTGAATGTCAGATGAGTCAGCAGGGGGACAGCACGCTGCTCCTATGGCCGCCACTCCTGCTGCCAAGTGCTAAACGCCTCAGCGCCTGCCACTCCACAAACAAGAGAGAGAGAGAGGGAGAGAGAGGAAACAGAAGCCCCCTTTCAAGTGGGAGGGTGGAGAAAAGATGCTTGAGGCTCAGAGAACAGCTTCAAAAAGAGCGGCCAGTTTTGTTTTTGCTACGACATGCAAAGAGATCATTGAAGTAAAATCAGAAACCGTAGGCTAATCTATATATGTGAAGAATACACAGGAATTTGGGGAGTTTTCATAGAGAATCTGTGATCTCCCACCCTGCCCTGCCCCACCACAGGTCACCATTCAGTCATTGCCAGGGCCCCACTCCAAGGCATTTTTCCACCTGTATGAAATGACGGTGCACTGCCAGGAGGAGGAGGCGTGGGGGCCAGGACCCTTCCCCTCCAGTATGGATAGGAGTCCGGAGGCCGCTGGGCGCAGGGTGCACCACACCCAGCTGAATGCTACCCCCTCCCCAGCCTTCCTTGCTTTGCCCTCTCAGGCGGAACCACCCTGCAGACAGAGCTCAGAGCCCCTGTCTTAGGCTGTTTTCAGCACCACTTACAAATTCCAGATGGTTTCCCCTTCACCTACAGCTGGGAAAGGAACCAAGCAGGACAGGCTGGAGGTTTCCATAGAGGAGCTGACCACAACCCCCCACCCCTTGTAGCCCTGGTCACAGTTAAACCTGTCACCAGCCAACCCCCTCCCAGCCCCCCCCCTCACCTTGCCCTCCCTGGCTACACTCGGGGTGTCACTTAAAGGCATTCACTTAGGACCTTGGAAAACGCTGTCACCTCCATTATCTCACCGACGTCTTATAAATGACCCATATTTACAAATAAGAAAACTAAGGATCACGGAAAGGATGTCCTTGTGCAAGGTCATGCAGTGAGTTCCGGAACCAGACACTCAGATCTCGTGGCCTCTCTGTTCTGCCAACAACAGAACAGAGGCTGCACACCCAGAGGGACTGGAGAGCACCAGTTGGGGTTGGAAGAGCCCCAGGTGAATGTTATTGTACGGCCGAGACCATGGCCAAAATCTAAAGAGAGGCCACGACTTGCCCAAGGTCACACAGGTTGTAAGTGACAGAACCAGCTGCCAAGCCAGATCTCCTGACTCCTGCTCCACGGCTTTCCTCTCTAGACTCTTTCCTTCCTCAAACAGGACTTGTTCCAGTGTAGGCAGAGAGAGGTGGTAGCAGTTTTCTGTAGAGTTCATTCCCCCTCTATGCATCCACATTCAGCTAACTATGCCAAGGGCCCCAGAGGAGGTGGGAAAGTCAAGGAGGAGAACACCCTGGAAGGAAGGGGTTAACTAAACCCACTGGCTTCCCATTGTGAGCTGTGTCATCAACACCCCCTGGACTACAGCTCTGATCCACAGTGACCCCAACCATGGCTTCACCCAGACTGAGGCATGCAGCACCATGGTGTCTGGGCGGTGCTAATGCAGCCCCACTGTTGTGTGGCAGCCTGTGGAGGGGTGGTAGGAAGCCCTAATCCAACCCAGGGACTCTGCAGCACCCTAAGTCTAGGCCGTCTCAAGTCCCATCCCCAGACCACGTCTTTGGGTGCTGTGTAGACATCTTGTCACCGATCACCCAACTTCTCACTTTCCCGCCTCTCTTCAGGGTGGTGCCCACTAAGCCTGTCTGTGGCGAGGGAGTTGCCCCCAGTTGGAGGCTTCCTGACCAAACCCTGTTTTCCTGCAACATTTCCCCCTCCTACAGCCAATGGCCCCAAAGACAAAGAAAAGTCAAGACTCACATTTGGGGATGAAGTGCTGAAAGTCCTTGGGAAGCTCTGGAGCACCGTATATATTGGAGGAGTTCTCCTGTCGTGTCTTTTGCTCTGGTCCCCTCGAATTTATCCTCAAGGCATGGTTGGTCAACTAAAGCTGACCCCACCCCTACCCCCTAAAGCAACCAACAGCTGCTACTATATTGAGTAGCAATGTGATGTCATCCAAGAGGTGACTAACCCACCGAGGCTTCCCTGCGAGCCATCATCTAAATATGCCAGCCTACCATCATCCTGACCTTTCCACAGGAGAAAGCTGAGTGAGGGGCTTGACACTGACTTGGAGCTCAAGTGCCTGCCTGACCTTCTGGGGTCAGCACCCCAGAGCGTTTTGAGGACATGCATCCACCGCCCCCCCCCCCCACTCCCTTCTTAGCAGAGGAGAGACTTTTCACCCAACACACGCTTCCTCCACTGGCCTGACTCTGAAATCTGTGGTCATCAGAATATGTACTGTCCACAGTCGCTAGAGGGGAGCCAGGGAGAGGGTTAAACATAACTACCATGCTATGTAACACAGGTGCTGAGTTAGATTCTTCATACACACTCTTGTGTGTAATTCTCAAAACGCTCGAGTTAGGGAAGCAGAGGGGAGGGGCTAAGTCATGTCTCTGAGGTCGCAGAGCTGGTCCGTGACGGGGCTCAGATTCTAGCCTGCTCTGTGACTCCGCGGGGGAAAACTGCTACCACCTCTCTCTGCTTTTTTGTTTTGTTTTGTTTTAATAGACTCTATTTCATAGAGCAGCTTTAGGTTCACAATAAAATTGAGCAGAGGGTTCAGAGATGTCTTCTATATTGTGTCCCTGCACCTGTGTAGCCTCCCCCATTAGCGACACCTACCCCCCTCAGCAGGCTGGTACATTTATGACAACTGATAAACCTAGTGAACACGTCGTTATCACCCCAAGTCCATAGTTCCATCGGGGTTCCCTCCTGGGGGCTACAGGTTCTACAGACCTGGGGAGACATGTAACACCATGTTTCCACCTTCCAATGTCACACATACAAGGTCATGCCACTGCCCTGAAAATCATCGGTGCTCTGCCCTACTCCTCTCTCCCACCCCAACCCCTGGCAGCCACTGCTCTGATCACTGTCTCCACAGTCTGGCCTTCACTTGAATGTCACAGAGAGGGGATAGCACAAAATGAAGCCTTTCCAAACTGACTGCTCTCACGTAGGTACTACCGTGCAATTCCATTTCCTCTGAGTATTTTCATGCTTCAAAGCTCCTGTCTTTTTTAGTGCTGAATAATACTCCATGGTCTGGGTGTACCACAGTTCCCAGAGACATTCACCTCCTGAATGTGGCTGGCTTTGAAAACTCCACTCTGGCTTTGAAAACCTCATCCTAGCGCAGTTACTATTACAAACAGAGACGGCCATCAGGCTAGTGCTTCCTCTTCCGGGCCCCAAGACTGTTGCTCAGTCCTGCTGGCCCCCACAGCACCCGGCAGCAGGTGCCCTTTCAGCACCTCTTGTCTATGCATCATTTCAGTAGCCTGGGAACCACCTGGGCCACCAGGGCGAGCTCCCACAACTACAAGGAAGTCAGGGCTCTCCTTCCAGGCCACCACTCCCAACAGGGCTATGCACTTCCTACCCGGTCACCATATAAGTTTCTCTCTCTCTCTCTTTTTTTTTTTTTCCATCCAATCTAGCAACCCAGCCATCAGTGTTGAGTGAGCACTGTTAGGTGCTGAATGTTGGGGTCCTCCCAAATGTATATATATGCTGAACCCCAACCCCAAGTGTGATGGTGTTGGAGGCGGGGTCTCTGGGAGGTCATTTGTACCCTTATAAGAAGAAGAGACAGGACAGCTCTCCCTCCGTGGGCTCAGACTGAGCAAAGGCCATGTAAGCATATAGCAAGAAGTCAGCCACCTGCAAGCCACGGAGCCAGTCCTCACCAGACCCCAAATCTGCCAGCACCTCCGTCTTGGCAGAACTGGGAGAATAAACATCTGCTATCATGCTATCCGGGTCTATGGTATTTGGCTGTAGTAGCTCCGGCTGGCTAAGACAAGGACCTGCCACATGTCAATCTTAGATGGCAAGTCCTTGGAGCACATGAAATCTGTTTACTCAATATTTTGCACAGGTGCACCGATTGCAGCACCTTATTCCATTAGTAAATATATTTTTGGGGAGATAGAGTGGTGTGCAGGCAGATTAAAAAAGAAGACAGTAACAAAATAAAAAGCTTACAAGACCCTCTGAATTAATAATTTTATCATCAGGTAATTATATTAAGTATAACATAATGGTCAAACTATGACAGTTATCATTATCACAAACCCTTATAGAGTATTTTCTGTGTTTTCAGACTGAAATGCTTTCACATCAATGTAAATGTTCTTGTTGCTTGAAAATGCTGCATGGGCTGAAATATAAATAGATTCAAGAAAGTTTCAAATAAATTCCTGGAGGGCAGACTTACACCAAGTTATTAAAGCAGCATTAGGAATAATCAGGGTGCATTCCTAACCTCTGAGAATGATCTCATGAAGGGCAAGTGCCTTAATCTGGCCCAGGGCATCTTGGTGGCTGCATCGGAAGCAGGAGCTCAAGTGAACAGAGGTCACGGCTGACCGGCGGGCCACCGCTAAGGAGTGCCTGTGGAACAGGAGTCAGCCAGGGACTCCTGGGTTTCCACTCTGCAGGGAGCCAGCCCACTGGTATCCCACCGCTTCCACCTGTCCGGGAGCCAGCTGTGTGTGCCCCACGGGCCCAGGACTCTCCCTCCACAGAAGCACTGCTTAGCTTTGTGTCACATGGTGAGTCACCAGCACGGTTGGGAATGGACCCAGGATTCCTGCTCCTGTGCTCGCTGGGGCCGTTTGCCGGCGATCACAATCCTTCCACGTTAGTGGCCGGTTACATTTATGGCTCCTAATGACATTTAATGGGGCTTCTGGGATGGGGAAGTGCTGGGGAGTTGAGGGCTGGGAGATAAAAAATCCAAACCTGAAATGACACACAAGATCTTTATTACAGAAGGTTTAAAAATGGCAATGCACTTCATTGGGTCGTTCATTGGGGGGGGGGGGGCACACTGGGGGAGGAGTGAGCCCCTTAACCTGTCTTAAAACCGGGTGGGAGTTAGAAGGAAGGGGAAGAGGCAATAGCCTGTGGATCTCAGAAATCGTGTTTTCTCCTTTCCTCCCCATAACTTCATTCTCTCCGACTTGCGGCCACACTGTCTTGGCTCCCATCTCATCCATGACATGCTGTCATTACGAGGCACATCCATGCCCTTTGCCTTACCTGAGTCCTGTCACAGGTGTGTGGGCCCAAGGAAAGGGACATCAAGTGACTGCGACTCTCCACTACCCACAGGCCGTGGGACTCCCCGCGGGTCACTCCACCTGGACCCAAGTCCCCCTTAGTTACACAAAGCAGGAGCTGGCTTGGCTGGCCTGAAAGTGGCAGGCCGGCCGCCCTATGCGTCTGCACCTCCATGTACAGCCCCAACACAGAGGAAGCAGCTGTTGTCCTCACAGACCTCTCTCAGCTTTTCCCATCTCCTGGGGAGCGCACACAAGGGACTGGGCTGCCGGCACAGAACAGGAAGAGCAGAAGCAAGGCTTCCATGAGCAGGAGAAGCAGGAGCCCGGCGATGGCTGGAAACTGGGCGGGGGGGCAGGTCAGTTCTAAGGAGCTCCCAGGTGTGGGCTGGGGGAGGAAGGCACCCCTGGGGCACAGATCGGGCTGTGCTCCTTAACCAAAAGCCAGTGACATCCGCCTGAGATCACGGTGGCCGCAGCTTACCCCCGTCCATGTCCAGTGCACAGTTATCTCTATTTTGCTCAAAGCTTTGTGAAGTTGTCTCCTTTTTGGGGGGAGGGGCAGAGGGAATTTTCTGTTTTGGAGTTGAGAAGGGATTATGACAGAGGAGAAACAGGCTATTTCTTCTGCTCTTCGATCCAGCGGCTGATAAGCCAGGTGACCTCTCCAGTGTCCAGCAAGGATACGGGGTGACGGACAGGCCTGGCAGGGTCGGGACTGGGGTGATCCAACCTGTATCACTAAAAACATGAACCCTGGAGTTTGACCTGCTCGCTCTTCATTCCGTGTTGAATCTTACTGTGCACCGACCTCCTTTCTCATCAATAAAATGGGTTCAGTTGCACCCATCTAAGAGCTGCGAGGATTAAACGTGTGTGTGTGTGTGTGTGTGTGTGTGTGTGTGTGGGCGGGCGGCACACAGCAAACCTCAGTGAGTGGGAGCTCCCTGTGGGTCTGCCATGGTGCGGACAGACACAGGGTGGTCAGGGATCATGCCTCTGAGACAGGCTCCAAATTTAACTACCAGGGAAGTGAAGCTGTTTTAGGTCACATGACTAATGACACTTTGGACACAATCAAAACAGTGACAAATGACCAGGCTGACAGACTACACAAACTACTGGCTTTCTCGACCAGCAGAGCCATACACATATGCCAAGGGGCTGCGAGTGAAGTGGCTGGAGTCAGGGCCACTGTTCCCCATTTTTGAGTAAGGATCAGAGGGCAACGGAGATAGCCTTCTAGCTAATCAAGGAAGGCTTCTAGGAGGAGGTTCTGGGACTTCGAGGAAGGAGCTTCCGAAGAGGCTCAGGTCCTCTCCTGTTTTCATCACCATTTCAGTTCTCAACACTCTTCGGTACAAAGGAGGAATCAAACGGGATCCGAGTCCACGGGTAGCTGAGAGGAGTCCGCTCCTCAAACCTTTTCAAACGATCCCAGGCCTGGTCCCTTTAAGGTACCGAAACCCGTGAACATTCTACCAACCGCCTCACGGCCTCCCCGCAGCGCGCTGACGTCACCCTTCGGGGAAGCGGCTGACGTCAGCGCGTTCTCAGCGAGAGGGGGCGGGGCCGGTGACTCACCCGGACCGCGCCCCTCGCCCCCCGCCCCCGCCCGGCGGCGCGCACGTGAGCGCGCGCCGCGTTGGTTTCTAATTTTAGCTGCGGCGGCTGCGGTGGGGTCGGGTGAGGTAAAGGCGGGTGAGGGTCCCAGGCGGGCGGGGGGCCGCGGTTCTCCTCGTCCCTTGGTGCCCCGCCATGGAAGTCTCCTCAAGGCTGGGGGCGCGGGCCGAGGCGTGGGGGTCCGCGGGGGGACTCGAGTGACCTCCCGGGACTGCAGGGCCGCCTCCGCGGGAGTGGGCAGGCGTTCACGGAATGCATCGAGGTTCCCTCCTGGAGCGCCACTCCGGGCTTTCCCCAGAGGCACGGAGTTCTGGAAAGTTCTCGGGTGGGCGGAGTGCCGGGGCGGCTGGGCTCGGACCCGGCGGCCAGCGGGCCCCGGGAGGTCGGGCAGAGTCAGGGACGGTGGCCGCCGCGGCGTGAAGGGCCGTAGTGCTGGCGGGGTCAGGCCAAGCCGAGGCCTGAGGGTCGCCGGGTGCGGGGGCCCAGGCCGACGCCGTGAAAACCCAGGCTCTGTGTTCTGAGCCCCGCGCCCACCGGGGACCTTGTGCGGCCGCCGCGCTCCCGTTCTGTGGGGTGCAGAAGCGGTGGGAAGCAGCTGGGTCCGCGTACCGTGACCTGCGGTCTTGACCCCGCCGGGGGCGGGCCGTGCCACAGTGACCCACATCCCGCCGGCGTGGCGGACACTGCCTGGGTAGCCGCCTTTGACCTCCGTCAGGCGGGTGCGGGAGAGGGCAAAGGGGGAATGGGAACGTTTTCCAGGGGCTGAGTCGTGGCAATTCTCCATTTCAAGTTTCCGAAGCTGCAAGTTTAATAGCACCTTTTCCTATCTCCCCTTCTTAGGGGAAAGTGGTGGGAAGTTAGTTGTGGATTCTAGGCGGCTTTGGGGATTTTGACATGAACCAACAGCAGAAATCTTCGAGTGTCAGTTCGGATATAAATGCGGATCCTGCAAGCTAAAAAGCTTTATCCCCGTCATCCATCTTAAAAACCATATTTTACAGGACGGCTACAATCTAGTAACTGGTGTTCGGAACACATACCTCCAGGAGCACACATGCTGCTTTGTACTGTTCACATAGCAGCAAAGGTCTCCGTGCCCTCCCTGTGTACAGTTGCAACCGCATTTTCCTCCACGTGATTGATGCCTATTTGGGGAGGGTCTGAAATTGAGCAGGTGTGAATGACGATGAATGATCTCCACCTGAGTTACTGTCCCCTCGTGTGGATTACTGTCTGTATGAGAATGTTAGCATCAAAGTTCCCGCGTTCAGAAATTAACATTTTGAGTCTGGAAACTGAATTTCTGCTTTTAAGATACTTGCTGTTGGAATGGGCCACCTGCATCCTGTAGGCATCAGTATTTCTACAAAGTCCCCCCTCTCCCCCCCCCACCCTTCAGCCCTGCCTGCTTTTTAAAACATGCACCTGTTACTCCTCTGGGATTGTTTGCTTACCTGTTTGTTTCTCCCACTGGAGTGAACTCTGAGGAGAGGGAGTTCATTCGATCTGGCCTTTTTACCTTTGTAGCTCTCACACCTAGAATAGTGCTAACAGGTAGTACGAGAGAACATTTTTGGTAGTATTTTGTGTTTTTGAGTAAATACAAGCATTTGAAAGCAGAAGCACATTTTGGGAAGGGAGAGGTTTTGTTTTTGTAGTTGAGAAGGATTAGCTGGAGATCTGAGGTCCACGCCCACTGCAGGCTCTCCTGTTCCACAGAAGTTTAGTTAGGGACCAAGTGGCAATGAAAAGCACTTTGTTCCGTTTGGTTTTAGTTAAATAGAACACACGTTTCTTTATTTTGGTCAAAGTGACAGGAAGCTAAAAGGAATATAGAATGTAGCAAATATGAAAATGGACTTACCAGGCCTCTATGGTGGCTGTGTAAATGGGAGAAGGAAGGCATGAGGTAGACTAGAAAACTGACGTGCAGAGGTGAAGTGAGAAAAAAATCCGCCCGAGTCAGAGTCAGAGGTATCCCAGGTTTTCAGTGTAACTACCCTGCTCTCACCGCTCTTGGAAATGCTAGTTCTTTGCTCTTCACCCTAGGAATCTTCAGAAACTCCCTTTAACTAGGATAACACAGGTGTCCACATTTTTATTTGTCCTTACAGAACACAGATACAGGTGGCTGGATCTGGCTTGTGGGCTCAGAGGGAATAATTACTCTCCTAATTCATCTTGGGAGTAAATGCAGGTTTTCCTATGGTGGATTTTCTCAGAAGGACAAAAGAGTGGAAATGGAGAGGAGAAAGGAAACTCAGTGGAGAGACAGATTTTTTAAAAATTTATTTGAAAGGCAGAGGGAGAGACAGAATTTTCCATCTGCTGGTTCACTCCCCAAATGACCACAACAGCCGGAGCTGGGCCAGACTGAAAGCCAGGAGTCAGGAGCTTCTTTCGGGTCTCCCATATAGCTGTAGGGGCCCAGGCTCCTGGACTGTCTTCACTGCTTTCCCATGCATTTGCAGGGAGCTGGATCAAAAGTGGAGCACCAGCATCTTGAACTGGTACCCATATGGGATGCCAGCGTTACAGGTGGTGGCTTGATTCACTATGCCATCAACGCTGGCCCTGAGAGTGGAGATGTTTATTGAGTGAATGATGATGCACAGCGAATGAATGGGTAAACCGAGAAGCCTAAGCACCAAAAAGAGTAATATTATCCTGAAAACTACAGTATAAGCCATTTTGGCATATGGCATTTACAGTAAAAAAGGGAAAAAATAGGAAGTTACACAAACAACAGAAAAAGATTAGGTTTCTAAAAATGTTTTGAAAAAATAATGCAAAAGTTTACTTTTATACAGTTTTAATTGGGTATATTACATAATTGTAAGGTTCAGTGAACAGTGGTTTCAAGTTATTTGCCTGCTCTGATTTGTGAAAGTTACTAAGTAATTTGGCCAGGACTGTCGTATTAGAGCAGTTAACCTATATAATGAAATAAAGAATGCCACTTTTTCTTGTGCAGTGAACACAGAAAAAAAGAATTCCTTGTGTGTATCCAGCCAAACTCTAAATTGTGCACTTAAATACAATTCCAAATAAGCAAGATGCCAAAAAAACTTTTCTTTCTCCTTTCCTTTTATCAGGAAGCTACTGGAGGGTATGCTATCAAAATGAGGGACTAGACCAAGCATGAGGAAGGCATGGGTGCTGGGACCAGGGACTACAACTAGTGCTGCAGAAAAATAGAGGTAACTCAAAAATAATTCCAAATGGAAGGTTGAACTTAAAAGTTGAAGTACAGCTTAAAGGGAAAAAATAGATAAGAAAATGAAAGCTAGAGATAAGAAGAAATGCGTACACTGAGCCTATATAATTTCAACAGTTGGATGGCAAATGTATTGTTTTCCCACATCCAAAGCAAAATAGAAAATAGATTCTGTTGCAAGCTGCATGATAACCTTACATAAAAACAAAGCAGTTGGTGCCTAAAAGACCTCAGGTGGATCTTAGGAAAAGAACCTGTCTGTCCTTATCCTTACAATAGGATACTGTGTTTCATTTGTTATACCTACTGACCCAAAAATATTTTTAAGCAAAGGTGATTTTATTATTATTTATTATTTGAGAGAGAAAGGGAGAGAGATCTTTCATCTGCTGGCTCACTCTCCAAATGCAGCAGCCAAGGCTGGGCCACACTGAAACCAGGAGCTGAGAACTCCATTCAGGTCTCTGACTTGAGTGGCAAAAACCTAGGTATATGGACCATGATCTGCTGCCTTCAAGGCACATTAGCAGGGAACTGGATCAGAAGTGCAGGGTAGCTGGGACCCAAGCCAACACTCTGATATGGGATGTGGGCGACCCAAGCTGCAGCTTAATCCACTGTACCACAGTGTTTGCCCAGGTATTTTTAAGTGGTATCACGTTAGACTTCATGGGAAGATGGTTAGTGGCAACCAATAGAGAGGTGATTCCATTATCCTGGTCAGTTTAGCTCTTTCCCACATTAGCCCTTTCTGAGCGAAACCAGAACTCTTTCCTGCACTTACCTTTTTTAGGAAACAGTTTGGTAGCCATCTGGTAACTGGAACATTTCTGTTTGGGGTCTTATGTCTCCAAGCGTATCGCTCATGAGTGTATCTTCCTACCATGGTACACTTGTTTTAGTACTTTCAGAATGAACTTTTCTGGCTAACCCGGTAATTAATTAGAATTCTAATTGAGGTAGAAAACTTTCTGATAACCTTGTTACTTCCACAGGTAACACTGAGAATATTGCGTACTTCAAGCAGTCTTTCATAACATTTGTAACCAGGCTTGTATTAATATGCAAAATTTGTTCAAAGCTATAGAGATTGGATAACTGGCCACAAGTTTTAGTTATCACATATTCCCCTAAGCACTGATGAGAATTTGCTATACAATTGTGAAAAAGCAACCCTTTGTCTTTTCATTTGACATGCTTTCCATTAATACCTCTTGGAAATTCAAGTCTAACTTTCCTAACTCTTTGTGTGATTGCCATTTTAAAACTTATAGTTCATTAGCTGTTGACTGAGCATTGGAAAGAAATAAATTTTCAAAATGACTTTTTGACCAGACCTTTAAGAAGATGAAACTTTGTGCCATTAGCTCTTTTGTGCTTGGTAGGGTGTGTTTAGTCACACATAGCTAAGACTGACACACTAAAAAATTCAGAATTTTAAAAGTAGAAATCTGCCTGTGCAGTGTTAACTCTCTTTTCCAGGAAGCTCATTAGCAGGGTTATTTGTCAAAGTAATAAACTGCCTGTCTGCCACTTACAGGCCAATTATGACTAAACTAGAATTTCTGTTTTCTTTAATAGTCTAGAAAATGCCATGGCAGTCTATACTGGAGTCCCATGATAACGTTTTTATTCTGACCTGAAATAAATTACCTTATATCAGATGAAGATTAATGAAACAGTGCTTCTTCACAGTTAAATCTACATCTAGCATTGCTGTAAAAATATTTCTAAGTAAAGTTCTTTTATTTTTTGTGACTTTTTAGCTCTCTTTAAAAATAGAAAAATGTTTTTCTCAAGGTTGATACGACTTTTAAACAATGATCTCTAAAGTACTGACTGATATATTCCTATAACTAGAATGGTCAAACTTAGAAATACTTTTTGTGAGAATATATCACAGATGTTGAAGAATTATTTCTTCATAAGTTGCAATCCAGCTTTAGCAACTATTTGACTTCAGAAAAACATACAATAGAGTGTAATTTTTAGTTATTTGAATCTTATATTTTCTGCATCGAGATGTTCTGAAGCTCTGTGCTATGAAAATACCACTGAAGTCAGTAAACTTAGTTAGCTCATATTAAAGAGCCATAGGATCTTTTTTTTTTAAGAATTATTTATTTGAGAGGTAGAATTACAGAGAGGAGGAGAGACAGAGATCTCCATCTGCTGATTGACTTGTCAAATGGCTGCAACAGCCAGTCTTGGCCATGGTGAAGTCAGGAGCCAGGAGATTCTTTCTGGTCTCTCACGTGGGTGTAGGGGCCCAAACACTTGGGCCATCTTCTGCCCTCCTAGGCCATTAACAGAAAGCTGGATTGGAAGTGGAGCAGCCGGGACTCAAACTGGCACCCATATGGGATGTTAGAGCCACAAGTGGAGCCTTAACCTACTATTCCACAACGCCAGCCCCAAGCCATAGGATTTTTTTTTTTTTTTTTTTGACAGGCAGAGTGGACAGTGAGAGAGAGAGACAGAGAGAAAGGTCTTCCTTTTCTGTTGGTTCACCCCCCAATGGCTGCCATGGCCGGTGTGCTGTGGCCAGCACACCGTGCTGATCCGAAGCCAGGAGCCAGGTGCTTCTCCTGGTCTCCCATGCAGGTGCAGGGCCCAAACACTTGGGCCATCCTCCACTGCACTCCCGGGCCACAGCAGAGAGCTGGACTGGAAGAGGAGCAACCGGGACAGAATCTGGCACCCCGACTGGGACTAGAACTCGGTGTGCCAGCGCCACAAGTGGAGGATTAGCCTATTGAGCTGCGGCACCGGCCGCCGTAGGATCTTAATAGCTAAACCTAGACCAATTGCCTTCCACAATGCTGTCATTTTCAAAGGTATATACTAAGCTAACACTTCAGTTAAACTAGTTTATTTATATCATCTAATTATGGGAAGAACATATATCTTTGTCACCTAATTTATGTTTCTCAGTGCTGAATTTATTTTGTGGATATAATAAAATTTGTTAAACATTTTAGAAACTGGAAAATTGAAGAACTTGATCAAGTATGATACTTTTTAGAAATCTTTCCTTTCTAAAAGTCAACTGTCCAGTTAACTGTAATGTTAGCATGTGACACCAGATCTTCATGCTGACTCTGCAGTACTGGACTTAGCTCTTCCCTAGACTGTGGACTTCTCAAGTTAGCAATTGTATCTTTTCATAATTTGAGTTCTTCATGCTTGGAAAACATAGCACCTGGTAAATTCTGCTTGAGTAACTAGCAGATAGCTACAAAAAGGTGGCTTATTATCACCAAGTTTTGAAGTGAGTCAGGTAAGGCTCTCTATTCTTAGCTTTTTCCCTTTAGTCTCAGTTTCATACCCTTGAACAGGCTTGATGTGATTTTGTCTGTGTGTGCTTGGAGTATTTGTGTGTGTGTGTGTGTGTGTATGATGTGGATGTCTAAGTGTAATTCTTCCTACCTTTTCCACCGTATCTTCCACCCCCATATTTGAGAAATATTTGAGGGACACTCAGCTTTCCCACAGCTTTAATAAAGGAAGGCTTTCAGAATTGCCATTTTTTAAATGGGACTCTGAACTGGGTGACTTTTGGTCATGTGGTGGATTGCCTAGCCTAATTTTAGGCATTTTCCTTGGATTATCGTATTTTTAAGAGGAAAACAAGTAGCCTCCTCAGAACAAAAGATCTTACTCTACATCACTCTCTTGTTGGCTTACTCAGTTATTCCCAGCATCTTCAAGCAGATTAAATTGAGTAATTTGACTCATCATGTTTGTTTCCCATCTTATATGTAAAAGAACAGGTTTTTGTTTTTGTTTTTTTAACAACTACAATGTAAAAATCACTGTCCATGTTTCATGGTATTTCAGATTCCTACTATAATTCCGTTTGTCCTCCACTATTTTTGTTTCTTTTCTAGTAATAGAGCATTCTCCTGGATTCTTGATGTTTATCCACTCTTCTACGCCTTGCACACTGGATCTCCGTTCCTTTCATTAGCATTTTTTTTATAATTTTTTTTTCTCTTTGAGAGTGCTCCTACCTGCTGGTTCACTCCCTAAATGCTCTCAACAGCTGGCTGGGCCAGAGCTGGGAGTCTGGGTCTCCCTGTGCTGACTGGAACCCAGTCACTGGGGCCTTCACTGCTGCTCGCAGAGTCTGTATTAGCAGGAAGCTAAGGCAGGAGCTGACCTGGCTGTCAAGCCCAGGCACTCCACACGGGACACGCTGTCTGAACTGGAGTAGAACTGCAAGGCTAAAAGTCTGCCCCCATCAGCATTTTAAAGACTCAGATAGGATATCAAGCATTGCACAACTACATATATGCCCTGGTTTTGTAAATGGAAACATGAATGTTTGTGCAAACAAATTCAGTGCAAAAACTCAGGCTGCTTTCCACTCTAGACCCTGAGTCCTTCAGAAGTAATATTTTGAAGTTTCTTTTCACAACTTACATTTTTAAAATAAATCATATGTTGTCCTCCTTTAAATGGAAATTACAGGTTTATCTCTTGAGCAATATGTACAAATTGATTTATTACTGTAATTTAACACTATTTTTTTTAAAGAAGAGAATTTATTTATTTGAGAGGCAGAGTTACTGACAAAGAGAGGGAGAGACACAGAGAAATGTCTTCCATCCACTGGTTCACTCCCCAGATGGCCACAAAGGTTGGTGCCGAAGCCAGTAGCCAGGAGCTTCTTTTGGGTCTCCCATGTGGGTGCAGGGGCCCAAGCACTTAGGCCACTCTCTGCTGCTTTTCCAGGCCATAGCAAAGAGCCAGATCAGAAGTGGAGCAGCCAGGACTTGAACCAACACCCATATGGGATTCTGGCACCACAGGCGAAGGCTTAGCCTACTATGCCACAGTACCAGCCCAACATTATACTCTTAATTTTTAAGATAAATTAAAGATAGAAGTCAGAATTATATTATAAATGAAAAAGGGTTAAAGGAGCACCAAGCTGAAAGGAAAGGTTTGGTCTGATATAGGCTCTACCACTTGAATCAAATGTTTTATAAGAGCCATCCACTGAAATCCTGTAATTCTGTGACTTTCTGTATCTACAGCTACATATGGATAATAGAATCCTCTAAAATCACAATAGAAATCCATGTGGCTCTTCTGTTAAAGAAAGGGAAAGAAGAAACAAGTACTTTTTGAGAGGCTGATATAGCCTTTATCTGGTGCTAACAATGATAACTATCTCATTTAGCTTTCTAAGAACTTTTGGAGATATTTCAATAAATGGTGCTGAGAAAATTGGTTATCCACATGCTGAAGAATGAAACTAGAGTCCTATCTCTTACTGTGTACAAAGATTAACTCAAAATGGATTAAAGACCTAAATGTAAGGCCTGAAACTTCGAAACTGTTAGAAGAATACATTGGGAAATGTTTCAGGACATTAGAATGGGCAAGAAATTTATAGTACAGATCCCAAAAGCACAAGAAATAAAAAACCAAACTAGGCTGATGGGATTTCATCAAAACTAAAGAACTTCTGCACAGCAAAAGAAACATTCACTAGAATGAAGAGACATCCACAGAATGGGAAAAAATGTGCAAGCTGTATATCTGATAATGAATTAACCAGAAGGAAATCAAAACAACAGCGAAAAAACAAAAACTCAGATTATCCAGTTTAAAAATGGGCAGCAGGTCTAAACAGATGTTTCTCAAAAGACATGGAAATGGCCAACAAGGATGTGAAAAAAAAAAATGCTCAGCATCACTAATTGGGGAAATGCAAATCAAAATTACAATGAGAGGCCTGCATTGTAATGAGAGGCTTAGCCTGTAATGCCTCTGCCTGCAGGCTCCCTACTCCTGGCCTGAGAAAAGTAGCGGAAGATGGCCCAAGTGTTTGGGCCCCTGCCACCATGTGGGAGACCTGGATGAAGCTCTTGGCTTCTGCCGAAGCTGTTGCGGCCATCTGGGGAATGAACCAACAGAAGATTCTCGCTCTCTCAAATAAATGTGGTTCACTCCCCAAATGGCTACAATGGCCAGAGCTAGACCAATCTGAAGCCAGGAGCTAGGATCTTCCTTCCTCCTGGTCTCCCATGCAGATGCAGGGGCCCAGACACTTGGGCCATCTTCCAGGGCTTTCCCAGGCTATAAGCAGAGAGCTGGATCAGAAGAGGAGCAACCAGGACACAAACCAGCATGGCATTGCAGGCAGAGGCTTGACCTGTGCCACAGCACCACCCCAATAAATAAATCCTAAAAAAAACAAAACAAAACAAAACAAAAAAAACTACAATGAGATACTACCACTCCACAGTTAGATTAGCTATTATCAAAAAGACAAAAAGCTAATAGTAAGGATGTGTAGAAAAGGGAACATTTGTGTACTGTTGGTGGAAATGTAAATTGGTATAGCCATTGTGTAAAACAGTATGGAGTTTCCTTAAAAAATTTGAAATAGAACTATCATGGGATCCCACAGTCCATCTACTGGGTATATATCCCAGGGAACTAAAATTCTGTCAAAGAAACGTCTGTACTCCCATGTTTATTGCAGCACAATTCACAGTAGTCAACAAACAGAAAGTACCCATCCATAGTGCTTTTTTATCCATGAATGAATAAATAGGACACACACACACACACACAGAAAATGGAATGCTACTGAGCCATTAAAAAGGTTCACTACAACATAGATGGAAGTGGAGATGAAATAAGCCAAGCATAGAAAAAGAAATGTTGCATGATCTCACTCTCATGTGGAGTCTTAAGGAAAAAACGGTGGGGGCCGGCACCATGGCTCACTTGGTTAATCCTCTGCCTGTGGTGCCGGCATCCCATATGGGTGCCAGGTTCTAGTCCCGGTTGCTCCTCTTCCAGTCCGGCTCTCTGCTGTGGCCCGGGAGGGCAGTGGAGGATGGGCCAAGTGCTTGGGCCCCTGCACCCGCATGGGAGACCAGGAGGAAGCACCTGGCTCTTGGCTTTGGATCGGCGCAGCGCCGGACATAGCAGCCATTTAGGAGGTAAACCAATGGAAGGAAGACCTCTCTGTCTCTCTCACTGTCTAACTCTGTCAAAAACAAAAACAACAACAAAAAAACCCGGTGTTCTCGTAGAAGTTAAAAGTATAAAAATGGGGGTTTCCAGAGGCTAGAGGGGGAGAGGTGGGGAAAGATTGTTACTGTGTTATAGCTATAATGGAGTAAGAGGTTCTGAGGTTCTATTGCACATCAGGGTGACTCTAGAGAATGTTATATGTTTCTCAAAATGTTTTGGGTGTTTTTGCCATAAAGAAATGTTAAATGTTTAAGGAGATAGATATATTTATCCAGATTGAAAATGATTGTATATCTGTTTTTTAAAAATATTTATTTATTTATTTGAAAGGTAGGGTTAGAGAGCAGAGGCAGAGAGAGAGGTCTTCCATCTGCTGGTTCACTCTCCAGATGGTCATAATGGCCAGAGCTGAACCCATCCGAAGCCAGGAGCCAGGAGCTTCTTTCTGGTCTCCCATTGAGTGCAGGGGCGCAAGCACTTGGTCAACTTCTACAGCTTTCCCAGGCTGTAGTAGGAGCTGGATCAGAAGTGGAGCAGCTGGGACTGCAACTGGTGCTCATATGGGATGCTGGCACTGCAGGCAGTGGCTTTACCCACTATGCCACAGCACTGGCCCATAAAAATAATTTTTAAAAAGAGCTGTAGGAGATAAGCCTGTTTTTTGTATGTGGCAACGTAGAAATAACTTCAAGATAAATTATTTTGTATAAAGGTAAGATACAGATGAATATGTAGGGTGTGGTTCTGTTAATGTAGGAAAAGTAGGTCCTTGATTATGCCTAGCGTGCATACAATGTTTACAATAGGAATAAAGAATTTTTACTTTTCATTTTATATTTTGTATTATAAAAAGCCTTAGGATATATACTAACCTAGTCCTTAATTTTCTTTAGGAGAAAAGAATTAAGAGGAGACTTTGAAAATCTAAGAGCATCAATATTTGTAGTACAGCTTATTTTATTATTTTCTTCATCTGTGTGGAAAATTTTAAAGTATAGGAAAAGACAGTTGCCTACGTACAGATAAATTCATAACGTCTTTTTCAGGGAGGAGGAGAGAGCGTAAGTTGGTTTTTCATTTTCTTTGAATCCAACTTCCAATTTTATGGCAAACAACTCAGAGATATATGGAGGTAGAGTGAAGCAAAGACCTTTGTGTGCAATATGATGCAGTTACAGTGATTCAGGTCTTGTGCATGATATGGAATTAGTCGTCTTGGCCTTGGTGTATAGATGTGCTTTGTACTTGAATAAAAGGACTCAAGCATAAGAGTTCCTAAGCCAATTCTAAGACATGGAGATAACAGTGCAGAAGTAGAGTTGGCTGACAGAGCTGGGATGTGTCTTCATAGTCTTGGTTTACATGAAATGCAGTACTGTGCTTGGTCCCAGGCAAAGAATGTCTCTGCCCTGGGCTTCAGAGCGACTTGTAAAAATGCATACACAATTTATTGCTCCTCGATTACAGAGTCTGGTGCTGAGCACTGACCTGGTGCAGCCTGTAATCCTAAACACCTGCTCTAATGAGGACTACAGTCCCAGTCCCAGGGAAATACTTCAGCACATCTCTTGCTGTGAAGTTTTGTGAATTACTGTGATACATTAGCGGGTCACTCATCCTTTTGAAGTATGGGAAGACTTGACTGGAAGAAACACTTAGAAGATATGTAAATTTGTGGCATTCTTCTTAGATACCTTGAAAGCAATAGATTGTTGCATAGAAAGGCACCCTTTCCCAGGAATGGTAGGCATGAGTTTTCTTGCTACTCTCTGCTCCAATGCATGTTCACAATGGTATTGTCAAGTTGCACATGGCACCTGAGGAACATAATACAATATTACTCTTTATTCTGTATATATGTACACCCAGAGATAATATACCGTGAGTGATACCACGTGTTTATATCAGCAAGATAGACCTTGAGTATAAGAATTGTGAATAATGTTTAAAATGTAATTAAATTTTAATAAAGAACTCTAATTTTTATTTTATAATTTTATAATGTGTTATTTTCCCATATAATAAATACTTCTGAGTATTTTAGGAGAAATATATACTCATTTAATATAATTATATTCCATTTTTAGTCCTTAATGTCATTACTGTCATAAAGCATGAATTACATGAGCCATCTTTTTTTTTTTTTAATATTTTCCTTTTACTCACTGGTTCACAATATCCTGGGCTGAGCCAGGTCAAAGCCAGGAGCTAGGAACTCCATCTGGGTTTTCTATGTGAGTGTCAGGGGTCCAAGCACTTAAGCCGTCATCTCCTAGGATATATTAGCGGGAAGCTGGATCAGAAGTGAAGTAGCCTGGACTTGAACTGGCAGTCTGATGTGGGTTGAGTGGTGGGGTCAACCTGCTTCACTGCAATGCCCACCCTTGAACATCTTGATGATAACAATAAACCCAGTGATTTCACTGAGGTAAAGTCAATTAAATAGTATTTATGAGTTATATCTGTCTTTATTACTCATCCAAAATTGTCAGCTCATCAACAGATACCCAGACATGTCCAATAATAAGGAAATTCTGTTGCCTTGCTCACATAAAAATCATAGCTTTTGGCTGCTTTCCAACTTAGTATTGTTAATTTTAATAATTTTTTTAAGTTTTTATTTATTTGAAAGGTAGAGTTATAGAGAGCCAGAGAGAGAGAGGGAGAATGCAACAGATGTCTTCTGTCCACTGGTTCACTCCCCAGATGGCTGCAATGCCCTTAGCTGGGCCAATCAGGAGCCAGGAGCTTCCTCTGGTTCTCCCACGTGGGTGCAGGGGCCCAAGCACTTGGTCCATCTTCCACTGCTTTACCAGGCACATTAGCAGGGAGCTGAATCGGAAATGGAGCAGCCGAATCTCAAACCTGCACCCATATGGGGTGCTGGCACTGCAGGCGATGGCTTTACCTACTACACCACAGCCCCGGCCTCCTTAATAAAACTTTTTGAAAGGCAAGAAAGATATTCCACAGGCTGCAGGTAAACCAGGTGACATCTTAGTCACTGCACCGAACACCCGTCAACTTGGAGTTCTTAAGGTGTATTTGTCCTAGTAGAAATAGAGAACATGCTTTATTTAACAGTTAGCTTGTTTTATAACTTTTTCATACTTAGACATACAAAATGTGGTCATCCATTTGTAATCTTGCCTGGGACCTCACAATTGAAGGGGCAGGCCTTCAACAAAGAGTAATATGCTACAATTTGCAATAAGAGGCTTCATCAAACCTAGCTCAAGGTGTGTTTACATGGTTTGACGATGAAGAAGGCAGTCTTTCAATGCAATGATCAATTTTATGAGGCAGTGAGATCCTTGTCACAGAACATGTTAAAGCAGAGCCCTGTTCTTTAAATAGCAGGAATGTTGGAGATGTAATACTTGTGCTAAGTAGAAGATTAAGCTACCTACTACTGGCTTGTTGATCATCAAGATCTCTCCAACTTTAAAATCCTGTGATGACTCTTGTTACCTGGAAATATGGGCTAACAGATCGTTCTTCTTAGTTATGTCTTCTAGAATAGGATGCTTTCTAGATGCTGGAGTCAGAGAATTTCTCCTAGGGTGCCCAGTTTCTTCGTAACATTTAGCTTAATATCCACAAAATCTTTTCTGTCACAGAAGCTCAGTTTGGGAGTCATGTGCTTTGAAAGGCAGGCTTTTGGCATCTAATATTTCAGGCTAAGCAGTAAAGTTGCTACTTAACAGCAAACAACTCAAAATGCATTTCTTCTTGTACGTGTAGCTCACATAACCTCTAAACAAGGCATTTGATTCAGATACACTCATAATTATCAGGGGACATTGAAATAGAATTTTGCTGTTCTCTAGGAAATAGCTTATATATATATTTATGTATGAATGTGTGTATATATGTATGTGGAGAATTTAGAACTAGCAGTTATCAACATCTAATGAGGGCAAGACTGGGGCAACTGATAGTCTTCCTCACAACAGACAGCTTTCTTTCAGCAATGAGAATTTCTTAGTGGTTAGAGGAAAGGGAAAAATGTGTTGTACCAAGAATCACCAAGCACAAGCAGTTCAGTGGCAGCTTACCTCGTCCTTACTAGTAAGGAAACCGGAGAGAGGGAACCTGCCAGAGATCACTCAGAAAGTCACCAATAAAACCAGGGCCTAGTTCTTCTCGTAGTCTAGTATTTGTTCCCAGTACTGTGCTGCCCGTAGCCAGTTTATTGACTCATGTAGAATCTGGGTTTTTTTGTTTTTTTTTTGGACAGGCAGAGTGGACAGTGAGAGAGAGACAGAGAGAAAGGTCTTCCTTTGCCGTTGGTTCACCCTCCAATGGCTGCCGCGGCTGGCGCGCTGCGGCCGGCACACCGCGCTGATCTAAAGGCAGGAGCCAGGTGCTTCTCCTGGTCTCCCATGGGGTGCGGGGCCCAAGGACTTGGGCCATCCTCCACTGCACTCCCTGGCCACAGCAGAGAGCTGGCCTGGAAGAGGGGCAACCGGGACTAGAATCCGGTGTGCCGGCGCCGCAAGGCGGAGGATTAGCCTAGTGAGCCGCGGTGCCGGCTGGATTTTTTTTTTTTTAAGATTTATTTTATTTAGAAAGAGTTACAGAAAGAGGTAGAGCCAGAGAGAGAGAGAGAAGTCTTTAATCCGCTGGTTCACTCCCCAAATGACCTCAACGGCCAGAGCTGAGCTGATCCAAAGCTAGGAGCCAGGAGCCTCTTCCGGGTGTCCCACATGGTGCAGGGGCCCTTGAACTTGGACCATCTTCTTCTGCTTTCCCAGGCCATAGCAGAGAGCTGGATAGGAAGTGGAGCAACTGGACTCAGTGCCCATATGAGATGCTGGCACTGCAGTCTGTGGCTTTACCCACTACGCCATAATGCCGGCCCCATGGATTTCTAATAATAAGGATCAAAAGCATATTGGATAGCATAATGACCTTATCTCTAAACAAAAAAAAAATTTATCTAACAAAATGTGTTACATATGTAATTTCTGAGTCCCAATATTCTATGTGCTGAAATCATATAAATAGTCCAGAAGTTTTCTAGGTGAGTAGTCTTCTAGAAGGCTTTCTGCCTATTTCTCTCTGCTTCTCGCCAAGATAGCATTCAAACCCTTCTATCCCTTTGCTTTCTATCACTGTTCTCTTTGTCCAAACAAGAAAGCTGTAGGTGCTGCCAATATAGGGGTACTTCAAAAAGTTAATGGAAAATGGAATTAAAAGAAGTTACTTTGGTACAAAAAATTTGAAATCCAGACATAATTTTTTCATAATATGCACTGTCCATGAATATTTCAAAGATTTGTTTTATGTTACAGCACTTAAATCAGAAAATACTCTCTGAAGTTTAACCTAGAGGGTTCCAAAGGAAACCTTTTTCAGATAAGTATATACATATCAAAAGAGTATAGGAAAACTGGAAAAGCTTGAGTGGAAAGAAAGATGAAAACCATAAAGGGTAACTTTGTGTGCTGAGCAGGCTATGGAAGGAACTGAAACATGAAGGAAAGGCACCAAAACTGGAACTGAGGTCAGAAGAGGAATGAAGCAGGGTAGAACTGAAGGCTCAGAGTGATAAAAGCAGAAAACCCAAAACAGGAAATGAAAGTCAAATGACAAAAGACAAAGGGAAATTAAGAATTTTTCACATAAGGAACTAAAGGAATATAAAGGAAAATATTGCCTTATTAGGTGTTAGAGGAGAAATACATAATCGCTAGTCCATGAACACGTAGAGATTCAGAGGCGTCCAACCTCGGCATGGGAAGAGGTGGGTGCCTGTCTCGGGAGGCATTCCAGCCTCTTACTGTGGGCAATGCTCTTGAAAAATCCAGGTTTCCTGCGCTGTAAATTGATGGCAGCAATCAAATAGTGCCTCCCCAAAAGTTATTAAAAGGCTAATCAGATAATGTTAGTAAAGCATTTAGCACAATGCCTGGTACCCAATAAATGCTGAAGAAATGGAAACTTGTTAATATTGCTATAAAACCCCACTTTTTATTCTTATGCTGTTATTTATTGTGCACATAATATGGTAGTTACATAACTTTCAAATACGCAGATAACTATCTTCCCAGTATATAAGGCAATTGTTTGTATTTTCTCTTTTTTTTAAGATTTTATTTATTTATTTGAAAGAGTTACACACAGAGAAGGAGAGGAAGAGAGAAAGAGACAGGCAGAGAGAGAGAGAGGTCTTCCATCCACTGGTTCACCCTCCAATTGGCTGCAACGGCCAGAGCTATGCCGATCCGAAGCCAGGAGCCAGGAGCTTCTTCCGGGTCTCCCATGTGGGTGCAGGGGCCCAAGGACTTGGGCCATCTTCTACTGCTTTCCCAGCCATAGCAGAGAGCTGGATTGGAAGTGGAGCAGCCAGGACTAGAACCGGTGCCCATATGGGATGCCAGCACTGCAGGCAGTGACCTTACCTGCTACGCCACAGTGCCAGCCCCAATTGTTTGTATTTTCAGTACTCTTGATGCTGGGTCATTAGTGGCAGATTTTACTATCTCAGGTTTATAAACAGGGACTTGAAGCAACTTAAACAATTTCCCAACAAAATACAGAGATATCAGTGGCTTAACTGAGTATAAGACCTGTATCTCGAGAGTACTGTACTCAGGCCAGGAAGTCTTGCTAGCACAAAAGTAGCCACATAGTTATTTTACATTCTCATTTAATCTTTATCATGAAGCATGATCTAAGCAATGGCTTGGACTGATTGAATATAGAAAGTCTGTATTTGCCCTGTGGTAATACATATTTCTTAAAAGCAACATTTAAAGTACCATTTACATTTGCAAACTAAGAGCAAACATTGAAGGGGACAGAAGCATTTAATATTGAAAATATGTTCATGTTACAAAACAGTTCACAAGTTGGTATGCTCATCAGAAAGCCTCCTTCCATATTTATCATACTAAAATTTGGAGTGTTTTATTTGACCTTATTTTCTTTCTCTATAATATTGATAAAAATACTGGTGGCATTAATATTAATAGCCAATAGTTACTACTACTTGCTTAGCTTACCCCTTCTCTTCTGTGTCTCAAGTATAGGATACTGCACACAAGGAGGTAAGCTGGTGAAGAGACCATACATTGAGTTTATCCTGTGCAGTGGAGTAGGGACCAGAAAGATCAGACAAACAGAGGCTATAAATATCTAGGCCATAGGTTTCCAGATTTAGGGCTCAGGGACTGGTAAAAATTCCAAAAAAATTGGGAGATTGTCACCGAGATGCCATCCTCTATATTTGCCAGGTGGGGGACATTTAAAGCAACTGCTGCCATATCCTAACAACATTCTTTACTGGAAAAAAAAAAAAAAGTCAACTTTAGGAAAAACCTGATAGCACAAAAATATCAGAGAAAAGGCAATTTAAAGGAAATGATAAGTAAATGATGACTTGAATGTCTGACATGCACGTGTGTGTATACTAAACTTTTAAAAAATTAGCTTTTTCTCATTGTGCTGGAGAAATGGACTGGCATAATTCTGTGGTCTGCTCTTTGGGAGCTGCTCCAGAGAATAGTTCTAAAGAATCCTTTTGAGGGCAGGCATTTGGCATGGTGACTTAAGAACCTCTTGGGTTCCCTTCATTATGTATGAGTACCTGGGTTCCAGTCCCAGCTCTTCTCTCAATTCTAGTGTCCTGTTAATGTACACTCTGGAAAGCAGCAGTGATGGCTCAAGTAGTTGGGTCTCTTTCACCCATGTGGGAGACCCAAATTAAATTCCAGGCTGCTGGCTTCAGTCTGGCCCAGGCCTGGCTGTTGCAGGCATTTGGGGAATGAACAAACACATGCAAGAATTTCTCCTTTCAAATATATATATATA
The DNA here is from genome assembly GCF_033115175.1 of Lepus europaeus. Classification (NCBI taxonomy): domain Eukaryota; kingdom Metazoa; phylum Chordata; class Mammalia; order Lagomorpha; family Leporidae; genus Lepus; species Lepus europaeus. Next base: position 26,671,533 of record NC_084840.1, on the reverse strand, counting down.
TATATATTAACAATATTTTTAAAAAATTATTTGGGGAGCTAAGTAAATGTAAAATAAGAAATAACACTGTAATTCCAGGCCCTGTGCTCAGTGCTTTGCTTGCCTTGGGAAGAATGAGCCCCTGGTAACATCTGAGGAAAGGAGCTGCCCCTCCTTTATTCTGGTTCTAGTCACCACGAACACCATCAGCCCACGAGACCTTGGTGAGTTGCTCTTTCCAAAAACAAAATCACTATATGAAATTTTAAAACTCCATTATAACAAAAGCCTGAGCAGCCCTTTGGAGGTCACTGCAGCAGAATCTAACCACACTGTGATTCAGTGTTCTTCTTTCACAAAGGCACAGAAACTTGTCAGGTTTTTTGCTACCAGCTCCTATTCTGTGACAAAGCACTGCTTTGACCAACGTGCTGGCCCTGGTCAGAGACCACAACAACCAACCAGTTATGACAAACCAAAAATAGCTCCATAGTTTAAATCAAGACACATGGAGAGTGACCACCCTGAGTCACCCAGACTTCTTTGAGACATGCTTTATTTTTGGATAACTTCAGTGAAGTCTGAAAGTGTTTTATTTGCTAGTTTTCTCCAAAGAAAAGTTCAAAGAAAGGAACTAAGTCATGTGGTTTTGCTTAACTTACCATGAAGACTGCAACTAGGAGAGACGATTTGATTCCTATGGCTAATTGGTTAGGATGATAATGTCTCTCTTAACTGACCAAACTGTGGGAAAACATCTTGGCTCACAATCTGTTGCATAAGAACATTTTGCTCCCAGGAATGCATGTTATCACTGCAAGATCTTTGTTGCCATTCAAGGTGGCAAAACACAAGTAAATGAGTCTGTTGATTTGGAACAGAATGTAGTAAAGAGTTTATTTTGTTTAGGCTTATTTCCTGTCTATAATACAAAGTTAATTATATCAGTGTTTATAATTTACATTGTGGTATTCCAAGTGTATTATTAGTTCTACCTTAAAAATGATTTTCAGGGCTGGTGTTTGACCTAGGGATTAAGGTGCCTTGTTGGCATGTCTGTGTCCCCTATCAGATTACCTGGGTTTATGTCCCAGCTCCAACTCTCAATTCTAGCTTCTGCTAATGCAGACCCTGCGAAGCGACAGTAATGGCTCAAGTAGCTGGGTTCCTGCCACCAATATGGTGAACCTGAATTGTGTTTTCAGCTCCCAGCTTCAGCCCAGCCCAGACATTGTCAGCATTTGGGGGAATGGACAAGTGGTTGGGAACTCTCTTTTTTTCCCTCTCCCTCTACCTTTTCCTCTTTCTGCCTCAAATTTTTTGTGAACAAAAGATTTTCATAAGGATATATAATCCAAATTTATCACCATCATCAGGTCCTGTGAGCCCTCCAATTTCATATACTATTGCTCACCTTCCATTCACTGCTTCTTAACATTTCTCTTTGTTTTTGCAAAGAACCAAGGTCATTCTCCCCTTAGTGATTTGTTGTTTTCTTGGACTGCAGTGCTGTCCCTGTCATCTTTACCCAGCTGGCCTCTTGTCATTTAGGTCTCCGTTGAGCTATCATTCCTTGGAGAAGCCTTCTCTGATCACTTCCACTGAGGTATTCTATTCCCTCACTCTCTGCTAACACTTAAGACACCTGAAAATATCTTGCTCACTGATTTCTTAACTTATTGTTAGCCCTCCAGAATTAAAGCTCTGTGAGAATAGAGAATACATCAGCCGAGTACTGGAATAATTGTCTGACACATAGCACTTAATAAATATTTGTTGAATGAGTGAATGATGAATGAATGAAATGATAGATAAATTTGTGAGCATTTTCACCTTTATCCCAGAGAACTCATGTCTAAATAACATGAAGGCTGATGTATTGTTGAGGTGGATTCGTTTCTGAGAGGAAGAGCGTGGTGGGGCCAAGAGGCACGGAGTCACCACACAGACCCCCGGAGTCGGGTGAAAGCAGGCCTGAGGCAAGCAGCCTGCAGACTCGTTTATTTCAATTGCTACAGTTGCTTATATAGCCAAGGCAGCCAATCCAGTCAAGGAGTGGTCCATGCCCTAAACAATCACAGCCTGTTTTCAGGCAGTTTCCAAAGCCATCCAATCACAGCCTGTTGCCAGTCAGGCTCTATTGCCAGCCAGTTTCTGAAACCATCCGATCACAGCCTGTTGTCAGTCAGGCTCTGTTGTCATGTGGTTTCCGAAGCCATCCAATCATGGCCTATTGCCAGGCAGTTTTTGTTGTCAGCGGCCATCTTGGCATGACCTTCTCACCTTCTCATTCCATTACATTTGTCAGCAGCCATCTTGGCATGACCTTCTCACCTTCTCATTCCATCACATTTGTCAGCAGCCATCTTGGCATGACCTTCTCACCTTCTCACTCCACCACATTTGTCAGCGGCCATCTTGGCATGACCTTCTCACCTCATTCCACCACAATATATGTTTATCAATTCTTTTAATAATTATATCAATAAAGATGAGCTCAGTGACTCATGATTTAAGTTATCTGCTTTGGCACGGAACAGTTGTCGAATGTCTGTTTCACCTAAGTTATGTAGCTCAGTCTGAGAGAGAAATCCAATAGGGGTACAAATAAAAGTTCAGTATAAAAGAGAAGATTAGGCATGGGTGATTGGCACAGTGGTTAGTCACCACTTGAGATGCCTGCAACCCATATCAGTTCGAATTCTGGCTCCTATGCTTCCAATCCAGCTTCCTACTAATGCATACCCTTAGTAGCAGCAATGATGGTGCAAGTGCCTGGGTCCCTGCCATCCACATAGGAGACCCAAATGGAGTTCCTGGCTCTTGGCTTTGCCTGCCCTAACCCCAGCTGTTGTGGGCATTTGAGAAGTGAATTAGTGGATGGAAGATCCCTCTTTTTCTCTCTGCCCTTCAAATCAATAAAAACTTTTAAAAAGGAAAAATCAGATTTAGTGATTTAGATTAGACAAATACTTCCAAAAATATTCTATTTTATGCCAATAGCTAACGTGATAATTACTACCAGGAAAAAAGAAACATTAAATGCAAGAGATCCATTTTTCCCATTTTTAAAATATTGATTTGGGAGTTCTAACCAATGCAGTAAGATAAGAAAAAGAAAGAAATGATATTATAATTTTAGAGTTGAGATATCTTTCCAGATGATTACCAGGAAAAGTCAAAACTTGTTCTTTTCTTTTTCTTTTTTAAAGAGATTTTTTTTTCTTTATTTGAAAGGCAGAGTTACAGAGAGGGAGATGTATAGGCACACACACACACACACACAGGGGAGGGGGGCGGAATCTTCCATCTGCTGATTTATTCCCTAAATGGCCACAATGGCCAAGTCTGGGCCAGGCTAAAGCCAGGAGCCAGGATCTTTTCTGGGTCTCCCATGTGGGCTCAGAGCCTCAAATACTTGGACCATCTTCTGCTTTTCCAAGTGCATTAGCAGGATGCTGGATTGGAAGTAGAGCAGCCAGGACTCAAACCTATACCCATATAGAATGCCAGTGCTGCAGGTGATGGCTTAATCCACCGCACCACAGCACTGGCCCCAAGACATTTTTTAAAGGACTAATGATAAAGTTCCATAAGGTAGAGTTACAAAACAAGCACATAAAGGGTGATAGATTTCTGACAGAGCAGCAGTAGTTACTTAGGAATCATAAATAGAATAAAATAACATTTTTTGGATGTTTACATACCAGCTCCAGTTTTTTCTTTTCCTAGTGTTCAAACATGGTATTAATCTTAAATTGAAACATTTGACTATTGATTTTAATTTAGTATTTTTTCCTATGAAAAAGCACAATTTATCACTTGTTCATTTTGCTAACATTTATATTCCTCCTCTTTAGTCCTGTACTAAGAACTGTGGAGAAAACAAACAGAAAAGAAAGCATGGTTCCTTTTCTTTAAGACTTTACAATCCTGTTGAAAAAAATAGTGCATTTGAAACTACTAGAAATCAATACTAGTAATATTTATTTAGTCAATGCTTGAGTATCTGTAATGAGAAGGTCCCCTTCCAAGTTGTATGTGCAGTGGTGGGTGGACTTGTGGACTTACCATAAATGTGATTAGAACTCAGGCTTTGCCATTTATGCAAACTACTGAAGAGAATGAGGGAAACATTCTTGTAATTATAAAGCTATTAAGCTGAACTTTTAGGAAGGAAGGCTTTCAGTAAGGAAATCATGGCTCCAAGTATGTGATGTATTTGTGAACACTGAGTAATCCTGTTTGACTGGAGGACAGGTACACATGAAAGAGAACTTGAAGATAAAACCAAAAGGAAAAATTACAGGTCAGGTCTCAGGATGGGAGTCTTGAATACCTAACTGCAAGAGTTTCAATTATATTGTTGTCACCAGAGAGCCTTCAAAACAAGAAAGCAACCTTATAGCTCATTGTGTCTATGTTATGTGAGGGTCTTCAGATAGTTTTTGGAAAAGTTATGAAAAAGCTTACATGATTTTTAGTTTTTTGGCACCAAGATAAACTTACCTTTTTATGAACTTTTTGAAGTACCCTTATATTTGTCTGATAGAGGCATATGGGATGAGTTAGTTAAATTTGGAGAGACAGAGGATGGAGAATCTCTTGGAAAGCTTTGGAAAGACTAGTAGCAAGGACAGGCCATAGACTTCAGAGGCAATGCAGAAGTGAGATTGAAAGACTGGTACCCAGACTGCCTGGCCTTCAGTAGATATGCAATAAGTATTCGTCAAATGAATGAATAATTGTTCTGTCTTCCTCTTAAAACAAGTTCTCAGAGTAGCATATAGCTTTCTTTCAAGCACTGTTCAAACTTGGAATTTTAAACTTATTTGTGAGATTGCTGAATGTCTGTGTTTCTCATTATTAACCTGTACGTTTATTAAGGGTAAGATCTTGTCTCTTTTTTTTTTCTCTCTACCTCTCTTTTTCTGTCTCCTTTATTTTTTTGCCACACTACATATATACAGTGTACCTGATATATAGAAGGTATTGAATGAATACTTTTTGGTTCTATGACTTGTTGCTCATTAACTATGGGGTTGAGAGAGATGGAAGAGTGAAAGATGATTCGGTTTTGAACCTGATTTCAATGTTAATGGCATATTTTCTTTTATTAATATTGAGAAGGGGAATTGATTTGGGGACAAAATTATTTGTTCACTTTTAAACTGCTGTGTTTGGAAGATTAGGTGATAAATGAAGTGATCTCATAATTGAAAATATGAAACTAGAATTCTGTAGGTAAGTTAGACTAGGATTACTATCTAAAAGACATCTACCTGGGCTATTAATTGAAACGGTAAAGTACTTGAGATCACCAGAAAGGAGATATAGAAAGTAAAGAACTCATTAGGAAGATTGGTGGGGATAAAATTCAAGAAAAACTGGTCCACCTGTCAGCTAGAGTGAGCAGTTCCAGAGTTTGCATATATGTAGATGGCGTATAGGAAATGAATCAAGAGTTAAATGGACAAGGGATGATATAAAGACAGTAGATATGAGAGTGCTTCAAAAAGCTCATTGAAAAGTAGAATGAACAGATACATTTATGTTGCTACAAAAATTTTTGAAATCCATATAGAATTTTTTTAATAATACTCATTTTTTAAAAAGACTTATTTATTTGTTTGAAAGACAGAGTTACAGAGAGGCAGAGAGAGAAAGAGAGAGAGAGAGAATGAATGAATGAATATGAATCTTCCAGCCACTGATTCATTCCCCAAATGGCCACAATGGCCAAAGCTGGACCGATCCGAAGCCAGGAGGCAGGGACTTCTTCCAAGTCTCCCACATGGATGCAAGGGCCCAAGGATTTGGGCCATCTGTCATTGCTTTCCCAGGTACATTTAGCAGGGAGCTGGATCAGAAGTGGAGCAGCTGGACTAGAATTGCTACCCATATGGGTTGCCAGCACTGCAGGCAGTGGCTTTACTCGCTGTGCCCCATGCTTGCCCCAATAATATTAATTTTTAGTAAACCTTTTCATTCCCCTCAAATGCTTGGATTTCAGTTTTTTGCATCAAAATAAACTTTAAAACATTTAAAAATGGATCTTATTTGTTTGAAAGGCTGAGAGATAGAGACAAAGAAATCTCCATTCCAATGGTTCACTCCTCACATGCCTGCAACAACTGAGGCTGGTCCAGGCAAAGCCCAGAGCCAAGAACTCAATCCATTTCTCCCAGCTGGGTGATAGGGACCTAATCATTTGAGCCATCACCGCTGCCTCCAAGGATGCACATTAGCAGGAAATCTAAATTGGTAGCAGATCCAGGGCTCAAATCCTGGCTCTCCAATATAAGATATGGACATCTGAAGCCTTGGCCAAATACCTGCCCTGAAAATGAACTTATTTTAAAAATCTATTTCCTGTGAACTTTTTGAAATACCCTGTAGAGATTACCCTCTCAAGGAGTGGTGGGAATGGGAGGAAAGAAAGAGAAAGGGTAGAGGTATTTAACTTGTTTTCTTTGTAGACAGCCACCAGCAAATGACTAACTTACCCAGAGTATTCATACTACACACCAGTCCAGTTTAGGGTCTACCTGTCAATAGCTTCCAGTGAGACATTCTGTTCCCAATGGCTGGACAATCAACAGTTTCTGATGATCTCCTAAAGCATCAGTGGTGGCTTGTGTTGTGGACGGTGTAGAAGTATGATTATAAACAATGGTAAGAGACACCAGGTTGGGAGAAAGTATATGCAAAAGAGCGAAGAACCACGCAGAGAGCAGAGCCAGATTACAACTTGTTTCCATGACATCATTGAGCATTGTTCGGCTAAGGGACGAAATGGATTAGCTGGGATGAATAGGTCTCTGCCTATTGGTGGGATCTGACTACTGATGGGCTCTTAGTTGAAATAGTGAGGTGCTGAAATAGTTTCAAACTAAGCTGAGTTTGAAGGTTGACTTGAATGAGTCAGAATGGGAAAGAGAAGGCAATCTTCCACCTGTGGGACACATTTGAAGACAATACAAGCCTGAAAAGACCTACCACCCTGTAGGCCAATAATCCTCCCCATCCCCCCAACCCCCGCCAGCAGTGCATGTGGAGGCCTGATGACAAATGAAGTTCCAGAGGTGATCCTGCAAGCCGTTCACCGGCCCATGGAGAGAGCCACCCTCTCCTTAGAGCCTGAAGAAGAGTTCCTTTCTGTTTGCTTTTTGTTTCCCCCACACTATTTCTCTAAGCTGGAATTGGAAATATGCTTCTGTATTGTCATCACACCATTGTTTAGGAAAGACATTTTCCACCAAAATAAAAAATGAATGAATTTTCACAGTCTGTAGTGCTCATGTGAAGGGCTCTCACAAGACCAGTCAGTGCTTGGCTAGTCACCTTTTTAGAATAGGAGGAAGGAAGAGCTCAGCAGTCATCAGAATCAACCCACTCTTTCACCCACAGATGCAAACCGCCTGCCGAGATGCTCTGTCATCTTGTATCATCTTTGTCATGAGACCAGGCACAGTCCCCCTCAAAGACACATGGGACTGAAGTCTTCCCCTGCCATGTAGCCCCATCACCACAGTTACAATTTTAAAGAAGCCAATCGAACCTTATTACTACTTGACATCAAACTCCTTTTTTTATTTTTATTTTTGACAGAGTTAGAGAGAGAAAGGTCTTCCTTTTTTTCCGTTGGTTCACCCCCCAAATGGCTGCTACAGCTGGCGCGCTGCGCCGATCTGAAGTCAGGAGCCAGGTTCTTCTTCCTGGTCTCCCATTCGGGTGCAGGGCCCAAGCACTTGGGCCATCCTCCACTGCCTTCCCAGGCCACAGCAGAGAGCTGGACTGGAAGAGGAGCAACCGGGACAGAATCCAGCGCCCCAACCGGGACTAGAACCCTGGTGCCGGTGCTGCAGGCGGAGGATTAGCCGAGTGAGCCACGGCGCCGGCCTAGGCTCTTCTCTTAAGAGCCACTTCATTTTTAATATTGGGGTTAGGCTAAGTGACCTCTATGATCCTTTACAGGTTTAAAAGCCTTTCAGGGCATGGGCTTGACTGGTGAATTCTCGGGAGGCACTCTTAGCTTTGTTTACAGCACTAAGAAAAGTCAGGGGAGTGGGCCTTCCGAAGCATAAGACGAGTGTGGTTGTAATGGTCCACAGCGCACTGCTGTTATCCTCAGGGTAAAACAACAGAAGGCAGAGAGAAGGTGTCCATGGAAAGAGCGGCCCATAGGTCTAGGCAGTGATTTGAGAACAGAAGGGAGTGCCTGTCACCTGTGATATTCCAAAATGGCTATCCTTGAGTTTAATGCAGTATTTTGTACGTTGTCTCTGATTAAAAATGTACTGATGAATATAAATTTACAGGAAAGTCCTGAGGGCTTGAGGACTGTGGAGTTAGTATGAGATTTTTTGCCAAGAAGAGTAGCCAAAGCTCTTGCCATCTGAGGAGTCTTGAGATGACCATGGGATGGATGTGCTCACAGTGAGCTCCTTGCAAAATCATGGCCAACTCCAGCTTAGGCGCTGGATTAATGAGTCGTCAGGAATCTGCACCGTGACATTTCCTTTCACTCTGAGTCAGAAGTTAACTTTTGGGAGTTCTTTGGGATCATTTGAGGGCTTTAATCTATAAAATCAAGAGACAGAGGTGAAATTTTAATGTCCAGAAGGAAAAACAACACAGGCTTCTCAGGCGTCTCAGCATTTTCGTCTCCACTGGCCAGTGGAGAAGGGACTACGTAGGTGTGTGTGCTTCTGTTCTTCAGACTTACCAATTTACATCCCAGATTCAAGCACAAATGGCATAGTTGTACTGTGGTGGCCAGGACTCAGGAGATGGATATGAAGAATGATTTCTTTTGGCGTCATTGTTTTGGCAGCTTTAGGCCTATCAGCTCAGGTATGCAGGTTGCTGGGAACAAAATGAATGATATATTTTGTTAAAATTGGCCACTTTTCCTGGGTTGAGTGTAGATTCCCTCAGCAGAGGCTGAAACCAGGACAAGTTCTTGTTTTCATTTATAACTGGCACTTCCTGATTCCTTTGCTTTTTTTTTTTTTTCTTTCTCCTTTGAGTGTACATCAAAATATTTGGCAATAGTTGACCAGAGCACGGAGACTCAGAACGCTTACTGTTTTAGGGTTTTCTCGGGCTCTCCATGTTTTACAGAGCAAGCAGGACTTGGGAGACTGCCACATTCAAGAGAGAAAGTCATTTACACACACCATCCTTCAGTCCTCCAGTCTACCTCAGCAACCGCTAGTCATCCTGCTGCCCACTTCATAGAGTAGCCACTGACCTGGTATGATTTACTTTCTCCCCAAACTTGGTGCTTGGAATTTATTTTAACCCATTTAAAATATATACAAGCGCTATTGGAAGCAAAGCTCTGATTTGACATGATTAGACATGAGGACTTCAGTTGTTTAAAAGATTAATTAATTAGTTAATTTGAAAATTAGTTACAGAGAAGGAGAGGCAGAGAGGGAGAGATCTTCCATCCGCTGGTTCATCCCCCAAATGGCTGCAGTGGCCAGGGCTGGGCCAGACTGAAGTCAGGAGCCAGGAGCTTTATCTGGGTTTCCCAGGTGGGTGCAGGGGCCCAAGCACTTGGGCTATGCTCTGCTGCTTTCTCAGGCTATTAACAGGGAGCTGGATTGGAAGTGGAGCAACCAGGACTCAAACCAGTGCCCATATGTGATGCTGGTGCCACAGGTAGCAGCCTTACCCATTCTCTATGCCACAGCCCTGGCCCAAGGATTTGAATTTTTCATGCTGTCCAAGTCTACAATAAAAGAACCAGTGGTGGAGCAGGTAGTGTGGCGCAGCAGGGAAAGCCACCACTTGAGACCTCACATCTCATATCAGAGTGCCCGGGATTGTGTCCTGGATCCTCCACTTCCAATCCAGCTTCCTGCTAATGTGCCTAGGAGGTAGTAGAAGGTGACCTGATTCCTATGATCCATGTGGAAGACCCAGATGGAGTTTCTGGCTTGCAGCTTTGGTCTGGCTGTTGTGGGCATTTGGGGAGTGAACCAGTGGATTGAAGATCTCTTTGTCTTCGTCTCTCCCTTTCTCTCTGTCACACTTATTTTCAAATACATAAATACATTTAAAAAAATAAAAAGAACTAATTAAGATAGAGCAGAGAAGAATTTTGCTCTGAGTGAAGCTTTCCCCTGTTTTCTTAAAAGAAGGTAACTTTTGAGTTTGTTTCAGCCACTGGATCAGATCTGGAGTCCTCACCTTACCACCAGCTTCAACATGGGCTTGATAAACCCACAGTATGGGGGCAGGCAGTTGGCCTAGAGGTTAAGATACCTGTGTCCTGAGGATCTGATTGAGTACCCAGATCTGCTCATGACTCCAGCTTCTTGCTAATGCAGACTCTGGAAGGCAGTGTTGATGGCTCAAGTAATTGTGTTCCTGCCACCTACGTGGGAGATCTAGATGGAGTTCCTGGCTCCTAGCTTCAGCCTGGCCCAGTACTGGCCATGGAGGATCTCTCTCTGTTTGTCTGTCTCTGCCTTTCAAATAAAGAGATATAAATTTTAAAAGTAAAAAATAAATCTGCAGTATGAATCTCTGAGAGAATTTCAAACCTCTCAGATACTTAGTTTCTGCTGATGTGAAAGTACCCCTCCTTTTGTTAGGAGAATTGTGAGATAGGGTGTTTGGAAGTGCCCTATCCTGCCCCCCAAGAGTTTGTCTCTTTGTCATCTTTTAGTTGAGTTGCTGCAAGCACAGTTTCTCCTGGAAAATACCCAGGATGCTGCAAGGGCAGAGTGACACAATGTCTTAGTATTATGAGGAATAGGGTTAATGGGAAATGACTTCAGTTTACTGTATCTTCTAGTAATCCTGTGATGCCATCACAAAACAAAAAGCACATGACTACTCGTAAGCCCACTGCAAGTGAAAAAGAAATTGGATTCTACACAGAAAATCAGGCAGTAAAGCAAATCACTGTGATCCAATAACGTGGCCCTGCAGCGTGGCATCATCAGTCCTGAGACACAGGGAGGAGAAGGGAGGCCAAGGAGGGAGAGTGAGCACTCCGGGAGGCAGCCGCCCAGCTCTTCAGACTCTGAAGCCAATGAAAAATTCATAAGGAGATGTTTTATAGCCAATGTCTAATACCACTGCTGGGTCACAAGCTGATCTGAGCCAATCAATAGTATTCATCATCCTAAAAGGAACTAGTGATTGCATGTTTATGAGAACTGGGAGCCTTGCCAAGCCAAAGTCAGTTTCTGGTTACTTGGTATGTGTCACCCCTAGAAATATAGAACTTATTTTGAAATGGAACCCAAGACCTTTTAAAGAGTTATAGAAGGGGGAGGTAGAGAGGTAATTTCAGATCTTTGGGGGGAGGGGAAATATTTGAATTTTTTTCAAGTCAACCCAAGGACTAATTTTTAAGTGGGACAACCTTTTGTTTGTTTTAATCTTTGCTGGCTTTTCTTTGTGTGTTATTTCTTTTTACTTCAGAATTTTTTAAAAATAGCACTTTAGTGTCTGTTAAACTACTCCAAATATAAATGGAAATGTATGAAAATTAAATCATAGAGGTAAAGTTAAGGAGTCAACTTTACCATGTATCACAAAGCTTCAGGCTGGTTTGATTTGTAATAGCTTTTAAAGATCATAAGAAGCTTTGACCTGAGTTTAAGGGTTTGCTACATAGGCAGTGATTTAAAGGCAACATGAGGCAGAGGTGGCAGGATATGCCTTAGGGCTTGTATGCTCAGAAATCTGCCTGGTTAGATGGGAAGAGCTCAGAAAATAGAGGCTTTCATGCTGACTGAATATATGTGTGACTTCTCTTCCCTCCACAATATTTTCTGTGGGGTGGGCTGGGAGGTATTCTGGTTTCTCTCCAGAGCAACTATAGAGTGTTGGTTAAAAGCTTGAGTAGAGCAAATGGTGTTGTGGCCCAGCAGGTTAAGCCATGCCACCATTCCATATGAGCACTGGTTCATGTCCCAGCTGTTCCACTTCTGATCTAGCTCCCTGCTTGTGGGTCTGGGAGAGCAGCGGAGGATGGCCAAGTGCTTGGGCCCCTGCCACCCACTCAGGAGACTGGGATGGATTTCCTGGCTCCTGGCTTTCACCTAGCTCAGCCTCTGCCATTGGCAGCCATTTGTGTAGGGAACCAGTGGATGTACCATCTCTCTCTCTCTGTTTCTGTTCATCAATTTCAAATAAATAAATATTTTTAAAAGGTAATTAAAAAAAGCTTGCATGATCTTGAGCAAATAACCTAGCCTTCCTGTGCCTCAGTTCCCTCACCTGTAGGATGGATGTAATTGTACCATCTATGTATTAATGGGTTTTTAGGGAAGATGAAGTCAGATGATCAACATAAAGCGCTTGGTATCTGACACAAGTAGGAGCACAGTAAATTTTGGCTTTTTTTTTTTACAGTCTTACAAGGCAAGGCCTCTCATAGATGTTGTTTTATTGTTGTCACCAGAGTGTAAACTCCTCTATGGCTTCACCATGAACAAGTTCTCACCTGTTGGCTGCCTCTCAGAGTCTTTGTCTGAGGAGCTTCTGAGCAAAGCGAGCCAAGGCTGAGACCTCCTTCCTTCCTGGCCATACCCTGTAGAGGGCCCTGGCCACCAGGACTTTCCTCATCATACCTGCTTGATGAATTCTCAGGAAGGAGCCCTTCCAAGCGAGGGTCCTGAACAGGGAGAGGCCCTCCTTAGCCACTGCTAAGGAAAGTGTGACTGCAAGAGAACTGCCTGAGAATTGCTGCAGTTCTCAGAAAGCCCTGAGGGGCCTGACCTCAGGAATACCCTCAGGGAATGGGCTTAGTAAGACCTTGTCACCCTCTTGGGCCTCATCATGGTGAGTGTGTGTGTGTGTGTATTGGGAGTCTCTTTCTGACAGGGAGGTGCTGACATCCTGGCTTTGGTGTCGCCAGACAGGACCATAAGGAGAGACTAGGTTTCACTTGGAACCCAGGAGGTGGTCACAGTCTTGGTGGCTATCTGTCTGCCTGCCATGTTGTTGTCTGGTAGTGGTTCTCAGAGTGTGGTCCCTGAATCAGCAGTAGCAGCAGCAGTCCCCGGGAACCTGTCAGAAATGTAGGCTCTCGGCTCTGCCCTAGACCTGCTCAGTCAGAAGCTCCAGGGTGAGCCCCAGTAACTGGTGTGTTAATGAGTCCTGCAGGTGAACCAACAGCACTGAAAGCCACAAAGAGAGAAGGGTGAGGAGAGGAAGTTGTTGGGACTCCTCTTCCTCAGGCCCTTCCTAAGGACTGACTTTGTGCCCAGCCTGACATCCGTGCCTCAATTCCTGTCTGTTTGCTTATACTGCTCACAGAGGATTTCTGCAATGAATATGTATTACTTTTACAAACACAGAAATCCACAATAATGTTGTGTGAAGCTGAGGTTGTCATTTTACTCCCCACCTCAGTTTCTTCAACCTCTGTGACACCTCTCAGACCTCCCACCCAGGAGGGAGAGTGTGCGTATTGGCAGCTAGCTTCCCCTTTAACCTCCACCTCACCATATTATTTAGCAAGAATCCAATAGTGGCTGCTTCAGTTCTTTTGCATCCTCTGACCACCTTTCTTTGATGACAGCAGTGACTAGTTGAGCTGTCATAAGTGGAACAGGTTCAGTGTGACTATGCCAGGCCCCATTTGCGAAACAGGGATGACAAGAAAGGGCAAAAAGTGAGGCCAGCGAGGGCTGCTGATGCACAGGAGTGATGGAAGAGGAGTCACCTGTGCCCTGAGGCAGGCCTGAGCTGGCTACAGACAGCTCTGCCCAGGTGCACAGAGGACAGAGCAGGCTCTGGCAGCTGATGGTCCTGGGTGACCAGCAGTCAGCAGGAAAACAACCAGTGGTCTAGCACAATGCCTGGCACTTACTGTTTATGCAAGGATTCTTCAAAACGCTTGTGGAATATGGAATTAAAAGACAATGTGCATTTTCCATGGACTCTTTAAAGACCTCTCACATACTTGATAAATATTTGTTAAGCAGAGGAATTCATAAAGTTTCATCATAGACTCTGGCAGTGAGACCCTCCACCAGAGAACGCCAGGCAGGGCTGAGGTCTGGCCACAGACAAGCTTGTAGGGCATGGGGCTGGGGGGGAGCTCTGCTGCACGTGGAGAAACGGTATGGAGCTACAGGGAGAGCAGGGTTTCACTTCCACCTCTACTACCAAGTGCAGTTCCCCTAGCCTCCCTGCACCTCATTTCCTCCTGGGCAACATGGACAGAGTCTTCTCACATTGCAGGATTGTTTTATGAGGCTTCGGTGAGTTAATGTACAGCACATGAATGACAATCATAAGTCTGCTGCAGTGCTCTGAGACTACCTGGGAGGGGCTTCAAGCAGGGCTCTGTGACCCAGGCTGGTTCAGGGGAAGTGAGGCAGGGTGTACTGGCACTCGCCAAGGAATCCAGGCACCCACTGGCATGAGGCATCCCTTTTGTAGGCTCTCTGCCAGTGACCACACCCTGGCTGGGTTCTCTGCATACAACAGTAGGCTCTTTATGTGCTTTCTCTGCCCTATCCCAGAAGGGGCTGACTGACCTGCTCTTGGCCACGTGCTCTTTACTCAGCATCTCTGACTCTCCCCTTCTCTGACAATGTGAACATTTATTTGCGGCTTGCCCCTTATTAAGAATAATGTTTTTGAAGACTTTATAATAACATGGGAAGATAATTGTTACATAAATTGAAAAGCATACTATATCTAGCTCTGTGTATATATATCAGTATATTGTGTAAGACTTTCAGAAGAAAGCCTATGTATAAAAAAGTTTGTGGAAATAAATCATCCTTTTTTCCCTCTCTGTCTACTTGTACCTCTTTCCCCAGCTTCCCTTATCTCACTTGCAACTGACCCCCAGTATCCCAAGCCAGAATCCTTAGCATTCTCATCCTTCCACGCCGGAGAGTCACCAGCACCACCTGCCACCTCCAGCACTGGCTGTCTCTGAGGCCTGTGCATTCTGCTTCCCTCACGTCTCAGATCACCTGCTTTACTCCAGCCCCACAGCCACCCCTTGTGTGCATTCATACCCTCAGATCCACATGTCCACAACAGCCTTAAAACCACTCTTCTCTGCTTCTAGCTTTGCTCAATCCATCCCCCACATTTCAGTTGGGGGGCCTCTTTCATTCGAAAAAAAGAAAGAAAACCTTGCAAAACACCCTGTGTAAATTAAAGGTCCTTATTACGTGCCATTGTCCTCAGGAAACAGTTTTATTCCCCTGAAGTCTGGCTCCTACTCACTGGGCGGGCCTCTTCTCCCACCCCTGGTCTGTTAGCTATTGCTGAAACACTTGCGTGAAGCGCACACTCTTACCTGCAGCCCCTGCACAAGCTGTTTTGCATGCTTCGTGTCCTGCCCTGGATGAACTCCTACTGATGCTTCAGTTCTCACTGACATTAAGGAAATAAGGCTAAAAGCAAGCATGTCAATTAGGTTAGCTGATTTGTGACGATGTGTTTTCATTATACCATATGTAGAAGTCATTCCATCAGTCATTCATCAAAGAATCATTAGTTCTGCTCAGATTTATTATACATAATACAAGAATACTTCACAAAGTTCATGGAACATGAATTAAAAGATATTTATTTTGGTGCAAAATTGTTTTGACATCCATCCATACAGAAGGTCTTCAAAAAGTTCATTTGAAATGTATATTATGAAAAAACTATGCATGCATTTCAATAACTTTGATGTCAACATAAACTTATCTTTTAATTCCATTTTTCTATGAATTGTTTGAAGTATCATGTACATCTACGGGCTCGGGGCACCACTGGTTCTAGGAGAACCTATAGTAGGACTGTCTTTTTGCAGATTCATTCAGTGTATACTTCCATTTTTCATCTGTGTTTATTCAACTGATGGCGATATAAGAACAGAAGAGAGTCCCTGTTCTCAAAGATGGAGGACACAGACTTACTAACAGTCATGTCCCATGGTTAATGCCGTGACGAGGACAGAGCAGGGGGACCAGAGACAGTTTAGAAGCAGAAGTTAAATTGAACTGACAAGGAGGAGTGTTTAACAGGTAGATGGGGCATAAGAGATAGAAACACAAGGAAATAAGGAAGGGATGTTCTTTCCAAAAGAGAGAATAGCAACAACAGAGGCTCAGAGATGCATTGAAATCTGGTTTTACAAGGACTCAGGTAACATACGCAAGATTGGGAATCACACAGCTCCATACCCTCTATGTGCCTGGTACTGTCTTCCATCAGACTGGAAACCCTTTCTCCTTCCTGCTCCCACAAGTCCTAACTACGCTCAACACCTGCTTCCTCTAAGAGGCCTTCTCTGACTGTAGACCAGGTAGATGGGCACTTGCATCCCCTGTGCTTTGTAAACTACCTTTGGAAGATTTCATAACAAATCTTATCTTTCTACCAAAGTGTTGGGTCCTTGAAGGTGAAGACTATGATTTACATTTGTTCTAAATTCTTCTGGGCATCCAGGCAAGAAACCAAATATTGCTCTACAAATACTCACTGAAGCAACGTAAGCCTGGCATCTCTTAAAGCCAAAGCCCTAACAGTGACTGTGGACATAATGGTTGTCAAGCAGCGACTGGCAGATCTCCTGACATGTGCCCTCCATCTGTCTTCATATGCGCAGTATGATGTTGGATCATAGCTTTGTGCTGAGAGTGGATTAGATACCATTAGCCAGATTTTCTGGTTCTTGGAGAACAATAAGTAATGATACTAGAGGAATTTAGAGAAATTCCCATTAGAAGTCCCTAGCTGTAGGGGCCGGCACTGTGATGCTATGGGTTAACACCCTGGCCTGCAGCGCTGGCATCCCATATGGGCGCTGGTTTGAGACCCAGCTGTTCCACTTCTGATCCAGCTCTCTGCTATGGCCTGGCAAAGCAGTAGAAAATGGCCCAAGGCCTTGGGCTCCTGCACCCACGTGGGAGACCTGGAAGAAGCTCCTGGCTCCTGGCTTCTGTTTAGCACAGTTCCGGCCGTTGCAGCCAATTGGGGAGTGAACCATCAGATGGAAGACCGACCCCTCCCTCTCTCTCTCCCTCTCTCTCTCTCTCTCTCTCTCTCTCTCTCTGGCTCTCTGGATGTCCTCTCTCTATGTAACTGTGTAACTCTGACTTTCAAATAAATAAATAAATAATCTAAAAAAAAAAAAATCCCTAGCTGTAATCAACCTTTGGATTAACTGTTAACTTCCCAACCTTAGAAAGTAAAAATGGTGGCCGTCTGTGAAAGCCTGAATTCTTAGATAGAAAAACCAACTCTGTTGCATCTCTACCATGTATCACCTTTATGGCCTTAGACAAATTATCTGTGCTTTCTTTAAAAACTTTTGATTTCCATTCATTCTTTTTTTTTTTTTTTAAGATTCATTTATTTATTTGAAAGTTACAGAGAGGCAGAGGCAGAGAGATACAGAGAGGTCTTCCATCTGCTGATTCACTCCCCAGATGGCCTCAACGGCTGGAGCTGTGCCGATCTGAAGCCAGGAGCCAGGAGCTTCTTCTGGCTCTCCAACATGAGTGCAGGGGCCCCAAAGACTTGGGTCATCTTCTGCTGCTTTCCCAGGCCATAGCAGAGAGCTGGATCTGAAGTAGAGCAGCCAGGACTTGAACCGGCATCCGTAAGGAATGCTGGCACTGCAGGCGATGGCTTTACCTGCTACACCACAGTGCCAGCCCCCTCTATGTGCTTTTAAGCAGAAGAATCTCGCAATTTAAAACTGAGTTGAAAATGCCCCACAAGGTTATTATTTTTTTTTTCTTTTTGACAGGCAGAGTGGATAGTGAGAGAGAGAGACAGAGAGAAAGGTCTTCCTTTTTGCCGTTGGTTCACCCTCCAATGGCCGCTGCGGCCAGCGCATCTCACTGATCTGAAGCCAGGAGCCAGGTGCTTCTCCTGGTCTCCCATGCGGGTGCAGGGCCCAAGGATTTGGGCCATCCTCCACTGCCTTCCCGGGCCATAGCAGAGAGCTGGCCTGGAAGAGGGGCAACCGGGATAGAATCTGGCGCCCCAACTGGGACTAGAACCTGGTGTGCCGGCTCCACAAGGCGGAGGATTAGCCTGTTAAGCCACGGCGCCGGCCTGCCCCACAAGGTTGTTAAAGATTGGTTGTGAGAATGGATGGGAAATCAATTGGTAATATGTGAAGTGACATTCAAAAACCAGAGAATAACTCTTTAGTATATAATGAAGTTCTTTTACCTCTGTCTTATTGCAGCACTCCAAATCCAAGTGCAAATTCTTCACAGGGAAGGAAGTGATCTATACTGTTCTTTCTTTATACCTGGACAGGGACGTGAAGGTAGCTGTTTTTGGAAGGAGCAAGAGTCATCACCTAAACAGGACATATACTGTCATCACCTTAGGCAACTTACATATTTTGGAATAATCATGTCTTCCTTGCTCAGGATTGCAGATCCTCAGGGCAGGCATGGGACTGACTGTGGAAAGCCCCTGCCTGGCTCAGTCCCCTGCTGGAATAGCCTTGTTGGATGAAGTTGCCCAGGCTCAGCTCTTAGAAGTTGGCTTTTCCCAGAGAGAAGTCTATATTCAGGCTGTCCTCTTCAGAAAGAGGGGTCTGCCTATGAACAACACAAATAACAGAAGTGAGCCCTTAAAAACAAGCTGGGAAAACTCATGTTTACACAGCAAGCACCCATCAAACCAAGCAGTAAGAGACCTGGAATTAAAGCTTATCATTGATTCAAATGGGCTGAGTGACTACGAGGAACTCACCCAACCTTTCTGAGCCTCTGTAAAAGTATGCTCATGTTCCTTAAAGATTCCATTTAGATGGAAAAGTTTCTCAAGTTAGAAAATGCTGCGTGATTATGTGTTGACTATAAATGACCTGTCTCAACTGATCATTCAGTCAGCCCAAATATCTTGAATGTGCGGAGCCTCTGTGATGTTGTCCAGGAACTGGATTCTGAGAACCACCCTGAGGTCTGAAAAGGCACCTCCTGCTAGTGAGGGGTGTTTCGTGAAAGCCAGTTGGGTGACAGGTAACTCCAGGGCCACCTTCAGGCAGTTTGCCACGGTCTTGCTAGCACACGCCTGCATCCCCACCTGAGCCCTACTCTTCACAGTTCTCAAGGCCTTCTGCTCGCCCTGTCATTTTGGTCTTCCCAAAAAACCTCTAGTTTAGCATAGCACATCATACCCTCCCTTCACCCACACATAGTTTTTGTAGATACTTATCTGAGACCACAACAGCTCCAGGAGATAGTATGAGGTCTTTGGCTCTTCAGCCCAGAACCTTTTGTTTGGAGGGTCAACTGAGATTTGAACCCATGTTTTTACAATCTTGCTCTGGCTACATCCCAAGCTTAATGAAAGCCCCCATAGGAGTCGGCATTATGGCACAGCAGGTTAAGTCACCACTTGTGATGCCAGCATCCCCTATCTAACCACCAGTTCGAGTCCCAGCTACTGTGCTTCTGATCCAACTCCCTGCTAATGCACCTGGGAAAGCAGCCAAAGATAGCTCAGGTGCTTGGGCCCCTGCTATTCACATAGCAGACTTGGGTAGAGTTCTGAGCTCCTGGCGTCAACCTGAACCAGCCCTGGGCCATTGTGGCCATTTGAGGAGTAAAACAGCAGATGGGAGATCTCTGTCTTATTCTCTCTCCATAACTGTCTTTCAAATAAATAAATACATTTTTAAAAATATATAATGTTTCTAGTCCTTAAAAAAGCCTCCATGGGCTTCTGCCTGGGGTGAACAGACTTCCACATTTACACAGAATTCCCTGGCAATTCTGTTAGGCCTAGACACCTGCTTCTACCCACTAGGCTTGCTTTTCTTGCATTTGTTTCCAAGGGAACTGGTAGGCATTTGCTCTTCCTGCTTCGATGCTCACTCTCTGGAACTGGGGCCTGTCCTGTTGGCCCAGTGCTGCGATGAGTGAGCTTCCTCAGGGGGCCAGGCAGTGACTGAGGCCCTGACAGCTACAGAGGCTGCTCTCGGCAGCACCACACTCAGGTGTGATTAGACCCCTGTGTCGCGCTGCTGGGGGACAGTGCTGAGAGGCAATGAAGCTTTTGTCCAGGCTGTTGTCCTATCAACGGGCATCACCTCATTTGGGCTGCTTGCTAGGTTGGCCTTTTGCATTATTCTGTCCTGCTTTACTCCTCTGCGAATGATTGGTCCCATCATCCCAGACTGTCCAGGGAAGACCCGAAATGTGTGAAGTTTCTATGTCTCCCTGCTAAGGTAGTCTTGAACGATCACTCTAGATAATGAAAAAATGAACACATTTGAAGATGGGAACTTCCTGGGACTTCCCCATTCCTGCCAAGAAGGCAGGGCCCTGGTGGTAGACTGTGACCCCACACCTGGGAGTCTGAGCCTACTAGACTTTGGTTCATTCCGCATACTTCCATTGCACAGTACTATGTACCAAGCATGGTTCCAGACACTGAGAATAAGGCAATGGATGATACAGGCAAAAACCCTAACCTCATGGGGTTGACACTCTGAGGAGGTTAAGGAGTGAAGAGAAGAGACAGGCAAGTAAACACAAAAATAGGTATGTTAAAATATGCGAAGAAGAAAATTAAACAGGGAGAACAACTGGCCCTAGGGGACACTCTTTGAGCGTTCTCACGGTGCCCTATGCAGAGTAGGTCCCTGACTCAGACTGACCTGGCAGCTCCTTGGGACCAGCTCTGTTAGCCGCACCTTCCAGGCACAGTCGATGGGGGCTGTTAGGGTGAAAAGTCCCTCTAGAATGACCCACCAGTCCTGTGGGCAGGGGTGTCCCCAGTGAGCTAGATCCACCCACGCAGTCCATGCCATCCAGTTCTGCTAGCACATCCTCTGCCACAGTCCTTCCTCCTCCCTCCCCCTGAATACTGCTGCGAGAACCCAGCCATTCAGACCTGCATGGGCCAGTGAGGAAACCACCCAGTGAAAACCATGACACATAGGCAAATGATCTGGCAGGACCTGTGTAGGGTGGAGGGAACCCCCAGGAGTGAAGAGCAGGTTTTAGAAGCCTCTGTCCTGGGCAGTGTGGGACAATGAGTGCACCCCTGGACTCTGCCCCCACTGGATGCCAAAAGCACCCAGCCGAAATTATGACAACCAAAATGTTTCCAAACATTGTAAAATGTCCCCTTTGGGACAAAGCTGCCCTTCAGTTGAGTACCACCAGCTTAGCTCAATGCTGGTTTACGTGGAGCCTCAGTTAACACAGGTTGTAATCTGTGCCATCCTGAATCCTCTGGGAAGTTCTAGATCCCAGATGAAGCCCATGTTCCTTGCCACAGTGTCCAGGGCCTTTGGATGTTGGGCCTGCCACATTCTGCACCACTCAGGTCTCCACTTTTTGTTCCAGCACAGCCCAGATTTTTGTCTTTGCCTGTACACATTCTGCATGTTATGTTCCAGGACTAGGCTAGGGCTGCTCTCACCACCTGGAATGCCCTCTGGTCTTTGTCTATGGACTGATCGATTGTTCAAGTCCACCTGGGTCTCGTCTCATGTGGAAAAACCCCCAGAAGCCTAGACAGGGCTGAGTGGCCCACTCTGCTCCTGTGTTCCCATAGCTCCTGTGGCCTGAGCCCTTCTGACAGACTATCAGGGGCAGGGGAGGGAGGGCTTCAAAAATATCACAGAAAATGCACATTATCTTTTAATTCCATATTCCACATTTTAAAGTCTCCTTGTATGGGACCCATAGCCTCTCCATGCTAGAGTATGGAAGGTTTGGGCTTATGGACCCATTTTTCCCACTTGACATGTAAGGTCTTTTCCTCATTGTTATCTCTAGAACCTAGCAAAGTGCCTGGCACAGAGTAGGTGCTCAATAAAGGCCAAAATAAATTGAAAAGTAAACAGAACACCAAGATGAATGTGATAAAGAGACCGAGGGAGTGAGGATATGAGAGCCAGGCATGGTGGAGAGAAAGAACCCAGGGGATATCATCTTCTCACAGCACATGAGAGATGATGATGTTGTCTGTCCCTCATGCCTTTCTCCAGCAGGACAAATGCTTCTGGTTGCCATAGCCTTTAGTCCCACATCCCTTCCATTTTCCAACCCTTCAGTCACCTTTGTCACTCATATCCCTCAGGGCCTTCTCTACATTTCCCAGGGACTGCTTTGGTGTTTCATATGATGTGTTGGGAGCAGGAGAGCAGAGCCTGTTTCCCAGCAGCCTCTCCTCCACTACATGAGCTTGGAGACCCCACAGTTCCCTGAGCCTTCCCATCTCCTGAGCCAGTGGCTGTGGAGAGAGCCCTGCTTCTGGGCACCTGCAACTTATCTCTAGGGGAGTGAGTGGAGAAACTGTGGAATCAGTGAGCGTGCTCATGCTCTCCTCTGTGTACGTGACGGCTCTGCGGGGAAGCCTGGCTTCTCACAGCTGGGAGCATGGGCAGGGCAGAGGTGCTGCCTGCAGAGGGACGAGCCCAGGGACCACGGTGGAGGAGACATCAGAGGGACTCTGAAGCCTAACAGGTAGGAGGCTGTGTGCAGGGCCTGGGCAAGTGCTCGGCTTCTTCATCTACAGCAGCCTCGGAGGAAGGCAGTAAAGCTGTGAGGAAGCAGCCCATGGCTGGAGGGGCATCCCCTGACAGTGTGTGAGGTAGGGGCGGCCAGTCCAATGGAGATCCTATAACTTTAAGTCCAGGCTGTTCCCTTACCCATGGCACTACCACGGCCCAGGATGGCCCAGGAGGCAGCACTGGAGCAGGAGCCCTTTAATTGCTTTGAAATCACATGGCCCAGGCCCAGGCTCTGCAGGGCAGCCTGCGACAGCCCCTGGCAAGCCTGTCGTCCCCTGGTGGTGGTATAGTCCTGTGGTTTCCACAGGCCTTCCCAGGTTCCTGCGACCCCTCAGTCCTGCACGAGGAGGCCACCTGGGGAGTGGTCTGGTCCCCCTCACACTTCAGCAGCCCAGCCCGTTCCTGCCACACTACTCGTGGGCTGCTATTGTTGGGGCTGTTTTCACTCAGTCACATCAGCCAACAGATGTTGTTTGAGGGCCTGGCACTGTTCAGGTGAGGTCGGGACTCAGGAGAATGAGACAGCATGTCTGCTCTTGGGGACATGGTGTGGACTGGGGTGGGGGCATGGTTCCTGCAAAGTCTAGTGCATGGCAGAGAACTCTGTGGGCTCCAGGGCCTGCCTTGTCCTTTAACAACATCCCAGATCCACTGAAGACACACAGGTCTTTCTGAAGTGGGGAGTCCTGAGGAGGCCACTGCTCAGGCCACTGCCACCTTTGTGTGCCCAGGGCATGTGGGAGCAGCAGGAGCTGCCCCTCACTAACCCCTCTTCTGAGACTCAGTGATGCTTCGTGAGAGCCTGGGGGCTCCGGAAAAAAGAGGAGGGGGCTCTGCCCTTCTCCCTGGGGGTGAGTTGAGGTCATTAGCCCAGATGTGTTTCCGAACTGACCACTTTACCTCGTGCTGATGAGAGGCAGTGGGTGACGAGTGACACCACCACAGGGCACCCAGCTGCAGGCTGGGGCAAGGGACCTGCCTCCCTGTGCCTCCTCTTCCTCAGGGAGGCAGGGAGGGCAGGACGCCATGCCCACAGCACTTGGTGTGAAGTAGGCAGAGGGCACACACTGTAGTAAGCACCAGCTGGGTCACCTCACTGCTTCGCCTGCAGCTCCAAAGCCAGAGCCTCTGCCTCCGTGTGCACTCTTCCCTGGCAGCTGTCCAGTGTCCAAGGAGCCAACTGCCTGGAAGAATGCAGTGACAAAAATAGTTGGCCACATCCGGAGCTTCTACAGTCATGAGCTTCCCCCTGGGAGCTGTTGAGGTAGAGTTGAGAGTCTGACCCAGGCTCAAACCCTGTCTCTGTCACGCCCCTGGTGATGGCCTGGAAGAAGTCACTTGAGCCCCCTCAGCCTCAGTGTCCACCCTGTCCACCCTGTCAACTAGGGACAATCCTAGCCCTCTCAAGTGCTAGTTGAGGTTAAGGAGTACTGTAAAGTAGAAGGGTGGTCCCACTTTATTCAAAGGAATTCACTGAGGGGACACAGTGCCCCTGCAGAGGACACAGGTGCCAAGTGGAGGTGTGAGGAGGCCAAAGGGAGGCGTGTGGCACTGACTGGAATCAGTGATGTTAACAGTGCATTTCCAAGCATGCCCTATGTGCTGGCACCATGCTGGAAGCTTCTTACCTAATGTACCTCAGTGAATCTTTACAAAAGCCCTGTGAGTTAAGGGCCAGCCCATTGCACAGATAAGTAAAGAAGAGCCTCGAGAGATTAAGGAACCTGCCTGCGGTCACCCAGTTTGGAAGTGGCAGAGCCAGGATTCAAACCCCAGCTGTCTACCATCAAGCTCCACTATTGCCAGTCACTCCACAGTGCTGCTCGCTGCGGTGAGTGGCCAGAGTCTATCCCAGCTGGGCCTAAGGGGCTGAGTCACTAATCCTTTCCCTATGACTCCCTCACCGGTAGAGTGGGCATAGTCAGACCAGCTCCCAGTGGGTATGGTGACCCTGTCTTGGCAATCCTCAGCCTGCCCAGAACTCAACAAGAAACACTTTATAAACCTGTGCTGTCTGGAGCCACGTCACTCGCCATGCCAAATTGACGGGAGGGTTCCATGACAAGTGTGCTATTGGGAAGACATTTATGATGCCTCATTCGGATTAAGTCATTGAATCCCTACAGTGAGGGGCGAGGGGAAGGGGACCTCTGCAGAAGTGTGCTAACTGGGGAATCCTGGCTCCCAGCTGCTTTGGGTCTGGCTCCTCCCCAGGTCCCCACGAGAGGGGAGGGGTCGGGAGATGGTGGCTCTCTATGCTGGATCTGCTTAGACCTCACATGTACACGAGGAGTTTCAGGATTCTGCCTGTATTTACCTCCAAATGTCTCAGGACACTTGGGTCAGACTCCAGCTACTCCCACTCCTCTCCAGGGACTTGCACAACCCTCCTGGGACTGCATCAGCCAGTGAATATTTCAGAGAGTCTGGGCAAACTCTCTTCTCTCTGCCTTTGAGTCACAGAAGGGGAAGATGGTAAAGAATCCAACTTCAAGGAGGCAAGACTCAGCTTCCATGCTGCAGTCATGCTGGGATTGTTTTCCTCCCTGCAATATGTACATGACAAAAGCTGCAGCCTGAGAAGTTGCCTCACCTGGTCATCAGTGGGGCTGTGTGAGCAGAGCCAGTGTGGGAAAGCCTCTTTGAGGAATAGCAGGTGATCT
This sequence comes from Lepus europaeus, assembly GCF_033115175.1. Lineage (NCBI taxonomy): Eukaryota > Metazoa > Chordata > Mammalia > Lagomorpha > Leporidae > Lepus > Lepus europaeus. The sequence goes on along the minus strand of NC_084840.1, from coordinate 26,646,402 downwards.
CCTTGAACGCATATCACTGCGGCTCACCAAACTGGTCCCACCCTCTCTAGTGCTCCTGGGGGCAGTGGGAAGGATTTCTTTGATATGCCCAAACTTGGGTTAAAATTGAGCATACACGTGGGGCTCAGGATGTGCACGGACAGTTCAATGTCCATAGCACAGACAGGGTGGAAACCGGCTTACTTGACTTGTGGTCGCTTACCTAGTCACCCACATTTTACAAATAGCAAAAGGTCAGCCAGCTTGCCAAATCACTGGCCATTGGGCCGCAAACAATGGAGTGCACAGTGTCATTCACTGGGAAGCTCGCCCACCTCTCTGATGGGAGAGCCTGTGCGGCTCTCTCTCAGGTCCTGTTGACTCCTACTTTAGTCATAATTCGAGCACCACAGACTCCTCAGCCGGAGCCACAGTGGTTTGTGTGTCCACGGAGATTCTGAAACCGAATCCCTCGAAAGTGTGACGAAGGCAGATGGGGATATCAGCAGGCCCCGGTCCCCCAGCCTCCCACCCTTTGCTCAAGATGCGCTCGCCCTTCCTTTATGATGGCTAATTAGCCGCCTGCTAAAAGTCACTCAGTGAGGTGAGGGAGTGGTGCAACTGGCCCTGCACAGTTCTCCAGGAATTAACCCCTTGTCTCAAGGGGCAGAATGACTACTCGCTTGTTACCCCAGACTGAATGAAGCCCTGCTTTCAGTCATAAAGAACACCCTATCCAACCAATTAAGGCCACAAGCATCTGCAATGAACTGGAAACCTGGAGACATGTGCTGAACACACACCCCTCACCCCCACCTATGACTATAAACTGCCTTGACCACCTGGCAGAGTCTAAGAACCAAGCATTAGCTGCCCAGCTCCTTGCCCTGTGCTGTGCAGTCAAAGTCTCCTTTCTTCCAATTGGCTTTCTGTATGTGGGGTGCATGCACCCGGTTTGGGGGTTATATAGCAACTCCTCCAGCTAGTTTCTGGGGTACTATAACAAGTCGTAGCACCCGAGGCTCACCATGGGACCCAGGTTAGGAAGCAGAGCTCTAGAGATAGGCACATCTGAGCACTGACACCCAGGAGGGAGAGAAGGGTTAGAAGAATCCTCGAGAACAGATGGCGCAGCTGTTCACATTGCAGCCTGGTTCTGGCTGTGTGGAGCAGACTCGGGCCTGGAACCCATGGTTGGGGGTGGGGAGTGCTCATCACAATGACACTCCCAGGGCCTAGCTCATGCTCAGTGCTGCGACCTAAGAAAGCAGAGAGGCACACAAAATGCACTGAGCTCTGGTCATGGGCCAGGTACCTGTGTCAGTGCTTTATCTGCTCTAACTCAGTTGACCCTCAAAACAGTCCCCTAAGGAACCTGGACTTAAATGAGACTCTCAGATTCTATCTCCAGTTGTTAAATTAGGCCAGGAGTGATCATTTGCTCTGTCCCAGACACTGTGCTAAGTATGAGTTTTTTGTATGTTAATTCATTTATTATACACAAAACCACATTTCATAGATATGGAAATTGAGACTGAGAGAGATTACTTATTCAAGACAATAAGGGCTAATGAATAGCAGAACTGGGATTTGAACCCCAATTTCTCCAATTCCAAATCCTTTGATGAGAATGTGTGTGTGTGTGTCCTCAATATGGTAGATGTGTTTACTACTACGTAGGATCAAAAGGGTTTAGTTAGCACCATTCTAGAAAGGTCTTATATTAAAGGCCAGGATGTAGATTCTGTGGAATGGGGTAGTAAAAGAGCTTGGGAAGACCTCCAGCTAAGCATGATGGATTGCTCTGTAGTTAATTCTTTTCCTTCATGGTGAATTGATCTTCTGCATTTATTTCTTCTGTATTTTTTGGTAAAACAATTTCTTCAACCTCTGTAAATATGACCCTTTACAATGTGACTTTTCCACTCCTCCCATTAAGAGAAAAAGTCTTGAATCTGAGCTGACTTGCTTTGACCAATAGAATTCAATGGAAGCTATGTTGCCATTAACCTTTGAAACATTGCCCTGAGATCACCCCTTAAATAAGACAGTGTAGCTTACTGAAAGATGACAGCCAATAGATGAGAACCAGGGTCCCCATCCAACAACCAGATATGAACAAAGCTTAAATTTTTTAGTCCAGCCAGCTGTTCACTGAATGCAGCTGCATGAATGAGCCTAGGCAAAACCAGCTGTGGACCACCAGAACCAGGAGAAATAATAAGTTATGTTGTTTTAAGCCACTCAGTTTTAGAATGGTTTATTTTTCAATAGTGGGTAACTGATATATCCTCCCAAGTCCCACCTCGCTCAGAAAGAAATACCAGGAATAGAACTACAAAGCCATTGGACCAAAATGACAGAACAAATAAGAAAGAAAACTAGTGGAGAGGGAAGACTTCCAGAAACTTTTGCAGAAGGTCAGGTGGGTAGGGGAGCAGTCTCAGAGTAGAACTGAGGAAGTCACAATCCACATGCATCCAGGAGTGGGCGGTGATGAGAAGTGAATCAAGGATTCAGCGCAAGGGCTTGGTACTTAAAGGCGCCAGGAACCACTGCAGGCATGGATGAGGCCCAGGGCTAAGAATCAGGAGCCTACATCCTCTCTCTTTCAGTGGAAGAGGCCAAAAGTTTACTACCTAGAGACGCTGAACTGGAGAGACCCTAAACTCCAGGATACTAGTCACACGGAGAGGATGACAGTGAGGTAGGAGTTTGGAAACTTGGAGATCAATTAAAACCATAAACAAGTTAAGTCCCCTTAGATTCCCTGCCTGCTCTCAGAACACCAGCAGCTAGAATCATTGCCTTTCCAGACAGGAAATGGGAAAATTCTTCTCTGTAGGCTGAGCTTCTTCCTCACCGCCATCCTGCACTCCTAGGAAAAAACATCCACAAAATGTTGTTTGAGGAATCTCAGTAAAACAGCTTTCTAGCCATCTGATCACCCTGGTGTGATGCCCACTAGGCTGCATTGGTCTTAAAGATGAAGGATGATCAGACACTTAAAAAGAAAGGGAGATCAAGACAAACCGAAAAATAGCAGACTCAGAGGAAACACGCTATACAGCAAGGAGAAAAAGAACATACAAATTAGTAACCTTGGGAAAATATGACACAAAAAATAGAATTCCATGAAAAAGGAGCAATCCTAGAAGAAAGCTCTCTAAAACTTAAAATATAATAACTGAAGTAAAGAATTTCTGTAGGGGCTGGCACTGTGGTGCAGTGGGTTAACGCCCTGGCCTGCAGCGCTGGCATCCCACATGGGCACCGGTTCTAGTCCTGGCTGCTCCACTTCCAATCCAGCTCTCTACTATGGCCTGGTATAGCAGTGGAAGATGGTCCAAGTCCTTGGGCCCCTGCACCCCCGTGGGAGACCCAGAGGAAGCTCCTGGCTCCTGGCTTTGGATCAGTGCAGTTCCGGCCATTGTGGCCAACTGGGGAGTGAACCATCAGATGGAAGACCTCTCTCTCTCTCTCTCTGCCTCTCCTCTCTCTGTGTAACTCTGACTCTCAAGTGAAAAATAAATAAGTCTTTAAAAAAATTTTTTGTAGAGGCTGCCCAGCACAGTGAGTAAAAACAAAATTCACAGCTGAGCAGTACCAAATTTTAGAACCAATGGGTAAAAAGAAAATCTGGAAAATCCTAGAAACACATTACCAGGAGTTCAAGTCCCAGCTGCTTTACTTCCCATCTGGCTTCCTGCTAACGCACCTGGCAAGAAAGCAGAGACGACCTGAGTGCTTGTGTCCCTGCCACCGCCACGGGAAACCCAGAGTTCCAGGCTCCTGGCTTTAGCCTGCCACAGGCCTAGCTGTTGCAGCCACTTAGGGAGTGAACCAGTGGATGGAAGGTGTCTCTCTCTCTCTCTCTCTCTCTCTTCCTCTCTTTCCTCTTTCTTTCTCTCCCTCTCTCCCTCTCTCCCCTCTTCTCCTTCTCTTCCATCCTCCCTCCCTGTCACACTGCCTTTCAAATAAATAAACATTTAAAAACAGTAATAATAAATTAATCAAGTAAACATTAATTTTTTTTATGCAGAAATAAAGTGTGGGCTGTATAGGCAGATTGCCTGGGTTCAAGTCTCACTCTAATCCTTACTGGGGCAGGGCTTAGGTCAAGTCCCTGGCCTTGCTGGGCCTCAGTTTCCTTATCTGCCTTGCAAAATTGAGGTGAGGATTAAACAATTTCTGTTAAGAGGCTAGCACAGAATATGTGCTCAATAAATTATAGTCATTGTGATTTTTAAGATTTCTAAGAAATTCCATGTCAGAAAGTGAAAGGAGACTCCACTGTCCCGGGTTGGGAAGGAGGCGAGAAAGCCTGGTTAAATGTCAGCCTTGCATTTGTCAGTTCTGTGGCTGCTGTTAAGCTGCAGATGTTCTGTAGGCTTCCACTCATCCCCTCAATATCTTGGTTATTAGTGATGTCATAGTCGGCCTTCAGAGGGGTGACAAGAATCTGGGGTGAGGCAGAGAGTGGCTTTTTACATAAAGGTCCAATTCATTCCCAAGAACATGCTCGCAGGGTTTCCTTCTGACACAATCAACCCACACAGCAGCTGCCTCCATGGCAGGGATCAAAGGCAGCACCACTGTGGGGCATTTTGTGCAGAGCTGGGAGAAGGCAGCTCCAGGCCCAGCTGGGGGCTGGGGAGCATGATGGAGTGGAGAAAAAAGGTCCTGCCTCTGAGCTGGGGTCCTGGGCTACTAGTAACCAAGAGCCATCTCTATGTGGGCCTCTGTGGAGGGCCTGAGGCTCAGAATGCTGACCCCCTGGTCTAAGTATATGTGCACAGTGACTTAAGCAAATATATTGGGGAAAATATGTGTGAGAAAAGTCTGGAGACAGAGGCACTCTAAATAATAGTAACCATAGTTCTTTCTGGATGGTGGGATTTGGGCTGATTTTACTTCTTTCTTGGTTGTCTGTATGTTTCCATTTTTGTGTGATGACTATACATGTGCTTGGTAACTTTAATCAATGATAGCGATGATAAAGAACAAGGTGCCAAATTCCTAAAGGGGAAAGGGTAAGGAAGAAGGGAAAGTTCCAGGGTCCCTAAAAGGAACGAACCTTCAGCTGGAGAGCTTTGGTGGCAGCAGCAGGCCTGTTGCTCCTCAGCCAGCTGGAATTCTTAGAATTCAGAAAGACTGAAGGGGGGTGGGGGGAAGCAAGGCAGAATAAGAATCAACTAATGTGCCCATAATCATGCATACAACAAGTGCTGTCTGTACTTAAACAACTCATGTAATCTTGCTGACCTCAGGAGATAGGGTCCTGAGAAGTTAAATACTTGCCCCCAGGGTCCCAGCTGGAACCTGAACCCAAGCATCCCACTGCAGGATCTGGGTTAGTAATGGCTACACTGAAATGGCAAAAGGAGCACAGTTGTAATCAGAGAGAGCAAGAGAAATGCTCCAATCCCAGGAGTTATCGTTTTTTTCTGGAAGAAAATCTGTTATTTCTGGAGGTCTCCAAAATGGCTGTTACCTTACCGGCTCCCCTCATTCTGTCCCACTGCACAGGCTCCACTCCCTGGGCTGCCACTACAAGGTTCCAGCCATGGACCAAGAAGTCACCTGCTGAGCCCAGAATTTAGGCTGCACTAGTATCTACCAAGCAGACTCTACGAGACGCTTTCTACTATTATTACTATTATTCGCTAGCTACTGCTTTCCCAGCCAGTAGCTAGCGAATAATCCTCACAGATGCCCTGCATGGTCGACATGGGTGCTCGGTGCTTCCCATGTGTCTTGTGTGGGTTCAAGTTTCTCTTCCCCATGATGCTGTACGTTCCACAAGTGCCTTGTGTACCTCCTGCCTCCAGTGTCTAGGACTCTGTCCTGCACTCCACTGACTGTTTAACACTCATGACCTGGCCCATTTTGCCAGTAAGGAGACTCAGGCTCAGAGAAATAAGGAACTTGCTCAAGATCCCTCCGTGAATGAGTGTTGGGGCTGGGCCTCCAGGCTGGATTCTGCCCCCGTGGACCATGACTCACCTCACTCTGTTTCAAGGCATGTGTTTCACAAGAGGGACACACCTGTGGCCCTCTGGGAGCTGTTGCAGTGGTCATACCATCCCAGTGGGCAGCAGTGGAACAGCCAAGCCATGAAAGGTCTGAGTTCACAGTGAAGCCAGAAAGAATTGCTGCCAAAAGACAGTGTAGAGTAGCGGTCAGGGACATGAGTCAGGTGTCCAAATTCTAACCCTACTCAGTAACCATGTGCTCCTGGGCAAGTTATGCTGAGCCTCAGTTTCTCATTTATAAAATGGGAGCAATACCTCAAGCAGTAGTTGTGAGGATTTACTGAACTAAGAATACTCAGATCAGCAGTTGGCCCATCCTAGGTGTGTGGGAGGGTTAAAAAAGAAAAAAACAGCACCAACTGGGTGAGTGGCACAGGATGGAGTGTCCCTATGAGAAGACCTGCTACCTATGCACCCCCAGAGAACATGTGTGTGCACATACATGCACTGTGGTGGGCCACCCTTTCCCGAGTAAATGCCATCCCCAAACTTAATGCTTAGAAAAGACCCTATTTCACCACTTGTAATTCTCAGACTGGCCTCAGCTGGGCAGTTTCTCTGTTGGTATCACCTGGGCTCACTCACAGGGCTAAGGTCAGGGAGGAGGTCACCAGGGGGCTGGTTGGTCTAGGACAACGTTTCTCAACCTTAGCCCTATTGAATTTGGGATCAGATAATTCTGTGCCTTGGAAGAGGTTTAGTTGCATCTCTGGCTTCTGCCCACTAGGTGCCAGTGGGACAACCAAAAATATCTCCAGATGTTGCCCAAAGTTCCTAGGGCTGGGGCAAAATCGTCCTGTGATTGAGACCAATCGAGAACTAGGGGAGCTGAGCAGGGGCGACTTGTCTTTGCACCCTGTTGGCTTGTCTCTCAGTAGGCTAGCCCAGACTGCTTCCCATGGGAGCAGAAGGGGTTCCAGCAGCAGAGGGAGCAAGCACCAGTGCACAGGTGTCTTTCACACTTCCTGTCGCATCACATTTACTGGTATCCAGTTGTCTACAGCAAATGGTCAAACCGAGTGCCAGTGTAGACAGGGACAAGGATGTGGAAACAGAAAGGCATACTGATGGGGACTCAAGATGAAGACAATCTGCCACAGTAATTCACCACCCACCATGATGCCAGTTAGTGTTGCCGGTGTGCACCTGGCGCTGGGGAGGGCCATGTGACAAGGTTTTCTCCTCTCTGTGACTTCATCTGCCCAATAAGGGTGTGTGCTGAGGGGTCCCTGGACCCATTGGCTCAGTGTTGAGAGCCTTGGATGTTTTTAGAGCTGGCTGATTTCACACAGCCATGGGTGTCACATCAGGGTAGTACTGGGGGCTCTGTGTGAGAGTAACTCTCCTTGGTCCCAGCACAACCCAAGCTAGCATGGACTGTGTCCAAAGGATATTTAAAAATCTGGCATTTTAAAATACACAAAAACATCTTATGGTTCTACAACATCTTATGGTTCTCAGAAAGCTTCTCCATGCTATGCTAGGTAAGAAACGTTCAAAACCTCCACATTGCAGAGGCTTCAACAGTCAAATCATATTTAGGTCACTGTGCAGTGCAGATGTTTCTGGCCACAGGTCGAAGCCCTGTCATTCAGGTGCCCAGCTGAGGAGACCTCATGCATCTGTATGGTGGCAGGGGAGAGGCAAGGAACTACACGGGAGGCTGTGTTGGAGTGCGAGGCCTAGAGTGGCCACCTCCCTCGTACCACATTCCAAGGGTCAGAACTCAAGGGGCATGGGGAATAGGGCTGGAAAAGTGCCTGTGAGCCCAGGGAAGGAAAAGAAACAGGGTCAGGGGGCCCAAGAGAAGTTTCTGCCATGAAAACGCCCTCCCTTATCAGGTCCCCACAAGATCCCTGCAAGTAAAGGATGTTCCCACATGCTCCTAGCTGGGGACTTTTATTTATTTGAAGGGCACAAAGAGATTTTCCATATACACATTTGCTCCCCAAATCCCTGCAATAGCCAGGACTAGGCCACACCGAAGCCAGGAGTGGGAACTCAATGCAGGTCTCCCATGGGGTTGGCAGTGACCCAAATACTCGCGCCATCAGCTGCTGCCTCCCAGGGTGTGCATCAGCAGGCCACACCACTTCCAACCCACCTTCCTCCCAAGCTTTGGAGTCAAGCCCCAGACCTGCTGCTTGTGGTTACTGCTGTGCATCTGAGTGAGTGACTTCAAGTCTGTTTCTCTATCTGTAACGTGAGGATAACGATTATCCTAAAGCCTTGTAGTGAAAATTGTGGGAGCACAGAATCCAGGTAAAATACCCTTTGTAGACTGGAAAGCACCCTACAGTGTCCCTGTCTCCATCACTGCCCATCTGGTAAGGCCACTGCTGTCTGTGAGCTCAGGCCTGTGATCCTGGCCTTGCCAGGGGGCCTCCCCCAGCCAGCAAGAGTGCCACCTCCCATACATGACTGACTCCTGAGTTTCCCCTTCGAGGAATGTTGTCTCCATGCCTCTGTCCAATCTGTTTCTCTTCCTCATGCTGCCCCTCCCGTTTTCATATGCACGTTCCCTCCCTCTGCCTCCCAGCACAGCGGGCTGGCAGATTGTTCATGAAGCAACCATTGCCCCTTCTGAATTCCTGTAATTCTCACTTGGTAATGCAGCCCTGTTTCATATCTTTTTTCATGCTGCAAGATCAACGAGAGTGTGTCTGCCTGGGTGCTGGGGAGGGGAAATCCAGTGTGGGCTAAGCCCCCGAGGGGCTCTCTGACTGCCCAGGTGACAGGCACAAGTGCATGCACAGCCAGAGACTGTGCAACAGGGAAAGGCCTTTAGAACATGCTCATGAGGAAAAGCAGCAGCTCCGGGTGCTGCAGGAAGCTGGGCAGACTTCCCAGGGAGATCAAGGGGGCCGGGCCTTGAAAGGACCCCAGCAGGTGGAGAGGCTGCAAAGGTCCCCACAGGAGGCAGCAGGGGCAGGAGGGTGGGCGAGTATCTCCCTTCAGGGCAAGATTCCTCTGGCTCAACTTTGCCTCCCTGTACCCACATCCTGTCTCAGGACCCTGCCTGTCCCAGCTCATGGTGAGTCACGGGGCCACTGAGCAGCAGGGCATCGGGCCAGGGGCCTTCCCTGTGCAGACCCTCCCCACTGTCTCCCTGGGCCGTGCCCATGGTGCATCCTCAGACGAGTGGTGGGCAGCCCTCTGAAGGACTCCTGGGCCCGATATCAGCTCTCTCAGAGCCCTGTCTGGCGAGATTCTCCTCTGAGACTCAGTGTCCTCACTTGAGGAAGGCACATGGGAGCCCGGTGGCAAGGGGCTGATGCCTGCATACAAAGCTTGGGCTTTGAGTAACTTTGGAGGGTGGAAATTAATCTCTCCAAGCTTTCATCTCCTTGTTCGTAAATGAGAACAATCTTGCAAAACCCAATGAGAACCCTGTACGTAGGGTTTTATTTCACAAAATGTAGGAGTCTTGTTTTGGTGAAGATGAAGAAGAGATGAGGATTTGGATCCAGTGGGTCGTGTGTGAATTCACTTACTGTGTGGCTTTACAGTAGGAGTTGTTGGGAGACAATGAGTGCAGTGAATGGCTGAGTAAGGTGATAGAGCAAGAGCTGGGCTCACTGAGGAACGATTGGCGGTTCCAGCTGGGAGCCAGTCAGGGTCAGGCCCTGCAGGGCAGAGCCCACACTCCCTGAGGCCCGAGGTCTTGCAGGGCTGACCCCTAGCTGCCTCCAGGGCAGGTTCTGCTGTGCCCAGGTAGAGAGGACTTGCACATAATCTCTGGGGGGGAGGGTGGGGACAAACAATGTTTCTCAAATTCTCAAGGGGACAGAGATGTAGTTAGAGGCTACCCTAATGTGTTTTGTTGAAAGCACTCAGGACCATGTGCCTGTAATAACCCAAGCAGTCATTCCTCTTTTGGATTCTGTCACAAGGGGAAATTAAAGCTTCTCTTTGCCACCAGTGAAAAGCAGGTCAGAATAAAGCCAGCTCTGCCTTTGCAGCCTTGGTGACTCCTACCCCCAGTCCCCAGGCCTTGGCCCTCTCCCTTCCTCAGGTGGAACCTGCAGAGGACTGCTGGGGCAGAGCTGCCAGCATCCCCACTTCCCACACCCCTTACCGTGACCGTAACTCCAAACCTTCTGCAGGTGCCACCATACTAGTGGGCCGTGGAAGAAGGATCTGGGAAAGGACTAGTGCTGGGGTCTGGGCAAGCTACATTCTGCATTTTAGGTGTCAGAGTGGGAGGGGACCCTGGAGGGCCCCCCCTTGAATAGATGAAGAGCTGAAGCCCAGAGATAGGCCATCTGTGCCTCCCTGGCTGATTCTCCCTCCCCCCTTGCTGGTTCCTTCTCACCTGTCCTCTGAATGTCCGTGTGTCCCAGAGCTCAGTGCTGGCCCCACCCTCTTCCACACCATCTCTGAGATCTCACTGGGGCCTGTGCTTCATGTACCATGAATATTGTAAGATGTCTCTCTACTGCAGCCCGCATCATCCCCCCAGCTGCCCACTGAGCTCCTCCATGGGGATGTCTAAGAGGCATCTCCTTCCTCACTGTCCAACACTGACTTCCTGACCTCTCCTCCCTGCACAGTCTTCTCCAATGGAGTTCATGATGTTTCCATCATTGCTCTGGCCATATTTGGCTTTCGTTTCTCTCACATCCACACCCAGTCATCAGCAAACCCTTTGGCCTACACACAGATCCTGACCTCCTCTCCCCATCTCCCCCACCACCCTGCTCTGAGCCACTCTCATTCCTTCTCAGGTTTGCAGGTCTCCTTAACAGTCTCCCTGCTTCCGTTCTTGTGCCTCTGCAGTCCGTTTTGGTCTAACTCAGCAGCCAGGCTACTCTGGATGAGTAGAGGTCCCTCCTTAGCTCAAAACGCTGCAGTGGTGCCCAACCCATTTGCTGTAAGAAGCAGTAAATATCATGGCAGCAGCCCATGAGATCTCTCTCTCAGCTGGCACCTTCTCCCTGCCAACTCGACTCGATTCTACACAGTAGCCTCAAGTACACCAGGTATGTCCCTTGGCATTTGCATCTCTTCTGCTTGGGACACATAGCCCAGGTATCTTCGTGGTACTGCTTCATTCTATGTCTTTATTCAAATACCTCCTTTTCAGTGAAGTCTTCCCTAACTCCCTAAGACCCAGTTCCCCATCCCCTTCTCATGCTGTATTTTTCTCCATGGCACAAATCACAATCAGACATACTCTATGCTTGAATTTATTTTGTTTATTGTTTGTCTTCTCTGATGGAAATGTTTAAGTTCCCTAAGAGCCGAGATTTTTATCTGACACATAGCACGTGCTCAATAAATATTTGGCGAGTGGATGAATGGACAGGAATCAATGGAGCTGGTGTGTCTGTGTTGACTTTTCCCATGAGCATGATTGCTCTTAGCACACCAAGCCAGGTGCCAGTGAATAGCAGAGCAAGAAAACACTTAGATCATCGAGTTCAGTTGCTCCTTTGGCTGAGGGACACTGTGGCCTGACAAGGGGAAGAACTCAGACCTGGGGCCAGGATCCTACCCCTAGCCCCCCAGACAGGGCCTGTCCTCTGTTCCCTGCCACCTATGGCCAGAGGTCACTGTCCTCTGACAGTAATGTCACAGCTCCTGAGCTGTAAGTATTAGAACAAGGAACCTACAGAAAATGGAGAAAAGAGGTATAAGGAGGAGATATTTTTAGCCTTGCTGATTTCTAAGTACGCACATCTATAGAAAGCTCTATAGGCGTGACTGTATACTGGTATTAAATCAGGAAGCGAGTGGAGTGAATGCTGGGCCAGCTTGTCTGAGGGTGGCTGGGCAAGCCTGTTGTAACACAGGAGGTTTCGAACCACAGTGGCTGATTCCAAGGAAACAGACCCGGCAAAGCCATCTGGAAGCCACAAACTCGCATCAGGGGTTCAACATAGACTCTTGGGAGTTAGACTCTCCATTTTTCTCCTCTATCAGCCAGAAGCACCCATGAGGCCCCAAGGCCCACCTAGCCCAGTAACCAAAGATTTATGTTCAAAATCTCCCTGGTGCCGGATTGTTCTTTCTTTGGGGGCAGGGGGAATTCCAAAGGTGGAGCCTGAGCAGAAACGTGAAGCCTTTGTATTCCCAGTTGACCACAGAAGACTCTCTGGGTTCTGGTGCCTTTGGCCATCAGGAGTTTCCTCAGACCTCAGACCAGGCCTAGAAGAAAACCTGGGTGAGCACGGGCTACTTCTGTGGAGCAGGCCGTTGGTCCTCACACATGTCATCTCATTTCATACTCTTCTTTTAGGGATGCACTTTGATTGTAGTCCCATTTTACAGTTGGGAGAAACTGAGGCAAAGTGCAGGTCTGACAGCTTAAGTGGCAGGCCCAAGCAGTCTAGCACCACAGCCCTTGCCCTTCTGTTGACTGGAGGACAAAAAATCTGGTTCAAAGTCCAAACAACATGCGGCCTTCATTCCTTCAACAAATAGCTACTGAATATCTACTAGGGATGAAGCCTTTCTGGGGCTCCAAGATTCATGGCTGGATCCAGGGTTAGATGCTACAAATCTTCGGCTGGACATTAAGTGATGAATCTGGAGCGAGCCCATTGGTTGCTTATGGGACGTGAATGAGGGCAGGTCGTTTTCTTCTCATCTGGGGCAACCTAAGGGAGTAGCCTGACCCATGCTAAGAAATGGGCCCCGAGACTTCCTCTGCAGAGCAGCAGGACCTGTCACTGAGACTGGTATAGATGTCTGCTCTTATGTTGTAGTTGGGGAGCACAGGAAACAAACAAACAAATGAGATAATTTACAGTGGTCACAAAAGCTCTAAATAAATAAAACAAAGCAATGGAACGGTTATGGGTTGAACTGTATTTCCCCCAAACTCGTATGTTAGAGTCCTAACCCCTAGTGCCTCAGCATGTGACCTTGCTTGAAGATAGGGTCTTTGCAAGGGTCATTGAGTTAGAATGCAGTCATTAGGGTGGGTCTAATTCAATATGACTGGTGCCCATATAAAATGGAAATTCAGAGATGAACATGCACGCAGGGGAAAAAGCCACGTAAAAATGAATACAGAGACCTCAATGATGCATCTATAAGCTAGGGAACCCCAAAGATTGCCTGCAACCACCAAAAACTTGGAGAGGCGCAAGAACATACCTCCCTCCAACCGTCCAGGGGAACCAGCCTTCAACATCTTCACCTGGACTTTCAGCCTCCGTTCTGTCGTTGTTAAGCAGTCCTCATTGACTAACACCAAAGAGTGTCAGGTGAAGAGCAGGATCACTTTAGCTGGCAGGTCAGGTAAGATCTCTCTGACGAGGTGACATTTTGGCTGAATCCTCCATGCTGAGAAGATGCCTGTGTGAAGAGCTGTGGAGGATGCACAGCAGAGAGAGGGAAACAAAGTTGGCCTCTCTGTGGGAGGGGTGGAAGTGCAGATGGGTTCCAGGGACAGGCAGGTGGGAGGCAGGGGCCAGGGCAGGTAGGGACTCTGATGGGACCTGCTGAGAAACCACCAAAGGGTTTGGGCACAGAAAGTGATATAAGAGCAGACTTTCCTGTCCTCTTTGAAATCTCCCTCTGGGGCAGACATTTGGCACAGCCATTAGAATCCTGGTTGGGATACCCGCATCCCAAAGCAGAGAGCCTGGGTTGAGTCCTGATGCCATCTTCCTGCTCATGTGCACCCCAGGAGGTGATGTGGGCATTTCGAGAGTAAACCTGTGGATGGGAGTGTTTCTCTCTCTCTCTCCCCCCCCCCCCTCTCTGCCTCTCCAATAAATAAATGATTTTTTAAAAGTCAAATAAGCAAAATCTTAAAAAAAAAAAAAAAAGAAAGTTCCCATATACATAAGTAAAAAGTCCCTGTACGGGATGAACAGTTAGTAAGGTGAGGCTTGCATTCAGGTGAGAAATGATGGCGGTCCCGATGAGGTGTTCAGTCAGAGTGGGAAGAAGTGTTCTGGTTGGTGATAAACTCTGACGGTAGAGCCCCAACAGGACTTGCTGGTGGGCCTGCTGTGGAATGAGACAAAAGGAGAGGCATCGGCTGTGACCCCTAGGACTTAGGTCTGAGCAACTGAATGAACCAAAGGTGATTTTACAGCAGGCTAGGGAATTCTTTGAAGCAAAAGGGAAGGTGAGCTTCCATTCAAATAAGATGAGATCAAAACAAAGAACAGAGAGCACAGTCCCTGATCTGGAACTCAGAGCCTACAGGAGACAGACCTGTGAACTAATCATGGCAGCACAACATGTGGAGGAGCTGTGGGAGTGACTCTGGGAACTGACTCTGGGGAATTTGGACAAAAGAGGAAAGATTTGTTTCTCAAAAATAATTTCCGATTTCATAAATGTTGCAAAACAGTACAAAGAGTTCCCAAATACCTTCACCCACTTTCCCTAAATGTTAAGATCTTACAAATTTACAGTGCTGTGATCAAAACCAGGAAATTAACAACAACTACAGATTTAATTCATATTTCTTTTTCTTTAAAAGATTTTCTTTTATTTATTTGAGAGGTAGAGTTACAGAGAGAGAGAGGGAGAGACAGAGAAGTCTTCCATCCACTGGTTCACTCCCCTAATGGCAGCAACAGCCAGAGCCAGGCAGAACCAAAACCAGGAGCCAGGAGCTTCTTCTGGGTCTCCCATGTGGGTTCAGGGGCCCAAGCACCTAGGCCATCTTCCACTGTGTTCCCAGGCCACAAGCAGAGAGCTGGGTCGGAAGAGGAGCAGCCAGGACAGGAACTGGATTCCATATGGGATGCCGGTGCCTCAGGCAGAGGCTTAACCTACTATACCACAGCACCAGCCTCTTCATTCATATTTCATAGGTTGCCCCACAAGTGTTCATGATCTGGTCCAGGAGCCCACCCAGCATCACACAGAGCATTTAGTTGCCAGAATTTGGCTGGGGTTCCCGTAGTCTGTGTATTTTTAAGAAACGTCTTCATTTTATTTGAAAGGCAGAAAGAGAAAGTACTTTTATCTTTGGTTCACACCCCCAAATGCCCACAATAGCCCAGGCTGGGCCAGGTCAAAGCTAGGAGTCCAGATCTCAGTCTTGTCTCCAACATGAGTGGCAGGGGACATCACCTGCTGCCTCCCAGGGTGAGTACTGGCGGGAAGCTAGAATCAGAAGCAGAGCCAGGACATGAACCTGATACTCTGATACGGGATACAGGTGTCCCAAGCTTAACCACTGTGCCAGACATCCATCTGGGGGATGGCCTTTTTGATAAGAACATCACGGAGGTTTATGTTGGGCCTTTCTCAGTGCATCTGATCAGGTGATCCCAGAGATCATTTTGTATTACTTGTTGTATTAACTCTGATCCAAAAGTGGTGTCTGACGAGTTGTTCCACTACAAAGTTGCTATTTTCCCTTTTGTAATTCATAAAGATCTTGTTGGGGAGACACCTTGAGATTATACAAATACCTGTTTCTCTTCATCCATTCATCATGAGTATCCATCTCTATTGATGATCCTGGCTTAAACGTTGTTTGCTAAAGAGTGCTTTTCTCTTTGTACACTGCCTCCCAGTGTTCCTGAACAGGAATCTGCCGTCAGGAAGAACCAGCCTTTCTCCCCTCGTTATTTAGTTTGTTTATTTGCTTATTCAAGTACTTACCTATATCAGTGATCAATGTAAACTCATTATTTCTTTTTTTAATCTCTGGTCTGCAAGTTATAATCTATTGGCTCAATCTTGTTTGGCTCAAATGATCTCATTTCTGGCCATTGGGAGCTCCTTCAAGTCGGCTCCTGGGTTCAAGAGGGGAAGTTTTCTGTTTTTCTTTTTATAAAAATAAATTTTTTTAGATTTATTTATTTATTTGAAAGTCAGAGTTACATACAGAGAGAGAAGGAAAGGCAGAGGGGGGGAGGGAGAGAGAGAGAGAAAAAGAGAGAGAGTGTTTTCTATCCACTGGCTCACTCCCCATTTGGCCACCATGGCTGGAGCTGTGCCCATCTGAAGCCAGGAGCTTCTTCCAGGTCTCTCACATAGGTGCAGGGGCCCAAGGACTTGGGCCATTTTCTACTGCTTTCCCAGGTCATAATGGAGAGCTGGATCAGAAGTGGAGCCTCCGAGACTCAAACTGGCCACCCATATGGGATGCTGGCACTGCAGGTGGTGGCTTTACCCACTACATCACAGTGCAAGCCCCAAGAGGGGAAGTTTTGATCTGGGTCATGGCCAAGGCCTAGGGACTTATCTGGGAGCAGGGAGAGGACACAGGCTAAGGAAACCCAGAGGGCAGGCTTTGGGCTGCCCGTCCAGTGCTGTCTGAGGACACGGACTGGCCTTTGGGCTGCTGGGCCACACTGTGAGGGCCAGGAGGATACAGCATACCTTGGTCAGGTGACAAGCACCACTCCCACTTGTGGCCCGCCCTCAACAGGGCTTCCTCAGGGAGTAGCCCTCTGGGGCAGCAGCTGCTGATTTCCAGCGCTCGGGCTGTTAATGCGTCTGCCTGGGTTTGCTCCAGAGGAGCCTGCTGTGCTCCGGCTCCTCCAGCCCCGTCCTGCTTGCCGTTTCTCTGCCAGATGGGCTGTCGTCCAGGGCTGCGGTGTCCCCGCTGCTCTACCTGTGCCTGCTCCTTCCTTCCCTGTCTGAAGAGCTTGTACCTGCAGGGAAAGGCGATGAGGCTTGTGGAGTTACAGAGTGGCAGAACCACGCATCCTGAAGAGATCTGAGCAAGGCTGGCTGCTGTTGTGATTTGTCTGGGGTCACTTTTTTCCAGGCAGGGCTGTTGTGAAGTCTTAAGTGGATGTCCAAGAGGTCTGATCTCAGCCCCGCTGAAGCAATGGAGCTGAGCTCCTTGTCCTCCTCGCCTGTCCATATCCCAGTCACTCTGCTCTTTGTTTATCAGCTGCTGCTGAGGCCACAGCCTGGGTGTGGTTGTCCATTCCCCCTGGCTCTCCCAACAGGCGTTTCCCTTGTTCTTCAGGCCCCTTTCTTGGGCAGTGCTGACCCCTCACCCCACAGGGATGGTGGCAAGTCCTGGCTCATCTTGCAGCCTCTCCTGCTCTCTGGCCTCTGCCCAGGACCTCACCCAGGCCAAAGATAAAGGGGCTAGAACCTGGCAACTCTTCCTTCTGCTCCTTCCTCCTCCTTCAGTCCAGAATGGAAAAGGGGTCCCATTTCACCCCTCTTTTTAAATTTCAAATTGAGCTTAAGACAGGTTGAGCATTCACATGATTAAAAATTGAGAAAAGGGGGCCAGTATTGTGGCACCATGGGTTATGTTGCTGTTTGTGATGCCAGCATCCCCTATCAGAGAGCCAGTGGGAGTCCCAGCTAGTCTGCTTCAGATCCAACTCCCTGCTAATATGCCTGAGAAGACAACAGAAGTACTTAGACCCCTGCCCCCCTTGTTAGAGACCTGGACAGAGTTCCTGGCTCCTGGCTTCAGCCTGGCCAAGACTGGCTGTTGTAGCAATTTGGGGAGTGAACCAGCAGATGGAAGATCCTTCTTTTGTCCACTCCTTTTCTCTCTCTCTCTCTCTCTCTCTCTCTCTCTCTCTCTTTCTCTCTCTCTCTCTCACTGTCTCTGTCTCTGTCTTTCAAATAAAAAATCCTTAAAATTCAAAAAAGTCTTCCATGGCCCACATCCTCTGGATGCGCCCTGCCCAGAGGCCACTGCCTGGTGGGGCTCCTAGGGCTTTCCAGCATTCCAGCTGCGCAGGGATCAGCACTGTTCACTGTGAAGGAGCAGCTAGTGAAGATATTTGACCAGGCTTCCTCTCACCACTGTGGGCACTGCCATTGTGGTGGGAAAGCAGCTGAGGATGGCACAGGAATGAATGAGCAAGGCTGTGCTCCAGTGGAATTTTGAATTTTATGTCATTTTCATGTATCCTAAAATATTGTTCCTCATCTTTCCCCAAGTGTTTAAACATGTAAACACATGCTCAGCTCGTGAGTTGTACAAGAGGATAGCATTTTGATGAGTAGAGTGAGTTCTTAAGCTGCTTCTAGTCTTTTGCTGCCGTAATACTGCAGTATTGTATACATTTTATAAACTTGCCCACTCGTCGTGTCACATGCAGACATGTATCTGTGGAACACATTATGGAGTGAGTTTTATTGAATCTGAACCTCTTCTCTCACAGACTGTTCACTTCCTTTCTCATCTCTTTAAAATCTTCACTTATTGTCTTGGTTCCCAACCATTGACATCAAATGTACCAAGAGCATCACAAAAGTACTGGCTGCCTTGCTAGGCATTGAGCAGCAGCCCAGTAGCTCAGCAGGACTGTGCTGGGCTCCATGCAATAGCCATCGTAAGAAACAGGTTTCTCCTACCCTTACACAATGTAAACCATGAAGCCTGGTGGACTAGGGCTTGAACACAGCTCCCAGCCAGGCCTTCGGTTTCCTGGGCTCCTTCCTCCCTTTTGTTCTGCCATTCTTGCATGGCCACTGTGGCTCCAGCTATCACGTTCTCATCCAGATA
This sequence comes from Lepus europaeus, assembly GCF_033115175.1. Classification (NCBI taxonomy): domain Eukaryota; kingdom Metazoa; phylum Chordata; class Mammalia; order Lagomorpha; family Leporidae; genus Lepus; species Lepus europaeus. The sequence continues at coordinate 26,627,976 of NC_084840.1, read as the reverse complement.
AGAGGCAAAAGAGGGTAAGGAGCAAAGGACATAGGTCTGTTGAGCCGGGCTCCTTTAAAGAACTTGTTCAGAAGCCCTCTTCCTAGCAACTTCCACCTTCATCTCATCAAACCTACCATCGAGAAATACCCTAACTCAAGAGGGTCTGGGAAATGTAGTTTCTTAACTCCCCAAAGCAGAACTGAGGGTCTCTTAATAAAGAAAAGGGAGGAGTAGACACCAGGCAGAGTGAGTTGGGATCATCAGGAAGACTTCGAGGAACTGGGCATCAGTGGGATTCAGATAAGAACTTAGCCCTTGCCATGCCCTTTGTTACATGCTGTACAGGTCGGGTAGGGGAGGTTTCTTATGTTAAATTCACACACGCAGAAGTTCCAGTTTCCATTTTCGAGAGAAGGAAAATGAAACCTAGAACCACTGGACAGCTCACCAGCTGAGAAAGGGCAACTCCCAGAGCCATCAGGTTTTCTTCCCACTGCCAGCATCCCCTCCCCATTGCGAGGTGTGCGATGTGTGCAGAGAGGAAGAAGAGAAGAAAAGCTGAGACAAGGGGGAAGCCTTCTGCCTGTTTCTAGAACACAACCCAGCTGGAGCTTGAGGCCTCAGAATGAGAAGAGAAAGGAGAAATCTAATTGCTCAGAGTGAGAATTTTTGAACACAGAGACATCTTACTATGAGTTAATTCCCCAAAGGATTGCATCTATATTACACCTAAAAAAAAAAAAAAAAAAAAAAAAAAAGCACCAGCTTGACATAGATGTCAAAAATCAAAGGGAAAACTGAAGGAAACGTTTGAGGGAGGTTGAGACCCTTTTGTTGCAGAGCTCAGAGGCAGCGGCTGGCACAGGGTGGGCAGCAGACCCCAGCCTGGGAGGCTGGGGCCGGGGAGCAGCTGGCTCTCCTGCTCTGGGAAGCAGCCAGCTGTCTGGCATCTGTCAGGAGCTGGGAGGAGGCAGACGTGTGAGGCGGAGCGTGGCCGCTGCTCTGAATCCTGGGAACATTCTCGCCTTGGGTGGGGTGGCCGCCCTGTAGCCTTGCTTGGGGCTACATTCTTGCCTTCCAGGGTCACCTGTGTGGCTCAACAAGTGAAAAAGAAACGTTCCCTCATCCTCCCCCATCCTCCCCAACACACACACACACACACACACGTGCTCGCACACACAGGTCAGAGGTACGTGTCTCTAAACCAAAGGAAAGCCTAAGAGGTAGAGCGCGCCTCCTCTGGGTAGGACCTGGGATTGCAACTAAGTGCCACTGGCCTCCTTAGGAGCTAGGTGACTTCAGGCAAAGTACTTAACTCTCACCTTCTGCATCCATGAACTGAAATAAGTAATCCTACCTTGTACGTAGAGCTCACATAGATCATACAAGTGCTTAGAAAACATAACATGTTAGCCGGCGCCGCGGCTCAATAGGCTAATCCTCCGCCTTGTGGCGCCGGCACACCGGGTTCTAGTCCCAGTCGGGGCGCCGATTCTGTCCCATTTGCCCCTCTTCCAGGCCAGCTCTCTGCTGTGGCCCGGGAGTGCAGTGGAGGATGGCCCAAGTCCTTGGGCCCTGCACCCCATGGGAGACCAGGATAAGCACCTGGCTCCTGCCATCGGATCAGCGCGGTGCAGCGCGCCAGCTGCGGCGGCCATTGGAGGGTGAACCAATGGCAAAAAGACCTTTCTCTCTGTCTCTCTCACTGTCCACTCTGCCTGTCAAAAACTAAAAAAAAAAAAAGAAAAAAGAAAACATAACATGTTAATTTCCCCCAATGAAGTTGACGTCTGTTACATGGTGACACCATTAATCAAAATCTGGACTATGCAAATGAATAGGCTGGTGGGGGTAGCAAGGGAGGCAACCAGTTATTTGCATTTCAAAGAGAAGATGGATCCTGCCTTTGACTTAAGTTGATGCTTTGGGTGGTTGAAAATAGGAAATCAGTAGGCATCCTGGCTCAGTGGGTTAAACCCCTGCTTAGGTGTCAACATGCCATATCAGAGTGCCTGGTTCAAGTCCTGGCTGTTCTGCTTCCAATTCAGTTTGCTGCTAATGCACCCTGGGAGGCTGCAGATGATGGCTCAAGTGCTTGGGTGCCTTCCCACCCATGTGGGAGACCTGTAAGGAGTTCTTGGCTCCTGGCTTCAGCCTGACCCGGCCCTGGCTGTTGTGGGCATTCAGGGAGTGAACCAGCAGGTGGAAGATCTCTCTCTCCCCGTCTCCCCCTCTCTCCCCCCTCCCCCTCTCCCCCTCTCTCCCTCTCTCCCTCTCTTCCTCTCTTCCTCTCCCTCTCCCCCTCTCCCCCTCTCCCCTTCCCCCCCCTCCCTCTCTCCCTCTCTCCCACTATCCCTCTCTCCCTCTCCCTCCATCTCTCCCTCCATCTCTCCCTCCCTGCCTCTCAAGTAGTTGAAAAGAAATACATTTTTTTTAAAACAAAAAAAATGGGAGACAGGACAAACCACATTACAACACTGTATGGGCTTAACAGTAAATGGGGTTATTAAACCCCTAGGATGTGCCTCAGCATGGCTGTTAGCTCTCTGACAAATATATGAGAGAATGAGTAAAAACCCCACAAATACTGACCACCTGAAAATCTACCATCCACACAGTCTTTAATCACTTTTCAAAAAATGCCCCTCTGAGATGGAAGGGGTGCGAGTGGGAGGGAAATTATGGGTGGGGGGAAGCCATTGTAATCCATAAACATAAGCCTGCTGTCCTGTGAGCAGGAATGCCTCAGAGCTCATGGCTGCTATGTCACACCGTGTGGCCCTGGGCTCCATTTTGTTTTTGCATCTACTTTTATACTTTGTCCTTGATGTCCCCTCACCATGGAGCTGTTATGTGGGAATCTCTCCTGCTTTTGTTGAGTTTTCCTTCTAGTACTTGCACTGTATTTCTTCTAGCCTGCTCTGAGATCGGAGACCAGACATAAATGGTGCTTCTATCTGTAATCTATTTTGGCCCAAAAGGGAATTAACGGACCTATTAAAATTTCTGAAATGGGCCAGGCATTTTTACCAGCTACTTCACTTTTCACAGCCACCCTATGAGTTGGGAGTGTTTACCCCATTTTACAGATGTGTACACCGAGGCCCTGAGAATTTAAGCAGCTTGCCCAAGACCACACCGCTGCTAGTGCAGGGCAGGGCTAGAATTCAGACGCACTGGAAACGTTCGTGCTGTTCTTTCCTGGCATCACTGCTCTGGTTGCATTGTCGGTTGCGTGCTGTCCCCTATTAGTTGTTCTTGTGTTGGACTGTGGCTTCGTCAGTAGAACACAGTCCCCCTGATGACAGTGCCCTGGCTGTCCACTTTGTACTACCCACAGCGCTGGGCCCTATGCCAGGGTTCCAGGTGGTCAACAGCTGCTTTGCAAAGAGTGAGTCTGGAAGAAGGGGGACATGAGAAAGCAGGGCTTTTGTCTGCTCCCCCCCCCCCCCATACCTTCCTGCTTCCTACAACTTGTAACGTGCTACCGGAAATAAAGCCCAAGCCCTTCCCTTGGCTTAACCCAGAAATGGTTGTAGCCCCGACAAGGGCCCCTGTGGGCTAGGCGGAAGGAGTGGTAAGCAGGCTCTGGTGATAACAAGCCAGGGATACTGCAGTCCAGGAAGGGAGGGCTGGCATTGAGTCCAAGATTTCGGCTAAGGCAATTCTAACGGCAGGTGACTCTGAGAAAACCCTTCCATTTAGGCTTCTTGCCTGGAAATACAGTGACTGAAGCTGCAAAGGAGCTGACGTTCCAACCAGAGCAAAAAGTAGGCCAGCATCCCAGTAGGGCCTGGTTCTGCTGAGTAATGCTTGCTCTGGATCTTTCTTGGGAGACTAAAAAATTTGGAGGAGAAAAAACTGTCCCGTTACATGACTTAGGGATTTCATCATGACAGGACAGTTTCTGCTTGTGTTTTGAGCTCAGTGGGGAACCCCTCTTCTCCCCATGTGACCAGGGCACTCAGGCCAAGTCACGTGCCGGCCATGGCTTGTGAGCCAGGCATTTCTGCAGGTGACATCATCCCCTTGCTGATTGCTCAGGTGTTTCACGGCCTCCCAAGGTCAACAGGAAACTTGCATCATTTCTGATGCTTGGCTCTTAATTTGTTTGTCTCTGGTTAATAGTAAACCTAGATTGTGGTCAGGGGAAGTTGTCCAGACAACCAGTCAGCAAACATGTCCTACAGAGGCTTGGAGGGCCTGGGCCCTGAGGCTGTCTTAGGTCTTCCGGGGTGAGGGTGTCTGACCATCTTCCTTGAGTTCCAAGACATACTTCAGATCTGAAACCTCTCTGGGTCCTCCTAGAAGGCCCAGGGCCGAACGTTGCTGAGTCTTCTGCCTTTATGCATCTCTTCTCATTTTCCCTCTTGAGAGAGCCCAGAGCTGTGTCCCATGGATTCCCTCTCCTTCCCTGGGCTTCCATCATATATTCACCTGGAGCCCGAGCTCAGCCTTCTGCCCACACATGGGTCCATGGGCAAAGAGTTTCACAGGCCTGTGGAAGGCCAGGAGTCCCCCTCCCCCATTGCCTTTTGGGAGAGGAGAGCAAGCTGACAGGGTGAGCACGCTGCTCACCCACCCCTTGCGTGCACCTGCACCTCCAAGGCCTTTTTTGCCCAACTGCGTCGTATGGCTTGGGGCCAGCAGTAGGACTGGCACAGGGCACATTCCTTCATTGTTCTAGAGCTTCTGAAACCTGGGTAAGCATCAGAACTGCCTGGAGGGCTTACAAAAGCGGATTGCTGCTCCATGATCCGCCCATTCTGTAGGTCTGGGGTGGGTCAGAGAATTTGCCTGTCTAATGAGTTCTCAGGTGATACTGATGAGCCTGGTTCAGGGGCCGCACTTTGAGAACCATTGTCCTGACCTGAACAGCTCCTAGACATAGCCTCTTGAGTCCCAAAAGGAGTGAAGGGCTGTGTGGGCTGGAGCCAGCTCACAGTGGCTACTGGGTTTAGGTAGCTTAAAGCCAACCATAGGGGGAGAATTTATACCCCAGAAACCGTGGCAGGTGCCACAAACTGAGACCCCTGCCAACTAACACACCTCTGGCTTAGGGAAAGGCTTTCTTTTCCTCTGCGTTCTAAGACTTGGTGTTGACTCTCAGAAACTAGACAAGAACCATCCATCAGAATTCAGAATTCCCCATGCCTCTGTTCCATATATATATATATATGGAAGGTCCTCCATATATATATGCAAGGCCACGAGGCTGAGATGGCTCTAGTATTTTGGGTTCCTCAGTAATTAAATGGAAGCTCAGTATGAAGAGTAAAACAAAACAAGAGACTTAACTAATCAGAAACTGACGGCTGGCCAGGGACTATCCACCAGATCATGCCCAAATCCTCGTGGTAGCCAATCAAGGACTGTCTGTCCTGCTTCCACATCCAGCCTGTAGAAAGCCTCTGCTCACCTGCGCAGCACAGCCTCTGAACCTCTCTGGTCCACAGCTCTGCCTCCTTTGTGAATCGGTGTTTGCCCAAATAAATGCTGCTAAGTTATTTTTATCAAAGCTGCTTGTTGTTAATATCTTATCAGCAAACTGCAAATAATTGCGTCTGTCTCACTGAGCCACAAGAATTAAGTTAAAAAATGCACATGGATCATTTAGCAAAGCACCCAGCATGGAGTAAGGGCTCACAAATATGAGATTTTGTCATTAAAATCCTTGGGATTGTAGGGATCTGTGCATTTCCTTCCTACAAGATGCAGGCTCCGGAGGAGCAGTAACAGTGCCACACTGTGCTGGGCACCTTTTGCCAAACATACAGCTCGGAACCTGCCACCCCATTCCTCAGTGTGAGCCCTGGCCCTGGGTTTGGATGTGTGACACCCTGGCCTTGGCAGCTCACGGCTATATGCTCAGAGTCCCTCTCCCAGGAACTTGAGCCTGAAGCCTAGAGCCAGCTTCACCATCTGAAAGTCAGCGACACAAGCAGGCTCTGCAGAGAGAGGGCTGGAGCAGGTGGGCAGAAGCAGGCGGGGCGGGGTGGGGGTGGAGGAGAAAGCGCCCTGGGGATGCCCTGCTCCGGGTCAGGGTTCTCCTAAAGATTCCCCTGCTGCCCCCCCTGGGACTAAGTCCTCATGAACAGTGTCTGCTGAGCCTTAGCCCAGCCAGGCCTCTGTTAGTTATGACTTATGTGTCTCGACTTAGCCAGGAATACCCCCTGCCACTCTCTAGCATCAGCTTCCTGTCTTCCATCTTCCATCTAACCCCACACAGCCAGAGAAGCTGGCTGTCTCTGGCTTCTTTCTTTCCGCAGAGAATACTGTCTCCCCAACCCCCATCCAGCTGCCAACTGCTCTTCATGCCTCCGCTCCGATTCACATCCCTGGGTTGCCTTCTCTGGCACAGCCAGAGTGGTCCCTCATGGGCCTTGCATACCGTACATCTCCCTGCTACCACAGCACTTTGCCCTGCCCCCGTATGGCCTCTTCCACTGCTGCACCCTGAGTCCCCCTGGGCCTGGCACCATGTGTCCATCCCCTCCTGTTCCACTGGAGCCAACATGGCAAGTGTTTGAGGAATGTTTCAACAAATGCCCTGGCCTGGGGAGCATGGGCTCTGGAAGATTCCAGCATCCTCAAAGTCCAGAGGCCATCACCAGTGTCCAGGGTGGCTTCCAAGAAACCCGGTTTTCCAAAGGGAGGACGGAGAGAAGAAGTGGAGGAGGCCTCTGCTGTAGGTCAGTTGGAGATTACTGCGGAGTCTGCGCCGGGACGTGGGACAGGGAATGTTGATGGAGGAACAGGCGCAGGCTGAAGGACTGCTGAGGCCAGCAGGAAGGAAGCCAGGGGAGCTGTAGGGAATGAACGTGCGGAGTCCGCAGGGCAAGGGAGGCAGAGAAAGAGGAAAATGAGCCTAGGCTTTAAGGCAAGGGCAGCGGGAACCCCCTTCCCTCCCCCGTGCTCAGACTGAGTGTGTTCCGGGAGGCCCATGGACTCACCTGTGGCTTGGCCACAAGATGGACACGTGTGCCCAACCTGAAGCAAGTGACCTCGTGGCCTGACCTAAAAGAAGCTGTTGGGAAAAGGTATATTAAGTAAAATTCTCCATGAGTTTCCCTGCCCTAATCACCTTGCTAAAGCTACTTCCCCAGGCTAGCCCCTGTTTGGGTCCTGGGGTGTTGTGGCCCTGGAGGAGTGGTCACCATTCTGGGCAAGACATCACAGGGCCCTTCCCAGCTCCTCTGCAAAGCCAGCCAGAAGGAGGTATCATGAAACCACTGGGGACTGTTCCAGCCTTGGGCACCAGTCCTCAGTTGCTGCTCAGAAGCTTATAACCAGCCAGCGCCGCGGCTCACTAGGCTAATCCTCCGCCTTGCGGTGCCGGCACACCGGGTTCTAGTCCCGGTTGGGGTGCTGGATTCTGTCCTGGTTGCCCCTCTTCCAGGCCAGCTCTCTGCTGTGGCCAGGGAGTGCAGTGGAGGATGGCCCAAGTGCTTGGGTCCTGCACCCCATGGGAGACCAGGAGAAGCACCTGGCTCCTGCCTTTGGATCAGCACGGTGCGCCGGCCGTGGCACGCCAGCCATGGTGGCCATTGGAGGGTGAACCAACGGCAAAAGGAAGACCTTTCTCTCTGTCTCTCTTTCTCTCTCACTGTCCACTTTGCCTGTCAAAAAAAAAAAAAAAACTTATAACCTAGGGAGGGAAAGAAAGTGTCTGTGCATTTAAAAAGAAAAAAACAATAACCAGTGTGCAGAATAATTAAATATTAAACAGCGTGGTGCTTACTGATTGCAACAGGATTGTAATGAGGCTCAGGGAGTCAGTTCTGCGTCAGACAAGTGGGGAGACCAGAGCCCACCTTGCAGGGTGGGAGGATTTGGCTCATTGGAGGGGAGATGGGAGGGCTTGGAGAGGGGAATTTCATGAATGATGTCAGAAAGTGGAGCATGCCTGTGGAATATGCGGGACACAGATTGTGTGATCAGCGCTGAAAGATGGACTGGAAAGGGGAGGGTTGCTATGTACCAGGGCCAGGGGCTGGGGAGCAGTCGGGGTCGGAGTCAGGGAGGGGGTCCATAGCAGCTATGACTCTCTATAAGTTCAGCTCAGGGAATCTGGATGGTAGACATGATGGAAGGGAGAGGGGGGAGGGGTGGACATTTCCAGCAATTGCTGGGCACCAGCGGGCATGGGAGGTCGCCTTGAGAGTGCAGGGAGCCCAGTCGAGCAGAGGGTGGGGCAGAGACAGGCTGCGTCCTCCTGGGTGTCCTACGTGGTGAGCAGGAACCAGACCCCAGGGAGCCCCACAGGGCTCAAGCGCATGGGGAATGGCAGGTGTGAACACTTGAACAACACTTTGAAGAAGTCACAGGGTACAAAATGCTGTAAGGAAAACAGAAATAAAAGGCTGGCTTCCTAGCCTCAGGCTTCCCCCAGGGACCCACAGTCTGGGGGCAGAAAGTGGGTGTGAGTTGCAGCACTATGAAAGGCAGAGTGAGGAACATGTTAATGGGAGCTGGCATCAGGGAGGGTGGGATGGTGTGATGGCATGCAGGAGACTGGTCCTGCCTGAGAGGGTGGGGAGGGCATCTCCAGGGGGTTGGGGTGGCCCTGCCTAAGGAAGTGAGCGAGAGCCTGCGGGCCGAAAAGATGGGCAGACAGGACAGGTGTCATGGCTCAGCTGCTCGGGATGGCCATATCCCACATCCCAAGTCAGAGTGGGTGGGGTTGAGTCTCCCCCTGGATTCTGATCCAGCTTCCTGCTAATGTACATCCTGGGAGGCAGTAGATGATGGCTCAAGTACCTGGGCCCCGGCCACTCATGTGGGAGATCCAAATGGAGTTCTTGGCTCCTGGCTTCAGCCTGGCCCAGCCTAAGCTCAAGCTGTTGATCCTTCTCCCCCTCCCCCTCCCTCCTGCTCTTTCAAATTAAATAAACAAATCTTTTAAATAAAGAAAGAAAAGATGAGCAAGAGGGTATGTCAGGGAAGGAGAAGGTTCAGTGAGCACTATCCAGGTGCATCGAGCTTATGACCTGCCCCCCAGCACGGCCAGCGATGCCTATGAGGCACACAGAGTGGAGAGGCTGAGGAGATAGAGGCTGACACAGACGCAGGGAGAAGGAGCTCTGGAGCAAGCAAGGCTTGGAGGTGGAGCCCGGGCTGCACCAGATGCAGGGCACACAGAGGAATAGGACAGGGCAGCACTAGTAGTTTGCAGGCCAGGGTGGGCAATGCCAGAGCCCCAGGGGAACCCGGAGGATAGAGAACTCCCCCAAACCTGGAGGATGGGCTTGGGCCTTGGGGGCCATGAGTTCCCTGGCTGAGAGGCTGGGAAAGAAGACTTGGAGCCAGAGTGGGAGGCCTGCCCCTGCCCAGCTCCCGTTCAGCGAGGTGCGCCCTGACCACTGCTGAGTGTTTGGAGGGCATGGGTAGGGGGAGACTGGCTAGGAGGCAGTGCCTGCTGTGCACCCCAGAGCCAGTATCATGGACAGGGCAGGACGGAAGGCCTATGGGAGACATTCCTGTGCCGTTGTCAGCAGCCCACGGGCACCAGGGCCTGGGGCACTGAGGATGGAGAGCCAACAGTTTCCTGGACACTTGAGGAGTGCGTGTAAAAACACAGGGAGAAAGCGCAAATGGAACCAGGAGGCTATCTAGGAAGTCATGTGCAAGATGGCCTAGGGGGTGGCCGAAGGAAGGGAGGGGCAGGCTGGGTGAGAGCCTCGCCTTCTAATGTGCCTCAGACATCGACAATGCCTGGATGTAGAGAACAGCTTGGAATCTGGAGTGACATCACGTTTCCGGGAAGAGGAGGCATTTGGTGTGTAGGGTGGGGTGAGATGGGGACTGAGTGGGTGTGCACCTGGTTAATCTTTGGGGAGAGAAGGGCCTTGATGCCCAGATGCCTTGTCAGTGGTTCCACAAGGTATCATGTATCATGTGTACCCCATAAATGTACACAGTCATTATTAGGCAATTAAAGTAAAATTAAATAAAGAAGGGGCTCCTGAGCCCTGTGTCCTACACAGACAGTGCCCTGTAGGCATCAGAAGAGTAAGAACAAGAACTGAGGCATGTCATACAGAGAAGGCCAAGATGGCCACACCTGTTGGAGAGTCCAGCCTCCTGGCCCCCGCTGCCACCCGTGAGCCCATGCATGCAAGTGAGTAAGGTGCCACACACAGTTAGGGCTGGCGGGGAATGAATAAATCCACCACCTCCCCAGCCCCTCCCCAACCATTTCCCGTGATTCCTGCTATGCACTGGACCTGAGACCTAATGTGACCTTTCCTGGTGTGTGTCCTGCTCCCCAGCAGACTAGGAGCTTTCTGGGCACAGGAACCAGTATTTCCCTTCCCTCCTCATTTCCCGAAGTGTCCAGGACGGGTTCTACATGGCCTGAGGGTAGGCACCCACGGGACATTCAGGGTCTCAGACAGACAGGGTACTAGAGATCCCATTTCTGGATAGAAATCCCACTTCTTCCCACTAGGAATTTGGATTAGACTCCAGCACTGCAGACTTGTGACTGCCCAGACTTCCTGGTTTGGATAAAATCAGTCCTTTTTGGTGGCAGCCTGTTTCCCCCTGGCTGTTTTCCTGACCTGCTCCAGATAGGTGAGATGCCAGGATTCTGGGGGAAGGAGCAGGAAAAGGTTGTTTTGCTCCAGACCTGGTCAGCCCACCTGTCCCAGAGGCTCTGTGTTATCCAATGTTTTCTAGTTCCTATGGCAACCAAGTCACAGCCAGGGTTTGTTATTGTTTCTGAGAGAAAAGGGAAGGGCCACAGGGTAAGGAATGACGTCCATCTGTCACTGGGCATCTGAGTCACCCGCTACGGTCTGGTGCATCCAACCAAGCCACTTCCCTTTGCCTCCACTCTTTGGTAAGAGGATGATCGCCTGTCCACAGCTGTCAGCTCTGCACCTAACAGGGCACCCCTGGGATGGGAGGGAGGTTCCTGACAAGGCTCTATCCTGCATTCAGGGAGTGATAACTTAGGGAGGCAGAGTCCTCACCTTCATATTCTCAGTTTCTAGGGCCACCTATCTGTTGGCCAACACGATGACCGTGACCAAATCATTTGACCTCTCTAAGCCTCAGTTTATGCTCAAAATAGGGAAAATAATATTATCTCATCAGACTGCCATGGGAAAGAGGTAGGATACGCACAGTGCCGTCGAAGTGCTCAGGACTGTAGGAAGCACTCAGTACACACACACTTTATGGTTATTGCTGTTTGTACAGACCTTGGCCACACATTTTTTTAAAGATTTTATTTATTTATTTATTTGACAGGTAGAGTTACAGAGGGAGAGACAGAGAGAAAGGTCTTCTATCTGCTGTCTCATTCCCTAAATGGCCATGATGGCCGGAGCTAGGCCAATCCGAAGCCAGGAGCCAGGAGCTTCTTACAGTCTTCCATGTGAGTGCAGGGACCCAAGGACTTGGGCCATCTTCTACTGCTTTCCCAGCCATAGCAGAGAGCTGCAGCGCCCATAGAGGGTCTGGCAACACGGTGGGGATTAACCTACTGCACCACAGCGCTGGTCCCGACCACACATCTTTAGACCACCTGGAAGGCGATGGGAAGAGAGCTCTTGCAAACCGCCCCCCACCCCCGACCCAAAGGAAGGTACTGCCACCTGTGGAGCAGCCACGGGACACTGTGATGAACACCACCATAAGGCTTTGGTATAAGAAGCCTCAACTGTTTTGATGTAGGAGGGAAAGAGCAAGAGATGCCAGAGAGGCTGAGGACAGAGCAGAGGCAGTGAGGCGGGCCTTGCAGGAGCATCCTGGAGAGGTGCTCAGGCCTCCAGCAGTGGAACAGTGCCTCAGAGCATTTAAGAAGTCCCTTGCTCCAGGGCTGTGTTGGCCAAGTGCCTCCTGATGACAGCCTGGCTTTCTGGGTAGGATTCCTCTCAGATGAAGGGTACTTATGGGTGGACACAGCAAGCTCCCAGTGAGGGACTGAGTTAGCACTCTGGTGTTTACACTGGGCATGGGTATGAGTCACCTCCAAGGCTTCTGACCAACTCAGATTTCTAGGCCTATCAAGTGGAAAGCCAGCCCCTGAAATTTGATGGCCACAGAAAGGAGCCACTCTCTGTGGGATTTCTCCCAAGAGGAACCCGGTCTTCCTTGCCAGTTTCCACTACACACCACTGCCAAGCCAGCTGAGAGCTGCCTCCATCGGGTTGGCACCAAAGCAGTGCTTTCCACGCTATGGATCACAGCTGGTAAGCAGGCACGGAATCAGTTTAGGACAGAGTGAGTATTCCTAAAAAATTAGAATAAGGGCGTGCACATGGTGCAGCAGTTAGGATGTCATTTGGTGGGCCGAAGCTGTGGCGTAGTGGGTAAAGCTGCTGCCTGCAATGCCCGCTTCCCATATGGGTACTGGTTTGAGTCCTGGCTGTTCTACTTCCGATCCAGCTCTCTGCTATGGCCTGGGAAAGCAGTAGAGGATGGCCCAAGTCCTTGGGCCCCTGCACCCATATGGGAGACCAGAAGAAGCTCCTGGCTCCTGACTTCAGATCAGCACAGCTCCAACCATTGCGGCCAATTGGGGAGTAAACCAGAGGATGTAAGACCTCTCTTTCTCTCTCTCTCTCTCTCTCTCTGCCTCTCCTTCTCTCTCTGTGTAACTCCAGCTTTCAAATAAATAAAAAAAAAATCTTAAAAAAAAAAGATGTCACTTGGGATATCCACCTCTCATAGCAGAGTGCCCAGTTCAAGGCCCAGTTCCTCTGCTTCTGATCTATCTTCCTGCTAATGCTCTTGGGAAGGCAACAGATCATGGCCCAAGTACTCAGTCCCTGTTATCCATGTGGGAGACCCAGATGGAGTTCCAGGCTCCTGGCTGCAGCCCAGCCCAGCCCCTACCATCTAGGGAGTGAACCAGTGGATAGACACTCACTCACTCTCTCTCTCTCTCTCTCTCTGCCTTTCAAGTAAAGTGAAAATAGGTCAATACATTTTTTTTAAATATTAAAGGACATGTGTCTGAGTGCCTCACAGAGAGTAAAGATAAGTAACATTTATTTATTTATTTATTTGAGAGAGAGTTACAGACAGAGAGAGGGAGAGACAGAGAGAAAGGTCTTCCATCTGTTGGTTCAATCCCCAAATGGCCATGATGGCCAAAACTGGACCAATCCACAGCCAGGAGCCGGGGGCTTCTTCCAGGTCTCCCATGTGGGTGCAGGAGCCCAAGCACTTCTGCTTTCCCAGGCCATCACAGAGAGCTTGATTGGAAGAGGAACAACCTGGACTTGAACTGGTGCCCATATGGGATAATGGCACCACAGATGGGGGCTTTACCCACTATGCCACAGTACTAATCCCATGAGTAACTTTTCTCTCTCTCTCTCATACATACATACGTACACACACACACACACACACTTACCACACATATACAGATGAATCAAGCCCCAGCATTAGAAAGATGGCACATTCTGGTTGCATAGTTTGAGGAATCTTTAATAGAGATTATTTCTGGAGCCAATGTTGTGGCATAGTGGGTTGAGCCACCATCAGTAATGCCAGCATCCTGTATGAGTGCCAGTTCGAATCCTGACTGCTCCACTTTGGATCCAGCTCCCTGCTAATGTTCTGGGAAAGCAGTGGAAGATGGCCTGAGTACTTTGGCCCCTGCCACACATGTGTGAAACCCTGATGGAGTTCCAAGATCTAGACTTTGGGCTGGCCCAACCCTGGCCATTGCAGCCATTTGGGGAGTGAACTAGCGATAAATGATCTCTCTCGCGCTCACTCTCTCTAACTCTGCCTTTCAAGTAAATCAGTCAATAAAAAAAAAAAAAAAAAAGAGAGACCATTTCCAAGACTCTGGCAGCATGTCTGGAAGTCACAAGGGACATTGGGGCCTGTTTATCACCCTGAGGCTTGAAGATTGGAGGAGAGACGTTTCTGAAGCTGGGAAGCTGTGAGTGATGTGGAGAGAGCTGCCAGAAGGCTGTGGCCATCAGCGGAGGGGACAGCCAACCGGCGGCAACCTGATTCCTCTTCCTCCCTGAGCTGTCCTTCCAGGGCTGCCACAAGCTGGTCCCAGGGGAAGCTGGAGTGCAGGGGCGCCAGGGCAGAGGGCCCATATGTAACATGTGCCAAAGATGCCATGTGAAATGCACCATGGTTCTTACCGTGGGGCTCCGGTACTGGCAGCTAGAAAAAGAGCAGCCCAGAGGCAAGTGTCTGATGCCGAAGTTAGTGCCAGGCTGAAGGGAGATGTTTCTGCCTGCCCGGAAGCTGGGCAGCCACCTTCCCCAGGCAGGCCGCATGGGATGTGGGCCGAGCAAGGTGCAGCATGCTGTGCAGGAGAGAGGAAGAAAGCGGTGTGGACAAAGGGCAGGGCTCTATTTGTGGCTGCTGTAGGGGGCAGGAGAAGCACTGACGGCTGACTCACTCATCCGTGGGCCACAAAGTTGCTCTGCACTCCCACAGTGCTGTCTCCACTCACATTCGCTGCCCACACGGCCACTGAGCCACCAGGCTTGGGCACAAGCTGGAGGTCTCATGTCTTCCCAGCCAGAGTGACCAGGCTCACAAGCTCAGTGTCCCAGCACATCCCTCGACGGGTGGCCCAGGGCAGAGGCAGGGGTGGAAGGCCTTACGGAGAGCCAGGCCCAGGCTCCAGAGGAGGGATTCTTCTGGAAGGGAGCTCATTTCCAGCAGTAGTTGGAAAACAGGGAGAAGGGAGGCATTAATCACAGTCACAGAGAAATCTCATTTTGCCCTGGCCGCCTCCTAGGGCAGCAGAAGGCAACTCCGCCCTCTGTGGACCCGGTTCCTCCTGGGTTCCTCATCTCCCCCGAGGGCCCCTGTGTTGGCTCAGGAGTTAGGAAAGTAGAGTGTGCACTGCCCTTTGAACACCGCTCTTCCGTCACGGTCCAGGATTTCTGTCTGCCGCAATCCCAGCACCGGGCGGGGTGGCCAAGAGCCTCAGGCACGCAGGGGAAGGTGGCGCTAGAGCACGCCTTCTCCCTCGCCTATGCCAGCAGGGCCTTGGGCCGAATCCTCAGGTAAGGTCCTGAAGAAGGCCCCTGGCCACCACCAAAGATGGCTCACCAGGGTCGTGGGTTTGAAGTCAACCAAGCTGAAAGCAGTTGCTCTTGTGCATGGTCAGTGTTACCAGAGAATGATGAAATGGAAGGGAACGGGCAAGAAAGAGGACATCCAAGAGGGCGCATCCCTTCCACTTGCTGTGCTCATCAGCTCCGGCCAATGGCCTGTGGAAACCAAAGTGGCCGTGTGAACACCGGTGAGCATCATTCTTCACTGCCCTGCCAAGATCCTCCTGGTGCCTCTCCCTCCCTGTCCCTGTCCCTCTGACCACCTGTGATGGGTGGCTGACCAGGCACCTCTCCCCCCACAGACAGGGAGACCCCTCGAAGAGCAGCAGTTCTCCCCTGTTCACCTGGCTTTCTCCGCTTCCTGTACAATGGGGCCTGGGCTGTGATGGGGCTCTCTGTCAGATACATGTGGGGAGAAGGAGCTAATGATGGCAGCTAAATCTCTGAATGGAGAGAGAGAGAGAGAGAGCTGGGGGGGGGGGGCGCAGCTGGTGGTGAAAACTTTTATTGCCAAAATGCCGAAACAACAACAACAACAAAAACACCTAAGTCCCAAAACAAATCAAAGAAAAGCAGCATCCTCAAGTAAGGTTGCCAGGTTTAGCAAATGGTTTCTCTACTGAGAACATACCAAGCATTCTCCACCTCTCTGGAGACACGATCAGGAGGTCCTGCCATTTAATTCCGCTGCGACACTGTGGCAGAACACTGGGCAACGGAAGAAAATCCTTTGCTTGCATTGTTGCACACATGCGCAGAGTAAGGAGTCCTGGACTCCCCGAGTGGGTGCAGGCAGTGAATCCTACAGACTAAAGTGCGGGTTGAGCTGTGCGTGCTCAGCTCCTGTGTGCACCTCCACTCGGTCTGCAGTGTGCGTGGCCGGCCTTTCTTTGATGGTCAGTGGCAGGGCTGGGGTGCCTGCTTTGGAATGGCAAAGGTGGGCTCCAGGCTGTCAGGGTCTGCAGGTAGACAGGGGATTACTTTGCTTGATCAGGACCTGTGAGCTCCTGCAATACCCTTGGAATAGAAGCCAGCACTGAGATGTTAACTACAGGGGCCATCTGAGTCTTTGGGATCCTGGGTCTTGGCTCTGGCTTTATCCCAGGTCACTCCCTGACCTGCCTGAATTACTCTTTCCAGAGGAACCACGAGCTCAGGAAGAGACGCTATGGCCTGGTTAAGTCGGCACCAAGGGCATTAGGGGTGGGGGCTTGGCTTCAACGCTACCTTCAGTTAGCGAAGACCCCACAGGGCAGGGGCTCAGGCTGGGGCACCGGGTTATCCCACTCTGCCCTCCTCAGAGTCACCAAGTGGCCATGGTGGCTCACAGAACTCAGAGAAGCCCATGCTTCATTATCCCCAGTTTCTTACAAGGATGGTAAAGACGACACAGAGGGACAGCCAGCTGAAGAGGACCAGAGGGAGGTCCAGCAGGATCCAAACAAGGGCGCTTCTGTCCCATGAGGTTGGGGTGTGACATCCTCCCAGCAGGGGGATGCATGCCTCAAGCTGGATGCACATGATCTCTGATCATGGCCATGCAGGGGTTTTATGATTGGTTGAGTCACTGGTCATTGGTGACTAAATCTCAGCCCATCACCCCTTCCCAGAGGTGGGCGGTGTGAGTAGGGGTGGGGCTGATCCCCGACCCTCAGACCTTGGTCCTTCACTGACCAGCCCTGATCCTGAGGTCATCTAAGGGCCCCCAGCCCCTAGTCCTCTCCTTGTCACACCACACACACTCCTCATGCTCTGCATGTCACGAGGCTCTTAGAAGCTCTCGCTTGGGAGCCAGAGACTGGGACCAAACGTTGCAACAAAGATGTGCCCTATCTCCCCTGTCACTCAGAAAATGACAAGGGTCTAGGGGCTCTGTACTGGGCATCGAGGATGAAGACCAACTATTTAGTTCATATATATTGCAACATCACACAGGAGAGCCAATGAGGTTTGAATTCCAGAGAAATAACTTGTACACTAGAACTACTCTGCCTGTTGCATGGCACACACTAATGCTGAAAATAGGTCTGATGGTCAACTTCAACTGGGTGTTTTGTCTTTCGTCTTGCAGCTTTGCCACCAGACCTGTGCACACATGGGAACCCATGGGAGCCCTGGGGCCGTGCCGCCCCCCTCCATGCAGTTTGTGAGCCCCTGCCGTAGGGAACAATCATGGCTCTCCCATTCTGTTCCCCTTGCCCCCTCTGGATCTGCTCTGCTCCCAGGCAGGACCAAGGCCTCCTTCCCCAACAGCTGTGCCCAGTGAGGGTCCCTGCTGCAAAGAGAACCTGTCACAGAGTAGCCGACTCGGATTCCCCAGTCATGGAGTGTGTGTCAAGGGTCAGAGTGACTCCATAGGCAGCCAACCCTGGTGACAAACAGCTGTACAAGTCCGCACGGTTCTTCCAGGCCCCAGAGCTTTCCACACACCTGATTGCACCGCCATCCTCCTTTTCCCCAACAGGCGGCTTCTGCCGGGTCCATGATGATTTCTTAGCTTCAGTTGCTTGCTGTCTCCTTGCTCCCCAGCCCTCTCCTTTTGGGGTGACCATATTCAATCCATTCATCTTGGATCTACTGGGTGGATGCTGGGCCCAACACTGCAAGAGCCTTGCTGGTAAGCCCATGGCTCACATCCTTCACACTCACTGGCCCCCTTCGTGGTAGTGTTAATTGGAATGTACACGGAGCCACTGCGCTAGACTGAGCTCCAGTACTGGGCCCCCACAGACCAAACTAAGATGGAGCCACTTGTGCTCAGTCCCACATCATCAAACTAAAACATCAAGGAAGCAGCAAAATCCCCAAACAGACCAGTTTTTCCTAAAAACAGGAAATTCAGAACAATCGACGAGAAGGGGCCCAGTCATCCTGAGTTGGCATGATAAGGAAGTCCCTTCTGCTTTAACACTTGCAAGCAAAATAACCTGTTGTGAACCAGTCACTCTTGGGTTACTTGGTTTCCTTGTTCCTGCTCAAGCTACCTTACAAAACCACCTGTTCTACCCCCCTATCCAAGGGGACACCCTCTCTTTTGGATAGGATGATGTCAAGTTCATGCATCATTAATAGAAGCCAACCTATGTTTGTTGAAATTATGTTTTTAAACGGTGCCCTGGTTGAAAAGGAGACCCAAGTCTGAGACGGGATTTTTCTATGCTAAAGGATGGCACTGGAATCTTCTGTCATCCCCTGCTTCCCAAACCTGTGCCACTTTCTGAAAAACAGTGACATCAGACACCAGTCCTTCAGGGCACAGAGACACATGAGCAGAAGTGATGAGCATCACTTCTGGGTGAAGCTGGCATTACATGTCAGGCCACACCTCACTAGTCTTTCTGCTGATGCTCCAGAGGCCAGGAAACTCCAAAAGGCGGCCACTGTACCAGCCTGGGTCCTGGGATGAGGAAAACTTAGACGAGAGCCCCAGACCAACCCAAGGTGACCGTAACTTGTGGCATGTCAAGCCACCAAGATACGGGACAGCCAGCACTGGCTCCAACCTCCTGAGCCTGGATCACCCTGGGAGCCCCAGGTCTCACACACCCCAGCTCTGGGAGCCCCCCATTCTCAGTTCGTTCCACATTGGTGCTGAGGGCAGCTCTGAACTACCGCATAATGGAAACTTGTAGTGGGTTGAATCTTGGCCCTCAGAAGACATGTCTTTGTCCTAATTCCTAGAACCTATGAGTGTTACACTATTTGGGGAGGGGGGAATACAACTTTGTTGACACAATTGACTTAGCAATCCTGACATGAGGAAGCTACCTTGGGTTATCCCTTGGACCCTAAATCCAATGGCAAGTGTACATTCTGGAGCGAAGCAGGAGGAGACTTGACACTGACACAGAGAAGATTGTATGGAGGTGGAGACAGCGAGTTGGGGTGATGCAGCCACAAACCAAGGAATGCTGAGGGCCCCCAGGAGTTGGAAGAGGCTAGGGAAGATTTCTCCCCTAGAGCATCTGCAGGGGCCAGCCCTCCGGCAAATTGGTTTCTGGAGCCGTGGCTCACTTGGTTGATCCTCCGCCTGTGGCGCTGGCATACCATATGGGCGCTGGGTTTTAATCCCGGTGTCTCCTCTTCCAGTGCAGCTCTCTGCTGTGGCCTGGGAAGGCAGTGGAGGATGGCCCAAGTGCTTGGGCCCCTGCACCCGCATGGGAGACCAGGAGGAAGCACCTGGCTCCTGGCTTCCAATCGGCGTAGCTCCGGCCGTGGCAGCCATTTTGGGGGGTGAGCCAACAGAGGGAGGACCTTTCTCTCTCTCTCACTGTCTGACTCTTATCTGTCAAGTAAATAAAAAAAAAAAAAAGAAGCATCTGGAGCTGTGAGAGAATATGCTTCCATTGTTTCACGCCACCAAGGTTGTAGCGCTTTGCTATAGCAGCCACAGGAAACCTACAGTCAGTAGGAGGAAGGGTCCATGGCCAGGGTCCATCTTCAAAGAGTTTGTAGTCTTCCAGGGGCGTAGAAGACACATCAGAGACAGCTCTCTGTGGGGGAACAGCGCACCCTAGAGGGAG
The DNA here is from genome assembly GCF_033115175.1 of Lepus europaeus. Classification (NCBI taxonomy): domain Eukaryota; kingdom Metazoa; phylum Chordata; class Mammalia; order Lagomorpha; family Leporidae; genus Lepus; species Lepus europaeus. Next base: position 26,608,418 of record NC_084840.1, on the reverse strand, counting down.
GGGGTGAAAAAGGGCTGTGGCCTGCTAGAGGGCTGGGTGGGCTGGCCAGAACTCCAGCCTCAAAGGAGCCGTAGGAACTGCAAGGGGTGGGGGAGCCAGCTGGTGAGCATGACCTTGAAACCAAAGCTGGCACTTGCTCATATTGGCATTTAGACAGCCCAAACAGTAACTTGAAAAAGTGCCTATGACTTCAAAATAGGCCAAAACAGCAAAATCCAGATTTTTGTCTGTGTCCTGGCCACAACCACAAATTTGACATCAAAATATGAGAAAATTATGGGATAGACTTATGAACTGAACTGTTTTTTTCTTGTAAAAAATAATTGTTGAGAGTGGACATTTGGCCTAGAAGTTAAAACTGCCTGCATTCCATATCAGAGTGCTTGAGTTGGAGTCCTGGCTCTGCTTCTGATTACAGCTTCCTGCAAAGCACACCCTGGGAGGCAGCAGGTGCCCGCCTCTTAGGTGAGAGATCTGGACTGAGTTCCTCACTTCAGGCTTCAGTCTGGTCCAGCCCCAACCACGGGGGGCGTGAACCAGTGGATGAGAGCTTGCACTCTGTTTCACAAATGCATAGAATAATTACATTTTTTAAGACAGCAAAAAAGTTTTATTGGAACTTCAGCCCTGTTTAATTAACAAACCACAAATAAGACATTTGAGGTTAGTGTGGAAATAATAAGGGGCCACTGAATGTTCTTGAGGAAGGTTGGGGTGAGGTGGCGAAAAGGAAAACGATGAAAATAACGAAGATCGTTAGGCCAGCTCCATGCAAAAAGGAGCACAGATGGAGCGGCACAGGCCACGGGGCTGCACAGCGATCTGGGAGTGAGGGTGGCGCCTCTGTGAGGACAAAGCCGGGTCTGCGGCCGCCTGGGCCTGGAGCTCGTCTACGCTCCACTGCCCTCTAGTGGCCAGATTCGAGAAGCCAGTCAAATCTTGGAGCAGCCTCAGGACAGAGCAGGTGGGAGGGGAGCTCTCTGATAAGGAGCTCTTGGCCCTGAAGAGTCTGAGGACCAAGTGCTCCCTCTGAACTGGCAGTGATTTACAATGGGGCTGTGCGGTGACAGGCAAGGTGCAGGGGCTAAAGCGGGGAGACTCGGACCTAAGTTGCCTCATCACGGATCACGAGTGGTCTTGCAGGCCTGGGGGCCGGGGTTTGGGAGGATAGTGAAAGTGAAAGGTAAGGCTGCGCCCCCAGGCACTGACACAGAGGGGCCAGGCAGGGACCTAATACAGGATCCCTCCTGGAGGTACGATTTGCACTTTAGGAAGATCATTGTAGCCGAGCCGGGATTGGAGAGGGCAGGGCTGTGGGTGGAGAGAAGAGAACTCATTCATTCATTCAATTCCGCATTCATTCAGGTCACTTGCCTGTTGTCTGGCAAAGCTGTGCCCACACTCCTTCTCACCTCCACCCCCTGCCCAGCACGGACGGCGTGAAAACAGATGATCTGCCTACAGATATTGGGCCCCTGAATCTTGGCAGCGAGTCAGAGAGATCTGCGACCCCACAGGAGGCTTTAGTGCTGGGTTTCGCGGGAACCCTGGGAGAGAACTGAATGCTCACAAAGGAGGTGGTGCGGGACGGCGAACCCCACCCATGAAAACCCTGCCATCCAAGGGGGAAGCCAGAGCACTCGTGCCCATCAGCATGGCAGGGACTGGTGCAGTGGCAAAATGGCCCATGCCACGGTCAGCTCTGGGAAAACTGAAAGGTCGTGGGTGCGTGTTGTGAGGATGGGCATGGGGCGGGTGCCCTGGCTGAAACACAACTTAGATGGTGACAGGCCTTCGCACTGGCCGGCTGTGCCAGGCTCCCCGGAGCCCCGCTGCCCGGGCAGTGTTCTGAATCCCAGCTGTGTTGGGGCATGGGCAAGAGTCTGCACTGCCTTGGAGCAGCTTTGGGGTTTTCCCTCTTGGCGCCCCTTCTACACATCCTGCTAGAAACCATGCCTAGCTGTTTCCCCACCCCTGCTGGCAGGCATTGGTGCAGTAACAACCATGTGCCCCTTAACAACGAAATACTGGGGCTGGCGCCGTGGCTCACTTGGGTTATCCTCCGCCTGCAGCGCCGGCCCCCCATATGGGCGCTGGGTTCTAGTCCTGGTTGCTCCTCTTCCAGTCCAGCTCTCTACAGTGGCCCCAGGGTGGGGGAGGGCAGTGGAGGATGGCCCAAGTGCTTGGGTCCCTGCACCTGCATGGGAGACCAGGAAGAGGCACCTGGCTCCTGGCTTCTTATAGCAGCCATTTGGGGAGTGAACCAACGAAAGGGAGACCTTTCTCTCTCTCTCTCTCTCTCTCTCTCTCTCTCTCTCTCTCTCTCTCTGTGTGTGTGTGTGTGTGTCTAAAACTCTACCTGTCAAGTAAGTAAATAAATAAAAACAACGAAATACCAGAGATCCTCAAGTTCATTTTAAGTGTGCATTATGAAAAAGCTATGCATGGATTCCAAATTATTATTTTTTTTTTGCACCAAACTAAACTTACCCTTTGATTCTATTTTCCACCAATTGTTGAAGTTCCCCTGTACTATTATGTCCTCATTTTCAGTGTGAAGGACATGAGACCCACTGGAAGCAGACTGGCTCCCCAGCATTTGCTGTTACCCAGAAGCTACTCGTGCCTCCTTATGCTGATCACACAGAATGCCCAGCACCCCTGCATATGTGTGTATGGGGGTGGGGAGCCTCTAGCTGCCTTCTGCCCTGTTCACTACCCCCACTCAATCTGCTTCCTGGGCCCTGAAGGGCAGTTTATGGATAAATGAACCTCAACGAAATAGTAGCCCTTAAGAGTGGCACCTCCTGCCCTCTCCCCTGGACCTCCCCTTTCTCCTCAGAGTCCCCTGCACGGCCACAGCCTCTGTGCTTTCAGAAGCACCCTGGGCACAGCTTCCCTTGGGACGCACTGGCGGGGAGCACACAGCCTCTGACCTGGGGAAATGTATATCCGCGAGGGAGTTGAGACAACGAACTGCTTGATCTGGTCCTTATTCAAGCTGTTCAGTGTGAGTGCATCTCCCCGTGAGCTGCCACACCAATGGGTCATGAAAATGACTTAGCACCTCAAAGTTTTCGTTTAGTAAAATACAAAGTATCTCCATTGGGGGCTCACTTGGTTAATCCTCCGCCTGCAGTGCCAGCATCCCATATGAGCACCGAGTTCTAGTCCTGGTTGCTCCTCTCCCAGTCCAGCTCTCTGCTGTGGCCTGGGAGGGCAGTGGAGGATGGCCTAAGTGCTTGGGCCCTGCACCCGCATGGGAGACCAGGAGGAAGCTCCTGGCTTCGGATCGGCGCAGCGCTGGCCGTAGGGGCCATTTGGGGAGTAAACAAATGGAAGGAAGACCTTTCTCTCTCTCTCTCTCTCTCTCTTTCTCTCTCTCTCTCTCTGTCTCTCTCTCTCTAACTTGACCTGTCAAATAAATAAAAAAATATATATATATCACTACTGTATTTCATGTAGCATGGGTAAGAATTGTTGTGGGGGGTGAGCATTTGGCTTGGTTGTAAAGATGCCACGGGAACACCTGAATACCATATCGGACCTGGGTTCAAGTTCTGGTTCTGCTTCTGATTCCAGCTTCCTGAGAAGCGGCAGCTGTGGCTCAAGCAGTTGGGTCCCTGCCATCCATGTAGGAGACCTGGACAGAATTCATGGGTCCTGGCTTCAGCCAAGCTCAGCCTCAGCTGTTTGGCGCATTTGGGGAGTGAACCAGCAGATGGAAGATCTTTTCCTGTCTGTCTCTGTCTCTGCCTTTCAAATAGAATAAAACAAAAAAGAATTGGCTCAGGAATGTTTCTGTTTCAGTTGTATGTCTCTGTGTGTCTGTGTACACATTTGGTTACCATATAAAATATATTTCTTATTGTTGCCCCAATCTCCCCCTCTCTCCCTCTGGTTTCACAATACTTGTTTGCAGCAGCTCCACAACCTGTGTTTTGCTCCAGGGAGTGAGAAAGGGAGTTCCAATTGGGCGATGGAGCAGAGGAGTGGGCGGAGCCAGCAGGCAGAGGGCAGCTGCAGGCTGCACTGGGCACAGTAGAGCCAGCGCCACCCCTAGTGCTGCCCAGCCTGGGCCTGGCCCACTCTGCAGACCCCAGCGCCTCGCCTGCTTATCTCCACTCACGTGCTCTTCACTAAGACCCTGAGGCCTGTGAGTAAATTAAATAGTTAGCAAATTGTTCGAAGCCAAGGTTGAGCTCTAATTTCTTAAGTGGGTGTTTGTCAAGAAAATACTACAATGAGATCCACGTTTTTAGAATCTGGTTCATGTATTTCTACCCATTTCTCTAACCAGCCAGTCCTGGTATTTGTACTCGACTTGCTCTGTGTGGCCCAGGCACAGCCCCGCCTTGTGCGGGTTAGGGTGGGGGGTGCCAGCCTGGGTCAATAGGGCCAGTTGGGCTGCACCTTGGGGGTTCCTCCCATCATCTGGCCCCGCAGGGAGACCAAGGCGCCACCCACAGGTGCGCCTTTGTGTGGGAGCCACGGCTTCCCACAGGGCGCGTCCTGCCGGTCCTCTCCCCTCTTTGTGGCTCAGCTCCTCCTCCTGGCTTCGCTTCCTCCATTCAGGCTGCCTTCAAGGGATGCTGGCTCCGCGGTTCTTGCCACAGACTGAACAGGACAGCATGCAGCCGTCGTGAGAAGACCGGGGTTCCGGGGTGACTTCAGCTGCTTCCTGTCTGGAGGTATGGCGCTTTGCTTAGTAAATTAGAAAGGGGTCCCAAGCCGAGCCTAGACCCGCGTGGAGAGTCCTGCCAACTGGGCAGAGCCCAAACTGTGTGATGACTCCCTGCTGCATGTGGGTGTCCAGTCATCAGGGAACACAGAGCCCAGGACTGGAGGCAGGGAGCCCCCGTGCCTCTTCTGAGTGGGAGTCACGCTGGGAACAGGACCTCAGTCCAGGGCAACTGAAGGGCTAGCCCAGACGCATAGAAACTGGGGGCCAGAGGTTTGGTTGTGTCTCATCTCATGGAAGAAAGTCTTGTGCACCCAGGTGGCTGATGAGTTACGAGGACAACCTGTGAGCACAGGCTGGGTCAACCTGGAATGGCCTGGATTCACGGCTTCCAAGGGTCTCTGTATGGGGAGGGGCCGCATGGCTGGGTGTGGGCGGGGGGTTCCCGCTTACAGCCTGGCCAGGCTGAGTCAGTGGGAACAGAGTCAGCAGCTGGCCCACCTGCAGGGGGGTCCCAGGGAAATACCGTGCTACTGAGAGACGGGGGTCTCCTGAGCCTCTTATTCTAGAAAGCGGAGTAGCGATGGCTTCCACTGTGGTTGTATTGGTTGAGATGGGCACAGACGTGGTTTGGGAAAGAGCAAAGCCAGGCCTCCCATGTTGTCATTATCGTCCCTGTTCTAAGCACACAAATTCTTTTTGTGTTGCCAAGAATCACTACAACGGGAAACAAATGGCACAGAGCTTCCTGAAGTCAGAAAAGGCTCTGAGCGAGAATGGCGTGGAGAGTTAGCCCAGCCATGGCGGGAGTGGGGATCTGCATGGGGCCAGGGTTATTTTGGCTGCGAATCGGCATGGAGTTCTGAACTAGACATCTGCCCCCCATGGGCACTGCTGGGGTCCAGGGTGGGGTCTCAAAGGTCAGACAGGGGCCACAGCCTGAATCCTCCCTGCTCTGAGCTGATCCCAGGGTGTCTGGAGAAGTCCTTGGGCCCCAGGGGACAAGCCACATGCAATTGTGGAGCGGGAGGGCTGGGTCCGAGACCACCCTTGAATGAGTGTCAGCCAGCACTTCCCTCATGTGGAAGAGAGTTTGTGGCTTTGCGCTGGTTTCTATAGCTCCTCGCGACTTCTGTCTTCTTAACAAATCTGCCCCACGGTTTTCCCATCTCCAACCCAAGAGAAAAATCAGACTCAGAGTGATGTACCTATGGCCACACGGCCCGCTGACAAGCAAGCTAACACTAGGACCCTGATCCTGCAGCCCAGATGTGACTGGCCTCTCTGGGAGCTTGAAGGTGCAGTGTCCCAAGACAGGGGCAGGAGTGACCCGTGCTGTGGCCCAGGAGCTCAGCTGGGCCGGGCAGGTGCTAGTCTGAGCTTACAGAAGATGTCTCAGTGGATGAGCACAGCGCCTGGGGCTGTCCTTTCTTTCTTTCTTATAGTTTTCTGTACTGATCAGAGTTTTTGCCCAAGCTTTATGTTTATATGCTGATGGTCATGTTATTTTTCTGGGGGTGAGGTAGGTACAACTCCCACCTGCTTGTGATCCAGTTATTTTTTTAAAATTTTCATTTTACTTGAAAGGCAGAGAGACAGAGTGAGAGCTCTCCCATCTACTAGCTCACTGCCCAGATGCCTGCAATCGCCAAACCTAAGCCAGGAGCCTGGAACTCGGTCTGGGCCTCTCCTCACGGTGGCTGGGACCCAACCTACTTGAGCTGTCATCTGTTGCCTCCCAAGACGCACATTAGGCAGAAGCTGGGAGGATTTGAGGAGACTTGAATGCTCGCACTCCAATCTGGCATGCAGGCATCCCAGGCAGCAGCCTCATCTCCGTGCCAAGCGCCGGCCCCTTGTGATCCAGCCGGGGCCCTCTCCCGCCCGCAGGCTCCCGCCTCTCCATGCCAGAGCCCCCCGTGCTCTTTTCCTGGGGATGATGTCATTAAGTTCTAACTTCAGCTCCCTCCGCTCCGCCCTCTTTCTGGCCATCGCAGCTGCCCTCCTGGCCTTCGAGGGTTTTCCAGCAACCCCGTGCACGCACTTCCTTGGCAGGCCCAGGGGTCACATGGCGGAGTGACTGCTGTTCTCTGACTCATAGGGTGGAAAGGCACACCACACACAAGAGCAGCACACAGGGCCTCTGCCGCGAGTCAGGAGGGGAACGCAGGCCGGGCAGTGAGTCATCCCTTAGTTCCTGGCATGCGCGCTGGCGGAGTGATGAATGGGGTTTCTCTGCCTGAGGGCAGACCCAGGCCCCTCCCGGGGAAACCACGGAGCCCAGTAGCCCTGCTCCCCTGAGCCTGTGGCTGGCACGGGCCACGGGAGAGAAGAGGTCTCCAATGGTGGCTGTGGACAGAAGTTGGAAAGGATGGGAGATCCCACTTGGGAGAACCTGGGGGAGAAAGTAGACAGGCAGGTGCGGGAGAATGCAGTCGAGCTCTCCTGCAGGCCAGGAGGTGGCTCTGACTTCTAGAGCCTCGTCCTGGGCCCACCAGGTGCAGGGGACGTGTGCCCGCCACTCTCAGAAAGGACCCAATGGATCACTGGGCACTCGCACAGTTGTTATGCAAGCCAGGCACGATCAAGGTGCTTGACTCGCTTCATCCTACCAACAACCCCTTCGAACATCAGTGAACCCATTTTGCAGATGAGCAACTGCCCCAGAAACAGGGTGCAACTGGCCCAAGTTCCCCCAGCCACTAAAGAGGACTTAACCTGCGTCCTCTCAGGCTCCAGTGTCTGTGCTTGTAAACCGCTCTGCAGTGCCACTGACAGAGTCCTGCTGTGAGCTGGACACATGCACTTCACATGTGTTATCTGATTTCATCCTCACAGCAGCAATGCAAGGAAGATATTGGTGTTCCCATTTTAGAGATGGGAAAACTGAGGCTTGGAGAGGTTAGCCATAATGCCTGAAGTCACACAGCTAGTGAGTGGTAACACGGGGACTCACCTGGGTCTATCTATGCTCTTTACCATAGCGTCTGTGTTCTTGTCCTTCTCTGGGCCCATGGTCTTCCTTCCTGAGCTTCCTACTACTCTTCCCATGGTTTGCATTAGTTAGATCATGACTTAATAGCCGTTGCCTCTTAGTTCACTTCCAGGATCTGACGTGTGCTGTAGCTGTAGGAAAGGGCTGGCCAGGAGCACGGGGCGGGGGGGGAGGGCAGGAGGACAGAAATTGGCCACTGCCATAGCCCAGCTCTGCAGGGCGGGGCGGGGGGAAGTCAGGGCTGCAACCCCCAGGACCTCCCTCTCCTCCCATTGTTGGGGCCAGAGGAGGAGGCGCCCACTGGTGCAGCATCAGGCAGCCTCCCTGTAGGTGGCAGCAGGGGGTGGGGGCAGGCGGAGAATGGCAGGAGCACCTTCCTCAAGGTCATGCAGCCAGTGCCAGAATGAGTTTCAAGCAGGTTCTGATTAACACAGAGGAAGAGACTCCTGGTTGTGGAGAGAGACACCTAGGAGCAGCTCGGCCTTCTGGCTTTCCCGTCTTTCCATGCTGCTGAGTGCCCCCCTCTAGCTTCCCCCCTGCCACTGCTACCACCCCTCACCCCAAGAAAGAAACACCTCTGGAACCCACCCAGCTCCATGGATGGATTTGGCTGCAGTTAATCCAAACTCAACTTCCTTTGAGCCAGAGCCAGAAATATGTAGAAAGGCCACTGGGCAGCAGACAGACAAAACCAAGCAAGATGGATAAAACCCCAGCACACAACCACGCTGAAGAGAACTGGCTGCAGGGTGCCTGTGGCTTTGGGTGATCTTGGTCGCCGATGCCCGCACGCATGGAAAAGCAGACCCAGATTTCGACATCTTACGTGGTTGTGGTTGGGGTTAGGGACTGTCACTGTCCCATGGAATGCATGACCACAGACCTAGACACAGACCTGGCTTTTTAAAAAGCTAATTTATTTATTTGAAAGGTAGACACACAGAGATGGGAAAAGAGAGAGATCTTCTGTCCACTGGTTCCATCCCCAGATGCCTGCCACAGCTGGGGTTGGGTCATTCTTTATTGGGCCTGGCATCAGAGGTGGCCTGTGGTTATTGGTGAGAAGTGAGTATTTTCCTTTTCTTTGGAATCTTACTGCTTGCTTGTGTTTTCCCATAGATGAAGCCTCTAAGATGCCTGCTGGAGGGTCTGCTCTGGTGGTGCACGGGCATCTGGGGACCCACGGCCCTCTAGGTCCCTGGGTCCCGGTGATGTCCACGGGCTTCCCAGGACAGACAGGCAAGGGTTCAGGCAGGACAGGCAGAGAACAGCCTGGGGATCTGCGCACCTGTGCTTTCCTGTCCCTCTGACCTCACCCCAGCCCCAGCTCCTGATCTGTCGTGCACGCCTTTACCATCCCTCTGGGGGCGTTTCCAAGCCCGCCATTTCTGCCACATTGAAGGGCTCTCTCTTCCCGACTTCCCTCGCTGCTGGTCCTGACCCAGGTGGGCCATGCTTGCTACACTTCCCCGCAAGAAGAAGCCCGCATCCTGCACCTGCTTTGGATTGCGGCACGCAGGGCAGCTGAGCCAGGAGAAAGGCGGGAATAAACAGGCTTGCATCCTGGGGCGGGTTCTGAGGGGCCCAATGCCACGCCCAGGAGGAAAGCCCTGGGAGGCATCTCGGGGGTTCTGCAGCCCCTCTTTCCATCCAGACAAAACCCTCACAGCGCTGAGGATGGTGGCGGCCACTGAGCTGGTGACGCCCCAGTTCCTCTCAAGCCTGGCTCAGAGGCAGCAGGCCAGGCACTGTGCCAAGACCCCAGAGCTGCCCTGGCCCTTGTCCTCACTGGGGCAGAGGCCAGGGCTGCAGCCGCACCTCGCATGTGGACCATGCTGGACCGTTTTCACAGTACGGCCCCACGAGGAGGCGTGGGCACAGTGCCACTCTGTTTTCACAGGGGAGGGAGCTGGCTCACCTAGGGTCCCAGGGTCCCCAGGCTGCTGAGTGGGAGTCTGACTGGAGCCTGCATCTTCCTGGGCAAGGGAAATGGGACTTCCCACTATACATTGTGTACCTGGGATCCCCAAACCCCTGAGTCCGAGCCAGAGATGCACTGGGGTCCCATCTCTGCCCACCCTAACGATACGACCCCTGGGAGCACCAACTGCCTTGAGCCAGCCCTGGGCACTGTGTTCTCCAAACACCAACAAGCAGAAGGCTCCCCACGGCCTCCCACGGTGACATGGCCATGGGAGTCCTAGCCCCTTAGAGACCCATGTGGGCTCCTCCCTCCAGCCCCATGCACCTTGTCCGGACCTGAGGATGGCTGGAATGCGGGAAGGCTGCGGATTCAGGATAGGCCGATGGTTTTCTAACCTTTGAGACTTCTAAAGCACATTCTTCAAATGCACTGGGACACGGTGGCCCCAAGCGCAGCCGCTACTTGGGCTGGGCCCTCTGTCTCCACCACCACATCGAGGCAACCCCTCATCCTCCCCCGAGTCACTGGCGAGGAACCCCTGGGTTAACTCATTGCCCAGTTGGAGAACCACCCAGACACTTCCTGCACGGGCCCTCTTGCCTTGCTGGGGTTCACAGCCCCTCCCTGCCAATCAGAGTCCTTGAAAACCCATGTGAGATGCCTTCCTGGACAGGCCAGGCTGCAGTGGGAGGGAGACAGGGGCAGGGGGTGGGGTAGGGAGCAGCTTTCTGATTCTTCTTCCCCAGAATCCCTGCCTGTGGCTCTGGGACAGTTGGGCAGGACCCTAGGCCAAGTGACCAGAGAGAGGAAGAGAAATGACACCTGCCCATCCTTGGGATGCTCATGCAGGCATACAGGTTCAGGCATACACATATGTGCACATACACATGCCTACACACACACACACAAAAGCTAGTCCCAAAGAAAAACCCCACGTAAGCAAGGCTCGCACAGCAGCAGGCCCCAGCATGTGTGTGGCGGCCAGAAGGCAGGGGCTGAGCCAGGTGAGGCACTGGGGAAAATCCCCCAAGGGAGAGGCCTGGACTGAGCAAAGAGCCGCTGCTTCCAGGAAAGCAGGGCCTTACTTGTGGGACTCTGTTCCCCAGGCTGGGGAAGGCCCAGGTGGTCCAGGCAGGGGTGGGCTAGAGGCAGGGCCACAACCCCCAGGGCAGCCACAGGCATGAGCGTGGATCCAGGGGAGGAAGCTGCTTGTACCCAGCCCCTATGGGCAGCAAATATGAGATACGAGTAAGTGTGTTTGAAATGCGGGAGGTGGTAGGGGAAGACCAGACAGATGGTTCTGATGACGATTCTTGTCCATGGAGGGGAACCAGGAAACAACAGCATCAGTGAGGAGGTTTTTGTTTTTGCTAAAAACACCATTTGGAGCCAGGAAGGATGAAAACTTTACAGGAGACCCAGGGGTGAATTCTGAAGACAAACCTCACCCCCTTTGCCCCCATCCCTTCTTGGAGCTGCCAATCACCTGACCAGGGCTTCCCAGAAGGGCCTCCTTTCCACACCTGGAGCTGGGAGCCCTGGCAACTGGGAGGGCAAGCGGAGACCCTAAGCATCCCCTCTCACCTGGGACCCACGGGTGTCCTGGGCTCTGATTCTCCCTGCGCCACTCAGAGTCCCCCTCTCTGAGCTCAGCTCTGGGGCTGTCCTCCTCCCAAGTCTCATTCCTCTGGGAGCTGCTGGCAGCCCACCTGGAACCAGGCCAGCCCTGTGCCACTCCCAGGTCTGCCTGACTGGGACCTGCTCTGGGCCCTGTGAACTCTGCGGACCCCCTTTCCAAAGGGGCGCCAGGGCAAGAAGGCTGCGAGGTGCCTTATAGAGAACACCCATGGGCTCCGACAGCTTTTTTCAGGCCCGAGGTCTGGCGCTGTGGGCCGTGAGCTCCGTGCTAATGAATCGCCGGCCTGTGGCCGTGCGGACTCTTTAAACAGAAACACACAACGTGAGGTTCTGCGTGTGCCATGCGGTATCTTCTTCGCGCCTCCCATCAGCTGTGCGGGCGGCTCCCTCCACCCCTTCCCTTCCTCTTGGTGGCAGTCGGACCTGCTGGGCGTTCATCTCACATACTCACCTGGGTGTTGGGCTCCAAGACCAAAGCTAGCAGGCCGTGCAGCGTTTGACCTCACTGTCAGGCCTAACAGAGGCCGAGCTTTGCTACCTGAGAAACGGAGCAGCCCTGAGCTGCAGCTTCTCTGACCTTGCTGTGACCTTACAGGATGTCCACACCAGAGCACCGTAGCAAATGCAGAAGTATCTCATCCACCACCACCCCCCTGCTGAGCACATGGACCCTGGCTGGCACTGTCTCACAGACAGGCCCCTCCCACTGCCCGGCACTCCCACCCCAGCCACCATGGAAACTCCCTGAAGACCCAGCAGGAGCAGAGGGGCTCCTGGCTGGGGTGGAGGAGAGGTGCTGGGAAGGTGAAGTTGGGCTGGGGGCCCCACAATGCCTCGCTGCCCTCTTTGTCTACCTCCTGTGTCCTGGGCCTCTGCAATGCAGGCCAAGGACCCACCTGCCACTCATGATGTGAGGGTGGGGTCCAGAATCTGCGGTGATTCGGGGGCTGAGAGGAGGGCAGAGGTCAGGCCAGAGCCCCCCTCAAGGTGTGCTGCCTGGCCTTGAGGCCCTCCCCATCTCCCCAGTGGCTCCCCTGTCCATGTCCAGTGTCTGCCCTGCACCCTCGTTACCCCTGTCCCAACCCCTACCTTCTGCTGCAGCTGTTATATGACCCAGCATGGTGCTGGGCAAACAGAGCTCTTAAAACACAGTCCATCCTCACTAGTCGTGAATTGCAAAGTCACCTGCTTGCCAAGATGCATCTGGAACCACAAGGCAGCCCTGGCTACCCTCTGGGGTCACTCACAGACACGCACCGAGCAGGGCAGGGTGCGAGCTGCTCCACAGGCCCCATTCCCTGCAGCACTGCGATGGCACAAGCACAGGCCACCCTCTTGCTCCAGCTGTTCTGTACGCAAGCGTCCTCCATGCAGGCTGTTTGGTGCCATGTTATCCACAGTGTTGGTGACCCCAGCATGGTGCTGCAGCACTGTCTAGTGTTCAAAAGAAAGTTGTGAGGAGTTTTTTTTTGTTGTTTGTTTTTTTTTTTTTTTTTTTGACAGGCAGAGTGGACAGTCAGGGAGAGAGAGAGAGAGACAGAGAGAAAGGTCTTCCATTGCCGTTGGTTCACCCTCCAATGGCCGCCACGGTTGGCGCGCTGCGGCCGGAGCACCGCGCTGATCCGATGGCAGGAGCCAGATGCTTCTCCTGGTCTCCCATGGGGTGCAGGGCCCAAGCACTTGGGCCATCCTCCACTGCACTCCCGGGCCACAGCAGAGAGCTGGCCTGGAAGAAGGGCAACTGGGACAGAATCCGGTGCCCCGACCGGGACTAGAACCTGGCGTGCCGGCGCCGCAAGGCGGAGGATTAGCCTAGTGAGCCGTGGCGCCGGCAATGAGGAGTTTTTTTAAAGATTTATTTTATTTATTTGAAAGGCAGAGTTACAGAGAGAGGGAGAAAGGGAGAGGGAGACAGAGAGAGCTTCCATCCACTGGTTCACTCCCCAAATGGCTGCAATAGCCAGGGTTGGGCCAGATTGAAACAGGAGCTTCTTCAGGGTCTCCTATGTGGGTTTGGAGGTGACATCTTCAGCTGCTTCCCCAGGTGCATTAGCAGGGAGCTGGATTGGAAGTGGAGCAGCCAGGACTCCAATCAGCACCCATATGGGATGCTGGCCTTGCAGGTGGCATCTTAACCCTTAACGCCACAACACCAACCCCATGATGAGTCTTACAGGGAAAACACGAGGGTTAGAATAGCTTCCTTCAGGCACAAGTTGGCTGTGATTGCAGTTAATGAATCAATATTTAGTAAATCAGGCATCCTTAAACAGAAACATAACACAATGCCATGGACTGGATAAAAGTGTTGGAACTAGAAGCTCAAAGGAACCTAACTATATTTCCCCTAGTGCAGTATTCGCTAGTCTGGTATTCGCGGTGCCTTTGTGGCTCATAGCTGCCATGAACAATGAACACGGACCGCACAGGTACTATACCTGGGACCGCCCAGATTTAGGGAATCAGATTTTCCTGGGCTTAGGCCTTGGCATCTGTGTTTTTCAGTTTCACAGGCGATTCTGATGCTGGGCCTGGGTGGGAGCCTCTGCAGTTCTGTAATGTGGCCATCACAGAGCATAACCTACTGACACCGCGCTGGGCTGCCACACAGCCTGCTGTCATGTGTAAGCACAGGGCTGACCACGAGTTGGGATTCTGCAGATCCTGTGTGGTCTCAGGGAAGGCATCCAACATCCAAGGCCTCAGCATCCCTTCCTATAACTTGAAGATAACATCAACACCCAATGGGCTGTCTGTTCTGAGATGCAGGGAGCCCAGGAGTCTATTTGCACGAGAAACTAAGGTGTCTTCCATCCACTGGTTCACTCTCCAAATGCTTGCAGCAGCCAGTGCTGGGCCAGGCTGAGGCTAAGAACCCAGAACTGAATCCAGATCTCCCACATGGGTGGCAGGGACCCAACTGCTTGAGCCATCAGTACAGCCTCCCAGTGTGTGTGTTAGCAGGAAGCTGGAATCGGAAGCAGAGCTGGCACTTAAACCCAGGTACTCCCATATGGGATATAGGCATCCCAAGTGATCGGCACCAAACACCTGCCCCTGAGGCATTTTTTGAGAAAGAACTCACCCCAAGAGAAAAGGCAGAAAGAAGATCTTGGTCCAAGAGTAATGAGCACTAGCAAGGGACAGGAGGGACCGCTTGGAGGACCACTTGCTGTGGTCACTCGGGTCAGCCTCTAGCTTGCCCTTGAAGGCTTGAGCTGGAGGGGACTGCAGGGAAAGCTGCTGACCCAAGAACCCTGGGGAGCCCTGGGGAGCCCAGAGCCACAGCATTGTGATGGACGTGGTCCAGGACAGAAGCAGACCATCTCCCCTCAAAGGAGGACACTGGGCTCCGTGGCTGCCTGGCTTGTTCTGTGTATGCCTCATCCATGATGTGGCACCTCCTGGAGTTTTGGAGGCACGGAGGCCACTGCTGCAGGTGGCACCCCAAGGAACAAGAGCTAGCTGGGGCAGAATTGAGCTCCCCAACTTAGGGAAGATACTTCCTGGGACAGCCCCAAAGTAGGAAACCAGCAGCCCCGTTCAGAGGCCGGGGAGGTGCAAAGTCCCCAAAGACGGCTCGTTCCAGTGCATATGCTCATTGTTCACACCAGACCTGTAAGGCGGGGAGAGGAGTCCCCAATTCCTGAGAGTCAGCCCAGCTGGTAGCTCTCAAGTTCTGAAAGGGTGCAGGAGGGCCAGCCATGAGGGCGTCATGTGCCAGTCCTTTCGGGGACGACCCCGGCAGAACATCGCTGTCTGTGACCTGGAACTGAGTGAGATCCACGGGGTACATCTCTGCAAAGCGCTGACCCGTGTCCCCAGAGCACCACCTGTGCCCAGCACGTCACAGCTCTCTCTCCACACGCCAGCCAGCCTTTACCCTCCCAGCCTGGCCTTTCTGTCAACAGAGTTCTATTTTGTATAACGTTCCTTTGTTTATTTTTGGTTGAGAAATTACTTTTCCTCATTCACCATAGCCAAGACACAGAAATAACCTAAATGCCCATCAACGGATGAATGAATAAAGAAAATGTAGCATATATGTACGATGACATATGATCTAGCCTTAACAAACCAAAGGCAGGAGATACTGCCAATCTCAACAGCATGGGTGAACCCAGAGGAAATTCTGCTGAGTGGGATGAGTGAGACGCAGGAAGGCAGATACCATGTGGTTCCATGTGTGTGGGGCACCTGAAAGAGTCCAACTCGAAGAAACCAGGAATGGAATCGCAGCTCTTGGGGTTGCAGAGAGGAGGAAATGGGGGCTCAGTTTTGTTCCATAGGCATCAGGTTCCGGTGATGCTAGATGAGTGAGTCGGTGAACTGTGGCACCTACAGTTCCCACCGTGGCCTGAGGACAGCGCTCGTGCTGAGTGTTCTGACCACAGGCCACAGGGCCCCTGGTGGCATGGGAGGAAACTCCTGGAGGTGATGGGTATGGTCAGTCCCTGACTGCTGGTGATGTCCCAGGGGTATGCCTAAGTCCAAGCTCAACACCCTTTAAATGTGGGCGGTTTTCTGTTTGTCAATCATACCTCAGCAGAGCTTTAAAAATGATCGAAGTTTTCTGGTTTTTTTTATTTATTTTATTTATTTGAAAGACAGAGTTACAGAGAGAGGCAGAGAGAGAAAGAGAGAGAGGTCTTCCATCTGCTGGTTCACTCCCCAGATGGCCACAATGGCCAGAGCTGCGCTGATTTGAAGCCAGGAGCCAGGAGCTTCTTCCGGTCTCCCATGTGGGTGCAGGGGCCCAAGGACTTAGGCCATCTTCTACTGCTTTCCCAGGCCATAGCAGAGAGCTGGATTGGAAGAGGAGCAGCCGGGACTAGAACTGGCGTCCATATGGGATGCCGGCGCTTCAGGCCAGGGCTTTAACCCGCTGCACCACAGCACAGGCCCCCTGAAGTTTTAAAAAGGAAGTAAGAAACAGTGCTTCCCCACCCCCACACAGAACCTGAAGAGCTGGATGAAAGGAGTGGACGTGTGGCTGGTAGTGTCCGTGACCCTGTCTGGTGGCCCGCGCACCTCGTGGGCGCCATCTCCAGCTCTTTGCTGTAAGTGGGGAGTCCTGAAGTTGGTCCTGCAAACACTGGGAGAAGTGTAAACTGGATTTAGCTGCTGCTGTGGGGTGAAGAAGCACCGCACTGGGAGGTGAGGAACCAGGAGAGGGCAGCACTCCCCTCCAGCTTTCCTGTCTCCACCTCCTCCTGGCCCAGTCCAACAGGGAGCAGCTGGCAAAGCCAGACGTGGTTTGCTGGGTCCCCAATGGGGAACAGAAGAAAGACTAGCACACCCAGGAGCTGGGGCCTGCTGTCACACACGCGTGTGCACACACGCACTCCTGGGCCAGGTACCCTCCCAGCAGGCCAGGCAAGCCAGCCAAGCCTCACGACCCTGACTGTGGTAAGACCACCTTGACTCTGAACCGTAGCCCCTGGGCCTCCATCCACTACTTCATCATGATGGTCTGAGACCTTTCTGTGCAAAGGAAGCTCCGGGTTTAGCTCTGCAGGGACCCCTGGGCATCCAGACAGGAAACAAGGGCCACCCCGCTGTCCCAGAGGGGGCTCCGGAGAAGCTGCACACAGCAAACACGATGGCACTTGGTAATTCACGGCGGGTACGAGCTATAAGTCTTCTCTCGTCTTCGTTTAGTGCCAGCCCACTCGGTCTGATCAGGTCCCTCTGCCACCCTACTGTTCAGCACTGCACTGTAACTTCCTTGAGAGTCACGTCGAGGGGTGTGATGCTTTGTGTGTGTGTTTGCTTTTTGTGGCTCATGGATTGCTGGCCTCCTACCCTAGAGAGCTGGCTCACAAGGGCAGGGTCCTGCCAGCTTCCCCCACGCAGCAGCCTCAGGCCTGGCACCTTGCAGATCTCAAGCATTTGTCAAATGAACCAACGTAAGAATATATGTAAGCGTGGGCATTTAGCCTTGCGGTTTAGACGTTGACTGAGATGTCCACAGAACACATTCAGTACCCGGCTCCAGTTCCTGACTGCAGCTTCCTGCTACTGTGGACCCCAGGAGGCAGCAATGATGACTTACAGGGACTGTAACTGGGTCCCTGATGCTCTCATGGGAGACCTGGGTGGAGTCTCCTGCTTCTTGTCTTAACCGGGCCCAGCCCCGGCCTTTGGGCCATTTGGGGAGTGAACCGGTGATGTGAGCACTCCCCCCTCCCCCATGAATGTGTACCTTTTAACTACATCTTAATTTATATAATGGTTCTAAAGGAGGTGAGATGATTGACATGAGGGATCTATAACTTAGGGGTGTATGGGGGTACTTCAAAAAGGTTGTGGAACATGGAATTAAAAGACAGGTTTATTTTAGTACAAAAGACTTTGAAATCCATGCATGGTTTTTTTAATACTACGCATTGTCTACATTGGGCGTATGGCCCAACCAACAGGACGGCAAGTGCTCTTCTCACCTACAAACCATGTCCAGGGGCAGGGGCAGCAGCAGCATGCCAGATGGCTGCTCTCTCCTCCAAAACGCTCCTGCCCTGATGCCCACAAGGATTAGGGCCCTTACCCAGGCTTCTCCCCTCATCACAGCTTCACCTCCAGTGCTCAGTTGGCACAGGGCTCATTGGTCGTTAGATCTGCTGGGACCCCATGGATTCCAAAGGTGGCTCCACCTCAGCCCTCCGGGCACTGTCTAGAAACATGCATTTCTGGACCCTACCGCTAGCTTCTGATCCTCTGTGTCCATAGTTCAAGGTGGCTTAGTGGCTTCCCAGGAACACAAGCTTAAGTCCTGCTCTACCACCGCTTGGAGAAGCTTCTTAACTCCTCTGTGCCTTGACTTCTTCACCCATAAAACGGAGATAATAACGAAACCCACTGCTTAGGCTCGCTGGGGGGACCAAAGTCGACAACGGCTGCCATGCTCTCGGTGCAACGTCTGACTCAGAGCAAAACCTGAATAAATGCAGCTATTACTGTCAGCATTATCTCACCCCCTCTTAGCGGCTGACGTGGGGAGAATATCCAGGCCACCTGACCCTGGATCCAGTGTTCTTTCCAACACGTCACTCTGAATGCGCACACGGTTTCCCTGTGAGGCCGTGCTCGGGGCTCAGCACAGCCAACACATGGCCGCTGTCCTGGGACCCTTTCACGGGGCCATATGGAACGGAGAAGGACACCTGGGAGCCAGGAGCAGATCTAGCCCCTTGGTAACAGCAAGCCGGAGAACACAGTTCAGCAGTGCAGCTTGCAAGGTCCTGTGGGAAGCCATCTGGCCGCTCCTGTTAGCATTTCATTATGGAAACACTGGGCACCAAAAATAGAAGATCTTGAGGGGAACTTGATCTTCTGGGCTTGACAGAACAGCTGCTGGAGAGTTCCAGGAGCCATCCACCAGGGGGCAGTGTCGCGCTGTGCAGGTGGCTGTTGGTGGCAGCCCCCACCCGACTCTGGAGGTTGGAAATTTCCAGGAAAAGTCTTTCTGACCCGTGGTGAGGGTCCCTGCAGATCCCCAGCTCCTGTCCTGGTAGAACCACTTGGCATCTTGCCTACTCCTTGGGGAACCTTAAGGGCTGGGGGAATTCTTGCTTTTTCCTCCCTTCCCAGCCCCAGAACTGTGCAGTTGTCCTAGACACACAGTATGCATGAAAACATATCTGGTTGGTTGATGGATGAACATGTGAAATTCAGAGTGACTAATAAGTTGTGGGAAATGGCAACAAAATTCAACAAATTGTGTTTTACAGATCTGACTGGCTTTTATTAGCCAGTCAGATTTAAGATATTAAGATTTACTTATTTATTTGAAAGGCAGAGTGACAGAGAAGAAGAGACAAAGAGATAGAGATCTTCCATCTTCTGGTTCACTCCCCAAATGCCCTCAACAGCTGGGGTTATACCAGGCTGAGGTCGGGAACTCCATCCTGGTCTCCCACATGGGTAGCAGGAACCCGAGCACGTGGGTCCTCACCTGCTGCTCCCCAGGCACAGTAGCAGGGTGCTCTGGGCAGGAAGTGGAGGAGCTGGGACCCAAGGCCACGACACCTGCTCAAATCATCCTGTGACCAGACAAGAACTCCAGAAGCTGAGTGGAGGGCTGAGCTCCATAGGTTGAAAAGGCCTGTGAAAGTACAGTTAGGGCATAAGTCGATTGGTCATTTCAAAGCTACCTTCATTAAAGGAACCAGGTTGGTATAATGGGATCTGGCTGTCCTCTCTCTCCTGATTTCTCAGAAGGTCGGATCTTAACGTGAACAGCTTAGGGTTTGATTGGGTGGTGTGGCAGCTTAGTATTTTGTATTGATCTACTCAGTCCCAATCAGTGGCCTCCCATAAATTCTGTTTCACAGAAGGGAACTCCTTGAGTCTAGAAGGAGTGGTAGAGATGGGAGGGTTACGGTCCAGTTAGGGGAGGGTCATGGCTACATGGGGAATGTGCGTTTTAGGGAACTGGGTCCCCAGTGCTGAGGTCAAAGCTTCTCCTCCAGGGCCCTGAGTGGCAGCACCAGGAAAATGGGGGAGATGCACCCGAGCAGCCTGAGCCATGGCTCACCAGGACTCCCCGTGGGCATCACTGTCACCCCCTGTCTCCGGGGTGGTTTTCAGCCACCCCTCTCATCCTACAAGGCCCCCGTGGCAGGCCCTGGATCTCACTGCCTCCTTCTGGGTGATGCTATAGAGCTCAGTACCAGAAGCCTGTACTAGAGGACTTCAAAAAGTTCATGGAAAATTCATAATTAAAAACTATGGGTTTCAAAAAATGCGCTCAAAAGAAGCTCATCTTTTAATTCTGTTTTCCATGAGCTTTTTGAAGTCCCCTTGAATCCCACATCCTCAGCACATGAGTCTCATTCAGGGGACAGTGCCCGTCTTGTTCAGAGCAGAATGCTCTGAAGTCCAGAGCAGAGTAAGTATTCGTCTGATGAAGAATTAAACTATGAGCGCGGGAGGGAAGGGAAGGGGGAAAAGAAATAGGAAGGACGGGAGGCAGAGTCTCCTAAAGACCTCAAGGCTCCTCCTTGCCAGGATTTCCGTCTCTGCCTCCAGCCCCACGTGCTGCATCCTCATTCCACCTGCCCCAGGATGAGAACCCTGGCTCTTCAGGGACCGCAGAATGGCAAGCACACGGGAGGAAGGAAGACCTACCTGGGAGCCCCAGCTGCAGTTCCTAGCAGCTGTCAGGGGTGTGGCTTCCCTGAGAGCCATCTGGCATCTGTGCCTCACCGATCCCTCCTTGCAGACAATCACGTGAAATAGCCAAGACCACGTGCAGCACGGGGCTTGTCCCAGCTCGGCATGCCACTGTTGTACCCATCAGGCACTTGGCAGTGGACCTGGACAAGAGGCACGTGGGTACCCTGGCATCGTGAACGGGGCTCATGGTGGGAGCCATGGCTGTGAGCCGCATTCAGCTGAGGGGGTGGAGGGGGTTGAGTACAATGTGGGCTGGGCAGTGTGTAGGGGACCCCACCTGGGCAGAAGCAGCAGGTTCAACCTTCCAGGAGGTGAGAGATGGAGAGCAGAAATCTAGTCCATGGCTGGGGGAGAGACAGCCCAGCTCTGTCTCCAGATCAGGTGGCAACGAGAGAAGTATGGGAGAACGGAGGCAGCTGCTGGTCCGAGAGGGCACGGGGCGGGGCATGGAAGGGCACATGGCACCGTGGCTACACTGGGCATGCCTCATGTTGGACAGCAAGATTGAGTCTCCTGATGGGGACTCCCCGAGTCCTCTGACCCCCTCGGGTAAGGGGCAGCCACAGGAGGCCCTGGATGACCTGGCAGGCTGGGACAAGTGCTCTGGAGAGATGGCATCGCTTCTCCCCTTTGGGCTCCCAGCAGGTGGTCTCCGCCACTCAGCACTGGCTGGCCAAGGTCAGGTAGTGACCGGTGAGGGCAGCCTTGGCTTTCTTCCCAGCCCAAGGGCTTCCCAGTGTGCCCCTGCTGGCTGCCATTTGCTGTGGTGGTTGCCAGGGGAACCTTGGACTATTTTTGTACATTCCGCAGCTGATGATGCTGTGGAAATGCTCAGGGGATGTGGGTCCAGGACTGGCCCTGGAAACAACGCCCAAGCAGGCACCACTGCAGACCTTGGCCCGAGGCCCAGGAGCTGTTCTGATGCCCCTGGCGTGGCCTCAGCGGTTACATTATTACTTGGGAACAGCTGCATCGCATCCCATGTTGGAGTGCCTGGTTTTAAAGATTTGTTTGTTGAGGCCCCAGGCTACAGCATGATAGAAGGCAGTGTGGCTGGAAGATTTGTTTGTTTATTGGAAAGTCAGGGCTACAGAGAGAAAAGGAGAGACAGAGATTTCCAGCTGCTGGTCCATTGTCCAGATGGCTTAAATGGCCAAGGCTGGACCAGGCCAAAGCCAGGAGCCAGGAGCTTCATCTGGGTGCCCCATGTGGGTGGCAGGAACCCAAACTCTTAGGCCATCTTCTATGTTTTTCCCAAAGCACCTAGCAGGGAGCTGGATCAGAAATGGAGCAGCTGAGACTTGAACCGGTATCACGGGCAGCGGATTTTAGCTGCTACACCGCGATGCCAGCCCCAGGGTGCCTCATTTGAGTCCTGGCTACTCTGCTTCCAATCCATCTTCCTGCTAATGTGCGTCCTGGAAGGCAGCAGTTGATGGCTCAAGAACTTGGGTCCCTGTCACTCATGTGAGAGACCTAGATTGACTTCTGAACTCCTGGCTTTGACCTGGCCCAGCCCTGGCTGTTGCAGGTATTTGGGGAGTGAACCAGTGGCCGGTATTGTGGTACAGAGGATAAAGCTGCTGCCTGCAATGCTGGCATCCTATATGGGTGCCTGTTTGTGTCCCGGCTGCTCCACTTCTGATCCAGCTCCCTGCTAATGGCCTGGGAAAAGCGTGGAGGATGGCCCAAGTGCTTGAGCTCCTGCACCTATGTGGGAGACCTGAAGAAACTCCTGGCTCCTGGCTTCAGCCTGGCCCAGCCCTGGCCATTGGGGCCATCTAGTAAAGTGTACCAGCAGATGGAAGATTCTCTCTCCTTCTCTCTCTCTCTCTCTCTCTCTCTCTCTCTCTCTCTCTCTGTAATGCTTTCAAATGAATAAAGGAAGATTTCTCTTTGGCTATTGCCTTTTAAATAAAATGGAAAAAATGTAGTGGTAGGGAATGAATTTTAAAGATAAATTTATTTTGATTCAAAAAATTTTGAAAGCCACACCTTTTTCATAACGCATGTTTTCCACAAACTTTTGTAAGCTCCTCATATAGACAGTAAGTGATGAAACCGGGATCTGAGCTCAGGTCAGTGTGACTCTGAACTGTGCCTCTGTCCACAAGGCACATGTGGTTTATGACATGCGTGTCTGTTAGCCACCTAAGCACTGCTGATTCAAGGACAGCAATCATTTTTCTCATGAGACGCAAAGACACTATGGGGCAGACTGTATTTTCCCAAAATGGCCCAGTGCCCCTTGACCCCAGGCAGGTCTCTCTGGCTGCCTTGGGGGATAGAAGTGATGCTGGGGCACCTCTGGGGCTGGGGCACTGCTGTGCTTTGAACAAGACCTGGCTCCTGAATGTTGAAACCCCAGAAGTCATGAGTTAACGGCACCCAGCGGTGGAGCAGAGGGCGGGGGGGATTTAACCCGGTTATGGTGTTTAGGAAGTGGGCCTGGTGGAGAGTCCTTAGGATACTGGGAGTGTGTCCCTGAAGGCCACTGTCGTGACAGGCTTGGTTAGCTAGCCCTGAGCCAGAGGCAGCCACGTTCTGCCTCTCCTACCTGGCCACCGTGAGACCAGGCACACGCTCCTGCACTGTCATTCCCATCAGATGCCAAACCAGGGGCTGCCTTGGCCCTGAACCTCCAAAACGTGAGTTAAGTCAGTCTTTTCTCAGTATAGAGTTCGCTCCTCTCAGGCATTTCATTATGGTACTGCAAGGCTGAGTGATAGTCATAGGAGGAGGAACAGTCCAGCCACCACCCGGTGAGAGGCATCCCATCGAGAGGAATGGCACTCCTGCCTGGCAGCCAGCCTTAGCCACTGAAAGAGAAGATGAAGGGGGTGAGCCTTCATCATTCTAGCTGAAGCCTTAGCTGTCAGGGCCAGACACATCATCCCCACTGCACCCCCTGAGTTATGAGCACCCAGCAGCTCTGAGCACAACTGATTTCACACCAGTACGTCCTGGGGAGCAGCTGGTTATACAGTATAGCAACTGGGATGGGAACTCTGTCAAACTATAAGGTGCTGTACACCTGTCAGATGTTACGAGTCAGCCTGAGGTCGTCATAATGGCATTGCGTTGGCATCTGCAGCAGTAAACGTGTGTTGGCTTGAGTTCTCCTGCGCAGCTAAGAATGAGGCTGGCGTTTGTGTGTGGGTCCATACACTGGAGAAGTGGCCCATAGGGTCAGGTGTGGGGGACTGAGAAGAATGAACCTGGGAAGGAGGTTTGGCCAATCCAAGACTGTGCCATCGAGCTGATGCCATTGGGAGAATGGGGGCCCTGGGCCTCAGGGCTGCAGGGGGAGGGTTTGTCTATCCAGGCCCATATCTGACCAGAAGGTCGCTTCCTGGGGGATGCTAACTCCTTGCACCTGCTGGTTTGCAAATGGCCCAGAATGGCTTCTAAGACAGTTGAACCAGGCCCTGAGTGAGGATCGTGTGCTGTGCTGTGCTGTCAGGCTATGAAAGGGAGCATAAAAGACACCCCTTACAGAATGTCATCAAATAATCCTACAGAAAATGATTGCATCTGATGCCCTGGACCAAGCCCCCAGGGCCACTCCCTGCCTGGTTGGCCACTTCTCCACTAGCTGCGGGGCAGCCTGGAAGAGCCATGCACTTCCAGGCCTGTGGGAACCAGGCCTTAGTGTGCTCACTGCAATCATCAGCCAGAGAGGGCAGTTCAGGTGACATCTGGCTGTCACAGCAAGGCCTGGGGAGGGCCTAGCCAGGGCACTCTGCCTCGGAGGGACTGGTTCTGCACATGCAGCCCCCTCGCAGGAGCATCTAGGGACAGGCTATTTGAAGACCAGGGCTTGAAGAGCAGCCTTCTGATGGAAGGGTGAGGTTGCTGCCTTCAGACCCTATGTTTATTACCCTATGTTTACTGCTGGAAGCTATCGATGTGGTAGAGCCACCCCCACCCCGCCCCAAGCAGGTGCCCAAAGGTGCAAGGAGTGAGTCTGCAGGTCCTTGGTCCAGACCCCTACCTGGAGGGAGCCAGGTTGCTGGTCAGGCCCCACTGCCTCACCCTTCACATGCCAGTCAACTCCATTGTCAACCCCTCAGTAGCTGCTGGTCTTATGAGAATATCTCAAAAGGTTCATGAATAGCAGAAGAATTAAAAGAGAAGTTTAGGGACATGCATTTAGCTTAATGGCTAAGACATCAGTTGGGACACCTGCATCCCGCATCAGAGTGCCTGGGTTTGAGTCCTATCTCAGAGCCTGATTTTTTTTAAAGATTTATTTATTTATTTATTTGAGAGGTAGTTACAGACAGAGGGAGAGACAGAGAGAAAGGTCTCCCATCTGCTGGTTCACTCCCCAAATGGCCACAATGGCTAGAGCTGGGCCAATCCGAAGCCAGGAGCCAGGAGCTTCTTCTGTGTCTCCCACACGGGTGCAGGGGCCCAAGGACTTGGGCCATCTTCTGCTGCTTTCCCAGGCCATAGCCTGGATTGGAAGTGGAGCAGCTGGGACTTAAAGCAGCGCTCATATGGGATGCTAGCACCGCAGATGGTGCCTTTATCTTCTATGCCACAGTGCCAGCCCCTCGGAGCCTGATTTTACCTTTCTGCTAATGCAGACCCTGGGAGGCAGCAGGTGAGGGCTCAAGTATTTGGGTACCTGCCACTCATGTAGGAGAGCAACTCCTGACCTCAGCTTTTGTGGGCATTTGGGGAACGAACCAGCAAATAGGAGTTCTCTCTCTGCCTCTCAAATAACACATTTTATTATTTATTTATTTTTGGACAGGCAGAGTGGACAGTGAGAGAGAGAGACAGAGAAAGGTCTTCCTTTTGCTGTTGGTTCACCCTCCAATGGCTGCCGTGGCTGGCGCGCTGCGGCCGGCACACTGCGCTGATCCGATGGCAGGAGCCAGGTGCTTCTCCTGGTCTCCCATGGGGTGCAGGGCCCAAGCACTTGGGCCATCCTCCACTGCACTCCCAGGCCATAGCAGAGAGCTGGCCTGGAAGAGGGGCAACCGGGACAGAATCCAGCGCCCCAACCGGGACTAGAACCCAGTGTGCCGGCGCCGCAAGGCGGAAGATTAGCCTAGTGAGCCGCGGTGCCGGCCTCAAATAACACATTTTTTTAAAAGACAAGTCAATATTTATAAAAAATCTTTTGAAATTCAGGAATACTTTTTCACAACATGCATTTTCCATAAACTTTTGAAGAGCTGTTATATTTTAATGGTTTTTTATGGATTTCAAGTAAAGAAATGGGGTCCATGCCCCATGTTCTGTGTCCATGTCCTCACTGCTATGCCAGGAGAGTGGCTTGGTGCCTTCTGCAAGGGGAGGCCCTGGGTGTGCGAGGAAAGGCACTGCTGAGCACTCTGGAGTGCAGAGAAACACGTGTTCCCAACAGTGTGGAGTGCTGCGTGTCGGCAGGTGGGGCTTAGCCTGGGAAAGAACTTTAGAAATGGCCGGCACCGTGGCTCAATTGGCTAATCCTCCACCTGCGGCGCTGGCACCCCGGGTTCTAGTCCCGGTTGGGGCACCGGATTCTGTCCCAGTTGCTCCTTTTCCAGTCCAGCTCTCTGCTGTGGCCCTGGAAGGCAGTGGAGGATGGCCCAAGTGCTTGGGCCTCTGCACCTGCATGGGAGACCAGGAGGAAGCACCTGGCTTCTGACTTCAGATCTGTGCAGCATGCCAGCTGCAGCGCGCCCGCAGTGCACTGGCGGTAGCGGCCATTTAGGGGGTGAACCAATGGAAAAAAGAAGACCTTTCTCTCTGTCTCTCTCTGTCTAACTCTGCCTGTCAAAAAAATTTTAAAAATAAATTAATTTAAAAAATAAAATAAATTAAAAAGAAACTGCACCAGTGGCAACAACATCCCAGTGCACGGAGCACTGGCAATGGCTGGGCACTGAGCTTCCTATTGAAGAGGTTGGATTTGAATGTGTGTGGGGACTGGGTCAGAACCCAGCTCCCCCCACTCTCCTGCCACCCTCCTTGTAGCCTTCTCTTTGTCCCAGGGTGGCCTCCCCGAGATGCCTGGAGTCCCTCAGCTGGGAGGAGGCCCTGGTCCAGCTGCTGGTGCAGTTCAATCCCCTGGGTATGCTCAGGACTAAGTGCAGTGCTAAGACCAGGAAAGTCCCAGGCCAACCTCAAAGTTTGGTCTGCCCGGGGTGAATCTGTGCTGCATCCTCGGGTGCCAAGTTCGTAGAGGGAATTACAGAAAAGCAGGTGAGCACAGGCTCTAAGCGGTTCCAGAGGAGGGGAGGCCTTCCTGCAAGAGGTATACCCAGGCTGAGTGTGAAAAGGAGGATCCAATCTTTTCGAGCAAAGAAAGCAGTACATGCAACTGTGGGAGACTTGAGCTCACCGGGCAGCAGCCTTTGGGTCTGCAGGGATCCATGCATTTCTGATTTAGGTCTGCAGATATGCAACAATGCAAGTTCCCAGGCCAGCTGTGCCCCCCCCCCCAGGGGGAAGCATCCACTCTTCATGCACGGGCCACCCAGATATTTGTGTTCTCTGTCCTGGCAAGGGCCAGCCCAGACTCACTGAGAGAGACGTGTTCGCGTGCAGAGAGGGGATCTAGGAAAGTTCCCAGGGGCTGGAGTCTGGAGCCCATGCACCCCTGCAGAGACCAAGGTCTAAGGAGTGGAATTCTGGCCCCCAACCCCCATTTTGCCTGGTGACGTGGGACCTGGTGGGCACCTAAGTGAGGAAGTCACCTCCCAGGTATTCCCAAGGATTTGGACACCATTCCTATACATCTGGACAACATCTGTCTGGGGGCAAGTGTGCTGGTACAGGCTACCTTGGCTGCGTAGACGACTCCTGAGATTCCAGGCAGAGTCTTGTCTGACAAATTCCAGGCCTGTTCCTCTCAGGTGGCGTTGAGCTCCCAGCTTATTGGGTAGGACTCAGGGTTCACCAGGAGACCCCCTAGCCCTGAACCATACAAGAACAGAAGTCAGACCCGGTCCTTAGAAAGCCTGGGAGCCGGTTCTCCTGGGGTGACTGATCAGGCACAAGCCAGTGTCTCTCAAAGTGCAGCTGGGCCTGCTTGTATCACAGTCTTCTGGGAAGCTCCTTAAAAACGCAGTTCCATGGGGTGAGGGTTGTGCCCAGTGGTTCAGACGCTGCTGGGGACTCCTGTGTCCCGTATGAAAGTGCTTGGATGTGAGTCCCAGCACCACTTAATTCCAGCATCCTGCTATCGTGCCCCTTGGGAGGCAGGAGATGATGTCACAAGTGGTTGGGTCCCTGCCACCCATGTGGGAGACCCAGGGTGTGTTCTTGGCTCCTGGTTTGGCCTGGCCCAGCCCCAGCCATGGCAGGCCTTTGGAAAGTGAACCAGCTGATAGGAGTGCTCACTCATCTCTCTCTGTCTCTTAAAAAAATTTTTTTTAAAAATGCAGTTCTGAAGCATGTCGTAGAAACATAAGCTGTGGTGTGGGATCTTTTGAACAAACACCCAGGAGAATGCCTGATGTAGGCACTCTCTCGGGACAATTACTCTCTATTTTTATTTAAAAAAAAAAAAAAGTTTATGTCAAAGGGATTCACCTCCACTGTACGATTCCCAGCATCGGTCAAATGCAAGGCTTCTTGGCCTCAGCACGACTGGCACCTGGGAGCCGGCGGGGCGTGGTGTGGAGGGGGCTGCCCTGTGCAGGATGGGATGCTCAGTGGCACCCCGGCCTCTAAGTGCCAGCAGCACCCTGCGCTGGGACAACCCAGAGTGAAAAGAAGAACCATGTCCAGACATTGCCCGATGTCCCCTGGAGGGAAAAATGCCCTCCCCGAGAAGGCCCGTGTTCTGGAGTGGGATCTCAGGCCAGCCTAAGGCGTGCGCACCTGCTCTGTGGAATGACCGGCAGCTGCCCCTGCTCCCACTGGACCCTGCCCTCCTGAGCTCTGCCCAGTGCACAGGCGCAGGAGCTGGCTCGGCCCCACTCACTACCTTCTCCATCGCCCCCTCCCATCGAGGCCCCCAGGGAGCAGCAGCGCAGGTCAGCACCGGCTCCCCAGTGGTGAGACTCCAGGGGAACAGCACACATGGAAGCATTCTGCTGTAAGAATAGCACATTTATTTTTGTTCTTATTATAAAGCAAACACGGTCACGGCAGAAAATGTGGCCCATACGGAAAAGTATAAAGGAGAAATGAAGGTCACTTGTGATTCCACCGCTGGCCAGCGCTGGCATTTAGGGAGCATCCTGCTTGGGCTGTTACCACCAAGGCTGGCAAAGGTTGGGTTCATTGGCATCTGGGTGGCCCAGGGAGGGTTCCCTGGCTCCGGACCGGAACGTCAGAACTCGTCCTTGATGTCAAAGTGGGGCTGGTCTTCGGGCTTGAAGTCCAGGTTGGGGCTGCCGTCCTCATTGAGAATCCTGCGGGCCGTGTAGCCCACGATGGGGTACTTGGCCTTGTACACTTTGGTGAAGACGTCATCCAGCGACTCTAGCTCCTTGGCCGTGAGTCCCGTCTTGGGGAGGAGAGGACAAGAAACACAGGAGATGGGGATGAGTGAGTGGAGTTTGGCTCCGCCTGCTTCTCTCCTGGCCTCACCCCCTGCACACACCTTAGGCAAAGAGAGAAACACCCAACAAACCACAGTGGATGGCTGACTTTTACAAATAACTCTGCTCAGGGTTGGGGGGAGGGGGGGCACCGCTTCTCATAGCCACTGTCTGCCTGAGGTAGGAGTCAGAGTCCAGAGACCCTCCACCCACCCCACCCGGGGGCGAGGTGCGGTGAGCGCTGCCTCCACCTGCACCGCTCCTCCTTCCTGGCCACCCCCCCCCCCCCCCGCTCCTAATTTCTTATGGTTTCCATGCAGCTGTGGCTCAGGGGTCTGACCCAGTGTCCCAGTGTCAATCTGATGTCGAGCACAGCCGGGGAGAAAGCCAGCACCGCTGTGGGGACTGCTTAGGCCCCAAACGCTTTGGCTTTTGCTTTGTTCTGTAACGCTATTCTCTCCTTCGGCGGAATGCCGAGCAGACAGGGAGGCCTTGCTTCCCGGCCCAGGCCATCCACTGAGCTACTGAGTGGCCTGGGCAGTGGGTCTCCAGAGAGGAATTCCAAACCCATGAAACCGGGGAGCAGCAGTGGGGGGACCCGAATGGGGAGTGGACTGCCCAGGCACGTGGGGGCAGCTGTGAAGATCAGCAGGTTGGGTCACAAGTTCACCAGAGTCTGGACTTGACCCTGGGGGCACTGGGGAGCTAAGGAAGGTTTCTGAGTAGGAGCGGCACAGTAAGGTGATCACTTTCCAGCCCCAGTGGACTGGAGGGTGAACGGCCTCCTTGGGAAACTTTGCTCCTGTTGGGGATGGGGTGGGGGGTGGGGGCAAGGAGGCAGGGCGTTTTGACAAAGGCTGCTGTGCTGGCTCACAGTGTCATGAGTGAGGTCTGCAGGGTCCAGGGACATCTTGGCCACCCCTCGGGTGGAGTCCTTTCCGGTCAAGGCGTTGTAGGGGGCTCCTCGTCCATAAAACTCTGCAGTGGGGAAGCAGGAAGAGGCCGTGACTTGGTTGTGTACCCAGAGCACCAGGAGCTGCACACAGGGGCTCCCTGCACCCAGCCAATGCCACAAAAGACCCCGGGGACAAGCAAATCAGCTGAGAGGTTGGATTCCACTAATGCAAAATGTAAAATAAGTCTCACAGGCTGAGAGGGGATTTTTAGAAAGTACAGAAAACTATTAAGAATGCAAACAAGAAAAATGGCCAGGGGCTGGCGCTGTGGCGCAGTAGGTTAAGCCCCTGCCTGTGTTGCAGGTTTCCCATATGGATGCTGGTTGAGTACTGGCCACTCCGCTTCCAATCCAGCTCCCTGCTAATGCGCCTGGGGAAGCAGTGGAAGATGGCCCAAGTGCTTGGGCCCCTGCCACCCACACAGGAGACACAGATGGAGTTTCAGGCTCCTGACTTCAGCCTAGCCCAGCCCCAGCTGTTTGCAACCATCTGGGGAGTGAATCAGCAGGTGGAAGATTCTCTTTATCTGTCACTCTGCTTTTCAAAATAAATAATTTTAAAAAAGAAAAATGCCCGGTCTTTTTAAATGTTGGTAGCAGCCAAGTCCATTTCTGTTTAGCAGTGTTAGGTATCAAGGAGGAAATGTTGCAAAACGATCTCCATGGCACCACTTGCAGAGAAACCAGCAAATGGCATTTAAATGTTCTACACGGTTCTATGATGGCAGCTCTTTGCTAAGGCACATTCTGTCTACTTCACCTTGGGGAAACCCACAGTTTGAATTCGACTCTACGGGCGAGGTAGAGCCGTGGAAGGCTTCTGAGTGGGAGCATGGTATTACCAGGAGAAACGCTGTTAGCGTGAACCACTGACAGACATGGACTCAATCTGGTCAGTTAAGATGGGAGGAAAAGGACGTGCCCAGCCCCCTTCCCTCGTCTCACACCTCCGAGTGCCCACTCTGGCTTCTGAGTTTTCCAGAAGTAAGGACTCCCAACGCCAAGCCACTTACCCTTTCCGGAAGTGACATCAAACACCACGCCCTTCACTGCCAAGTAGATGGGCTGATCTTCCTAGAAAGCAGGGGAGAAGCTGTGAAGGGGAGGCCCAGAGCCCCGCTCTCCCATGTAAGGGAACAAATACTCCCATTCCAAGCGGGCCCAGCACAGCGGGCAGTCACGAGGCGGCCTGCCCTGAGGCTCGCCGCCTGCCTGGGCAAGGTGCTGCCATTGCCACCGCTTGGGGAAGTGATAACCATGGCAAGAGCACACAGTGCCCCCCCCCCCCACCTTTTTTATACAAAGGATCAGGAACCGAAGCAACTTCCTGCAGATACAAATTCAAATACCAGATCGTGAGTGATTTAAATCAGTCCCAGCTCCCCTGCATCGGTGGACACACATCTCTGTGAATGATGAACCTGGCGTTTTACTACTTGCAGGTGATGCGACCTCACATAAGCACTTCCTCACCTGAAATAACCAGACAGCTGGCACTCACACAGCTCCGTGGGAGCCCATCTCCCGCCAGTGCTGCTGTGTGCTGCTGCGGCGTTTGGTGTTTGCAGCCAGTGGGGGTTTCCCCCAGCCCTTGGGACTGTGATGAAGATCTCCCTACAAGGCACTTTTACATATTTACAGTTTGGAGTACTATTTCCTTAAGGCCTATTTCAATACAATATGTGGGATTCCTGGGCGAAAGTAAATGAATAACCTCATCAATTTGATATTTTGTCAGTTTCTCCTTCAAACAGATTAGAGCAATGCTGACTCCCACAGTTCTGTCACCAAGGGTTTTCCAACCTCATTTTTGCTCTGTTAGTGGGAATCAAATGTTATCGTAGGATCTCCCCCAAAGAGAGTAGCACAAAAGCACACAGCACTGGTTGTTTAGCTGCCACAGAGCAGGGCTTGGTGTTCCCTCCGCGTCAGCCCCACTGGGGGTGCAGAACATCAGCCAGAAGAGGGAGCCACCGGGGGATCCAGGGTGCTCAGGCTCTCCAGGCACCTGCTGCGGGGCGCTGCCTCGGGGCGGGGCCTCAGGGTTCTTGCCAGTGTGGAGCCACGGTCAAGGGCTTTCATGACCACCTGTGACAGAAGAACTGAGGCTCAGAGAAGTGAAGCAACTTTTCCCAGCCACATAGCCTCTAGGGCTTTGGCTTTGGGGGTAGCGCCTGCCTGCCTTGCAGGGATGCCGAAGGAAACAGAAGGAAACAGCCCGTGGAGCAGTGGCAGGCACAACATGGGAGCTCGGGGGACAGCTGGCTTTTGTTATTCCAAGAGGCTCCCAAAAACAGCCCCTTGGGGGACCCTCGCACCGCCTCTCCCCCCCAGGGCTGTTTTGCTGGGTAGCAGCCTGCTTTTCCTCCACTTTGTCCTTACAACCAGCCTTGATTGCTCAGTGTGGGGTGATGTATTTGGATCAACTTTTAAAAGTGTTTAACAGCTAGAGTTTCCTTGTGGCATTTTGTCCTATCTACCATCCTGTTTTGCTTTGATATTTATTCCTTTTGTGCGTGTAGGCATCGAAACAACATTCGTGTACCCAAGATAGCACCCAAGGTGGTACTGATACTCCGCTTCTGCAAGAGCTACTACTATCTTCGCATTAAACTGTACATGGGGGGTGGGGGGCGCATGCGCGTTTGGTTCAGCCGTTAAGGTGCTGCTTTGGATGCCTGCATGCCACGTTGGAGTGCCTGGGTTCAAGCCCTAGCTCTGTTCCATAGTCCGGCTTCCTGTAAACGTCACCGTGGGAGGCAGCAGGTGACGGCTCAAGTACCTAGGCTCCTGCCACTCACACAGGAGGCCCGGACTGGGTTCCTGGCCCCTGGCTTTGGCCGGACCCCCCCTTGGTTTGTTGGCAGGCATTTGGCCAGTGAACCGGCAGACCCAGAATGGAACTTGTGCTCCCTCTCTGACAAATAAATAAAAATGAATTCATTCCAAACGATACTCTGGAGGTGTAAGCACTAAGAGGAAGTCGCGGCGAGGGGAGAGAGACGGATGCGTGGTGCCTTTTGAGGCGTTCCTGAAACGCAGACAGGCGGGCCGAGGGCCAAGGAACCCGAGTTCCCGGTTTCCCCGCGGAACACCAGGGGCGCGGGGCGGGGCTTAGCAGGCCCAGATAGACAGATGGACAGCCACCCGGGCGGGGCCTCAGGCGGGGCTCTGAGTGGGTGACGCCCAGGGAGCAGAACAGCGCTGTGAGGGACAGACACGTGCAGTGCGGCGCTGCAGACCCGCTCGGTGCAGCCTGACACTCCGTGTCCGGGCCTCGGCCGCCGCGGGGACCCTCTGCTGCCGGCACCTACACGGATGATGCGTCCTTTATCTATTCCTGACAGCAGGCCATGAACGGCAGCGGGGGGCTGTCCCTTTTGGTTTTTTTAAGCTTTATTTATTTATTTGAAAGAGTTACACAGAGAGAGAAGGAAAGGCAGAGAGAGAGAGAGAGGGAGAGAGAGAGAGAGGTCTTCTATCCGCTGCTTCACTTCCCAAGTGGCCACAATGGCTGGAGCTGCGCCAATCCGAAGCTAGGAGCCAGCGGCCTCCTCCGGGTCTCCCACACGGGTGCAGGAGCTCAAGGACTTGGACCATCTTCTACTGCTATCCCAGGCCACAGCAGACAGCTGGATCGGAAGTGGAGCAGCCAGAACCCTAACCGGCGCCCACATGGGTTGCAGGCACTGCAGGCGGTGGCTTTACCCACTACCGCACAGCCCCGGCCCCAGCTGTCTGTTTCTAAGAAACCAAAGGAGGAGCCACCATGATGCCACACTCCTAGCACAGGTTTTCCAGTCAAACAGGCCCAGGGTTGAGCCGCCATTTATGAGCTGTGTTGCATTGAGCAAATTCCTTAACCTCTCTGTTCCTCTGTAGTAGAACAATGAAAGTGCAGTTGTGGGGGTTAATCAAGGCACAAGATGCAAAGCACCTGGCAATTCAGGGATGTAAATGTTGGTTTCCTTTATCCTGCTCTCAAGTGTGAAAGTTAGGAGCTCAAAGGAAAATCAGCCAGGAGGTAGGAGTCTAGAGATGTTCCTAAGGAAAGCCGGGGAAAACGTGATCCCAGCAGAGAGGGACTTGGAGGAATGTGCAGTTACCATTAGAAGGAGTTTGTTTTATAGATGAGACTATCTAGGCCCATAGGGGCTAAGTGACGTGCCCAGAGTCATGGAGTGAGTTAGAGGGAGGGCAGGTTAGGGGAGCTGCAGGCTTAGAACCCAGGACCCACTGCGCTATCTTGTCCTGCCCCTCTAGAGGGCGCACTAGCAGGACAGGGCACTTGCCTAAGACACAGAGACAGACAGAGGAGTCTCCTGGGAAGTTCACCACAACTCAGGGACCCCACAGGGAACCAGGAGCACCGCCCGCATCCATGAGCCCAGGGCTTTCACTTTGCCTTGGGTCTTGGGGCTGCCTGGCCATCTGCCGTGGGCATCAAAGCAAGGCCAGTGGAGAGCGCATGCCCACTACTGTGACAGCTGGGGTGGAGGGTACAGCCTCACCCCACAGCTGGAGCAGGGGCTAAGCCAGACAGAGGGGCTCCTGGGCCTCTCAGAGCCTGCGCCAGGGCCAGGAGCATCTCTGATGATGACTCTTGGAAGAGAGGGAAACTCTGGGGAGGATTTTCCTGCAGAAGGAGCCCTGCCCTCCAACAGCCGAAGGCCATGTTTTTCAACAGCAGTTGGCAATGGTAGCCTGTTAATGGGGCTTAAATGAATTTAGTGATCTGACAACAGAGTTCTTAGAAATGAAGTAAAAAATAGAAAACATCAGAGCACATCACATGGACCAATAATAAATACAATGAATCAAACGTTTTGTGGGAACTCAGCTTGTCATGTGCATGAATCAGAGCCCCTCTGTCTACTGATAGCTGTGTGGTTAGGGTGGTTTCACTTCCTTATCCACCTGCCTCTAAGAACCTTCACCCTGGGCACAAGGCTACCTCAAAATGTTCATGCAAAAATGGAACTGAAAGGTAAGTTTATTGTGCAAAAAACTTCTTCAAATCTATGTGTGTTTTTTTTTTATAATACACATTATCCATGAACATTTTGAATACCCCTTGTATCCATGGATTTCAAACTTTTATACACTAAAATAAATTTTTAAAAAATTGTTTAGACAAACACAGAGAGGGACAGCTTATATCCACAGGTTGTTTCACCAAATGCTTGCAATAGCCAGGGCTGGATGAGGTCAAAAACAGGAGCCAGGAACTCCATCCAGGTCTCCTGCATAGGTGACAGGAACTCAAGTAGTTTGGCCATTATTCGGCCACCTCCCAAGCACATTATCAGGAAGCTGCATTGGATGCACAGAGTAGCCAGGACTCAAACTGGTGCTCCGACTGGGACGTATGCATCCCAGGTAGGAACCTAGCCCGTTGCACCCCAATGCTCGCCACCCCATTATCTTTAAATTCCATGTGTATGACCTCTTTTTGAAGTATATGCCTTTTGTCTTCCCGGTGACCCTTTTGGATCATTGTTTTGGGAAAGCAGGAAACAAATAGAACCTTGGCCTCTGTTAGAGCAGATTCCAAGGAGAGGGGTAGAGCCCAGGTACAAGGACCCTGGGATGAGCCCAGACATTTCATTTGCACAGAAAAATGCTGACATCTCGGGGGGCCTTGGCAAGCTCTGGGTCCAGGGTTGCCTCATGAGGTTCCACCGGGCGAACCATATTTCTGCTTGGGTAGCACTTTGCTACCTTCCTCAAGGAAACCAGTGCACCGTTGGAACAGCTCACTGCCTGGAGTGATGGGGACAGGAGGTTCTCATTGATTCACTTTCTTTGTACAGGGGCACAGTTCCATTCACCTCTGCCATGGACTGTGTAACCTTGGGCAAGCGTGCCTAGTTCCTTATCTGAAAAATGGGGACAGTAACAACAGCACTGACCTCCTGGGGCTGTGGTCACCCTTCACTGAGTGGGTGCACTGAAGCAGTTAGGGCTGCGGGGAAGGCTGGGGTGGCCCTCCCTGTGTTTGGCAGGTGCAGCGCGATTAAGGCAGAAAATCGTTCTCCCAGGACAATGAAGATCAGTTCTGCACTTGGAGGGCAGAGAATGACGGCCCCTCTGCTCTAGAGGGGCATCTGCAGCGTCGCCACCCCCCCCCCCAAGCTAATTGCTTCCCGCTATCTGCAATCCTCCTCCATCCTTTTCCTACATCACTGGGGCAGGCAAAGATAGCACTGCCTTGTCTTGGTTGTGGAAATTCTGAAGATGCCAGTGGCTGACAGGTAACAACCTTGGCCGCCAGCCCGGGCATGCGAGTGTGTATTTCAGGTGGCCCAACACTGACCAAATTCACAAGGGGCTTGGTGCTTTTTTCAGACTTGATATATTCTGGGTACAAAGGGAGAGCAGTGAAATTCACATTTACTGAGCATCTACTGTGCCAGGTGCTTTATATTTGTTACATATATTTGCTTATACTTACACCTGTCACTTAACCTTTTAACTTACTTTCATTGTATTTGAAAGGCAAACAGACATCCCAGCCAGCAGCCATTGTGGGCATCTGGGGAGTGGACCAGTGAGTGGGAGCTCTGTCCTCTCTTCCTCTTTCTCTGCCTCTCAAATAATACATATTTTTAAATATTCAAAGCACAATGCCTCTTTTTTTAAAAAAGTTTTTATTTATTTATTTGAAAGGCAGAGTTACAGAGAGGCAGAGGCAGAGGCACAGAGAGACAGAGAGAGAGAGAGAGGTCTTTCGTCCTCTGGTTCACTCCCCAGATGGCCGCACCAGCCGGAGCTGCACCAATCCGAAGCCAGGAGCTTCTTCCAGGTCTCCCACATGGGTGCAGGGGCCCAAAGACTTGGGCCATCTTCTACTGCTTTCCCAGGCCATAGCAGGAGAGCTGGATTGGAAGTGGAAAAGCCAGGACTTCAACCAGGGCCCATATGGGATGCTGGCACTGCAGGTGGCGGCTTTACCTGCCATGCCAAAGTGCTGGCCCCACAGTGCCTCTTTTTACAATGTTTTAAAGATTTATTTGTTTATTTGAGAGGCAGAGACAGGCAGAAAGGTCTTCCATCTGCTGGTTCACTACCAAAATAGCCACAACAGCCGGAGCTGGGCCAATCCAAATCCAGGAGCCAGGAGCTTCTTCTGTGTCTCTCAAGTGGGTGCAGGGGCCCAAGCACTTGGGCCATCTTGAACTGCTTTCCCAGGCCATAAGCAGAGAGCTGAATTGGAAGAGGAACAGCTGGATCTTGAACCGGCACCCATATGGGATGTTGGCACTGCAGGTAACAGGCATAGACCAGAACCATCTAGGACAAACCGCAGCATGGCACAGCGCTCACTCGAAGCCTCTCTCCCCCTTGTTCTCTCTTGGCTCTCCTCTGCCTACAGAACTGCCTAGAGTTCTCAGAGCTCTCCTGTTTCCATCTCAAGCTTCTTTCTCCTTCCTCTGGTTAAGTACTCATCTGTAACACCAACACGAAAAAACCAAGGGCCTTTCTTAGTCCTCATCCCGCAGCCCCCCACCCTGTTGCTGTATCCTCCATATTTTTTCAAGATTTATTTATTTGAAAGACAGAGAGGGGGAGCGAAGAGGAGGGGAAAGAGAAGAGAGGGACAGAGATCTTCTACCTGCTGGTTCATCCCCCCAAATACCGGGAACAGTCAGGGATGGGCCAGGTCAAAGCCAAGAGCTGAGAACTGCATCTGAGTCTCCTATGTGGGTGGCAGGGGTCCAATTATTTGAACCATCATCTACTGCCTCCCAGGCCCTCTGATAGGTTAAGCAGGCATCCCCAGCAGCAGCTTAACTTGCTACTCATAATGCCTGCCCCTGTACCCTCCATTTTTTTTTTTTTTTTTTTTTTTTACAGGCAGAGTGGATAGTGAGAGAGAGAGAGACAGAGAGAAAGGTCTTCCTTTTTGCCATTGGTTCACCCTCCAATGGCCGCTGCGGCCAGCGCATCGTGCTGATCCAAAGCCAGGAGCCAGGCGCTTCTCCTGGTCTCCCATGCGGGTGCAGGGCCCAAGCACTTGGGCCATCCTCCACTGCCTTCCCGGGCCATAGCAGAGAGCTGGCCTGGAAGAGGGGCAACCAGGATAGAATCCGGCACCCCAACCGGGACTAGAACCCGGTGTGCTGGCGCCACAAGGCGAAGGATTAGCCTAGTGAGCAGCGGCGCCGGCCCTGTACCCTCCATTTTTAACTCTCCCTTCCCCGAGGTTCTGTGCTTAGGGTCCCCAAGGTCACCCCCACCTTGGGAAGAACTGGAAGAACTCAGCATATAGTTGTACTCAGGGCTAGGAGGGTGCAAGGTGACGCAGGTGGAGATTGGGGACACCCGCTTGTGGGCCTCCCTTTGTTCTTCCCTCCTGCACCCAGCAGGCTCTTCCCACAGAAGCAAAAGGCAGCAGCCTGGCCCATGCTTCTGCCTGGGGGAGCCCAGGGCAGACTCAGCACCCAGAATTTTCCCTAGAGGTTGGCCAGGGTGCCCGGCACGGTGAGTGCTCAACACAAACCACACCATCTGTACACATGGCCTAGGCTGAGTCACCCTTACCCATTAGGGAAGGGCAGGAGCACGGGGAATCCAGCACCAACCCAAGGCCAACCTTGCAAGGAGACCTTTGGAAGCCAGCAGCCTGCTCTGGTAACTCTTCCTGCACACATCTGGCTGTACCCTCGGCTGGGTGTCCCTCAACAGCCAGTCACATCCCTGTCACGTCTCCCTCCCTCTGTGGCCTCACAGCATGATGCCCACGCTGCCCATGGGTCAGGCTTCTGAGTCCTCTGCTCCATCAAAGGCCGGGGAGCTCAGGAGCTTGGAAGCCCAGACCCAAGTGCTTTAATAGAAAACATCCGGTCCCTCCCTGCTGGACCACTGTCAGAGGCAGGCCTTGGCTTCCCCCTCTAACAGCAGGAGATTGGTGTCAGCTCTGAAATCCTTTGGGACTATGGCTTCTCCCCCTGCCTCCCTAATATCAGGGCCCAGGGCCCTTCTCACCGAGAGCATCTTGTTCCCATACTCTGTGACCATCACACTGGCCCCAGCAGCCCAGCTGGGGGCCTGGTGAGTTCTGCCCCACCAGACCACTGACTGAAGCTGGTGTGTGGCAGGTGTGTGTGTGTGTGTGTGTTTGTGTGTGTTCAGGGCAGGGAGGAAGGTGTCTTTGGTAACTCTGGCTCCCCCCAGCTCCATCTCAGCCCACAAGGGCGCCCACGCTGAAAGTGGGTTTGAGGAGTTCCCTGCACAGGTGGCCTGGGATCCAGGAACGATGGGTAAAGGAAGAGCAAGAACAGCCCGGATCATACCTGGAGCTGCCTCAGTTACCACCCAGCCCAGGGAACAGGTGCCCTCCCCCGTCCCCCCACCGTGAGTAGCAGAGTGGCCCTCCCCGGCGGATGCCAACATTAAAAACAAAATAAGTCTGAAGCTCATAATAAGACTGCCAGGGGAAAGGCGGTTCGACCCGGACGCCCTGGGAAGGGGAGCACGCGGGACGGGGGTGCGGGCCATAAGTAGGGCGCCCCGACGGTTGAGGCCTCGCCCTCAGCCCCGGCCACCCGTGCCGGCCTAGGGAGAGGCCCAGCCCGGGCCCTGCGCGGAGCCCAGGATCGTGAGCTCCGGGACCGCCAGGTGGCCGCCGCGGGCCGCGCGCCCCTAGGCCTCCCTCGCCGCGGACGCCTCCCGGGGTCCCGCTCACTCGCAGCAGGCGGGACTCGGCCCGCGTCCCCCAGGCCCGCGCCTACCTCCTCCCCGCGGTAGCGCGCCAGCTCCTCCTCCGTGAAGAGCCGCACCGGCGGCCCGCGCTCGGCGGGGCGCGGCGTCCGCCCGGCCCCGGCTGCGGGCAGCCCCGGGGCCAGCGCCAGGACCAGGGCCAAGGCCAGGGCCAGCGCTGCCAGCGGCCGTAGCCGCAGCCCGGGCGCGGGGCCGGCCATGGCGAGCGCGCGGCGCGGGGCGAGGGCGGCCGGAGCGGCGGACAGCGCGCCCCGCCCCGCCCGGGAACCCCGCCCCGCGGCCCGGCCGCCCGGAGGGCTAGGGCTGAGGTCCCCGCCGCCCACCCGCCGCCCACCCGCGGCCGGGCACTCAGCTGTGAGGTTACAACCCCGGCCTGCTTACCGGGAGCGTCAGGTGTCAAGGAGGCCGCCTGACGTCCAGCACTCCTGGAAAGTGTATTTATAAAACAGAATCCCAACTTTGTTGTTGGCTGGATTTTGTCTTTGG
Source organism: Lepus europaeus (assembly GCF_033115175.1). Lineage (NCBI taxonomy): Eukaryota > Metazoa > Chordata > Mammalia > Lagomorpha > Leporidae > Lepus > Lepus europaeus. The sequence goes on along the minus strand of NC_084840.1, from coordinate 26,568,350 downwards.
CTGAGTTGTTACCCTGGTTCCCGAGGGTAACAAAGGGGAGGGTTGCAAAGGGGAGGGGCACAGCAACCAAGATGCCCCGAAATAATAGCTAATGTTTGTGCAAAGCTGAGCTCATGAATGTATTAAAAAACTTATTTTCTGAGGGCCTCCATGTACCAAGCCGCCGAGCGCAGGTCGCTGGAGACAGATCCGTGTCTAGGTGGAGGAGCTTACATTACAGGGGAAGACAGATAACGAGTCAGGGACAGAAGCTAAGTCACACACACTTTAAATGGTGATGAACAGGGAGGGAAATACAGCAGGCCGAAGAGATAGGGAGCATGGGGGGGGGGGGCATTTTATTTGAAAGGCAGAGGTGGGAGTAGGGGCGGATCTTCCATCTGCTGGGTCACTCCCCAAATGCCTGCAACAGTCCAGCAGCCAGGGATGAGCCAAGCTGAAGCCAGAAGCCAGGAGCTCCACCTGGGTCTCCCAAGTCGGTAGCAGGGACTCCTGCACTTAGGCCGTCATGGGCTGCCTTCCCAGGCCTGTTAGCAGGAAGCTGGAATTGCAGGCAGAGTAGCTGAAACTTGAATCAGCCACTCTGATATGGGATGCAGGAGCCCCAAGTTGGTGACTTAACCTTTGCCAAATGCTGGCTCCCCCAGGGTGGGGGAAAGGGGACCCCTTTTAAATAAACTGATCAGGGAAGGCCCTATTGGGAAAGTCATATTTGTAGAAAAGTCTGCCGGAGGTGAGAGAGAGAGCCTGGAGGGAGAAGCAATCCAGGCCAGAGGTCAAGAGCATGAGTGGAGGAAGAGTGCCAACCCTCCAAAAAGCAGGGAAGAGGGCAGGAGGTGAGGTCAGGGAGGTAAGGGGTTAAGGAGGCAGGGTGGGGGGAATGGATCTTGTGGGGTCTTACCCTCGCTTTTAAAAGACTTTGAGGCTCAACAGGCTAATCCTCCGGCACACCGGGTTCTAGTCCCGGTCGGGGCGCCGGATTCTGTCCCGCTTGCCCCTCTTCCAGGCCAGCTCTCTTCTGTGGCCAGGGAGTGCGGTGGAGGGTGGCCCAAGTGCTTGGGCCCTGCACCCCATGGGAGACCAGGAGAAGCACCTGGCTCCTGGCTTTGGATCAGCGCGATGCACTGGTTGCAGCGTGCCAGCTGCGGTGGCCATTGGAGGGTGAACCAACGGCAAAAGGAAGACCTTTCTCTCTGTCTCTCTCTCACTATCCACTCTGCCTGTCAAAAAAAAAAAAAAAAAAAAAAGACTTTGAACTTTGAGTGAATGGAACAAAGGAATGAGTTGACATGTTAACCAGACAGCTCTGGATGTTGTGTTGACAGCAGACTGAAGCAGGGAAGCTATTGCAACATTCCAGGCCAGAGAAGTGGACCAGAGCGGTAGCAGTGAGAAGTGGGTGGGATTTGCTGAGCCATGAATCTCAGGGTATGAGGGACAGAGAGGGGTCACAGGTGATCCCAAGGTTTTCTGCCTGAGATGCAGGAATATGGCACTGTCATTTTACTAACAGAGGAGGGGTGGAGGGTGGGGCTGGGGGGAGGAGGGAGAGGACCAAGGTCAGCTGGGGCTTGCTGAGTTTGAGACGCATATTGGACATGGAAGTGGAAGGGTCAAACTGGCAGTTGAATATATGGGTCTGGCACTGGAGGAGAGCTCTGTGCTGGCACCATGAGGTTTAGAATCAGGGGCACATGGGTTATATTTAAAGCTGCAGGCGTGGATGGCCGGTGCCGTGGCTCACTTGGCTAATCCTCCGCCTGCGGTGCCAGCACCCTGGATTCGAGTCCCAGGTGCTGGATTCTGTCCCGGTTGCTCCTCTTCCAGTCCAGCTCTCTGATGTGGCCTGGGAGTGCAGTGGAGGATGGCCCAAGTGCTTGGGTCCCTGCACCTGGCTTCTGGCTTCGGATCAGCGCAGCGCGCCGGCCGCAGCAGCCATTCAGGGGGTGAACCAACGGAAAAGGAAGACCTTTCTCTCTCTCTCTCTCTCTCTCTCTCTCTCTCACTGTCTAACTCTGCCTGTCAAAAAAATAAATACAAAAGCTGCAGGCATGGATGAAGTCGTCAAGGAAGTGTGTGTGGGTAGAAAGGAAAACAACAAACACTGAGCACTTTTCCACGTGCTAGTTTGTTCATTCCTCACCGGGTCTCTGAACAGAATACAGTGCACCACGCCTTGGATGCAGGTGCTAGGAACCACGAGGCCCTAGTCTCCCAGTCTCCTTAGCTGAAACTTTCCTGGCTCCGCTTTCATGTTTGCAAAGCAGCCTCTTATTAAAATTATCTCACTGAATTGAGGGAGTGGTACAGCTGGCCCTACAGGGTCCCTAATCATCAGACTCTTGAGGTCATTTATCTCCCCTATAAAGAACATCTGGATATTCAGCCCTGAGTGAAGGGGTTCCTTTTCCTGGAACTGTAGATCCTGAGCAAAATAGTAGCTACCACCTACACATAGCCCCTAGATTGACTGGAGCTCACTTTCTTATCGTCACAGTTCCCTAAAAAGGGGACAGCCTTGTGGTGCTGCGGGTTAAGCCTTTGCCTGCAATGCACCCATCCCAAATGGGTGCCAGTTTGTGTTTTGGCTGCTCCACTCCAGATCCAGCTCCCTGCTAATGCAGGAAAGGCAGCAGAAGATGGCCCCAGTACAAGGGCCCCTGCCACCCACATGGGAGACTCGGATGGAGTTCCAGGCTATTGGCTTCAGCCTGACCCAGGCCTGGCCAATTGGGACCATCTGGAAGGTGAACCAGTGGACGGAAGATCTCTCCCTCTCTCGAACACAATATTGCCCACTGATCAAAGGAGAACCACAAGTACTGCAGACAAAGCAGGAACTTGGGTGTGAGCTGAACACCTACCTCTCAGCCCCAACTTCAGCCTCTGAGAACCTGGATGCTTCACCCGCTCAGGAAGCCCAGGGATGAAGCAATAGCTTCTTGCTGTGTGATTTGCAAGAAACACCTCCTTTTCTCCACTACCCTGGCATCAGTAATTGTCTTGTGTGTCAGGCAAGTGGACCTAGTTTTGGGGGTTCTATAGCAATTTCTCCAACCAGTTTTGGGGGTGTTCTATAACATCCCAATGGCATAAAAACTAGTAACCCCTATTTTACAGATAATGAAACTGGACTATGGGGACCTTAAACTGCTTGCCCAAGGTCACACAGCAAGGCAGCAGAGCCAACACTCAAGCCCAAGCTATGTGTCCCCAAGCCTGCCTCTAATCACCAGGCTATCCATCTCCCCAGTGACTGTGTTTTACTTATTACTTATTTACATATTACTTATGTGTTTTACTTATTCCACAGAATGGGCTTCTACTGCCAAGTGACCTCAACAGCACCTGTTCCCTGTCTGTACCCCCGTGCCTATGTCTGTGACACACCTGCCTCTGTCATAGGATTGTGCTGAAATTGGCAGAGACAGTGGACGTAGAAGGCTGTGTCACCATGTGGGGTAGTATCTGTGTGACACCCTGTGTGACACTGTGTCGCAGGACCTTGGGGATGGACGAGGCTCTTCTAAGCCCCCCAAGGAGAGTGTTGCCCACTTCCTGTCACATGATGTTCCTTGCTCCCATCTACCTCTGGCCTTGAGTCCTTTCTCTTGCTCTTCTCTGTGCTAGGCACCCCTTGGTCCTCTCTGTAATTTCTACTGATCACATCAAGCTTCCCCTCCCAGAAATGCTGACTGTGGGTCTCCAGTTAAATCATGGGTCTGTATGCCCTCGGATTTCTCCAGGCAGGGTGCACACACACTGATTTTGTGTTTTCTACTGGAACCCAGGATTGTTTCTCAAGGCACCTAGGATCCGTCAGTGCTTTGCAGGGGGCACCGAAACTCTTCTTGTTGGGTAGGAAGTTAGAAATGAGCTTATGTGGGAGAGAGGGCCCTAAGGAAAGCAAAGCACCTGTGGACAGGAATTTGGCAGGCTCAGGAGCATCTTGAAAGCAGCCCAGACTCCTGCCTGCACCCTAACAACTTTATAGGTGGTCCCAGCCTTCCTCCCAAGGAGGGCACCCTGGGAGAATCCTCTCATTCAGGCACCAAGTGGGTTACCCAGCCTGATAACATTGGGCAGTAAAACCTTGCATGGAATTTTACCTATTTCACACCCAGCAAACTCTTTGTCGAGAAGAGGGGGGAGGGGAAGAACTGCCCCCCCCCCCTTCATTCCCTTATGAGCCTCAATCTGAACACAAACTGTACTCTTAGCCTTTTCCTGAGCTTCCTGCCTGGACTACCTGAGCCACCCACCTGGGTCATCAGATGTATTTGTCTCAGCTCAGCTCTGTTCTCTGCTGAGATGCCTGCCTGGGCTGCCAGATGTATTCTCTTCATTGAACTGCATAACCTTGCTTCCCCTGGTCTGAATGGCTGGGCGCTCTCTCACATTCCATCTGGAGAGGTGTCCCTCTCTGTTCTGATGGATGCATCATCCCATTAAACCTTGCTACCTTGCTAACCACTCCTCTCTGCCTCACATCTGAATTCTTGCGCCAAGACAAGAACTTCTGTTCCAGCTGTCTCCGCTAACGTTCTGGCTGAAACAAAATGGCTTGCAGTTCAGGGAGTTGGTCATACCTATGATGGGAGAGGCCAAAATAACACCCCTAAGACAACTCAGAAATTAGCAACAGTAGGAAGTGGCCATCCTGCCAGTGGAGGTGGGGTCTAGAGCTTGGGTCCCCTGGCTGAAGCCAGAACCATACAAAGCCTTTTGTGTGAGGAGCTGGGGCCATGGAAGGGGAGCTGCTAGAGACATCCAGCAAGGGACAGACTCCAGCATCTCCCCTGCCCTCACTCCCTCCAGATCCTGGCAGTACTTCTCTTGACTGGACCTGGGGAAAACACAGCCCATAGGGCCAGTCCCTGCAGCCCAGAGCTGAGCAGTGGAGGGCAGGACTGGATCTCGGTGCAGACACACCCAGGCCCAGCAGGACTCGGCTTCCACCATCTGGCCTGGGCCCGCTTCTCTGACAGGGCAGATAACAACCTGAGCACCTGAGTTCCTGCCACCCACATGGGAAACTAGGGTGGAGTTCTTGGTTCCTGAGTCCACCTGGTCTAGTCCTGGCTATTCCTGGCATTTGGGAAGTGAAACAGAGGATGGAAAATCTCTCTCTCTCTCCCTCCGATTTTCCATGCTTGCCCCCCTCCCTCCCTCTCTCTCTCTCTGTCTCTTTGCCTTTCAAATAAACAAATAAATCTTAAAGAGAAGATGATATGTGTTAGGAAGAACAAAAGTGGGGCAGGGGTTGCTGGAAATGGAGTTTGTGCTTTAACAGGGTGTTTAGAGAAGGCATCTGAGATAAGGTGACAACTGGAGAAAGATCTCAGGGATTGTCCAGAAGGAGGCCACTTTGGGCACAGGGAACAGGCAGTGCAAAGGCTCCGAGGCCAACCCGTGCTCACCGTGTTGGAGTTGAGTCACTGAAGCATTAGGAGAGGTGGTGGCTGAGAGACACACTCTACTGGGCCTTGTGGGCCACGGCAGGGTGTGTGGCTTTGGAGGGGTTGTACCAGATGTTTGATTTTGCCGAACAGACTCTCCCTGGCTTCTGCATTGGGATCAGACTACCACGTGGTAAGAAGGGAAGTAGAGAGACCAGCTAGGAGGCTGCAGAAAATGAGCCTTGAGAAATGCTGGTGACAGAGGTGGTACAGGTGGTCAGATTGTGAACCATGTTTTAAAGGAAAGCCTGCAGGCTTTGCTGATTTCCATGTGGGGCGTGAAAGAACAGGAGGAACCGGATGACTCCAGGAGTTTTGGGGACAGCACAAAGGAGGGTGGAGTGGAACTTCATGAGAGAGACTGCAAGGGGCAGAGCTGGTAGAGGACTCCGGGGTCCAGGGCTTTTTTTTTTTTTAATTTTTAAAAATTTATTTGAGAGACATAGAGAGACCGACAAACAGGTAGGGGGAAGGGAAAGAGCGAGCGAGCTAGCTCTCATCTGCTGGTTCACTCTCCAAATGCCTGCAGTGGCTGGGGCTAGGCCAAGTTGAAGCTGGGATTTGGGAATTCGAGTCTTCCATGCGAGTGCCAGGGGCCTAACTACTTAAGCCATCATCACTGCCTCCCCGGGGCACATAAGCAGGAAGCTGGAGTCAGGAGCCAGAACCAGGTATTAAACCCTGACATTGGGCTTAATACAGGACACAGGCATCTCAGCTGGTAGGCCAAGCACCTGCCCAGCCACATTCCACTATTCACATGTGCTGGAAGGGGTCCTAGGTCTTTTCATCTGTACCTCGTTTAACCTATGAATGGGTAATGATGTTCCTGTATTACAGATGAGGTAAGTGAGACACAGGAAGATTAAAGTCTCCCCAGATCACAAAGTCACTCAGTGGTAACCAAACTGAGGACCAGTCTGGTCTCAGGGTTGGAGCTTCAGTAGCTACCCCCACCCCCCAACTGCTGCACGTGGACATCCAGTGGAGACACTGCTGAGCCTCGGGGGTGCATTTGTGTGGACTTAGAAATTGTGTTCATTTCCTAGGACTGCTGTGCCAAAGTACCACAGACTGGATGGCTACAAACAAAAACAAAGCCAGAAGTGGAGGCAGGCGTTGTGGCCTGGTGGATTAAACCGCTACTTGGGATATCTGCATCCCATATTGGACTGCCTGGGATTGAGTCCTGCTCTGCCTCTTCTTCCAATCTAGCTTCCTGCGAATGCACTTGGAAAGCAGCAGATGATGGCACAAGTACAGAGTGCCTGCTGTCCATGAGAGGCCTGGAGGGAGTGAGTGTCTGGCTCTTAGCTTCAGCTTGACCCAGCCCGGCTGTTGGATGTTCCATTCATTCTCTCCCTCTTTCACTGGTGCTCTGCCTTTCAAAGAAATGAAAACTAACAGATCTTTTTTTTAAAAAAAAATTAGTAATTGCTAACAAAAATCCCAGAAATGTATTCTTTCAAGATTCTGGAGCTTAAAAGTTAGAAATCAGGGTGTTGCCAAGACCAGGACTTCTCTGAGACTCTGGATAGGCTCCTTCGTTGCCTCTTTCTGGCTTCTGGCAGTGTCAGCTGGAAATCCTTGGGATGCCACCTGTTGCTTGGTTAAGGGCTGGAGCCCAGTCCCCGGCAGGTGAGGATAAAATCCACCCTTGCTTGTGACTCCATGACTTCCACCTCTGCTCTATTGGCACATGGTGTTCTCCCTACGTGTTTGTCTTCACAATGTCTTCCATCTTTTCATAAGGACCCAAGTCCCGTTGGATGAAGGGGTCACCTTACTCCAGGGTAACCATCCTCACTAATCATACCCTCAACGACTCTGTTTCCAAATAAGGTCACATTAGGAGATACACGGGGGTTAGGACTTGAGCATATTTCTTAAGTTGTCTACTTTTTAAAAATATTTCCTTATTTATTTATTTGAAAGGCAGAGTGAGAGAGAGAGAGAGAGAGAGAGAGAGATCTGCTGGTTCACTCACCGTTTTGGCCTCAATGGCTGGAGCTGGGCTGGTTCAAAGGAGCTTCACCTGGGTCTCCACGTGGGTGCAGGGGCCCAAGCACTTCTACTGTTTTCCCAGGCACATTAGCAGGGAGCTGGATTGGAAGAGGAGAAGCTGAAACTCGAACTGGCACCCGTATGGGATGCTGGTGTCACAGGCAGCGGCTTTACCTGCTATGGCACAATGCCAGCCCCGAATTGCTTCTTTACTTTTAAAACATTTATTTATTTTGCCAGAGAAATAAATACTTCAACATACTTTGAAGAGAAACATTTTAGTTTTTTTTTTTAAAGATTTTTATTTATTTATTTGAAAGTCAGAGTTACACAGAGAGAAGAGAGGCAGAGAGAGAGAGAGAGAGAAAGAGAGGTCTTCCATCCGCTGGTTCACCCCCCAATTGGCTATAATGGCCGGCCGATCCAAAGCCAGAAGCCAGGAGCTTCTTCTGGGTCTCCCATGTGGGTTCAGGGGCCCAAGGACTTGGGTCATCTTCCATTGCCTTCCCAGGCCACAGCAGAGAGCTGGATCTGAAGTGGAGCAGCCAGGTCTTGAACCGGCACCCATATGGGATGCTGGTCGGTGCTTCAGGCCAGGGTGTTAATCCACTGTACCACAGTGCCAGACCCCAGAGAGACACATTTTAACCCATAACGCAACTCCTTAGGATACAGATGATAATTCAAACTGTGAGTCTACAGGAGAGCATTCCCTTAGACTGTAGGCAGTGAGTAGAAAGGAGATGGAAGACGGGGCTTCAGGGGAGGCCTCCCTGTAGAGCTGAAATGAAAGACCAGCAAAGGCGAGAGAGAGCGAGCAGCAAGTGAAGTAGCAGCAAAGTGGGAGTGTGTGGTGTCCTGGTGGCCAGAGGAGGACAGCGTGGAAGGGAGGACAGGTCAGCCAGGGTCCATGCAGCTGGAACATCTAGAAAGAGGAGTTAGGGGAACGCCCTCTGATCTGACAGCCACAAGGTCATTTGTGACTTTGACCAGCGCTGTTCCTGCAAAGGGACCAAAGCCTGATGGGTGTGTGCTCAGAAGGGAACAGGAGGAGCGAGGACGGAAAACTGTGTATTTCCATGTTCACAGCCTGTCTTTCCACACTAGCATGGCCATCTGACCTTGGGCATCTGATTCATTTCTGTAGGCCACTGCCCAGCGCTGAATATTATATCAGCCAGTGTCTCCTTCAAAGGTGGCCGTCTGCAGGTTTCCGCTTTGGTCGCCTCCACAGGGTAGAGAGATATCACAGGACAGGGGTGGATTCCTTTTGTTCCTTCTAGGTCTAAAATTCTGTGGCTGTGTGCCTTGTTCTCTCAGCTGCCCTTGTATTAAATAAGGAATTTAATTTGTCGTTTGTTCCCATTTACTTGTTTTGGCAAACAACTGTTCCATGAAATGGCTGGAATAAATGTTCCATTCACAAATTTAGCAAACCCTTGTTGAGTACCTACAATGTAATGGATGTAAGAGGCGAGGCCCTGAGACTTCCCAAGGCTAACACTCTGGTCTGGGACCTCTGATGTGGCTGGTGCCCGGTGCTTGCCGCTGCGGGGGGAGGGAGGGGGAGCTGAGTAGCCTCAGTGGAGAGGGCCGCAGGCAGCAGCTGTGCGCTACACAGAGTGGTATTCACCCAGGCCTAACAAGCACCCTCTATCTGCCTCAAGGCCGCACAGAACAGCTGTTCAGGCAGCCAGAGGGGAGGAAGAGGTTGTGGGCAGGTTCACCCCGCCGCAGGGCCAACACCCCATTCTTTGCTCCATTTAGGGCTTGAGGCTTCTGTCGTGGTTGACCATCGCCTTTGGGTGTTCGCTGCTGCACCATGCCTTTTGGCTCTGCCAAGGCCCCCGTGAGGCACAGCAGGGCTTAGCAGCTGCATTAAGGTGAAGAGAGGAGCGAGGGCTCGGGCATTCCGAGATTTGCGGATGAGGAATAATGGAGAGAACGTGGATCGCGTAGCTCATTCCTGGATGCAATAAGCTTCACCTGATCCCTGACCTCGCCCCTCCAGAACCAAGGCATCTGTTTCCCGAGAAATGCGCCCTCCCGGATCACACCGCTTCCTAACATACTAAGTGCTTTCTAGGTGTTTATTAAGGTTGTGAAGAGCCAGGCCAAGCTTCCTCCTGGAATTCTACACAGACAGGCCTTCCCACGCACCTGACCCAGCCCCACTGTTCCACTTCCCACTCATTTTCTCCGTCCCTCCCGCTCCAACCAAGACGGGAAGCGGGAGACCAACCGGTTCGTGCTCTGAGGCCCGGGTTGCGCGCCGTTTGCCACCCGCGGCTGCCGAGGGGCGCCTCGCCCAGAACTACATTTCCCAGCAAGCTCCTCGCGGCCCCCCTCCCCGCTGCGGCGAAAGCGGGGCGCATGCGCCCAGTGCCGCCACGCCTGGTCTCTGAGACGCTCTTCGGAACCGGTTTCGCGTCGCGGAGCCGGCTGGTCCCGGCACTGCGGCTGAGGTGTTCGCTCGCTGCACCTCCCTGGAGGTAGCGGGGTCAGGTGTGCCCCAGCTCCGGTCAGTGCCATGATCCGGCAGGAGCTCTCCACATCCTATCAGGAGGTAGGAGGGAGCGGGGGAACGGAAGGGAAGTTTTCTTGTGAGGCGGGGACCCGGGGGTCTGCGGGTGGGCGTCCGGGCTGCGCGGTGAGGGCACGTCGGAGGCCGGGGTCGGGGCCCCGGGAGACGGGTTCCCGGGCCTGAGGGGGCGCAGAGGAGGGAAGCGGGCGCCCAGCCGCCCCGGATGCTGCCGTTCGCCTGGCCGAGGGATGGAGTCAGGTCGCCGGAGCCAGCAGGTGAACGCTCTCAGCGGCTCGGGCCCAGTGCGCGGCGTGGCCAGCAAGTGGAAGCGCCTGCGTCGTCCTTGCGGGTGGGTAGCGGGCGAAGCCCCAGGACCCCGGGGGCCGGTGGTGGACGGGAATAATAACCTCTCGTCGCGCCGGCCGCCCAACTTTGAAAAAGCGCTATCGCCGCTGCTCGCTACAGCCGCACCTCCCGGGACTTCAGCGGTCACTTCCCAGTTCTTTGTCTGCTGTCTGCCTTGCTGAGCTTCCAGCCTTTCCTTCAGACCAGCGCTTGCTCCCGACTCCCCCCGGCCGTGTTAGCGCCAGTGCTCCCCTCCCCCTCCCAGGCCCCCAACCTCGGTCAGCTTTGCGGACCTTTCTCGCCTGTTCCCCGTACCGTGGCCCCGGCACTTGCCAAGGTCGCGCCGTTACGCACCAGCAGCTGTATCTTCCATTGCCTTTGCCATCTCCCCTCCCGAAAAGTGCTTAGTTAGCTCAGTGCCTGACAGGCGGAGACCCCTCCCTGAATAACTCTTTGTTTACAGGACGTGGGCAGCTCCAGCTTCTTAGCTTCAGGGTCTTGGCTAAATCACACCCTGCACCTGCCATGCAGACATGGCCCCTTCCCCTAGCAGGGCTCATAAAGGTGCTACCGAAATCCAGGCAGTCATCCTGCCTGCAAGGGGGAAGGCCAGGGATGCGTTTTTGGGGCACCCTGGTGGTGGAAGGCACGGAAAGGCCCCCTCTCCGGAGGTGAGTTTTTAATGACTAAGCCTTGAAACCTTAAGTGATGACACTGTGAACCCAAGAAAGCGCTGAGACAGCTATCCCCTCACTGTGCCTCCCAGCGGGGTGGTGGCTCCTCCGCCAGACTCTGGCCTTGAGCTTCCCTGCCCTCTTAGCACTGTGGAGACTTGCTGATGGTCCTCCCTTCTGCCCTCCTTAGTGGCATCCCTTCCCCCACTTGATAGATGAGAGCCCTGATCAGGTGAGGTCGCCCTTGCCTGCCAGCAAGCTGCTAACTGACACTTGTCACCTGTACTGCCTTTCGCACTTGGTTCTTCCGTTTGCAACCAGAGTGAGTGGACTTCAGCCAGAGTCCCAGAGAGCTGATTCCAGCTTCGCTGTTCCTTTTTCCCCTCTCAGCAGACTCCAGGCCACATTTCCTCTTCCTTTGGGAAGTGGTTAACACCATGGGCTTTAGATGTAGAGCAAGCTGGGTTTGACTGCTGGCTCTTTCACTGGTTGTACGGCCATGGGAAGCATTGTGGGTTGAATTGTGTTTTCGGAAAAACAGGTTGAAATCCTAACTCCCATCACCTCAGACCATGACCTGGCTAGGAACTAGGGTCATTGCAGGTGTGGTTAGTTTAGGACAAGATCACACTGGAGCAGGCTGGGCCAGCAATCCAACATGACTAGTGTCCTTAAAGAAGATGACCACGTGAGGATGCGGAGAGAATGCCTTGTGAAGGTGGGGGTGGGAGATTGGATGTGGCCACAAGCCAAGATATGCCAAGGGTGGCTGGCTTCCCCAGACACTGGGAGGGAGGCGTGGAACAGATTCTCCTGCAGAACTCTTAACCTGCCAGCACCTGGTTTTAAGACCTCTGGTCTCCAGAACTGTAAGAAAAGACATTTCTGTTGTCTGGAGCCACCCAGTGTGTGGTGCTTTATTATGGTAGTCCTCGAAACCTGATAGGAAGTTTCCTGAGCTTTACTTTCTTAATCTGTAGAATTGGTGTAACACACCCTATGTCATATGGCTTCTTTTCAGACAGTTGACTAGTGCTCTTACTTCCTTATTCTAATTTGGAAAAGCAAGGCTGGTGGAGCTGACCGGTTTGCTGTCTTTGCTCTTCCCGCTAGCTGAGTGAGGAGTTGGACCAGGTGGTTGAGAACTCAGAGCAGGCAGACGAGCGGGACAAGGAGTCGGTCAAAATCCAAAGTCCGGGCATCTTACCAGGTGAGTGGGTTCTGTGCTGGGGGTGCAAGTGCTGGGAAGTGGTACTGTGCTGTTGCTGCCGCTGGAAGCTCCAGCCCAGGCATCTTGCCAGCTGTGGGAATGGAAGAGCCCCTTGCCCGGGATCTTGGTGTCTGGTGTCAAGTATTGCCCTAGTCTCACAGCCATACATATTTAACCAGCCTCAGGACAGAATATGTGTAGTGTGGTGTCTGCTCTTGTCTGTAGCCCAGTTGGAGCTTGTTCCTGAGGCCAGGGCACTGGATACAATGGCACATTGCTTTGCGTCTGTGCTCTCCCGTGCCTCCTTTCCCAGGGAGCTGCTGGCAGGTGAGCCTCTAATATCTGGGCCACGTCCAGAGCTGTCTGGGAGGCTCTCCAGGCCCCACCGTGCTGCTGCCCCACTGCCTGAACAGAGGCCTGTGAGTCAGTTGGCATCTCCTGGAGCCTCACAGCTGCACCTGTGGGCTGCTCGCTCCTGGATGCATCTGCTCCCTTAGCTTCCCTGCTGGAACTCCTCGGCTCACTCCTTCCAGACGCCTTTGCGGTCACCCTGTAGCCTGTGGGGGGTTCAGTGACTGCTGTGGACCTCCTCCTATCGCTTCTTGGGCTGTCTTACCCAGTTCTGCTCCCCTGCTGCAGCCCCTGCTTGTTCACATGAAACTCCCGAGTTTGTTTCTCTAGCCCAGAGGTTACCTACACACTCCTGACTCCTGTAGCCTCTACAACCAGTTTGCAGGTAATACTTTGTGAGAATGTCTCAAAGGTGCCCTAGGAGCCACATGTTCAGAATTGACCTCTTGGTTTGCCTGTTCTCAACTTGGTCCTCTTCTAGTGTTTCCTGTTTACAAGAATAGCACTACCACTCGTGCAGCTGAACTTCAGAGTCATGCTTTTTCTTCCTTTCATTCCCTTTTTCTCTGCTCCTCTGCCAGTCTCTTATTTTAGATCTCATTTCTTCGCACCATAGGACCTTTTTGTTGTTGTTGTTGTTGTTTTTTAGGATTTTATTTATTTATTTGAAAGGCAGATCTACACACACACACACACACACACACAGGGTTGGGGGTAGGTCTTCTATCTGCTGGTTCACTCCCCAGATGGCCACAATGGCTGGAGCTGAGCTAATCCTAAGCCAGGAGCCAGGAGGTTCTTTCGGGTCTCCCACACAGGTGTAGGGGCCCAAGCACTTAGTAGGCCATTTTCTACTGCTTTCCCAGGCCATAGCAGAGAACTGGATTGGAAGTGGAGCAGCTGGGACTAAAACTGGTGCCCATATAGGATCCTGGCACTGCAGGACATGGCTTTACCTGCTATGCCACAGCGCCCCTGTTTTATTTCTTTGCTTGGAATTTTCTTTGTTCTGTCACCTGGTTAATGACTAATCATTCTTCAGCTCTCAGCTGATGCTTTCCTTTGTTTTTTCTTTTTAACCTTTCCTGACCTGGCCAGATCACCTCCCATCCTCCAACGTTGTCTCTCAGTAGACACATGGTATTACTCAGGTTTGTGTTACCACAATGGAATAAATGGAGGTAACTGATTTTTTAAAGAGAAAATGTTATGTAACTCACAGTTTTGGAAGTTCAGAGTCCAAGATCTTATGGGGGAGGTTTTGGTTTAGCTTCTGGTGAGAGTGAAATGGATGACAATGGTGGGGGTATGTGCAGGAGCCAACAGTAACATCTCAAAACAGGAAGCAGAGACAGAGATCCTAGGATCCCCTTGAAGGGCAAAGTCCCCAGTGACCTTAGCACTTCCCACAAGACCCCACCTCTTAAAGGATCCACCACCTCCTAGTAGCACCATTCTGGGGACAAGCCTTTAATGTGTGGATGTTCTGAGGGTCACCCAGACTAATATCCAGAGCATAGCAATGTGTCTTTCCTTTGCAGCTATTGCTGTGGAATGGTGTATTCATTTATTTTTAAAGATTTGTTTATACAGAGAAAGGGAGATAGAGATCTTTCTTCTACTGTTCACTCCCTAGATGGTCACAAAGGCCAGGACTGGGCCAGGCCGAAGCCTGGAGCTTCTTCCCGGTCTCCCATGCAAGTGGCTGGGGCCCAAGTAATTGGCCCGTCTCTGCTGCTTTCCCAGGTGCTTTGGCAGAGAACTGGATCCTAAGTGGAGCAGCCAGGACATAAGAGGCACCCATATGGGATGCCAGCATCGCAGGTGGAAGCTCAACCTGCCATGCCACAGCGCCGGCCCAGGAATGCTGTATTTATGACTTATTAATATCTGTCTCTTCTATCAGAATGAAGCTTGAGGTCAGACACTTGTCTGTTTTGCATACTACCTTGGCCCTGGCCACTCTTAAAGACTTGCTGAGTGAATGGGACAGCTTCTTGGGTGAACTGGAAAGCTGAGTTCTGTTCCTTTTGGTTCCTGTATTAATGGGGAAGGAGAGCAGGACAGGAGATTCTATAATTATGCCTATTCCACAGAGAAGAATTGTGAAGAAGAAGAGAGTGGCAGGGCAAATAGTGTTTTCTTTCTTCGTCCTTCCCCCCTCCCCCAAGATTTTTTTGTTTACTTGAAAGGCAGAGTTACAGAAGAAGAGAGAGAGACAGAGCTCTTCCATCTACTAGTTCACTCTCCAAGTGGCTGCAGTGCCATGGCTGGGCCAGGCCAAAGTCAAGAGCCAGGAGCTTCCCCTGGGTCTCCCATGTGGGTGCAGGAGACAAGGACCCAGACCATCTTCCACTGCTTTCCCAGGCACGCCAGTCGGAGCTGGATCAGAAGTGGAGCAGCCAGTACGCGAACTGGTGCCCATATGAAATGCTGGCAGTTACTGGCCTCAGCTTAACCTGCCACACCATACCGCTGTTCCCACAAATAGTGTTATCTGACTGCTTCCACTGTGCCAAGACTCTGTCATACCCATTGCCCATATTATTCTGTTTTGATAAAATAGTTTTTATTTTATTGAAATAGAGACAGAGAGAGATCCCCATCTGCTAGTTCACTTGCTAAATGCCCGCAGCAATCAGGGCTGGGCCACGCCAAAACCAGGAGCCTCGATCTCCCATATAGGAGTAGAAGCTCAAGTACTTGAGTGATCACCTGCTGCCTCCTAGGAAGCTGGAATCAGAAGCAGAGCTGGGACTCCAGCCCAGACACTGGGTGTCTGGGATATGGGATGCAGGCATCCCAGGCATCTTTTTATTTTATTTTTTTTTAGGTTTATTTATTTATTTGAAGGCATACAGAAAGAGGTCTTCTATCTGCTGGTTTACTCCCCAAATGGCTAT
Source organism: Lepus europaeus (assembly GCF_033115175.1). NCBI lineage: Eukaryota > Metazoa > Chordata > Mammalia > Lagomorpha > Leporidae > Lepus > Lepus europaeus. Next base: position 26,552,880 of record NC_084840.1, on the reverse strand, counting down.
AATGGCCAGAGCTGCGCCGATATGGAGCCAGGAACTTCTTCTGGGTCTCCCACGTGGGTGCAGGAGCCCAAGGTTTTGGGGCCATCTTCTTCTGTTTTCCCAGGCCATAGCTGAGACCTGGATTGGAAGTATAGCAGCCAGGACTCAGACTGGCACCCATATGGGATGCCGACACTGCAGGTGGTGGCTTTACCCACTGCACCACAGTGCTGGCCCCCAGATGGTGTCTTAACCTCTGTGTCATACACCATCCTCCCCACTCCCTCACCCCCAGGTGGTTATCTTCATTTTATAGATAGTTAGCTTCATTTTTAGGCTAAGGGAGGTTAAGTAGAAGACCGCATTGACTAGTAAACAGCCTGAATCAAGCAGTGTCTGATCCCAGACAACTTCTATTATACTAGTGTTTTTTTTTTTTATCTGATACGTAGTATATATATTTATGGAGTACAATGTGATGATCAAATTGGAGTATTTGACACATCCATCACTTCATATATATATTATTTCTGCATGGTGAGAGGACCCAAAACCTCTTCCAGCTATTTTGAAATATGTGATATATTATTGCTATTAACTGTCATCTCCCTGGTGTACAGTAGTACACCTGACCATCCTTTTCCCAGTCCTCTCTGCACACCTTTGTCTCTGGAAACCACTGTTCCTCTCTCTAATTCTATGAAGTCAGCTTTTTTAGATTCTACATATGAGTGAGATCATACGTGAAATCTAGACAGTGTTGTTCAAGTCCATCCATGTTGTCACAAACGACAGGATTTCACCTTTTTATGACTGAGTAATATTCCATTAGGTATACAGCCCACATTTTCTTTATCCATTAGATATTCAGATTAATTCCAAATCTTGGCTAATTGGATAGTGCTGGCAGTAAACATGGGCGTGTAGATATCACTGAGACATACTGATTTTGTTTCCTGTGGATGTACACTTAAATGGTGGGATTCCTGGATCATATGATCATTTTTATTTTTAGTCTTTTGAGGACCCTCCATTACTGGCTATGCTGTTCTCACCAACAGTGTATGAGTTCCCCTTTTCTAAGCCTTACCAGTGTCATTTGTTGTTTCTTATGGATAACAGCCATTCTAACTGGGGTGCGATGGTATCTCATCGTGATTTTGATTTGCAGTTCTCTGATGATCAGTGATTAGAGCATCTTTTCATTTACCTATTGGTCATTTCTTGAGAAATGTTTGAATCTTTTACCTGTTTTTAGATTGGGTAAATTGAGTTGTTTGGTGTTTAGCTCTTAAGATACTTTTTTTTTTTTTAAGATTATTAGTTGAAGAGAGAGGGAGAGACAGAGAAAAGGATCTTCCATCTGCTGGCTCACTCCTCAAATGGCTGCAACAGCCAAGGTTGAGCCAGGTTGAAGCCAAGAACTAGGAACTCCATCCTGCTCTTCCATGTGGGTGGCTGGGGCCCAAACACTTGGGCCATCTTTCAATACCTTTCTAGGTACATTAGCAGGAAGCTGGATTGAAAGTGGAGCAGCTGGTACTGTGGTAGGTGTCACAAGCAGCAGCTTAACCTGCTGCACCACAATACTGGGCCCCTTAATTATTCTGGATATTAACTCCTTATCAAATGTGTAGTTGGCAGATAGTTTTCTCCTGTTCTGTAGACTGTCTCCTTGGTTGATTGTTTCCTTTGCTATGCAGAAGCTTTTTAGTTTGATATAATCTGCTTTCTCTGTTTTTCCTTTTGTTGCAAAAACAAACAAACAAACAAACAAACCAAAACCTTGCCCAAAACAATGTCATAAAGCATTCCCCTGTATTTTCTTCTAATAGTTTCATAGCTTCAGGCCTAACATTTTTTCTTTAAAAGATTTTATTTATTTGAGAGAGGTACAAAGAGGGAGAGACAGACAGAAAGGTCTTTCATCCATGGATTTACTCCTTAGATGACCACAATGGCCAGAGCTGGGCTGATCCAAAGCCAGGAGCTTCTTTCAGGTCTCCCACGCAGGTGCAGGGCTGCAAGCACTTGGGCCATCTTCTGCTGCTGTCCCAGGCCATAGCAGAAAGCTGATCGGAAGTGGAACAGCTGGGACTTGAACTGGTGCCCTTATGGGATGCTGGTACCACAGGTTGAGGCTTAACCTACTACGCCACAACCCTGGCCTGCAGATCTAACACTTAGGTGTTGCATCTATTTAGAGTTGACTTTTGTAATTGATGAGAGGAATCTAGTTTTGTTCTTCCATATGTGACTATCCAGTTTTCCCAGTACCATTGAAATGGTGCTGTGTTGGAAATCAGTTAGTGTAAATGCATAGATTTATTGCTGTTGATTTGTCTGTTTTTATGCCAGCTTCATGTTTTGTTTATTTTTGCAATGCATATTTTGAAGCCAGGTAATATGCCTCCAACATTGTTCTTTTTGTTCAAGATTATTTGGGGGTAATCAAGTTCTTTTGTGATTCCAAACAAATTTTAGGATTGTTTTTTCCATATCTGTGAAGAATGCTATTGCTAATTTGATAGAATTGCATTGAATCTGTAGATCGTTTTGGGCAGTGTGGATATTTTAACAGTATTAATTCTTTCAGTTTGTGAACAGGGGCTATTTCTCCATCTTTGAATGTATGTGTATTCTTGAATTTCTTTTATCAATATTGTATGGTTTTCATTATAAAGGTCTTTCACCTCCTCGGATAATTTTATTGCTAAGTATTTTATATTTTTTGTAGGGTTTATAAATGATTCCTTTCTTGATTTCTTCCCCCACCCCCTTGATTTCTTTTTCAGTGAATTTGCTATTCATGTATAGAAACACCACTGATTGTATGTTGGTTTTTGTATCTTGCAACTTTACTGAATTCATTTATTAGTACTAACAGCTTTGGGTGGTGTATTTAAGGTTTTCTATATGTAAGATCATCTCATCTGCAAACAAAGACAATTTAACTTCCTCTTTACAATTTAGTTGCCCTTTATTTCTTCCTCTTGCCTAATTGCTCTGGCTAGGACTTCTAGGGCTGTTGAATAAAAGTGGTGAGAGCAGTTCTTGTTTTGTTCAAGAGTCTAGAGGAAAAGTTCAACTTTTTCCATTTTAGGATGTTAGAAATGAGTTTGTCATGTAAGGCCTTTGTATTCCTTCAATACCTAATTTTTGAGAGTTTTTATTATGAATAGATGTTGCATTTTGTCAAATAATTTTCCTGCACCTATTGAAGCAGTTGTATGTTTTCTGTCCTTCATTCTGTTCTTGTGTTACATTTATTGATTTGCATATATTGAACCACTCTGGTATGCCTAGGCTAAATCCCATTGATCGTGGTGAATAATCTGTTTTACAAGTATTTTGCTGAAGATTTTTGCATCTGTATTTATCAGGGATATTGGCTTTTAGTTCTCTCTTTCTGTTGTGTCCTTGTCTGTTTTCTATATCAGGGTAGAGCTTTGTAGAATGAGTCTGGGAGAATGCCAATTTTTTGGAATAGTTTGAGAAGAATAGGTATTAGTTTTTCTTTGAATGTTTGGTAGAATTCAGCCATGAAGTCTCGGCCTTTCTTTGATAGGAGGCTTTTCATTACTGATTCAATCTCATTACTCAGTATTGATCAGCTTAGATTTTCTGTTTCTTCCTGATTCGATCATGGTAGGTTGTGTGTGTTCAGGAATTTGTCCATCTCTTCTTCTAGGTTTTCTAATTTAATGGCATATAGTTGTTCATAGTTGTTTCTAGTATTTCTTTGTATTTCTGTGGTTTCAGTTGTAATGTCTTTGTTTTCATCTCTGATTTTATTTATTTTAATCTCTTCTCTTTATGTCTTATTCTAGCCCAAGTTTTGCTGATTTTTTTTTTCTTCAAAAAACCAACTCTTTGGGCGGTGCCGCGGCTCAATAGGCTAATCCTCTGCCTGCGGCGCCGGCACACTGGGTTCTAGTCCCGGTCGGGGCGCCGGATTCCATCCTGGTTGCCTCTCTTCCAGGCCAGCTCTCTGCTGTGGCCCGGGAGTACAGTGGAGGATGGCCCAAGTGCTTGGGCCCTGCACCCCATGGGAGACCAGGAGAAGCACCTGGCTCCTGGCTTCGGATCAGCGCAGTGCACGGCCCCAGTGCGCCGGCGGCAGCGGTGAACCAACGGTAAAGGTTGACCTTTTTCTCTGTCTCTCCCTCTCTAACTGTCCACTCTGCCTGTCCAAAAAAAAAAAAAAAAAAAAAAAACTCTGTTTTGTTGATCTCTTTTTATTCCTGCTCTTTTTCTTCTTTTATTTTTTTCTAGTTCCTTGAGGTATAATAATTTAAAAAGTGGGCACAGTATCTGAATAGATGTTTCTCCAGAGGAGAAATGGCCCGTAGGCACTTGAAAATATACTCAACCATAATTAGTCACCAGGGACATGCCTGTCTAAGCCACAAGGAGGTGCCACCTTACAGCCACGAGGCTGGCTGTAATCAAAAAAGATGAATGATAAATTTATGCAAGGATGTGGAAAAATGAGAACTCCCTCTTGTGTATAGTTCAGCTGCTGTGGAAAACAATTTTCTAGTTCCTCAAAATGTCAGATATAGTTACAATGCTAGTCCATTTTCCGTTGCTAGAGAAAAATACCCAAGGCTGGGTACTTTATAAAGAAAAGAAGAAGCTCACAGATTTGGAGGCTAAAAGTCCATATGGCATTGCTGTCAGCTCTGGCAAGGGCCCCCTTGGCTACATCACATCAGGGCTGTTGGTATCTTGGCTGGAGTGCATGCAAGAGGGAGAGATTACATGCTAAGAAAAGAAGCCAGAGAGCAAGAAGTGAGGGATTTAGTCTTGTTCTTTTATGATAACCCACTTCGTTGAGGACTAATTCAGGATCTCTTGAGAACTACCTTAATCCCTGCTGACCGCCCACCAGGCTCCCCCTCTTAAAGGTTCTGCGCTCGCTCGCTCTCTCTGTCTCTCTCTCTTTTTCTCAATTTATTTATTCGAAAGAGTTGGGGGTGGGGTGGGGGGAGAATAGAGTGAGGTCTTCCTTCTCCTGGTTCACTTTCCATATGGCTGCAGCAGCTGGAACTGGGCTGGTCGGAAGCCAGGAGCCTCTTCTGGGTCTCCTTCGTGAATGCGGGGGCTCAAAGACTTGGGCCATCTTCCCCTGCTTTCCCATTAGCAGGGAGCTGGATCAGAAGTAGAACAGCTGGGATGTGAACTGGCATCCATATGGGATGCCAGTGCCACAGGTGGCGGTTTTACCTGCCATGCCTCAGTGCCAATCCCTCTACCATTTCTCACATTGGGACCTGCATCCAATAAACAAGCCTTTTTGAGACATTGAAACCACATCCAAACCACGGCACCATATGACCCAGCAGTGTGCACTCAGAAGAAATGAAAATTTATGTCCACATGAAAACTTAAGTCTACACACAAACTTATACATAAATATTTATAACAGCATTATTCATAATGGCCAAAGCATAGATATAGATCAAATGGTCTCTGCCTGATGAATGGATAAATAAAACAGCTTATTCATACAATGGAATGTTTGACAATATAAAGAAATGAAGGGGCTGGTGCTGTGGCGTAGCTGGTAAAGCCACCACCTTCTGTGCTGGCATTCCCATATGGCGCCGGTTTCAATCCTGGCTACTCTACTTCCTATCCAGCTCTCTGCTATAGCCTGGGAAAGCAGTGGAAGATGGCCCAAGTCCTTGGGACACTGCACCCTTGTGGGAGACCCAGAAAAAGCTCCTGGCTTTGGATCGGCACAGCTCTGGCTGTTGAGTCCAGTTGGGGAGTGAACCAGCAGATGAAAGACCTCCTCTCTCTCTCTCTGCCTCTCTCTGCCTCTCCTTCTCTCTCTGTGTAACTCAGATAAATCTTAAAAAAAAAAAGAAATGAAGAAACTGATACCAACTACAATATGGATGAATCTCGAAAACATACCAAGTAAAAGAAATCAGAGGTGAGAGTCCACATGTGTGATTCCATTTGTGAGATGTCTAGAACAGGCAAATCCCTCGAGACTGACAGATTAGTAGTTTCCAGGGACTTAAGGGAAAGGAGGAGGGACCACTATTGGGGTAGGAGATTTTTTTTTTTTTTTTTTTTTGAGTAATGAGAATGTTCTATAATTAGAAGTGCTGAGGAGTGCTCACCTGTGAATATACCAAAAACACCTGAATATATTTCTTTTAGAGGTGAGATTTGGCCAAGTGGATAAGACAGTGTCTAGGTTGCCTGTGTCCCATTATGGGAGTGCCTGGGTTCAGGTCCATCTCTACTCCTGATTCCAGCTTCTTGCTAATGTGAGTGATTGCATTACTGCTGCTTGAAACCTGAGTTGGGTTCCCAGCTTCAGCCTGGGCCCTGCTGCAGGAGTTTGGGGAATGAACTAGCAGTTAAGAGCTTGCTTGCTCTCAGAAAGTGAAATTTTGGGGCCAGCGCCGTGGCACACAAGGTTAATCCTCCCATATGAGCACCAGTTCTAGTCCCAGTTGCTTCTCTTCCAGTCCAGCTCTCTGCTGTGGCCTGGGAAAGCATTGGAGGATGGCCCAGGTCCTTGGGCCTTGCACCCGCATGGGAGACCAGGAGGAAGCACCTGGCTCCTGGCTTCGGATCAGCATAGTTCCAGCCACTGAGGCTACTTGGGGAGTAAACCAACGGAAGGAAGACCTTTCTCTCTGTCCCTCTCTCTCACTGTTTGTAATTCTGCCTGTCAAATAAATAAATAAAAAATCTTAAAAAAGAAAGTGAAATTTTATGGTATGCAAATGATATCTAAACTCCAAAAACAAAAACCCACTCTCACTTAAAAAGGGGAACAAATGAAGAATTCAGAGCTGTGTCTTAAGCTAGTGTTCTCTGCCTGGTGGGGTTTCACATGTTTTCAGAAATGGCCTTTTACCCATCACAGATCCCTGAGTGGCCTGACTTACATTCTGGGACAAGTTGGGGTTTTTGAAGCATTCTGTCAGGGATTTTACAAGACACGTAAGTTACCTTTACCAGGGATTCTTGTTTGCTATTTTTACCTTTTCCTGGGAAAGTTTGTGTTCATATAAAGAATGTGTACTGTTGAAGCACTTTCATACAGCTTGCTACAGAAAAATCAGTGTTCAGTTTTCTCACTGCCGCACAGAGTACATGGGACATGTCAAATACTCAGCCTCCCCATACCTTTTTAATGGGTAAATGGTAAATATAATCGTGTCTAGAACTGGAGTATTGTGTATAGCAAATGTGGGTAAGGAGTTGTACAGCTCTTACTCACATCGCATGCTTAGTTTGGGAATCAAGAAGAGACCTATAAAGCTAGCCTTGGCTTTTGTGCATGAAACGGAGGAGGGGATTTTTGGTCCGTGTCCCCATGAGAGCGATTTGTCTAAGTACCACTGTCAAACAAGTCAACGTGTTAAAATTGTCCTGTGTGACCCTTTTGTACCTTATATTGGTTATTCTCAAATTTTTAAAGAACATACAGGGAGAATTTCATCTCTTTCCCTAATCAAAGGTATCATGAAAGAAGAATATTTCAAATTATGTTTATTTGGCTTATAGCAGGGCTCATAAATGCCAGTCATTTTTCATCTTTATTATATTGGTCAGTCTGGAAATTATGTGAGTATATAGTTTGCCTTAAAATGTGCTAGGTCTTCCTTAATCATCATTAATGACTAGAATTTTAGTACTCCTTGTGTTGTGTAGGGAAGGAGCATTGGGTTAGAAGTCAGAACTGTAGGACTGTGATTCTGATTGGACCACTTACTGGATGTGGGACCTGGAACACCACACAAGCAGTGAGGTTGAGCCACATGGCCTTTTAAATCCTTCCCAACTCTTAAAAACTAGATTCAGATGTTTTGGACCAAATTGGTCACCGCAGAGTTTCTTCACTTTTGTCTTGGGATCTTTTCGAACCCCTGTAGAATGTAGCAGGCTGGTACATGAGCAGTGCTGACAGTGTTTTCTCACCAGCTTTTTTTTTTTTTTTTTTTAAGGTTTATTTATTTATTTGAAAGAGTTAGAAGAAGACACAGATCTTTCATTTGCTGGTTCACTCCGCAGATGCCACAATAGTCAGTGCTGGGCCAGGCCAAAGCCAGGAGCTTTATCTGGGTCTCCCTCATTGGTGCCAAGAGCCCAAATACTTGGGCCATCTTCTGCTGCTTTTCCCACACCATTAGCAGGGAGCTGGATTGGAAGTGGAGTAACCAGGACTTGAACTGGCACCTATATGGGATGCTGGCATCATAGATGGTCACTTTATCTGCTAAGTCAGAATGCGAGCCCCACCAGCCATGTTTTGAAATGCACCTTTATCCTGTATTAGCAATAGAAGCTGGGAGTGCCTTCCAAGCAGTAGTTCCTGTGCACAGACCACAATGCTTTGCATCCAGAGACCTTGCAGCCTAGGAGTCAGGACCTCATTCTGGGTCTCCCATGTGGGTGGCGGGGCCCCAAGTACTTGAGTCATCATTGCTTCCTCCCAGGATGAGCGCCTGCAGGAAGCTGAATCTGAAGTGGAGCCAGGACTCAAAACTCAGGTTCTCTGATACGGGATGCGGATGTCCTAGATGGCGTCTCAACTGCTGTGGCACATGCCTGCCCCTGAACTCTTAGTTCTGATTAGAAGTTAGTCACCGTTCGTATCAGTCTCCTGTATTATTATGTAATTTTTTTTCTGACTGCTTTCAAGATTTTTCTCTCACCTTTGTGTTAACAATTTGATTATGATTTGCTTGGGGGTGCTTTTCTTACCCTGTTTGGCATTATTGTGCTTCTTGGATATGTAAGTTCAAGTCTTTCTCTGGTTTGGGGAAGTTTTGGGTCATTACTTTTTCAAATATTTTTTATCTGTAGTAACACATTATTAGACTGTAAGATGTTACACAGTGATCTAGGCTCTAGTCATACTTTTCTTCAGATTGGATATTTCTTTATTTAACCTCAGTTCCACTGACTCATTTTTCTTCTGTCTTCTGTTAAATTTATATATAACTTTTTAATTTTTTTCAGCTTAGAATTTCCATTTGAGCCGGCGCCACAGCTCACTTGGCTAATCCTCTGCATGCGGCGCTGGCACACCGGGTTCTAGTCCCAGTTGGGGCGCTAGTCCTGTTCCGGTTGCTCCTCTTCCAGTCCAGCTCTCTGCTGTGGCCCAGGAAGGCAGTGGAGGATGGCCCAAGTGCTTGGGCCCTGCACCCGCATGGGAGACCAGGAGGAAGCACCTGGCTCCTGGCTTTGGATCGGTGCAGCGCTGGCTGTGGTGGCCATTTTGGGGGTGAACCAGTGGAAGGAAGACCTTTCTCTCTGTCTCTCTCTCACTGTCTAACTCTGCCTGTCAAAAAAAAAATTTCCATTTGATTCTTTCTATAAATTTAATAAAGCATTTTTTATTGTGACAAGATACATGTAAGGTGAAAATCAGCGTCTGTAAGCATGTGGTTCAGTGACGTTACATACATTTGTGTTGCTGAGCAGCCATCGTGACATCTGTCCCCAGAACCCTTCATCCTGAACAACTGAAACTCTGTGTTTGGTTCTTTTAAAATAGCGTCTGTTTCTCTCTTTGCCTTCTGTTTAGTTCTTATTCATATAATTTGCTTTCTGTGCTGTAAAACCCTTTTCTGGTAATTGCTACATCTGGGTCATCTTAGTATTGGTCTCTATAGGCTCCATTTTTTTCTTGAGATGACTTAATTTTCTTGTTTCTTTCCACCTCTAGTGACTTTTGATTAAACACTAGACATTATACATGATACGTTATAGAGAATCTGGATTCTGTTATGATCTGAAGAAAAAAAAATTTTTTTTTTGTAGCAGGTTGGTATGGCAGGATTCAAGCAGGCTCTGAACTCCTGCCTCCCCTGCATCTCCTGTCCAGTCAGTTCTCTGTCTTCAGCTGCTGCTTTTTTGCTGGGCCCCCTCTGGTTTCCAGCCAAGAATTTTAGTACATTTTGTTTCCAAACTTGGGAAGTTCACTTCATCTTTGAATACTGCCTTTCAGAATTTCCTTAGCTTTGTTTTTCTAGCCCTGCACTGTTTTCTTTTACCATGGCTCGTGGGGGATTGATGTATGCCCTCAGACAAAAATTACAACTCTCACCAGGTATAGTTCTTCTTTTGAAAGTAGACTCTCTTTCACTTTCTACTTGATTTGGACATTTCCTGTGCTTTCAGATTATTTTATTTTAAAGATTTATTTATTTATTTGAAAGGCAGAATTACAGAGAGGCAGAGAAAGGTCTTCCTTCCACTGGTTCACTCTTCAGATGGCCACAAGGCCAGAGCTACGCCGATCCAAAGCCAGGAGCTCCTGGTCTCTGGATCTGCCACGTGGGTACAGGGGCCCAAGGACTTGGGCCACCTTCTACTGCTTTCCCAGGCCACAGCAGAGAGCTGGATCGGAAGTGGAACAGCTGGGTCTTGAACCAGCATCCATCTGGGATACTGGCATGTAGGTGGTGGCTTTACCCGCTACGCCACAGCACCGGCCCCAGCATGGCTTGTTTCTGATGAGGTCTCTTCTCCTTGGCTTGTCACTTCTGACTGCCTTCTCACTGTGTCTTCACATGGCCTCTCCCTGTGCGCATGCCGTCCTGGTGTGTCTTCCTCTTATAAGGGCACTCTGACTTCATTTAATCTGTTACCATCTTAAAGCCTTAAAGGTCTTGTCCCCAAGTGTGGTCCCCCTGGGGGTTAAGGCTTCAACTTGGGAATTTGGAGCGAGGGCATAGCTCAGTCCATAACAAGAGAGTTACCCAGGCTCGGACGATGTGAGAACAGGTCGGGGAGGCAGAGCTGTGCTGTGAGAATGGTGTCAGGATCTGGTAACTGGTCATCCTGTAGGTGCGGAATGCCTGCTGCGTCCCAGGCACAGTGTGATGTGCTGACGGTTAGGCTGTGGACAAGACTTGTCCTGTCCCTGCCCTTCTGGAACTTGTAGCCTAGCAAAACACAGACAGCTGCTGAGCGGTGAAGTAGAGGGCATGTTGGGTGTTTGGGGAAGGCTGAGGAGGGGTACCCATAAAGTTAAGGGATGGGGGAAGGATGAGTAAGGAGTCGGCTGTGAGAGATAGGTACTTCAGACCAGGCATAGGTGAGTGGCTGCAGGGTTGGGAAGTGCATGCTGGGAGAACAGGAAGTGCATTAGTGGAGCGGGAGCTATGGGAATTGGGAAGTGGAGTGGTGAGGGATGAGACCAGAGGGGACGATCGGGGCCAAACTCCTTTCAGGGATTGTAACTGCCTTCCCTTCTGGATAGGAGTCTCCACAAAGACATTAAACAGTGTCTCTGTGTCCTCTGCCCAGTAGGATGGGTTGTGTAGGGAAGGTTTACAGGTGCCTTTTATGATTGGGAGTGGGGTTGGTGTGCTGGGGTGTCACGTCCCTGGAACGGCAGGTGCGCACCTAGAGGTTGCTGCGCGGTGCCCTGGATCACGTGGTGCTTTGTGCTTGTCAGGCCTGGACAGCGAGTCTGCCTCCAGCAGCATCCGCTTCAGCAAGACCTGCCTGAAGAACGTCTTCTCAGTCCTGCTCATCTTCATCTACCTGCTGCTCATGGCCGTGGCTGTCTTCCTGGTCTACCAGACCATCACGGACTTTCGTGAGAAACTCAAGCACCCTGTCATGTCCGTGTCCTACAAGGAGGTGGATCGCTATGATGCCCCAGGTAGGGCCCTCTCAGACCAGGCATCAGAGCATCCACTGGCAGACTCTCCTTGAGCCGCTGCTGTTGCACAGGGCACAGTGCTGGTCGCTCTGGGCAGGGCGAGGGAGCCCGAGTGCAGTCTGGATGTAGCGCACTCACCTGAGAGCTGCTGTCAGGCCCAGCAGGGTGTGGTGTGTGCCACAGAGAGGGGCGCAGAGCCCAGGAGGTTGGGGAAAGCTTTGCAGAGGTAGGTTTGGAGCTGGGCTTGAAAACAAGAATATGGGTGGGAAGAGAGTGCTTCTGGGAAGAGGGTCAAGGAGAGGGAAGGGAGGCAGAGGGCTTCTGGAAAGGAGGCCAGCCTGACTGGAGCCAGAGGCCAGAGGCCAGAGGCCAGAGGCGAGGATAAGGAGGAATCCCAGCTGGACTACGCAGTGCAGAGGGTGGCTGGGATGGCAAGGCCATTAGATGGTGGGCAGGGGCTCCCAGGCCACACCATGTATTCCTTCCCTGTCCCATTGGGCGTCTGGTCCCCAGTGGGAAGTCGTCTCTGCCACGAAGTGTTCTGTCTGCTCTGATGTGGAGCTGGTGCCGGGCACGCTGGCAGCCATGGAGTGAATGGGGAAGCGCAAGTGCTGTGGCTCAGGCTCTGCCCACTTGGTGGGTACCGCTGTTTTGTCCACAAGGTGCCCCTGAGTGACTCCCAGGTGGCATGCTCACAGAACTAGAGCTGAGCCCCTCTGCCTGGGGCTCTTACAGCCCCCAGCAGAGCTGATGGTGCCGGTCACAGCTCCTCACTCTGGCTCTGGCATCGTCTTGTGTTTGCCCCTCTGTGTCTGCTTCAGTCTCATCATCTATGGGTTTTCCTTGCTCTGTCTAGTCTATTGGTCTCTCTGAACTTTGATGCCAAGTGCTGCTCTCAGCATCTCTGTCTTTGAAGTTGGGCAGCTACTTTGAGTAGAGCCTTGGATGAGATACTGGGGCAGGGGGTGCGGGGAGGCAGGAGCTACCAGGATGTGACTTATGCTGGAGCTCCATCAGAGAAGAGATGAGAGACAAAATGACTTCTGTGGGTGATGGGCAGGGGGAGGCCATAGCTGGGCTCAGCCAGTCAGGAGGCTGCATTACAGGCTGGGTCAGGGGCTCACTGAGGGGAGGAGGCTTGTGCCTTCCACTAGAATTGGGCTTGAAGATGTGGGGAGGGGATGTGCCTCCCACACTCTTAACCTTTTTCCTCAGCAGTTACCCGGGTGGTCTGGAACAGATTGTTGGTGTGTGAGATGATTTCAGTAGTGTGGTTGTGGAGTGTGACTTCTGAACCCCGCTTTTCCCTGTTTGTGTCCCCAGGTATTGCCCTGTACCCTGGTCAGGCCCAGCTGCTCAGCTGTAAGCACCACTATGAGGTCATTCCACCTCTGAGAAACCCTGGCCAGCCAGGCGACATGAACTGCACCACGCGGACGATCAACTACACGGACCCTTTCTCCAATCAGACCTTGGTAACTCCCGTTGCCCCGAGCTGGGTCTAGGCAGCTGCTCTGCTAGCCCTGAGGGCCCAGGTCCTCTTCTTCCCAGGAAGCCATCTCACACTGCCTCAGGCTTCACTGAATGGCCCTCAGGGATTCTCAATTGGGTGAGACCTTGTCCTTGATGGCAGAATGGCCGGGCTAAAGAGTGGGGCTGACGTGACAGTCGAGTGGGTTCCCTGCCTGACTGCATGACAGAGTCACCAGGATACTTTTTGAAAATGCAGGCTCCCAGGATCCACATGAGACCAGCTGAATTAGAATTTCTGCAGGGCACAGGGCAGTACCTGGGGATCCTCCAGGGACGGGGACTCCTGGGCCCGGCCCAGCTCGGTTGTCACACACAGCACAGCTCAGCTGGGGCATGACGGGTTGGGGCTCTGAGTGCGTCGGGGAGCAGCAATGCCTGCACAGGGTTTTTCAGGCAGGGAGGAGACTTTCTGCGTATTTACATTTTTACTCTCCTACCCCATATTTCTTCAGAAGGGATTGAAAGGGGCCATGTAAAAGTTTTCCAGATTGAAGGGGAAAGGAAGGGTTTCCTAGGCAGAGGAAACTGCCCGTGAAGACGGAAGGGCAGAGGGTGGCAGGTGGCTTCCGTGCCTCCGGGCAGCGTTGCACGGGTGGGCGTTTCTGAGGGTCGGTGCTCCTGCAAGAGTGCTGGGCCATGGGAAGAGCCTGGGCGTCATGCTGTGGAGCCCGGCTGGATCCTGGGGCAGAAAGGCACTGTTAGTGGGTTTTAAGATGAAAGAGTCGCCGGCGCCGTGGCTTAACAGGCTAATCCTCCGCCTTGCGGCGCCGGCACACCGGGTTCTAAGTCCCGGTCGGGGCACCGATCCTGTCCCGGTTGCCCCTCTTCCAGGCCAGCTCTCTGCTGTGGCCAGGGAGTGCAGTGGAGGATGGCCCAAGTGCTTGGGCCCTGCACCCCATGGGAGACCAGGAGAAGCACCTGGCTCCTGCTATCAGAACAGCGCCGTGCGCCGGCCACAGCGCGCCTACCGCGGCGGCCATTGGAGGGTGAACCAATGGCAAAAAGGAAGACCTTTCTCTCTGTCTCCCTCTACTGTCCACTCTGCCTGTCAAAAAAAAAAGTTAAAAAAAAAAAAAAAAAGATGAAAGAGTCACCCAATTTGTTAGCTTGTTTACTTCAGTCTTCCTTCTAAAATCCTGCTGAAACTGTTCCCTCTCCTGCAGGAAAGTAAGTAGGATACCATAGAATATCAGTAATGCCTCTGCCAACTGAGGGTATCAATCACTGGCAGACCTGATCATTTGAGGAAGTGGTGTAAAACATAAATAGCAGTTTGGAACTGATTGATGGAATAAACAAATTTGAGAAAACCCATAACGCAGAACAGGTGCATGAGAGGGCTGCTGTGGAGGGGCAGACTTCGCTCCCAGCCCCCAGCCCCCAGCCTGAAGTCAGCACTGCCAGTGAGCTGCCTGGGAGAGCCTCCTGTGTGCCGTGGCCTCGTCCCCAGTCCGCCTTGTGTCTGAAGTGCACATTAGGGTGGGAAGTGGCTTCAGGGTTGAGCACCTGCAGATTTCTCCTCGCACTGCCTTTGTTTGCAGGGAATTTTTTTTGGAAACTTGTAGGCTTCTGGCTGTTTTGTGTTGAATGTGAAAGTCACTCCCCTTGAGCATCTCACCCCTTGGTTTTACAAATCTTCAGGTTCTCGTTGATTCATTATTTTCTGGTTCCTCTCTTGTGCTGTCAACTTAATGGTATTAGCTTGTGCCAGGTGCATTGCTCTGTCTGGCATTGTGAGGGTCCCTGTCCGTTTCCTTCCTGCCTACTGCTTTCCCACCACCCAGCCTTTAAGCCAAGACCTCATTAGGTTTCTTGTTACAAAATTCCACTTCTAGCTCACAAAGTCTGTGTTAGAGCATAAGCTCAGATCCTCTGTAGCGGCAAAACTCTCAGAATGGTGGCTGAAATGACAGGAGTCTCTGTGTCTGTCTCTGGAAACAGCACAGTGCTGCCTCATAAGATTGTCCAGTGATGGCTTCTGTCTTGTCCCTGTGCTGTCTTCCAGGCACTGTTCTGGTCCACTTGGCCGGCATGTGTGCACATGACCACTCGTGGGAAGGTGAGAAGCAAAGGGCAAGCAGAAGCAGTTCCCTTTTTTTTTTTTTTTTTTTGACAGGCAGAGTGGACAGTGAGAGAGAGAGACAGAGAGAAAGGTCTTCCTTTTGCTGTTGGTTCACCCTCCAATGGCCGCTGCGGCCGGTGCATCGCGCTGATCCGAAGCCATGAGCCAGGTGCTTCTCCTGGTCTCCCATGCGGGTGCAGGGCCCAAGGACTTGGGCCATCCTCCACTGTACTCCCGGGCCACAGCAGGGAGCTGGACTGGAAGAGAAGCAACTGCGGCGCCGGCCAAGCAGTTCCCTTTAAAAAAAAAAAAAAAAGTAATGCCGTGTTGCATGAGTCGCTTTTTCCCACATATTGGGAACCTTGTCACATGAGCCCATCTGAGGCTGACAGTAAGGGTCCAGCAGGTGACTGCTCCGCTGTGGTCTGGGCCCGGGAACGCAGTTCTCGCCCACTGGAGGAAGACATCGATCATGGAAACCAGGGACGGTCGCCTTCTCTGCTGCACACTGGAAGCTAAATGTCACCCAGAGTGTGAGAGTTAGTAGATGGATGCAGGCCTCTGGGGGAATGCAAAGATAACCTGTAAGGAGATAAGGGAGTGGCTCCATTTCTGCCAGTCCAATGGATTCCAGGGCAAGGGGTTAAACGAGGAGTGTTTAATGTTAATAAGCGATTCACTCCCACTAAAGGAGATTGGACAGCTGTAAATCTTTGTGTCATTTATATGCTTCAACTGGAGCCTGTTCAAAATCAAAAATAGCCTCAACTTCTTAGAGTGTGACTTTAACACCTTTCTCTGCAATTCAGAGTTCAGAAAGACAAAAAGTGGTAAGGACAAGAATGGAAAGCACAGTTACTAAGTGTAGAGTGCATGGATGTGTGTGTATAAAACTCTGACATTACACTCTTGAAGACCTGTAGGACATTTCTAGAAAGCTGATAATTTTCTCCCCATATTAATTCATCAGTTAAGTTTCATCACAGTTGGAAGTCCTAATGGTTTTTTTTTTTTTGTGGAAGTGAACAAGCTAGTTTTCAAGCACATTTAGAAGACCATGTGTATATAAATAACCAAGATGAGTTTGGGAGGAGTGATGCGGAGTGGACCTGCCTAGTTAGATAGCAAAACACTGTAAAACCCTAGGAGTCACAGTGTAGCGCTGAGATAGGGAAACTTGTGGGCCGTATGAGGGCCTGGAGGAGATGTATATGTTGGCTCTACTTGAATTTAGTATAGGATAAAGGAGGGAGGGGAAGGCCTACACCTGGATCTACCAATTGTTGGGTGGGGTGGGTAGAGGAGGTAGGAGTTAGATTCCTGTCTCATATAATGTAGAAAACTTAAAGCCAGGTATATAAAGTATGTACACGTGAAAAGGATTTTAAATGGGATGGTGTTGCAGAGTAGTCGGTTAAGTGGCTGCTTCTGATGCCAGCATCCCATTTGGGTGCTGATTTGTGTTCCAGCTGCTCCACTTCCATCCAGTTCTCTGCTGATGGCCTGGGAAAAGCAGGGGAAGATGGTCCACATGCTTGTACCCCTGCAACCAACGTGGGAGACCGGGAAGAGGCTCCTGGCTTCATCCTGACCCAGCCCTGGCCATTGCAGCCATCTGGGGGAGTGAACCAGCAGATGAAGATCTCTCTCTCTCTAACTCTAGCTTTCAAATAAATAAATCTTACTAAAAAAAAAGGTTTTAAAAACTGCTATAAAGAAATATTGAGATTATTTATGTATAGAAAGACCATAGAGGTTTCAGTCTATTACATTGAAAGCTTCCATGTAACACATGGCATTAGAAGCAAAGTTAAAAGTGACTGGAAGAAAACATTGGCATATAGAGTAAGGGAAGTGACCCTTCTTACTAAATGAACTTCCATCACATCGCACAACTAGCCAGTAAGCTAAGTGGGCTGGGCATGAGTTGCCTTGTGTTTGCTTTGGGCATTGTGCTGAGAAAACTATGCAGATCAGAGCAGGAGCCCCAGCTGAGGCCCCAAGCTCCCTGAGTAGGTGAGTAGCTGGTGGTCATGTGAGAGGCTGCTGGGGAGGAGCTGTGGGCTTTCTAGGCTGTGCTTCTGCCCTCGGCCCCAGAAAACCCTCCTGTGCCATGCCTGAGGCCAGGGCCTGGAGGGATTGTTTATAGTAAAGGGTTATGGCCTGTAAACCCTGAGCTTCTGAGACGGATCCTGGCCCTTGTCTCCCTACAGAAGTCGGCCTTGATTGTCCAGGGACCCCAGGAAGTGAAGAAGCGGGAGCTGGTTTTCCTGCAGTTTCGCCTGAACCAGAGTAGCGAGGACTTCAGCGCCATCGACTACCTCCTCTTCTCGTCTTTCCGGGAGTTCCTGCAAAGGTGGCCTTTCAGAGTCGCGCTGGGCTCGCTCTCTGCTTTGATTCTTACTCCAGTCTTGCCTGTCTGTCGTTAGGCTGAGGACATGGCAGGTGAGGGCAGAGGCAGGGAAGTGGTGCTGCCCGATGACGCACCGGCTCAGGGACGGCCCTCCTGTGCTTGGTGCTCCGTGAGACGCCTCGCTCCAGAGGTACACGAGGCTGCCGTGGAGGACCGTGCTGGCTGCTCCTGGAGAGACCCTTGCCTGGGGATGCTGAAGAGTAGAGGAAGTCCTTGAAGGCAGGTCCCCTGCTCGATGCCTTGATTTCCCTGTGGTGTGCACGGGAACCATGTCTTGCCCTTGGTAAAGGCTCAGTGTGTGTTTGCCGTAGGTACCCCTCTTAGGAGGGTGTGAGGGGTGCAGGTCTGCACACTCTTGGTGTTTGCTTGTGAATGTCCCCTGATCATCAGAAAGGTCCTGTCTGCTTCATGCACACTGCTTTGGGAACTCTCAGTTGCCAACTCTGAGGCCCAAAGTGCACCTTAGCAGTGAGAGCATTTTCTGCACGTGCGGGAGCTGAGGGCGACGCAGTCCCTGCCAGGTCCTGCTGAACCAGGGAGCTCTGTTCACAGGTGGAGGGGAGGTGGCCACAGAGGCAGAGTGGCCAATGCCACTCTGTCCTTCCTGCCCTGGAGCTCAGAGCCTCTGCTCTAGCGTCTTCCACCCATTCTGCCACCCGCAGTTCTCTCTCCCTTCCTGGCTCACACTGGCCTGATTGCCTTCTCCCGGAAGAGTTCCCAGAAGGCCCTGCCCCTACAGCTCAGTTGGTGAGCTTCCTTGGTGCTGGGCTGCAGTTGCTACTTGCTCCTATGCGCTTTGGTTTTTCTGCATGTGCAGTGCCCTGGGGTGTTCCTGTGGCTGAATGCTCCCCGAGGAACCCTCTTTGCTCCTTTGAGAGGGAGATGACAGGCCAGTGAGGGCTGCCTTGAGTCCTACGTTCTCTGAGGAGCTGGGAGCACTGTATCGCTGGGAGCTTCTGCAGACCTAAGTGCCAATTGCCTTGGGAGCAGGTGGTAGGAATGATGAGTGGGAGGGGGGAGGCATTCACCCATTGGGAGATTTAATGATTTCTGCTTTGGCTGGTGACTGACAAACAGCCCCACTGAGGCAATCTAAATTTGGGGAAGCAGGGAGTGGGCAGCATCCTGATTGCACTAGCAGAGAAACCAACTTGAAGTAGGGCCTGGAGTTTGAGTCCACCCACATTTTAGTTCCAGTGCCCAGCTTGGATTGACTTGGACCTTTCTTCTCTTTGCCCACCAAGCCCAGACAAGGTAGGCTTCATGCAGGCCTGTGAGAGTGCCTATTCCAGTTGGAAGTTCTCTGGGGGCTTCCGCACCTGGGTCAAGATGTCGCTGGTGAAGACCAAAGAGGAGGATGGGCGAGAAGCAGTGGAGTTCCGGCAGGAGGTAGGTGGCTCCCGGTGTGCTTGGAACTGCTGGTGACTTATCCACGGTTGGTCTGGCGTGGGGGAGGAAGTCCTTTGAGCAGAGTCTTCTGGGTGATTTGTCCTTTGCCAGGTGAAAAGGAATCCCATGAGGGCTTCATATGCTGTGCCAGAGTCTGCATGTTCCTATAGGCAGTGCGTGTGCTGGCCTCACCTCTGTCACAGGCAGTCCTCAGAGAACATGCATATGCAGTGGGGATCGCTGTGTCATGTAGAGGTGGGTACCTCGTCCAGCTGTGTTTGATGCCTATAGGCAGTGGCATTATGAGAGGCTGGTGGTAGTGTAGCAAATCAGTTCCATGCAGGGAAAGAGGCTACAGGCAGTGGCCTCTGATGTGTCGTGCTTACCATTATCCCTTGGGAGGCAGCAGGAAAAGCCAAGCTTTCTTTACCTTTTTTTTTTTTTTTAATATTTATTTATTTATTTGAAAGAATTAAAGAGTGGCAGAGACAGAGAGGTCTTCCACCCGTCCGTTTGTTCCCCAAATGGCTGCACTGTGGAGCTGTACCTATCCAAAGCCAGGAGCTTCTTGCAGGTCTCCCACGTGCGTGCAGGGTCCTAAGGACTTGCACATCTTCTGCTTGCCCATGCCCTAGCAGAGAGCTGGATCAGAAGTGGAGGCCGGCGCCGCGGCTCAACAGGCTAATCCTCTGCCTTGCGGCGCCAGCACACCGGGTTCTAGTCCTGGTCGGGGCACCGGATTCTGTCCCAGTTGCCCTTCTTCCAGGCCAGCTCTCTGCTGTGGCCCGGGAGTGCAGTGGAGGATGGCCCAAGTGCTTGGGCCCTGCACCCCATGGGAGACCAGGAGAAGCACCTGGCTCCTGCCATCGGATCAGCGCGGTGCGCCAGCTGCAGCACGCCAGCCGCGGCGGCCTTTGGAGGGTGAACCAACGGCAAAGGAAGACCTTTCTCCCTGTCTCCTTCTCACTATCCATTCTGCCTGTCAAAAAAAAAAAAAAAAAAAAAAAAGTAGAGCAGCTGGGACTCAAACCGGCTCCCATATGGGATGCTGGCACTGCAGGCAGCGGCTTTACCCGCTGTACCACAGTGCTGTCCCCTGTACTTTTTTTTTCTTCAAAGATTGATTTATTTACTTGAAAGACCACAGTAGCAGAGAGGGGAAGAGACAGAAAGATTTTCCATTGGCTGGTTGACTCCCCAAATAGCCACAGTGGCCTAGGATGGGCCAGACCAAAACTAGGAGTCAGGAGCTCCATCCCTGTCTCCCACATGGGTGGCAAGGACTCCAGTGCTTGAATCATCATCTACTGCATCGCAGGCTCATTAGCAGAGGACTGGAGTGGAGTAACCAGACTGGGAGGGGAACCCAGATACGCGATATGAGTGTCGCAAGCGGCAGCTTAACCCACCTGCTCCTTTTCTATTTATTTTATCTTACCTTTTTAACATTCCTATTTTTTAATGTTTTAAAATGTGTATAACATTAGAACAGTAATAGCATATGCTGTATCTCAAAGTTACAAATTTAAATGTACTGGGTGCATACAGAAACATTTTAAAAGGGAGAGCTACTCAAAATGCTTTTAGCCCACTGGCCTAGGGGCCAAGATATGATCCTGGAAAGACACCCCTGTAATCCTGGGAGAGCTGGGGAGAGCTTGGCAGTAGGGGTGGAGATGGGAGATCTTGACTGCCCCAACAGGGCTGTTGATGGGTCACCATGCCTGCTTCTGGGGCTTCCACCTGGGCACTGGCTTTGCCTTCTTCCTGCATCCACATCAAGAGCCAGACTGTCCTGTGCATGAGTGACCTGGTGCTGCGGAGGAAGCAAGAGGAGACATGTCCTCTCCCCCTTGCTCCTCCTTGGGGATGTTCCCTTTGGACTTATCCCTGAGGGCCAGCATTAGGGAAGGTCTGGGTTGAATATAAAGACCCACTCCAACTGACTGGGCCATCCTTGGCCAGCTCGGTGTAAGTCTTGAAACTGCCACTTTGCACGCCCTGAGTCCTAGGCCTGTTCCGGGTTGGATTCTCTGAGAGAGGCTCACAGCTGGTTTTCTTAAAGGGGGCAGGGCATTTCTCCTGCCTTAGGAGATGACAGTACCTCCCCTCCAGCCCCTGAGTAGATCCTTAAAATAGTCCTATTTTGTAAGGTAATTGTCATCTCCTAGACTTTCATGCCACATTTTGTTCCAGGAATTCCAAGTCCTTTCTCATCTGGGCCCATACCTGCTCCGAGAAGGGGGCTGTGTATGTCCATTCACCCTGCAATTGGGTGCAACCCATTTACCTTGACTCTCCTCCAGCTATGATGTGAAACCAGAGGGGTGAAAACCCCAATGGACCTATAAACTTGAAAACTCTTTTATTGTCTAAATTCGTAGTCTTTGGTGGGATCATGAGCACTTTTGAACAAAACTAAAACTGTTTTCTATCATGGTTTGGAGTTTAAGATGTTTTCATATCACTTGTTTCATATGGCCCTCACCAGATGCAGTGAGGTAGGCATTTTGTCCTGTCTTATGGGTGGCAAAGCAGAGGCTCAGAGCAGGTCGTGGACCCAGGCCTCTGCCTCTGGAGCCTGTCCCTCTCTGTTATGCCTTGTGTTATTTTTATTTGAAAGGCAGAGTCAAGGAGAGACAGAGAGATTTCCCATCTGCTGGTTCACTCTCCAGATGGCTGCAACAGCGGCGGCTGGGCCAGGCTGAAACCAGCAGCTTCTTCCAGGTCTCCCATTTGGGTGTAGAGGCTCAAGGACTTGGGCCACCCTTCACTGCTTTCCCAGGCCATCAGCAAGGAGCTTGATTGGAAGTGGAGCATCTGGGACTGGGACCAGGACCCATATGGGATGCTGGTGCTTTAGGCAACAGCTTAACCGCTATTCCACAGTGCTGGCCCCCACTGGTAAGTATTTACAGGGAGTGTGTAACGTGGCCTCTCTGAGGCTGTGTGTTCTCCCTGGAGACTCAAATGGTTGATATACCCAGCTCTTCAGGTCAGGATTTTAAGTTTTGAAGTTTTTATTGCTTTAATTGTGAATTTATGTGGTAGTTTGATTATGGTATATTTGTTTAATTAGATACCTAATGACAGGTGTTAGAACTAATCCACACTGCTTATTGTACATCTGGATTCTCTTTCCCAAAGAACCACGGAAGCCAAGGTAAAGCCTTGGGTCTGGCACTAGTTTCAAGAGCTCGTGTACAGGAAATTTTTGGCTCTCAGGATGCTGGTGTGGGGAGAGCCCAGGTCCGAGTTCACCTTCTGCTCTGTCTACTGCCATGGCCCGGGCAAGGGAGTCGCACCCAGAGGTGCCCACGCTGCTTTTCTCTCTTCTGTGTCTAGACGAGTGTGGTGAACTACATTGACCAGCGACCAGCGACCGAGAAAAGCGCTCAGCTGTTTTTTGTGGTCTTTGAGTGGAAAGATCCTTTCATCCAGAAGGTCCAAGACGTGAGTACAGTTGAAGTCCTGAGAGCATCCCCTGCCTGCAGCATTTGCCTTGGCCTTGCAGACCGGGCTCTTCCATGGCCCATGGCACTGCGGCTTTGGCTTCAAGGACGCTGGTATTACATGTATGGTTTGTGTCCTCCGTCACCAGACCATAGTCTCTATAAAGGTGGTGTCCTCCTCATTTTGTTCACCATGTATCTGCTATCTAGCAGAGTGCCTCGCACAGAGTCGCTGCCGTATCTGCTGAGTCATGTTAACTGGACAAACTAGGTAGAAAGCACTGATTTACTCTACGGATTATTGTTACTGGTGGCCACTTGTGTTTGGCAGAGTCCCTGTTGTTTGTGGTAAGTCAGCACAGAAGGGTATGGATAATGAATAAACTGTCAGTTCATGCTGAATCGTCAGACTCACAGCCTTGGAGAGGGAGCACTAATTGGACAGCTGTGCCCTCGAAGCATTCATGACCCGTCGTCCACCAGAGCCAGTGCGGTCTAATGTTGATTGGCATTCAGGTTACCACGGATGTCCCCACCTGACCATGGCTTAGGGTAGGGAATTTTTAACTGACACTCATGCTTGTAAGCTTCCAGCCCCAGATCCACTTCTGTGAGGCCGGATGTGTCCTCTCACCCAGTTACTGCTGTTTGTTGTAGATTGGAAGGCTGTGGACGAGGGCGCATGTGCAGAGGCTTAGAAATACCCTGTAGAAAAGAATACCTTTCAGCTCTTCATGTGAAATGTGTGATTGAACTTTTTTTTTTTTTTTATGTTTATTTTCATCTACTTGAAAGGCAGAGCAACAGAGAGGAGGAGAGAGAGAAAGCTTCCATCTACTGGTTCACTCCCCATTAGCTGGGGCTGGGCCAGGCTGAAATCAGGAGCCAGGAGCTCCATCCGTGTCTCCCACATGGGTGGTGGGGCTCAAGCAGAGAGCCAGCACCTGCTGCCTCTTGGAGTATGCATTAGCAGGAAGCTGGATTGGAAGCAGAGCAGCCAGGACTCAAGCTGATGATGGGATATGGGTGTCCCAAGTAGTGGCTTAACCTGCTACCCCCCAGCACCTGCTCCTGAGCTTTTAAAAACCTCTGTTCAGTATGAGAAGCCTATCGGGAACCATGCAGAGACCCAAACGTGAGGTAGGCTTTACTTCGGCCAGTCAGCTCCTAACAGTCCTAAATGAGAGCAGTGGTTAAACCACTGTGCATGTGTGAGCGCTGAGGCTCCGACTATCCAAAGTCACCCTGCTACATTGGGTTTAAAAATGTTTCTTTTTTACCATGCTTGAGCATTCAGAAATCCAAGCATTCAGAAATCCAAGCTAAAGCCTCTACTTTGAAGTTTACGTTTAGTTAAGGAGTAATCTATTGGCTTAAAGTGGTAATTCCAGACAATAAGTATCTGTCAAAGGAGTTTGTGGCACAATATGTGTAGCTATGCCGAAATCACAGAAGGTTTGGCTTAGTGCTCAATGCCCTGAACCTCTGAAGGGTTAGTGAGAGCTTCCAGCACGGAGCGCCTTGGACAAGAGGAGCCAAGGCCTGGAGGTAGGAAGCCCTGAGGCGAGTCTGGGAGGGAGAGGAGACGCCTCACGCTGAGTTAGTGGGAGACGGGAGGAAAGGAGAGCTGACCTCCATGTGTAGTTCTGGGAAGTGTGTCTCACAGCAAGACCACTCCTTATTGTTGGGTTAGGCTGCAGAGGCGAAGCCCCGTGTTGAGAATCTTCTTGGCACAGAGCTTCTTAGGAAAACAGTTTAGTCTCTGAATCACTGTATTAGAGGAGGGGCTTGTGGTTTTCTCTTCTACGGGTCTGGTGGGAGTGAAGTACAGAGTTGACAGTTTCAGAAGTCAGGTGTTGATCTCGCCCCAGGCCAGAACTCTAGTGTGCCTGACTAGTCAAGATCAGAGCGGGTGGCAACCTCTGTTTGCTTTTGTTTCACAGATAATTACTGCCAACCCTTGGAACACTATCGCTCTTCTCTGTGGGGCCTTTTTGGCATTGTTTAAAGCGGCAGAGTTTGCCAAACTGAGCGTGAAATGGATGATTAAAATTAGGAAGAGGTACCTTAAAAGAAGAGGTCAGGCATCAAACCACATCAGCTGAAGTCGCCCTGTGATGTTTGTAGAACTGCCTGTGTTCCTGGAAGCTCTCATCACTTCCACCCTGCACACCGAGCTACCGGCAAGTCTCTGCTCCCTTGAAGAAATGAGGCCCTGCTGGGAGGACCCCTGTCAAACTGGAACCTCCAACCCGGCCCCAAAGGAGGCTGCTTAGAGCCTAATGGGAAAGATCCAGTGGTAACCTAAGAGCTATTTAAATATTTAAATTATTCATGAACATTTGAAAGAGCCGCCCAGTGACTTAGGCTCAAGGTTTGTGAAAGCCACTCTTCGTCCCGTGTGGCTCACCATGTAGTCAGTGCCCTAACATGATGATTACGGCTCTGCTCTTCACTTTAGGTTTTTCCCTGGACGGAGAGTGTGATGATTTTTTTTTTTTTTTTTAAAACACAGATCTTGTTGAGATGGACGGGACATGCTTTGAAACCTACGCATTGTACATAAGGGCAAAACACTTAAGACTTTCTTGCCTCTGGTGGGCTCTCTCCCCGTTTAAACATAAAATGAGACCTTAAAACTACTGGAAAGTGTAATTAAATTTCGTATGGATCGATTAGTCACCTGCCTGTCTGGCTGGAATATTTGTTGATGCAGATACGAGTTCGACATGATTAACACTCAGAAGCACTAGGATAGATGTATACAGTAGATGCTTACTCGGTGTATTTTGCTGATTTCATTAAGGTAAGTAAGTTAGGTTAATGCAAGAGGAAGGAGTGAGTGTGCCAGTGTGAACAACTGCTAAATCAGTAGGCACCAATACTGATTCATTCTGTGGCTTCCAAAAACAAGTTAGCTGGACTCCCAGGTGGATGCTCTGACTCCTGACGTATGTGCTGACTGCTCCCAGGGAAGGCTGGGAGGGCATGGCGATGAACGGCAGGAGGCAGGGAGAGCGACAGAGGTAAGCTGTGGTGACTGTTCACTGTGTCCTGCAGAGCCACCATCCGAGAAAGGGGCTCTCCGCCTGACGCTGCGCTGAGACAGGTACCGGTACAAAGAAGTCACAAGGCATTTGCCACACTGATCGAAGGTTGTAAAAATTGTTTTCAGAGTTTTAAAGTATTTACATACCCATTGCATCCGAAGAGGACAACTCACATGTATGACGAGGGCATTTTTCTCTCGTGTCTGATGGCTAGCCAGAGGCTGTTCTTTGGTTGAAGTATTAAAGGTGAACTTGTGTAAGAAAATACTCCCTGCTCTTTTCTGCTCCACAGAAGCTGGAGAATTCAGGTTGCAGCCTCAGTCTCTACAAGGGCGAAGCCAGGCATACAGAGTTAGATTAAGAGAACTGAAGAACAGAGACCTGTTGTCGCCGAAGCTTCTCTAACGATGACCGGTCAGTCATTTTCATGTGACCCACATAGCTAATAAAGTGCTTCAGTGAACACAGTGGAACTACTTCCTGTGCTGTGGAAAGTTGAGAGACACATCACATGTACTTTGGATAGCAGATGATTAGGAAGGAAGTGAACCTTTTTACTGTTCAAAGAGAAATAAATTTCAACAACTCTTAGTGCAGCCTGTCAAAACCCACTCTGGTTGCCTTCAGTAAAAGAAATACGTATGTCCCTAAACACACCAGAAGAAGTAGACCTGCTCCTTACTTTCTGGACAGTCAGGAGCTTGCCTTGCCTTTGATTTTAGATTGTTGTGTCCCCGTAGTCAGCAGTGCTGCCTGGCTTTGGGTTAGTGTGGAGACTGTGGAAGGAACAGCTCGATCTGGGTGGCCATGACAGGGTGGCCCTGGAACACCACTGCTTGAGAACCCTGGGGGTGTGAGCCGCTGCTGGCACCACATGGAGCAGGAGTTGCTTTCGCAGCAGCTCAAGTAGGAACAATGTGCAGAGCCTGTGCTAGAGTTGTTAACTGATGTTGAAGAGGAAGTAAACATGAGTAGCTGAAAACATTGTCAAAACGACAGTTACTACATTGTCAGACACTGCCTGACTTCTCATTGCCATACTTTCTCTGCCCTTCTCCAGAGTGATATTATTATGGATTGTGATAATAATCGTTGGCCTATTTTAATCATGTTAACTTTAAAAAAAGATTAAGGGGGCCACTGTGTGGCATAGCATTGTGTGGTTAAGCTGCTGCCTGTGATGTCAGCATCCCATATGGGTGCCAGTTTGCTGCTCCACTCCCAGTCCAGTTCCCTGCTAATGCTCCTAAGAAGCAGTGGAAGATGACCCAAGTACTTGGGCCCCGGCACACACATGGGAGACCTGGATGGAGTTCAGGGCTCCTGGTTTCAGCTTGGCCTAGCCGTGGCCATTGTGGCCATTTGGGGAATAAACCAGCAGATGGAAGATGGATCAGTCTAACTTCAGTGTGTGTGTCAAAGATCAGTTGGCTGCAGATTTCTTTCGAGGTGCTCTCTTCTTTTCTGTTGGTATATGTGTTGGTTTCTATGCTGCTACCATTCTGTTTTGTGGTTCCATGCATATTAGTAGTGTTTTTCCTAGGTCTGTGAGAAGTACCACTGGTGTTTTCCTAGGAATTGCATTGAACTTATAAATTGCTTTGAGTTTGTACTTTTCTTAAGATTTATTTACTTGAAAGGCAGAGTTACAGAGAGAAAGGGAGAGACAGGAATCTTCCATCTGCTGGTTCACTCCCCAAATGGCCACTGCAGCTGGGCCTTTTCTGCATCTATTGAGATGATCATGAGGTTTCTGTCCTTCAACCTATTGATAGGGGATGTCATGGTCATTGATTTGCGTATGTTGAACTATCATTGAACTTTGGGATGAATTCCACTTGTCATGGTGAGTAATCTTTTTAATGTTCTGTTGGATTCAGTTTGTATTTTGTTAAGGGTTTTTGTATTTATATTCTTCAAGGATATTGGCCTGTAGCTTTCTTTTTTTGTGGTGTCCTTGTCTGGTTTTGGTATCAAGGCAATGCTTGCCTCTTAGAGTATGTTTGGAAGAATGTCCTCTTCTGTGTTTTGGAATAATTTAAGAATTGGTGTTAGTACCTTAAGTGTTTGGTAGAATTCAGCAGTAATGAGCTCTTTTTTGTGGGGAGACCTCTTACCTCATTACTGACTCAATGTCACTGTTTGTTATTGGTCTGATTAGGTGTTCTCTTCCTGACTCGATCTGGATAAGGTGTTTGTGTCCAGGAATCTATCCATTTATTCTAGGCCAGGCCAAAGCCAGGAGCTAGGAACACCATTCAGGTCTCCCATGTGGGTGTCAGGGACCCAAGTCTTGAGCCGTCATCTGCTGCCTCCTAGGATGCACATTAGCAGGAAGCTGGAATTGGAAGTGGAGCCAGGACTCAAACCCAGGGACTCCGACGTGGGATGCAAGTGTCCCAAGTGCTATTTTAACAGCCGAGCCAAATACCTGTCCCTAGTTATTTTTTTGTTTTTCAGTCTTCATGGTAAAGTTATGGTTTATACATCATGTTTACAATATTAGAGCATTCTGAATTTGCACCAGTAGGTTTTCTACTTTGATGTTTTCTTACTCATTAGTGTATTTTTCAGTTTGAAGAACCTTCTTTAGCATTTCTTGTAAGATGGGTCTTTAACCTGATAAGCTTGTTACAATGTCTTGGAGTAGATTTAGTTAAGCTGAATCTGGTGACCTCTGACCTCCTATAGCTGGATGGTCGGTATCTTTTCTCTATTTTGTAAAATTATTTTTTAAAAATTTACTTATGTCAAAGAGTTATAGAAAGGAGGAGACAGATTTTCTGTTCCCTGGTTCATGCCCCAGGTGGCCGTAACAGCCAGGGCTGGGCCAGGCCGAAGCCAGGAGCTTCATCCAGGTCTCCCATGTTGGTGGTAGGGGCCTGAACACCAAGGCCATCTTCCGCTTTTCCCCAGGCTATTAGCAGGGAGCTGGATTGGAAGTGGAGCAGCTCAGACGCGAACCAGTGCCCATATGTGACGCCGGCTTTACCTGCTACACAACGCCAGCCCTTTTCTCTAGGTTTGAGGAATGTCCTGTTATCTCTTTGAATATGCTATTTTTAAGGAATTATTTACTTATTTGGAAGAGTGATTGAGAGAGGAAGAAAGGGAAGGACGGATAGAGAAAGAGATCAATTGATCTTCCATCTTTTGGTTAACACTCTAAATGGTCAGGGCTGGGCAGGCTGAGGCCAGGAGCCTCGAACTCCATCTGGTCTCTCAGGTGAGTGGCAGGGGCCCAAGTATTTGGGCCACCATTTGCTGCTTTCCCAGGTGCGTTAGCAGGGAGCTGGATTTGAAGTGGAACAGCTGGGACTTGGAACCAGGACTCTGGTGTGGGAGTCAGGATGTGGGAGTCACAAGCAGAGGCTTAACCCATCGTATTACAGCACAGGCCCCTAAATGTGCTTTCTGCCCCTTTGGCTTTGTGAAGTGGTCCTGAAGTCTAAAAACTGAGATATTTGCTGTTCCAGAATTCTTGTAGGCTTCCCTCCCTGTTCATTCCTATTCTCTTCCAGCTGTGGGTTTTTTCTAATATGTATCTTCAAGCTCACCTCCTGTTTCAATCTCTTCTGCTATTGGTACCTTCCTTTTTTTTTTTTTTTTTCTTTTCATCTCTTATTTCTCCCTGTTAGAAGTATTAAATCATTTCTTTGTTCTTTTGAAGTTTGTTGAATTTCTCTAAAACAGCTATTTTGAGTTCATCTGAGAATATGTAGTTGTCATTTGGTAGCTGGCTGGTTTCTTTTGTTCCTTAAGTAAGATCATGGTTTCCTGAAAGTGGTGGTGGTGGTGTTTTTTTTTTTTTGTTTTGTTTTGTTTTTTTCAGATTGATTTATTTATTTAAAAGAGAGGGGGACACACACACATCTTCCATCTGCTAGATTAGAAGTCGAGTAGCTGGGGCCAACATTGTGGCACAGTGGGTTAAGCTGCTGTCTGTGATGCCGGCAGCATATTAGAGCATGGGTTCAAATCCTGGCTGGTCAGCTTCCGATACAGATCCCTGCTAATGCACCTGGCAAAGCAGTGGAAGGTGACCCAAGTACTGGACCTCTGCCACCCATGTGGGAGACCCAGATGTGAGATACCCAGATGGAACTCCTGGCTCCTGGGTTTAGCCTGGCCCATCGTTGGGTGTTGTGGCCATTTGGAGAGTGAACCGGTGATGGAAGATCTCTTTCTCTGTTTCTCCCTCTCTGTGACTCTGCCTTTCTTAGAAAGTGGAGTAGCTGAGACAGGCCCTTCCCTGAAAGTTCATGATACTTGGTGTGCAATGTTGCAGTCTTCATATTCTGGCTTGCTTTGTGGCTGTCTTTCTGGAAGTTCCAAGGTGGCTGCTTAGTTCTGAACCTGTGGACATTTTGCTATTTCAACTGTCAGTGGTGCTCGAAGTCTAGGTTTGCCCCTGCTGTTAGTGTGTTCCTGTTTCAGCAATAGGGGACACTCCAAGCCCAGATTTGTCCCAAATCTGCAGTTAGTGTGTGACACAGATGAAGTGAAGAAGCTGACTACAAGTGGTAGTGCATCCTTGCAAGCCTCTTCCTGGGGCTGGGGTAGGACCAGAGGCCTAGTCCTGTGGCCACTGCTGCCATAATGCTAGATCATACTTGGAGCCCATAGCCTGCCAGTACCAGCGAAGCATGAGGGTAGAATGGAAGTGGACTCAGCCCAAAGCCCATAACCAGCTTCAGATGCCACCTGCTGGGATGTTAACTTCATTAGTTGGGACCATGGGACTCCACTTGGCACTGGGTAAGTCTAGAGGCTCTGTCCACAAGCACCAGCCTGGGGACTGGGACCAGGGCCATTAGAATCTGTCCAGTGTTGAGTTTCATCAGATTGGCACTGAGTCCCAAGACGGTTCTGTGTTGTTTCCTGCCCTACTCCCCAGTGGCTGGAGTGTGCATCCTCCCTGTCTGCCCAGGGTTGGGAGAGGGGTGATAGAGGCAGACTCTGCAGCCCAGGTTGCCACTAAGCTGGGATGCATCTGGGAATTCCAGTCAGGTCTTGTGTAGTCTTGGGGGCACCCACTAGGCCTACATGAGGTGGTCCCCCTGGGGTACAAGGGCTCTGCCTGATGCTGGGACAGATCTGAAGGTTCTGTGAGCACTGGCCTGGGGATGAGAGGCCTGTGGCCTTTATCTGATGCTGGGTCTCCCCGTGTTGGGTCTGGCTCTGAAGCTCCCTTTTCTGCCCTGCTTCCCAAGGCCCAGTCTGCAGGCTGGGAGGCCCTGTCTAGCACTGTTTTTTTTTTTTTTTTTTGGACAGGCAGAGTGGACAGTAAGAGAGAGAGAGAGAGAAAGGTCTTCCTTTGCCATTGGTTCACCCTCCAATGGCTGGCGCGCTGCGGCCAGTGCACCACGCTGATCTGAAGGCAGGAGCCAGGTGCTTCTCCTGGTCTCCCATGGGGTGCAGGGCCCAGGGACTTGGGCCATCCTCCACTGTACTCCCCGGGCCATAGCAGAGAGCTGGCCTGGAAGAGGGGCAACCGGGACAGAATCTGGCGCCCCAATCGGGACTAGAACCCGGTGTGCCGGCACTGCTAGGCGGAGGATTAGCCTATTGAGCCGCGGCGCCAGCGGAAGCACTGGTTTTTATTGCTGTGGGCCTGGTACTGGGTTTCAAGTCTGAGGTCTGTACCCAGCAGGTGAGGTGTCTGTCTCTCCACACTGTGCTGCCTGGAATGAAAGGAGGGGTGATGGTGGGCAACTCTTTCCTTGATGCTTCCCACAATGCATCTTTTCTTACTGTTACACTAAGTGGCCTCTCACCTGGCTTCCTTAGCTCTTGTGTAGGTGTGCTGGTGCGAGGGCAGCTGTTCAGATTTCTGAGAGGAGATGCTCACTGCTCAGTCATCAGCTTGGCATGTCCCAAGAACTTAGAATGTATGCACATATTCTGTGAGACAGATGTGCTTTGGTAAATGGCTGGAACATTCAACTCTGGCACAAAACCTTCCTATTTTTTAATTAGAACTCCATAGAATTTTCTATAACCTCTAGATAGCTTAGCACTAAAAAAAGTAAGGATGACATAAGGCAAAATACAAACATAGACTTTATTAAATGCTGCTCAATCCTCCAATGAGGATCTTTCATTACAAAACAGTTTTCTACACAACTGCAAGTTAAGAGATTGGAATGGTACTCTGATAACAAAGATGTGAGAAATACTTGACCAAGTAAAAACATAGAAGACCTCTACATAGGCAACTCTTTAAGATCTCGACAGAGGAAGCTTACTGCGTTTCCTTTAAGTAAAGCCAGGCAGTGACAACTAGCACTGTGCATCACCACAGGGTGGGACTCCAAGCCTCCCTCGTGGGGTCAGGAAGGACTAGGGGAGGGCAGGTTGTGAGGCCTGGAAAGGCCCTGCCCTCAGCCTTTGAGAGGAAGAGGAGGAATGAACTGAGCGGCAGGCTCTGCTCACCGCTTGGGGAGTTGCAGATGAAGAGGGATGTTCATGAGGAACAATGAACAATCTCAAGACTTTTGGTTTACTTTCCCAGCTTTGATTTCTATTTTGTGTTTTAGAAAGCCTGGAGCTTGAAGGTTTTGCTCAAATTCCAGAGTACAGGAATATCTTCAATGAGGGAGCTTAGGGCAGGGAGTTCCCCCCAGCATATTTCTGGGCAGGGACAAAGGGAAGCTGATACCTTAGTTTATTTTAGGAAGTAAACTTTTTCCTAGGATGTAACTAAGGACTTCAGCAGTGTTAAAAAGCACATCAGGAAAGGGAAGAATATACAGAGCAGTCTACTGTGTGTGCAACACAATCAAAAAGAATTCAAGTCATAATTCTTACCAATTCCATAATTATCTCACTCGTAAGATAAAATTCATTTCTGTGAAACTTCAGAAGTGACACAAATCACTGACTAGACAAAGGTTACAATATACTGTGGCCATGATAGAACACAGGGCTGTGTTTAATCCATATACTTTCCATTTACAGTTGCCAGGAAAAAAAAAAAACAAAACCCTGACTTTTTAATTATATTATACTGATGAGGTTTGTTTTGCAATTTTTACATATTTCAAAAAGTGTACAGAACCGTCTATCCAGCAGGGGTGGTAGTCTTTTTATTCGGCACTTGTATTGCTGAGAATACTGTGCATGTTGTAAGCGCTGTTCTGTTTCTCTAGAGCTTTCTTTAGCTTTAGCTCCTCTAATTTTTTCCATAATTCTTCACGTTCCAGTTCCTTCTTTTTCTCTCTGTAGAAAAGCACAAAAATTCTTATTTCAGAACCTGAAGGAAGGTCCTTCTGGGCAGTTCCCTGGAGAGCACATTTGTTCACCCACATTTCACAGAAACACCTCGACGGAAGCACCGGGGTTGTTCTTGTCACTTTTCTAACTGCAGTTACTGTCTTTGCATCTCCTGTACCAACTGAAAGGTACTACTTGTTTTTTCCTTTGGTATATGGACTCACTACCACTACACAGCACTGCTTTTTTCACATTAGTTTTCTCATGTAAACTGCTTGCAGTCTGTTCTCTCTTCTCCACACCCTCTCTAGCCTCCAGCCAGTTTGTGTCTTACTGTCTCCTGTGTCTCGTATGTCAGTTGAAAACTTTAAAGCTTGAGTAATCTCTAAAACAAAGGTCAAAATTATTTTCTATGCTGTTACATATGAAAGGACAGTCCTTAAAGGACTTGCAGATGTATGTAGATACAGGTTGAAGATCCCTAATCCAGAAATCTAGGATGCTCCAAAAACCAAAACTTTTTGAGTGCCAATACAATGTTCAGAAAGTCTTAGATTTTAGGATGCTCGACCTGTGAAGTCTGCAAACACTCCAGAATCTAAAAGATTTCTGCCCCCATACATTTTGGATAAGAGACACTAAACCTAGGAATAATCATTATTCCTGGTTATGTGAAATATGATCCTTCTCATTCTTTTCTTCTTATACTTTCTTACCTACTTTGTTTTCCTGCTGCACAATACTATTAAAAGAAATAACGCACTGAGTTAGTTATTGGCAGGCTAGGATGGGATATACCTTCTCTATACCATGTCTAGAAACTAGTAGAACAGATGAGCTTTTCTAAGTGAACAGGTAAAATATACTTATTAGAAGTAAATGATGGGTGGGTACAGTGGTTACTGCCACTTTTACATATGAAATAAATATATGAAAGTGATTATGGAGTAAGCTAAGAAATTTCTAGAATGTTATGAGTTCCTTCTTCCCAAAGCAGTAGACTTTAACACTTTCTGGGCCAGTGTTGTGGCATAGCAGGTTAAGCCACTGCCTACAGTGCTGGCATCCCATATGGGCACCAGTTTGAGTCCCAGCTGTTCCACTTCTGAACCAGCTCCCTACTAATTACCTAGAAAAGCAGCGGAAGATGACCCAAGAGCTTGTCCCTGCATCTACATGGGAGGCCTGGCCTAGCCCTGGCTATTGGGGGAGTGAACCAGCGGATGGAAGATCTCTCCCTCTTTGTAATCTTAAATTCTATTTATTTGAGACAGAGGGAGAGGTCTTCCATCCGCTGGTTCACAACCCAAATGTCTGCGATGGCCAGAGCTAGGCCGATCTGAAGCCAGGAGCTTCTTCCAGGTCTCTCACATTGGCCCATGCAGTTGGGTCACCTTCTACAGTTTTCCCAGGCTATCAGCAGGGAGCTGGATCGGAAGTGGAACAGCTGGGACTCAAACCGGTGCCCATATGGGATGCTGGCACCATAGGTAGAGGCTTAACCTGCTATGCCACAGTGCTGGCCACTTTTTGATCATCTGAAAATGCTACTTTCTGGTCGTCTGCCAACCTAAGAACTATCAAACTTTTATGCAAAGAACAGTTCAAATGTAATGCTCACGCAATCAGATAGTATATATGGGTATTTAAAATTCAGCATAAAGTGTATTTTACAATGCAAATGCCATGAGATTGATGAAACCTAAGACTCAGAATGAGATAAAATAGAATTTATGATCCATGTTAAAATAACCTTTAGGGCAAGTAAATCATATAACATTAAATAACACATATTACTGCTTTTCTGCTTAACACATTTATGAAAATACTTGGGCTACTTCATCTGGAAATAAGTATTTAGAGTCTTAACATTAAGCATTAGAATATGAAATTGACTTCTTAAGCATGGTAATTTTACCTGAGAAGACACCTTACTGAACTGAATCACATTTAACCTAAAATGTATAGACAATTTTGTAATGTAAAGGATCAAGTACCTCTGTCTTTCAGCTTTGTATGAGCTAGTAAGGTCATCGAAAAGCTTCCCATTCATTTCCATGAGGGTTTTCAGCACATTATATACCAGTGCTACAATGGTCCTGAAATGAAAATGACGCTCGGGTTATTGATGCTATCATACAGGAAATGTAACACTGTCAGCTCTAAAATGTGCTAGATGTTACTGATTTCTTCAATCCATTTTAGACTAAAACTAAAGTTCAAGAGGTTTTGTAATTTGCTAAAGGTTACACAGCCAGTAGTGGTAGAAAAAAAAATGTTGTGGTTATCTTGATTAGAGTTTCATATATGAAACTGAGTTAACAGCATTAAAAGGTGAAAAAGAACCAGTGACCATAACTGGTAAGGAGAAACAGAAGGCAGGATAAGGATGTCCCAGAACTTAGAATATATGCATTGTAAATATCCCCGTG
The DNA here is from genome assembly GCF_033115175.1 of Lepus europaeus. Lineage (NCBI taxonomy): Eukaryota > Metazoa > Chordata > Mammalia > Lagomorpha > Leporidae > Lepus > Lepus europaeus. The sequence continues at coordinate 26,517,702 of NC_084840.1, read as the reverse complement.
ACCTTAAGAACTTTAGTGTTCCCCCAGGGACACTGCAGTCAACAGAGTGTATACACTGGGAGCGATAATGCACCTATCACACCCTTCCCAAACATGTAGTTGGTCTCTCCAGCAAGATCTGACCATGTACTGGTACAGAATGTTAACGAGATACGCAATTTTAATTGGAAGTAAGACCATGCGTAATAAAGAATATAGAATATAGAGACATATTTACAACTTAAAGCTGTACATAAAATACAGGAGAGAATAAAACCATTAGCCTTGGAATAAGTTCCAAATATGCACAGGTTTCATGTGTAAGACAATCAAATCACAAGAAAAATGTGACCAACATAAAAGGTACTTACGGATTCCAGTGTTCTTTGGAAATTTTATACAAACTGGCAAACATAATTGGCAAAATTTTATCAATATTCTCTTCAATCAAACTAAGAATATATTCATTATTCCAGAAGTACAATGCCCTTTCTGCAACCTAGAAGATATTAGAAATGTCAAAACTAAATGAAAAATAGTACAAAGTAAGAATACTGTCACTGAAAATGTCATACCTGAAAATGAGAACTGGAAACACACTTGGATATCTGCTTGAAGAGTGGCTCTTCAATTTTTTTGAACTGTGTTGGCTCAATGACATCTAAGATCTCTTCAATTTCTCCTAAAAACATCACCTAGGTTAAAAAAATTTTAAGAAATGACAAATTATATGAAGTTAATATAGTGGACAAAAGTCTGGATGGTATTCAGTTTACTATAATCCAATGCAAAGCTTGTCTCCCCTCTTCCCTGGGTAGCAGCAGCAACAGAGCCAGCCCAAAGAAGCAAAGGTAAAGCACTGGGGGTGAGAAATTCTAATGGCATGCACTGCTTTTCGTGAACAAAACCCACCTCTTTCTGACTGCATGTTTTTGGCCAAAATTTCAGCAGCCCTCTGATCACCTGCAAAAATGTTTAACATGAATTAAGCAGTATAGCTTGCTAATGTTAGGATATTTTCAATAGTAATTATATTATTCTGAAGAATAACATTATGTGTTACACCGGACTTTCTATTAAGCTTTAAGATTTATTTATTTGAAACTCAGAGTTATACAGAGAAGGAGAGGCAGAGAGAGAGAGAGGTCTTCAATCCACTGGTGTACTCCCCAGATGGCCGCAATGGCCGGAGCTGCGCCGATCAGGAGCCTCTTCCTGGTCTCCCACAGGGGTGCAGGGGCCCAAACTTGGGCCAACCTCTACTGCTTTCCCAGGCCATAGCAGAGAGCTGGCTAGGAAGTGGAGCAGGTGGGATTCAAACCAGCACCCATAGGGGATGCTAACACTGCAGGCGGCAGCCCCAACTTTTAAATTTTTAACTGAGTGACTATGATGTGTACCAGACAGTAGGAATGTACTGGTGAACAAAACATGGAGTCCGATTTCCATGGAGCTTACATTTTAGTGGAAGCAGACCAATGTAATCAATTATATAAGTAATCAAGTAAGGGTCTCCCACGCAGGTGGAGAGGCCCAAGGATTTGGGTCATCTTGTGCTTTCCCAGGCCATAGCAGAGAGCTAGATCAAAAGTGGATCAGCAGGCCGGCGCCGCGGCTCACTAGGCTAATCCTCCACCTGTGGCACCAGCACCCCGGGTTCTAGTTCCGGTTGGGGCGCCGGATTCTATCCTGGTTGCTCCTCTTCCAGTCCAGCTCTCTGCTGTGGCCCAGGAAGGCAGTGGAGGATGGCCCAAGTGCTTGGGCCCTGCACCCGCATGGGAGACCAGGAGAAGCACCTGGCTCCTGGCTTCGGACAGCCATTTGGGGGTGAACCAACGGAAGGAAGACCTTTGTCTCTAACTCTGCCTGTCAAAAAAAAAAAAAAGGTGGATCAGCAGGGAATCAAACCGGCGCCTGTATGGGATGCTGGCACTGCAGACCGGGGCTTTAACAACTCTGTAACTCTGCCCTTCAAATAAATAAATCTTAAAAAAAAAAAATTCTCAGCTGGCGCCATGGCTCAATAGGCGAATCCTCTGCCTGCAGCGCCGGCACACCGGGTTCTAGTCCCGGTCAGGGCGCTAGATTCTGTCCCAGTTGCTCCTCTTCCAGTCCAGCTCTGCTGTGGCCCACAAGTGCAGTGGAGGATGGCCTAAGTGCTTGGGCCCTGCACCCGCATGGGAGACCGGGAAAAGCACCTGGCTCCTGGCATCGGATCGGCGTGGTGCGCCGGCTGCAGCGGCCATTGGGGGGTGAACCAATGGAAAAGGAAGACCTTTCTGTCTGTCACTGCCCACTCTGCCTGTCCAAAAAAAAAAAAAATTCTCTCCCAATCATGTTCTTTGTATGCAAATTAACTTAAGTATTATAAAGTGACTTCAGCTGAAGGTACATTATTACTACTATTTGATAACTCTGTAGGGCTATTAAAACTAGAGTGAAATGCTATTCATACAGGCCAAAAAAGCATGAAAATAACACTTACTGGTTCTGTTAGTGTTGTATCTTTCTCCAGGAACTGTACAACACAGTATGCTAGCTAAAAGGTAAGGAAAAGTTTATAAATATTATGCAGTGAAATGTTTACTGATGCAAGTTTTTTTATATTTAACCAACAAAAATGACTGAATTTATAATTAGTAATTTTGACAAATTTTATTATATTACAACATATAAAATGAAGTACACTGACAGTTATGTAACTTTAATAATCTTGAAAGTAACATCTGGTTCAGAAGACTTTGTAGAAATGTCTGACTATGAAGTTTAAGACTGAAGCTAACCATTTAGCTTTCCAGTGTGTATGCTGAAAGCATGTCATATGTATGCTTATGCTGATAAGCTATTATTCTAAGTACGAATAAAGGAGACTAAAATCTCCTTAACTAGGTTATCACAGCTGTAAGGAACATTTTGCAGGGATTTCTTCAAAGTCACAATTAGGTCAAGGCCTGAGCCTAGGATGTAAGGGAAACTGCTGTTATCTTTTCTCTAGCTTCACTAAAAGAGCATTGGTCTTATTTAATAACTGATTATCACAACACTTTGTAATAGTTTGCTTTTGGCAAACTTGCTTGCAAAACAAGTTGCTTAATTATATTTAAAATTACCATCTCAGTTTCTGTGACTTATGTTAATTTTCAAAACAATATTCATTTCATTGAAAGTTTTCTGAAACTTACCTGAGCGTGAAACAAAACTAATCCTTTTGCAGTATGCATAGGAATAAGAACCTTCATTAGAAATTGTTTATGTTCTGCTTTCAGTGGCAATGCAAAGCCATTGATAATACTGGAGGGGAAAAAAAGGCAGGGGGTAGGGTTAAGTAGTTAGGACTCTGTTTCTAAAGTTACACTATCCATGAATACAGAAGGGACAGTGCTGTGCCGCAGCCCTCCTTTTGTGTGACAATTTTTTCATCCAAACTTTGGAAAAGAATTCCTATGGGGTTTGCGCCTCTTAATTCAGTCAGTGATCACAGAGGAAAATGAGGACTTCCAGTGAATGTCCCAGCAAGCAATTCCCATTTTCTATAAATCCTATTTTATTTATTCATTGTTGGCTTTTGTCTTTCTTCCCTAAAGCTTGGAGAGGCTCGATATCACAACACTGTTTTAGGGGCTGGCATGGTGGCATAGGGGATTGAGCCAGCACCTGCTCTACTTCCGGTCCAGCTTCCTGCCAGTGGCCCGGGAAGGCAGGGGAGGACGATCCAGGTGCTTGGGCCCTTGCCACCCATCTGGGAGACCCAGAAGAAGCTCCAGGTTTTTGCCTGGCCCAGCCCTGGCCATTGCAGCCATTTGGGGAGTGAACCAGTGATAGAAGTGCTCTAACTATGCCTTTCAAATAAATCTTTTAAAAAAATCTTTTTTTGTCTCCACATTTTCTAAATACCAGAGACTAAAATCATTCTCTAGATAGTAATAGGTAATGAAATTCGAGTTAATTTTATACTGGTGAACAGGGAAAATGTTCATGTACAATGATGTCCGACTCTGAGCTCCTCTAAGAATGGTTAGGAATGGTCTCTCAACCTCTGAGGAAGAATTCCTAAAACTTTGCTGAAGGTTCACTAAAGCTTATTTATTTTTCCCAACATAATGTTTTATATGTTTTTTCGAGACACCATATTTTTAATTTACATTAAAGTCCAAAGCTTAATGACTCCATTAAATAAAGAGTTCAAAAAACAGGGGCTGGCACTGTGGCATAGTGGGTTAAAGCCATGAAGGCGCCGGTTCTGGTCCCGGATGCTCCTCTTCCGATCCAGCTCTCTGCTGTGGCCTGGGAAAGCAGTAGAGGATGGCCCAAGTCCTTGGGCCCCTGCAGCCATCTGGGGAGTGAACCCGCAGATGGAAGTCCTCTCTGCCTCTCTCTGTAACTCTTTCAAATAAATAAAATAAATCTTGGCCGGCGCCACGGCTCACTAGGCTAATCCTCCACCTTGCGGCGCCGGCACACCGGGTTCTAGTCCCGGTCAGGGCACCGATCCTGTCCCGGTTGCCCCTCTTCCAGGCCAGCTCTCTGCTGTGGCCTGGGAGTGCAGTGGAGGATGGCCCAAGTGCTTGGGCCCTGCACCCCATGGGAGACCAGGAGAAGCACCTGGCTCCTGCCATCGGATCAGCGCGGTGGCCATTGGAGGGTGAACCAACGGCAAAAGGAAGACCTTTCTCTCTGTCTCTCTCTCTCACTGTCCACTCTGCCTGTCCAAAATAATAATAATAATAATAATAATAAAATAAATCTTAAAAAAAAAGAAAAAGGTCTTAGTCCAGCAGGAAAATGAACAAAGGCTATAACAATAATAAAAGATGTTTAACTTCACTCATGAAATACTAAAGCTTATTTGATCTCTTCTCCAATTACATTCTATAAATTTCTGTGGCAGTCTGGCAAGATCAGGCATAAAACCTACCATAGCTTCAGAACCAGGAAGGCTGTTCTGAAAAAGCTGTAGTAAGAATTCAGTTGAGAAACTATGTCTTGTGCTCTATACACTAAAATATAAAATTCTCCAATCCCTGCTAAGTGTTGTAATAAATAGACCATTCAAAGTTACTTGATTTTTAAAACGAAACAAAAAATCACCTACCTTCCTAATATTTCAAGGAGTTCAGCAACACCATTGAAATGTTCTGTTTCATATATAAACCTGAATTTAAAAAAGATAAACATCAGAATACTAAACTAAAAGAAACAGGCAGAAAGGTGAGGAAATCCAACGACATATATGAGAAACACAAGTTTTAGGTTTGCTTTGTAAGCTATTTTGCCCCAATTCAGTTAATTCATAGCAATTTTAGAAAAGAAGGTCTGTGTCCCATGAAATCACATTTGCCTTTGCTAAAACTTGATGTAGGTAAAGGTAACTACCATTTCACTTGGAATATTCTATTTTACTTAATAATTTATAGGAAAGATGGGTTTTCTCAAAGAAATACCTCTCAAAATAGTTAACCTCTGCACAGCTTGCCTTGTTTTCCAAAATTAGGCTCATAAACTCAGTGACTTCACAGAAGTCTGAAGTGGACTTAGATGAGGCCAGGAAACGAGGGAGCGCGCCCTCTCTCAGGAGGAGCTCCTCTCTAACCGAGAGCGAACCTGAAATGTGGGTGTCATGTGCCATCTCGTGATGGGAAGCAAATACTCAACGGAATCAAGACATTCATGAAACAGTGAAATGATGGGTTCTATATAAATTTAACTTTGTTGGATAATCAAAGTACAAAGTGCTACTGGTTCAAATAGTAGTTTTCATATTTTTTAAACTAAAATCTCAAAGAAATAGGAAGCTATACAAATTCTCCTTCTCTCAATACTATCTTAATACTGTCTTAAACATGAATACCATCACCTCTACAAAACTGTGCTCCTGACTACTAAGCACTTAGATAAGTGGGTCTCAAATTTCTAAAAAGTTAGATGCAATCAAGTGATACAAACTGGGCTAAAAATGACTCAAATACTACCAGTTAAATTTGTATGTTTTAGATATTAAAAATTAACCTTTTAAATTAAAAGTTGAAAGGAACTTGACTAAAGGGATGACATGTGGGTGGGAAGAAAAGTGTTGTAAATGAATGTATGACTAACTTACCTGAGGAAAATGTTGTTAATCTGTTTTCTGATAAATGCTCTTAATCCAAGGAATTTCCCATAAATCCGATGCAGAACAGTCTTCAGAAAGTCGCGTTCTCTGGGATCTTCACTATCAAAAAGCTCCAGGAGCTTTAAAGGAAATCTGAGAAATTACTTTTAAAAAATAATCGAGCTGAAACTTCACTTTAAGACTCCATTAAATCTTAATTTTCTTAAAAGATTTTGCTTTACCAGACTGATTTTATTCTTGCTAAATAATAAAGCCAAAAAAAGCTAAGACTTTTTTTCTGATTTCATTTTTAAAAAATGAAACAATAAAAACACTTCAAAAACTAGATTTTTTTCTTTGCTTTTTCCCTGATTTTAAAATCCCTATCCTACTCCTCACATCTAAACACTGCTCATGATTTAGAGTGTTAAGATTTGAAAAAGTTTTAATGCTTTCTGATAGTAAGCCAAAACTACATATAAAATTGTAAGTTTTTAAATAAAAAGACATTGATTTCTAAATATATAGTTTACTAGACAGACTTACTCAAACCAAACCACCTTTTTTGTGATCTTACAATAAAAACTTCAAGAAGGTCACCTTTGCCAACAGCTCAAAAATTAATATTCAGTTATCAGAAGAAAGTAGTGGCAGACACATAACAACAGAGCAGAAATAAAAGGCCATTTTTTTACTTGAAGTTAGCTTAGCAAGTAGTCAAAATTAAAACCATGGGCTAGTGCTGTTGCACAGTGAGTGCCAGCATCCCATACAGGTGCACCAGCTTCCTGCTAATGTGCGTGGGAGGCAGTTGTTGGCCCAAGGACCTGTGCCTCTGCCACCCTTCTGGAGTATCTGGATGGAGTTCCAGGCTCCTGGCTTCTGCCTGGCCCACCCTGGCTGTTGCAGCCATTTAGGGAGTGAACCAGCAGATCTTGATCTCCATCCCTCTCTTTTCTGTCACTCTGCCCTTCCAATAAATAAATCTTAAAAAAAAAAAAAAAAACAACAGTTCAAATCGACCTAATATATATTTTGCTATAACTTTATACAGCTGTTCAGCAAAGCACTGGATACAAGACCTTAAAATAATTTAAAGTCGAAATGTAAAATCTCTATTTTAAGATGGTAAATAAACTTAATTTTGGGGCCAGCGCTGTGGTGTAGTAGGCTAAAAGTCTCCGCTTGCAGTGCTGGAATCCCATATGGATGCAGTTCAAGTACTGGCTGCTTCCACTTCCAATCCAGCTCCCTGCTGATGTGCCGGAGAAAGCAGTGGAAGATGGCCAAAGTCCTTGGGCCCCTGCATCCATGTGAGTCCTGGAAGAAGCTTTGGATCAACCCAGTTCTGGCTGTTGCACCTTTTGGGGAGTGAGTCAGTGGATGGAAGACCTCTGTCCCTCCCTCTGTAACTCTGCCTTTCAAATAAATACAATTTTTAAAAATTTCTTCTGTCAAAAGAGTATTACTGTTTTTTTTTTTTAAATGAAACACTTGATTTTCTTAGGAAAAAACTCTACGAATATCTATGAAATAATCAGGAATGATGCTTTGTGATTGATAATCTCACTGAAGATGGCAAGCTGTGAATCTCATCAGAAGTTTTTATTCTGTCTTGAATTGTGCATCTCAAACCTGGGAGTGATGACTCAAGTCATATTTATCTATCCTCCAAGCCAGTAAATTACTTGGAGTTTGTATTCTGTGTTCACTAGGTTGTTAGGGCATCAAGGCTCCAGTAAAAGTACCTATGCAATATGGGAACTTATGTTAATATTCCTAGTAAATTCATTTCAAATTATTCTAATTAAAAATGGCAAAATTATACACTTAAGTCACTCAAATTCAAGTTTTGATGCTGGATTTACTTGAAAGGCTTTTGAATTGATAAAGGGAGCCCATAATTATCAAGGTTGAGGTCATCATGTCTAATTCAAGAATATATAATTATATATATAATCAAATATATTTTAATACAAATTGATCTTCTGAAGGCAAAATATTAACAGCTATTGTTGGTTTCAACTGTAGAGAAATCTGTTTTCAAAAATTATAACCTAAACTATTTAGAGAGAACACTGACAAGATGAAATTTACAAAACTAGGAATTAGGAAACAAAATTCTCATTATTAGTCTGATTCTGATACTAACATCTAAATGCTTTTAAGGGGCATTCATAACTGTTGAGCTCATGTTTCTTCACAGATAAATGAGGAATTTTTTTTTTTAAGAAAAGGTTCTATCATGTCTAGATAAGATCAGAGTTGGCGAACTCAAGATAGCCTTGGCAGCTCATGACAAGAGCCTCGGGTGATTACTGACATAAATAAATAAGGGTGTCATAAATAAGAATGTCAATTGTTAAATAAACAACAGGAGTCACTGTGCACTTACTCCCCATGTAGGATATCTGTCCTTAATGTGTTGTACTATGCGAATTAACGGTATAACCAGTACTCAAACAGTACTTTACACTTTGTGTTTCTGTGTGGGTGCAAACTGTTGAAATCTTTACTTAGTATATACTAAATTGATCTTCTGTATATAAAGATAATTGAAAATGAATCTTGATGTGAATGGGGTGGGAGTGGGAGATGGGATGATTGTGGGTGGGAGGGAGGTTATGGGGGGGGAAAAGCCGCTATAATCCAAAAGTTGTACTTTGGAAATTTATTAAATAAAAGTTAAAAGAACTAAAAAAATAAAAGGTTCTATCAGGGTGAAAGTCTACTTCAAATCCTGATTGTGCCACCTATTAGCTTTGTGAAATTGCATATGGTCTATCCTTCATTTGCTGGTTCACTCCCTAAATGGTTGCAGCAGCTGGAGCTGAGCCAATCCAAAGGCAGGAGCTAGGAGCTTCTTCCGGGTCTCCCAAGTGGGTGAAGGTGCCCAAGCACTTGGGCCATCTTCTACTTTTCCCAGGCCACAAGCAGAGAGCTGGATTGGAAGAGGAGCAGCTGGGACAGGAACCGGCGCCCATATGGGATGCCTGTGCAGCAGGCGGCAGGCGGGAGCTTAGCCTACCATGCCACAGCACTGGCCCTGGTCTAGCTCTTTATATAAAATCACAGGACAGTACCTGGAACCTAGAAAGCACTCAATAAATCTTAGTTCCCTTCTTTCTTTTGAAATTCTTTGACTTGAACATAAATCAAAATAATGCAATTGTTTTTGTTTTCATTTCTTGAAACTTACCACCTCCCAAATCATTTCAAAATATAAAAGCTGCGAATTCTCATACATCCTCTTTATTAAAGCAATACCCTAAGAGTAATTCAGAAGTGTTTGTGAAAGCACACTCATAAACCACTAAAAACCAATCACTGGACACTGGTATCCCAGGTAGTTCAGGCACTTGAGGCAGAAGGTAGCCAATGGGCCCCACTGGAGTCTGGTGCTGTAGTATAGTGGGTTAAGCCACTGCCTGCAAAGCTGGCATCCCATATGGACACCGGTTCAAGTCCCAGCTGCTCCACATCTGATTCAGCTGCCTACTTTAATGTGTCTGGGAAAGCAGCAGAGGATGGCCCAAGTGGTTGGCTCTCTGCACGCAGATGAAGCTCCTGGCTTCGGCCTGGCCATTGTGGCATTTGGGGAGTCAATCAGCAGTTGGGAGATCAATCACTCTCTCACTCCACCTTTCAAATCAAATCAAATCAATCAATAAACAGTCTTAAAAAAGGGGTGGGGGGAAAGAAAAGAAAGTGGGTCCCACTCTACCAGTTTTCCATTTCTTCTCAAACCTACAGTTTAAGTATCTCAAACTCTAGAATGAGGAACATTTAAGGCAGTTGTTCCCCTCAACCTGTTTTTCTCTTGAATATAATTTAATATGCTATTACTAGGGCCCCTTAGTGTATTGCACACTAGAGCTACAGAAGGAAATAAATATGCACTCATTGGCAATTACCAAAATAATATAACTCCGTATAATGCAATTTTTACTCACGATGGAGATGCACACTTTATTGTTAACACATCTCATAAATATTAGTTTCTAGTTTATGAAGAGCTGTTTAAATGGTTCAAGAGCCTGCTGCAGGCTGACAGTGTTCTCCGTTCATCAGTACATCACAGCCACTACTCAGAATACTTTATATGAGGTTGGGGGATAGTTAATGATCAAAAATGAGCTCTAAACATACACATCTTTATATAGGGGACACACAAAGGTGGTTTGAAGGGTGGAAAAGTCCTTGTAATTATTTTAATCCCAGCCTCAGCATCAAATGCTAATGAACACTTATGTACTGATAAGTATTTCACAAGAAACAACGGACCTAGAAAGGTCTGGTATACTTTACAATCAGCTAATTCCACATACAGTGGGCCCTCCATTTCTGTGGGCTCTGCTTCCATGTTGTAAGCATTTGGGGAGTGAACCAGCAGATGGAAGACAGCTTTCTCTCTTGCTCTGCCTTCCAAGTAATTTTTTTTTAAAGAAAGAAATTGAGGAACAGGTATTTGGCCTAGGGAATAAGTTCCCATTTGGGATAGCTGCACCCCATACTGGAGTGCCTGTACCTGAGTTTGTGTCCTGACTGCTTCCAATTCCAGTTTCTTGCTAATGTGCACCCTGGGAAGCAGCACATGATGGCTTAGGTACTTGGGAGTCCTTGCCACAGATGTGGGAGACTTGGGTGGAGTTCTGAGCTCCTGGCTTTGACCTAGTCCAGTCCTGGCTGTTATGGGCATTTGGGTAGTGAATCAGAAGATCTCTCTTGATCTGTCTCTCTGCCTCTCCCTCTCTCATCCACACACCCAAAAATTATGGGGAAAAAAATCTGTTTTGAACACGCAGACTTTTCCTTGTCATTTATTCACTATACAGACAAATGTAGTTAGAAGGAAGCCTTTAAATTGTTGAAAAGTGGGGTTGACGCTGTGTAGTGGGTAAAGCCGCTGCCTGCAGTGCCAGCATCCCATATGGACACCAGTTCAAGTTCTGGCTGCTCCTTCACTTCTGATCCAGCTCTCTGCTATGGTCTGGGAAGGCAGTAGAGGATGGCCCAAGTCCTTGGAAGAAGCTCCTGGCTTCTAATCGGCTGAACTCTGGCCATTGTAGCCAATTGGGGAGTGAACCAGCGGATGGAAGACCTATCTCTCTCTCTCTCTCTGCCTCCCCTTCTCTCTCTGTGTAACTAGGACTTTTAAATAAATAAATAAATCTTTTTAAAAAATTGCTGAAAAGTTACTGAAATTAAAATTGAACACATTCCTAGAAATTAATTATATTAGGTTCCAAAAATAATGACTAATGAATGACCAACTTATTAAAAGAAAGAAGGTATCACATTTCACATAAATGTTTAACTTTACCTCCTGCCTAATGAGACCGTTTTACCTGTCATTAAAAACCGGGTAGCTAGAATGCTTAAGGTGGGAACGGGAAAGGAAAAGGGAAAGGGAACTGGTACCTGGTGACAGGACAGAAGTCTGAAGCCCAATTCTTAACAACGGTCCATTCCCTTCTTTCCTCTGTCATTTCAAAGTCATAGTGTTTAAAACATATGTCAAATACAAGTTCAAGAATTATATCTAAAAGAAGTTTGGCTCTTGGATTAAATGGTCAGACCTAATATTCCCAGTCAGGTACTGTGGAAAGGCTTGCTTTTCTGGTCTTTATGAAATGACTGAGAATTTAAGACTGGATAGGATAATTTGACTTCACAGGAAGCTTAACCTTTATAAAAATACTGTTGTAGTACCAAAGCTGTCTTACTTTTCTCCTAATAGGCAAGAATATTAAATACTGTCAAACTGAAATAAACCACTGAAGTTTTGAGACTATTTTAATCACAACTTAATAACCCATTGCTACAATGAATCTCAGAAAATTTAAGACAGAGTTCCTTACCTGTTGTACAAATTTCTGATCAATGTATCGCTTTGCAATGCTAGGCTGGAAATCAGGGCTCTCCAAAAATCTTAAGAAGAATTCATACACCAACTGTGAGAGAAAGTAAAAGGAAAGCTAAGAGGACAGCTATAAAACTCCACCCTAACATCACTTTATATACAAAACACGGCCCCCACCAACTTGCAGATGAATCTCAACTTTCAGACGAGAGCTTTCAGATCTCATCATAGTAAATTGGTAAGTTTCTAAAAATACATTTTTTTAAAAGATTTATTTGTTTGAAAGAGTTACAGAGAGAGAGGAAAGGCGGGGGGATGGGTGTCTTCCATCTGCTGGTTCACTCCCCAGGTGACCACAACGGCCGGAGCTGCGCTGATCTGAAGTCAGAGGCCAGGAACTTCTGGGTCTCCCAGGTGGGTGCAGGGACCCAAGGATTTAGGCCATCTTCTACTGCTTTCCCAGGCCAAAGCAGAGAGCTGGATTGTAAGTGGAGCAGCCAGGTCTCGAACTGGCACCCATATGGGATGCCAGTGTTTCAGGCCAGGGCGTTAACCTGCTCTGCCATAGCGCCGGCCCCAAAATACTTTTTTTTTTTTTTTTTAAAAAGCTATATATTCAGAGGTTGGTCTTCTAAGCTTGTAAACTTCAATGTGTATTCATTGTTTTGTATTACTTATTGAAAAATGTTAAGTTACAGAAACTAGAAAATAATCATGACGCCTGCAACATATTAAGAGACAAAGTATTCTAAAATACATACTCACCAGAGGACTGCTAATCTACCTCAATTTTAATCTCTAGAGTTCCTTAAATACAAAGGGCAGAAACCTCCAGATAAGAGAGGCAGTGTTCCAACAGCAATTAAAAAAGAAGAATTTCAGGTATTTCTACAAAACTACAGTGGGAAAAAATTAAAACCAGCATAAACTATCCTCACTTGGGCAATAATTAACCAAGTTATTTAAGTCCAGGGCAAGGGTAGGCATGTCTCTCTGCTACAGTAGAAGAATGAAAGAGCAGGGCTTCTAAGTTAAGTGCCAAGCATCCTGAAGGTAACCACAGATGTTCACCTGCTACCACAGATCAGGATTAAAAGCAATGTTTCATTCAATCTGCCAACCTTACTTTCAAGAAGAAAGGCAGATACAACTACAGGTGTTTTAGTAACTATAATTTGTTTTTTAATAGCTATAAAAGGCAGGAGTTCAGCCCAAAATGTACCTTAATTTGTTAGCCATTAAACAGTATATCAATTTAGCATCCTAAAAATAAAAAGGGAGGATTAAATCCCAAAGTAAAAGTTGTCATTCAATATAAACATTTAGTAGCCAGTTAGAACAGATATAGTGGGGGGGGGGAGGGGGAATGAAACAAATTGGCACATTAAATTCATAGAATATAGCATATGAAAGCATTACCAGATCTAGGCCTGTCATTCACCACAGGACAACATACTTTTATTACTGTTTGTTGAATAATATAAGGCTAATAATATTTCTGGGATCTGAGTAAATACAGTTTTTTTGATGCATTTTGTTCAACCGTGTAAAGGAGCAATGCTTATTTGATCTAATATTACCTAACTTTTAATGTTTAATTATGAATTAAAGATATAATGAGAAAAACAGAAGCTGATACCAATTACAGGTAATATTTTTAAAAATGTATTTGTGAGAGGAGAGCGTGCTCCCTTCTACTAGGTCGGTCCCCAAGTGCCCACAATGGCCCCCAGCTAGGGCTGAAGCTGACAGCTGGAGCTTGCTTCAGGTTTCTCACAGGGGTGGCAGGGACCCAATTACTTGACCATCGCTGCTGCCTCCCTGGACTGCATTAGCAGGAGGCTGGAGTAAGAAGAGTAGTCTACCGAACCCAGGCACTCCACTGTGGCACACAGGCATCTTAACTGCTGTGCCAAACACCTTCCTCCATGCGTAATTTTTAACTAATGTAAGTAATTTTGCTTTGGGGCACACACATGCAAAATTACTTTAAACTTATGGAGTACTTTGAAGAGTTAGCAAAGCCTCATGGATTGCTACACAGTCTTGCTGACAGTGCAACTTATTCAATGCCTATTCTTATATATGTATATTTACTTGAGAGCTAGAGTTACAGAGAAAAGGGAGAGAAAGAAAAAGGTCTTCATCGCTGGTTCACTCCCCAAATGGCTGCAATGGCCAGTGCTCGGTACATCTGAAGCCAGGAGTCAGGAGCTTCTTCCAGGTCTCCCATGCAAGTGCAGGGGCCCAACACTTGGACCACCTTCTAGAAGAAACACTAGTCGATCTATAGGGCTGAAAATCTCCAAAATGGTACAAGTAAGATTATGCTTATGGGGCCAGTGTTGTGGTGCAGTAAGGGAGGCCTCAACCTGCAGCACCAGCATCCTATATGGGCACCAGTTCGAGTTCCAGCTGCTCCACTTCCAATTCAGCTCTCTGCTAATGGCCTGGGAAAGCAGCAGAAGATGGCCCAAGTCCTTGGGCCCCTGTACCCACATGGGAGACCTGGAAGAAGCTTCTGGCTCCTGGTTCCAGATCAGCTGCGCTCCAGCCATTGTGACCATTTGGGGAGTAAACCAGCAGATAGAAGACCCCCTCTCTCTGCCTCTTCCTCTATCTGTAACTCTGCTTACAAATAATTAATCTTAAAAAAATAGACTATACTTATCTAAAATTGAAAGCTGCCTCATGTCAATGTCTATATACCCTTATTCTGCACTATTTTTTTCTCATATTTATCATACCCTGATACAGAATGTATTTGGTAGATTACTAATTTGTTTATCTCCCAAAGGAGGTAAGAATTTTTGCTTAGCTCAGACTTTTTCCCCCACTGTTTAGAATATCTGGCACACAATAGAAGCTCAGTAAGTATTTAATGAAAATCATTAATTGTTAATTTTATCTGAACATAGTTACTGAAATTTCTTTATGTTCTATATGAAAGAAGTAATTTGCTCCAAGAATCCAAGTAACAAAGTTTCAAAGAATAATATACATTTCAGCAGTGGATTAAATTCACTAATGCAGACTTCACAGATGTTTAATGTATGGCTGGTACTTCTATTTCTGCATACCCTAAAATACTCTAATATGCCTGGGTAAGCAACAGAAGATGGCTCAAGTGCTCGAGTCTTTGCCACCTACATGGGGAGACCCAGTTGGAGTTCCAGGTTCCTAGTTCTGGCCTAGCCCAGCCCAAGCCATTGCAGATATTTGGAGAATCAATGAGCAGATGGAAGATCTCTGTCTCTTCCTTGCTCTGTAACTCACCTTATCAAATAAATCTTTTTTAAAATTATAAATAGAAAGTATAGGGAATGGAAATAATTTTGTCATGCTACTCATGTTTGATCATTTCTTTCCCAAAGTAGTTAAAATAAAATGTATAGAATTCTGGTCTTTATCACTAAAAACTTTAGAGGTTTTCAAAGTACTTGAAATAAGTTTTTTTTTTTTAAAAGATTTATTTATTTATTTGAAAGAGTTACACAAAGAGAGGAGAGGCAGAGAGAGAGAGAGAGGTTTTCCATCAGATGGTTCACTCCCCAATTGGCTGCAATGGCTGGAGCTGCACCGATCCGAAGCCAGAACCCAGGAGCTTCTTCCAGGTCTCCCACACGGGTACAGGGCCCAAGGATTTGGGCCATCTTGTACTGCTTTCCCAGGCCATAGCACAGAGCTGGATTAGAAGAGAAGCTGGGTCTTGAACTGGTGTTCATATGGGATGCCAGCACTGTAGGCTGCAGCTTTACCAGCTATGGTACAGTGCTGGCCCCTTGAAATAAGATTTTTTTTTTTTTAAGATTTATTTTATTTGAAAGGCAGTCACAGAGAGGCAGAGAGGCAGAGAGAGAAAGAGAAAGAGAAAGAGAAAAAGTGAGAAAGAGAGAGAGAAAGAGAGAGAGAGAAAGAGAGAGAATATATCTTCCATCCACTGGTTCACTTTCCAGATGGCTGCAACAACTCAAGCTGTGCTGATATGAAGCCAGGAGTGTCCCCTGGGTCTCCCATGCAGGTGCAGGGACCCAAGGACTTGGGCCACCTCCCACTGCTTTCCCAGGCCACAACAGAGAGTTGGATTGGAAGTGGAGCAGCCAGGACTAGAACCAGCACGCATATGGGATGCCGGCACCATAAGTGGCAGCTTTTACCTACTATACCACAGCGCTGGCCCTGAAATAACTTGAAAGGAACTGGAAATGTTTGGCCCATAGAAGCAACTTTAGTTCTACAAGTACATAAAGGGCCCCTTTCAAGGAGTAAGCAGACCAGTATTTTCCAACCTCTATTAAATGTAAATTAATGAGTTTTTAAAAATGATTTATTAAATTCATAAGGATTGACATGTACTGAACTATATGAGATATTTTACATTAAGTGCCTAGAGCATTACTTGAGACATGATAAACACTAAAACTCTTCCTTAAGAATCTGTTTCTCCATCATCCTGTGCAAAGAGAACAGATTCTACATGTGCCTTAAAAGTTGAGTGTAGGTTTTTGCCCCCTCTGCTCTTTTATCCATTAAGAACTAGAAAGATAACAATAAATAACTGGGGGCCAGCATTGTGGCACACTAGCCTAAACAGCCACTGTAACACCAGCATCCTACACTGAGTCCTGGCTGTTCTACTTCTGATCTAGCTCCCTGCTGCAGTACCTGGGAAGGCAGCGCAAACTGGTCCAAGTATCTGAGCCTCTGCCATCTACCTAGATGGGAGTTCTTGTCTTCTGGCTTCAGCATGGACAAGCCCTGGCTATTGCTGTCATTTGGGAAGTGAACCAGCAGGGTCAAAGTATAATAAAAACTCTCGACCTTATATAAGAACAAAAGTTAATTTATTAGGGGATTGGCATTGTGGCATAGTGGGTAAAGCTGCTGCCGGCAACACAGGCATTCCATAAGGGCACATGTTTGTGTCCTGGCTACTCCACTTCCTCCCAGCTAATGGCCTGGGAAAAGCAGCAGATGATGGCTCAAGTGTTTAGGCCCCTGCCACCCACGTGGGAGACACAGATGAAGCTCCTGGTTCCTGGTTTCGACCTGGCCCAGCCCTGGCCACTGCAGCCATCTGGGGAACAAGATCAGAGGATAAAGATCTGTCTGCCCCCTCCTTCTCTAGAACTCTTTCAAATACATCTTTTTTTTTTTTTTTTTTTTTAAGTTAGCGTTATAGGGGCTGGCACTGTAGTGTAGTGGGTAAAGCCATCACCTGTAGTGCCAGCATCCCATATGGGCGCTGGTTCATATCCTGGCTGCTCTACTTCTGATCCAGCTCTCTGCTATGGCCTGGCAAAGCAGTACAAAATGGCCAAGTCCTTGGGCCACCTGTGTGGGAGACCCAGAAGAGATTCCTGGCTCCCAGCTTCGGATCAGCACAGCTCAGACTGTTGCAGCCATCTGGAGAGTGAACCAGAGGATGGAAGACTCTTTCCCTCTCTCTGCCTCTGCCTCTCTGTAACTCTTCCTTTCAAATAAATCTTAAAAAGTTAGTGGCACTGGCTTTCAATGTGGTAAGCCTGGGCTTCAGCAGAAGTCAGCTTGTGAAGAGCCCTGGCAGCTATGCCAAGAGTTGGATCACTGGAAATGGACCTGCCCTGGAGTCAAAGGATGCCCAGGTCAGAGCCACAGATCTTATTGGCTCTAAGCTGAAAAGCCCTTCACTCAGCCCAACTTCCAAAGTGACCACCCCAGCTGAGGGGACGGCCAAGTAGGGTCAGCAACACTGCAGGCAGAACTGTAAATTTCTTGTTAGAGATGCCACCTCCCTTTACCTGGCCAGCTCTCCTCCCAGGCCAGCTAAGTAATGAAAGTCAACAGAGTGCCTTCCCCCAGGAGGTTCACACCTCCCTTAGGATGTACCCCATGTGAAAAGATAGATAGGTCTGGGCCTCTTAACTTACAAAGCGTAAAGCCCACCAGATTATTATCAAGGCCCTTCTGTCAGGTTCTATTTGCCTCTCAATCAGAAAACTTAATTGTAGCTTAGACAGCACCTTTCTTAGCTCCTCTAATAATGACTCTGTCCTTTGTTCTAGACCCTGTCTAGCGCACTTGGGCCTCATTTCTTTGTAATTATAACCTCTACTCCACCACGAATGGCTCTACTCCCAAACTATGTGTACTGATGGTCCTCTTCCCCACTTAATGCTGTATAATTGTTCAAAATTTCTCTACAGACAAACCCCTCTACCTACAAAAGATGAGTGACTTTTCTCCCAGTCTTGGCTGGAATCAGCTTTCCGGTCTGTTGGGTATTCCCCAATAAACCCTTTCCCTTTAAAAAAAAAAAAAAAAAAAAAAGAGGGAGGTGCCTTTCTCTGAAGGGAGGAGAGAACTTCCACTTTGACTATGACCTTGTCTAAATATGATCAGAGTCGGCGAACTTGGAAGGCTTCCATAGCCTTGGCAACTCAGGATGGGAGCCTACGTGGTTACTGGCGCCATAAACTAGAGTGTCAATTTGTTGGGTCAACAACAGGAGTCACTGTGCACTTGCTCCTCATGTGGGATCTGTCCTTAATGTGCTATACATTGTGATTTAATGCTATAACTAGTACTCAAACAGTATGTTTCACTTTGTGTTTCTGTGTGGGTGCAAACTGTTGAAATCTTTACTTAATATATACTAAATTGATCTTCTGTATACAAAGAGAATTGAAAATGAATCTTGATGTGAATGGAAAGGGAGAGGGAGCAGGAAAGGGGAGGGTTGCGGGTGGGAGAGAAGTTATGGAGGGGGGGAAGCCATTGTAATACATAAGCTGTACTTTGGAAATTTATATTCATTAAATAAAAGTTTAAAAAAAAGTTACTGTATTAGGCTAGATTCCCTATCATTTTGGATTCTTAACACATGGGAATATTTAAAATATAGTTATCCTAGAGTTATTAGAATTTAAAGGTATATGTTATAAGATATCTATGTCACTAGTCTGAATTTCTAATTATATGGAATCCTGAGAAGAACCCTCTGGTTCCAAAAATCCAGGTTAGTCTTATAAAAGTCTATGATCTAGTCAGTATCCCACATTATAACAAAAGAAAATGAAAATACAACATAATCTCTGTATTCCAGAGTGCTACAGCAGCCAACTCTAGTTATCTAAAAGCAGGTATACAGAAAATTCCTGTACTTTTGGTCTTCAATAAATAGCCAGTAGCAGTAATCAGAGAAAAAGAGAAAATAATTTAAACTGTTGTATACTAAATTATATTACTTAGTAAACTAAAATGTATAATCTAGTACTAAAATGATCTTTCTTTTGGTCCTTCTTTCTGTCTCTATTTCATTCCATTGCTCATTAGTATTTCCATTACACTCAGTTAAGATTTAAAAGGATAAACTGAAAATTAGCACATTTTTAGAAAGTTCATGGAAAGTGTTATGGAAACAGTGGTCTGAAAGATTTTGAGATTATTCTGTTTCATTAACAGCAGAGTTTTAATATTCACTTTCTACTCTATCAAATTAATTTCTAGCATCAAGGACTTGATACTTTCAATGTGAAATGTAAAAAAAATTCCAGGCAAACTGATTCAAAGTACAATTATAAAACACAAAGAAACCTTCATTAGGCACACTGCTGCAATGTTACAGCTCCATCTCAACTTTTTCACAGCTTTAATAGTCCACCCTAAAAAACTCAAGATGATTAATTATACAGCTACAATCTACCAGCAAATCCTATAAATCAGCTCACTTAGTATTTAGTAGCTTCTATGTCCCTAGCCATTTATTTAATTGTCACATTTAAAAACTATATACTAAATTTTAATCACCAGAAACATTTTTTTAAAAAATAAAAGATTTATTTATTTATTTGAAAGTCAGAGTTACACAGAGAGAGGAGAGGTAGAGAGAGAGGTAGAAGTAGAGGTAGAGGTGGAGAGAGAGAGGTCTTCCATCCACTGGTTCACTCCCTAATTGGCCGCAACGGCCAGAGCTTGCGCCAATCTGAAGCTGGGAGCCAGGAGCTTCTTTTGGGTCTCTCATGCGGGTGCACGGACCCAAGGACTTGGGCCATCTTCTACTGCTTTTCAAGACCATAGCAGAGAGCTGGATTGGAAGAGGAGCAGCCAGGACTGGAACCAGATACTGGCGCTTCAGGCCAGGGCGTTAACCTGCTGCGCCACCTGCCACAGCGCTGGCCCCACCATTTTTGTAACCATATGCATATATACATATATATCTAAGGCAGCACCTTTCAGTCAAGGAATCCATGGATGAATGAAAACTTCTTCTATGCCTCTGTGAAGGTGTTTTGGAAGAAAACCCATTTTTTAAAGCAACTCACTATTTCCTTAAATGTTAAATAGAAAAAAAAAAAAACTGGATTCAGGGAATTTAAATGAAATACCTAATTATCCAGTGAAAAATAGAAAGCATAATGGCTTATTTGGCTTTATTTCCACTTTAATTTCCATGAGCATATGCAAATATCCTAATGGGAAAACTGTATTTTTTTAAAAAATTGAAAGACTGAGGATTCTTTTAAAACTATCTGACTAAATACAATTTTAAAAAGTAATTTATCAGCTAATAAGAATTTCAAGCTTTTAAAACCTCTACATTGGTGCTGGTGTCAAGGCGTAGTGGGTAAAGCCACTGCCTATGACGCTGGCATCCGATATGGGAACCGGCATCCAGGCTGCTCCACTTTGATCCAGCTCTCTGCTAATGGCCTGGGAAGAGCAGCAGAGGATGGCCCAGGTGTCTGGGCCCCTGCCACCCAACTGGAAAATCTGGATGAAGCTCATGGCTCCTAGCTTCCAGCCCCAGGCCATTTTAGCCATCTGGGGAGTGAACCAGTGGATGGAAGATTGTTCAATCAACTGATCGATCAATCTCTCTCCCTCTCCCTCTCTATCTCTTTCAAATAAAATAAAGTTTTTAAAAAATTAAAAAAAAAACCTCTGCATTTTTGTTAAATACAGTATCACCACTTTTATACCAATTATAGCACAGAATTTCAGTTGAATCTGTGTACAGTTCTATTAAAAAATTTTACCATTTCAGATTTTCTAATTTTACATGTACTAACCTGCTGATAAATCTTAAAACTGTTAGCAGCTTTCCCTGATCCAAGGTCTCGTCTTCCATTTTATTTGGAAGCTTAGGTACTAAACACAATGAAAAAAATAATACTGAGGAAGACTTTTCTAAAGTGTTCCCAAATTGTACAGAATATAATTTTCTTTCTCTTGTTTTTTACAATAAAAGAAAATGTAACTGTCATTAAAAATATATAAGTTCTTGCAAAATAAAAAATAATTTAATTTGAAATAATATTTAGCACTGCCCATATAAGCAAGATTCCCCTCCCTCTCCCAGGGAATCTTACACTTATATAGAAAATAGCCAATGCGGTTGGTTATCCATCTTGTTGTTTTAAAAATACAATTGTGTATTTTATTTTTTGATAGGCAGAGTGGACAGTGAGAGAGAGAGAGAGAAAGGTCTTCCTTTGCCGTTGGTTCACTCTCCAATGGCCGCCGCACCACGCTGATCCAAAGCCAGGAGCCAGGTGTTTCTCCTGGTCTCCCATGTGGGTGCAGGGCCCAAGTGGGCCATCCTCCACTGCACTCCCGGGCCACAGCAGAGGGCTGGCCTGGAAGAGGGGCAACCGGGACAGAATCCAGCGCCCCGACCGGGACTAGAACCCGGTGTGCTGGCACCGCAAGGTGGAGGATTAGCCTACTGAGCCACAGCGCCGGCCAAGACAAGCTTTTTCCTCTAATGGTTCTTGCCTGTGGCAGCACTGCTTCCACCACTGAAGCTGGAAAAATTCTTCACTGTCAGTCTGCCTTGCAACTAAAGTCAGAGAAAAAGGAAAAAGAAGATGGAAACTTGGAAAAACTAAAAACAACCCCAAAGAAGAGACACATATTTTTAGTGTTCAATATAACAGAGAAAAAGGCAAAGGAGAGCCAAACTGTGCAGCCCTAAGAAGAAAAACAAAGATGTGAAACAGGAACTGGCACTGTGGCATGATGGATAAAGCCTCGGCCTGCAGCACCAGCATCCCACATGGGCACCAGTTCCAGTGCCAGCTGCTCCACCTCCAATCCACCTGGGGAAGCAGTGAGGGATGGCCCAAGAGCTTGGGCCTCTGTGCCCATGTGGGAGACCCGGATAAAGTTCCTGGCTCCTGGCTGCGGCTAGGCCTAGTCCTGGTCACTGTGGACATTTGGGTAGTGAACCAGCGGATGGAAGACCTCTCTCTGCCTCTGCTTCTCTGTAACTCTGCCTTTCAAATAAATAAATCATCAAAAAAATGAGAAACAAAGGAATACTAAAAACAATAATAATAATTTTTAATAATAAATAAGACAGGTCAGAAATAGGAATAGAGCATTAGTCAACTGGAGAACTAATCCCAAAAACCCACCAGTGACATATTATCCATTAAACCAACTGGTCATTAAAGGAAATAACCTTTGGGCATCCAAACAAAAAGACAAAGTCTTCATAAAAAGGAAAGAAAATCACTGAAATCAGAAGACAATGGAATAACATATTTAAGGCAATCAAGGAAAAAAGCGTTCCCAAGGATTTCATATCAAAGTTGATCTTTAAAAATAAAATGGACATACTGCTATTAAAAATGCAAGAATCTGGGGCTACCATTATGACACAACAGGTTAAGCTGTTACTTGTGATGCTAGCATCCAATATCGGAGTCCAAACTGTTCCTCTTCCAATCCAGCTCCTTGCTAATGCTCTTGGGAAGGCGGTGGAAGATGATCCAAGTACTTGGGCCCTGCCACCCATGTGGGAGGCAGGAATAGAGTTCCCACCTCCTGACTTTGGCCTGGCACAGCCTTAGCCATTCCAACTATTTGGGGAGTGAATCAGTGGATCAAAGATCCCTCCCTCCCTCTCTCACTCTGCCCATCAAATAAATAAAAACATTTTTTTAAAAAATGCCAAGAATTTAGAAATAATGTTCTTATGAACTCTTCTAAAGAATAAGCTCCAAATTACCAAGATATGATTAGAGAACCTTTGATATAAGGACTAATGGCAAACACTGAAAATATTACCTGTAGAACTAATAACCAGTGATGGGGACACAAATGACAGAATACTATATAATCATTTATAACTCTCACCATGTAGGTATTATCCAACTATCAAAAATACAGAGTTAAAAGAAGGGATGGAGAAGAGTGTATAGAAAGCAAAAGCAGCTTTAAATTGTCATATAGATATTTACTATGATAGTAAAAGGATATTACTGCACATTAACTGCTGGAGAAGAGGGAAATAAAGGAAGAAGAGACTTTCTATTTTACTTTTGTTCATACCAGAGAACCAGGAAACTGGGCAAGAAACAGTCAAGAAATAGAAAAAAGGGTATCATATAAAGCTTTCAACATAAAGGTAACCATGCCAACAAAAATATACTTCTTCCCAGAATACCAAAAGTAGTATATTTTAAGGGGAAAAAAGGAAGACAGCAAATAAAAGAGTATGCTAGGCTTTGCATACAGCACACCATTAATCCTTAAACAATCAATCCTGCTTCACCTCAACGTTACAAAGCAGGATGCAGGCTCAGAGAAGTTCAGGAATGAAATCACAGCCATATGGTAGAAAACTGGGACTTAAGATCAGTCACCAGAATCATGGCCATTTCACCAGCCTATGCAATGATAATCCCCATCCTTGTTAGAATCTATGTATATCATCTCTTATTCCCTTGAACTGTGGCATATCTGTATCTGTATAATTACACCCTTACAACTCACTTATGGGGGCTGGTGCTCTGGTGTAGTGGGTAAAGCTGCCTACAGTGCCAGCATCCCTAATGGGTGCCTGCTGGAGTCCTGGCTGCTCCACTTCCGACCCAGCTCTCTGCTACAGCCTGGGAAAGCAGTGGAAGATGGCCCAAGTCCCTGGGCCCCTACAACAATGTGGGAGACCCAGAAGAAGCTCCTGGCTCTGGATGCAGCCATCTGGGGAGTGAACCAGTAGATGGAAGACCTCCTTTCTCTTTCTCTCTCTCTCTCTCTCTCTGCCTCTCTATAACTCTGCCTTTCAAGTAAATAAATAAATCTTTAAAAAAATTCACTTATGAAGGCTAAAAAAGGATAATTAATGGCTCATTAAATTATTTAGAGGAGCTAGTATACTGATGCTATAATGAAGCTTAAAATGAATTAAATCTCATAGGAATGTTTATAAACTACTTTATGGTCATATAGATATCTAAGAGAAATAAAGCTTTTAATAAGAACAAGAATTTTGGAACACTACTGAAGCTATAAACCTGCCACTTAGTTCCTGTATAATCTTTTTTAAAAAAAAAATTTTTATTTTATCTATTTGAAAGCACTACAGAGAGAGGCAGAAAAAGAGAGAGAGGTCTTCCATCCACTGGTTCACTCCCCAGATGGCCACAAAGGCCTGAACTGCGCCAATCCGAAGCCAGGAGTCAGGAGCTTCTTCCGGTTCTCCCATGTGAGTGCAGGGGCCCAAGGACTTGGGCCATCTTCTACTGCTTTCCCAGGCCATAGCAGAGAGCTGGATCAGAAGAGGAGCAGCCGTGACTCCTGTATAATCTTGAGCAGATTACTTTTTTCTAAAGGCTTTTGTTGTTTTTTAAAAAGATTTTTTATTTATGTATATGAAAGAGTTAGAGAGAGAGAGAGAGAGAGAAATCTTCCATCCACTGGTTCACTCCTTAAATGGCCACAACAGCCGGAGCTGGGCCACGTTCCGCCTCTTTCCCAGGCAATTAGCAGGGAACTGGATCAGAAGTGGAGCAGCCAGGACTAGAACCAGTGCCCATATGCGATGCTGGCACTGCAGGCAGAGGCTTAACCTTCCACTCACAGCACCAGCACCTTGAGCAAGTTTCTTATTCTCATGCATGTTTATCTATAAAATGTATAGTATTACTACAAAAATTAAATGACATAATACATATAAAGCAGTTACCACTACCCCTGAACATAGTAATTGCTTAAAAAAAATGACAGCTGTTGCTATTATTATGATTAGCTAAACATGATCAACCATTTTATAAATGAACACCACTGGGCATAAGCCCTTTGGATTTGGTAACTTTTATTTGTTTGCTTTAAAAAGAAAATATTCACAAACTGAAGGTGCCATTTGCGTATTCTCACATTATTTTAATTAGGCCTTGGGGGATGGGAGAACCCAAAGTATATTTTAAAAAATTAAAAATCAAGAAGACTAGATACATAAGAACATATAAAAAAGAAAACTAACACCTGTGAGAATATTTCTATAACAATGGAATCTTTGTTTGTGCTCCCCATGCCGCACAGTGGTATAAGATGATCTGTGAATCCTGTCTAAAGAGTACTAGTTATTAATGTATCAAGTGAAGTCGTGTGATTCTACTGAGTGAGCCTTCAGTAACACTGTACTAAAGCCACATATCTGAGGGGATATCTGAATAAAACAGAGCCAGAGAGAATCAATTCTACCTATATGAGGGGATCTTTAATAAAGCTTATGAAAAATGCTTATCATGGAAAAAACTATTCATATTTTTTAAAAAGTTGCACCAAAATGAACTTATCATGTAATTCACTTTCTATGAACTTTCTGAAGTACTCCTATATGATAAAGGTTTAATGCCAATTTTCCAATGATTCTTGGGGATGAGTTATCACATAATGGCATATAGGACAGGAAGACTACTGCACCATCAGTCTCAACTAAGAATTCATGAAGGAGCTGGCGCTGTGGCCTCGTAGGCTCAGCCTCTGCTTGCAGTGCCAGCATCCCATATGAGCACCAGTTCTAGTCCTGGCTGCTCCTCTTCTGATCCAGCTCTCTGCTATGGTCCGGGAAAGCTGTGGAAGATGGCCCAAGTAACTGGGCCCCAGATCCACATGAGCAACCTGGAAAGAGCTCCTGGCTCCTTGCTCCAGATTGGCCCAGCTCCAGTTGTTACTGCCAATAGGGAGTAAATCAGTGGATGGAAGACCTCTCTCTTTTCCTTCTCTCTGTTAACTCTATCTCTCAAATAAATAAATAAAAAATCTTAAAAAAAAAAAAGAGAATACTTGTCATTGGCATAAAAAGAGTTCGTGTATCAGGTAGAGGACTTCAGTAAATTTGTTCTCCCATAAAAACAAAAAAGAATTTGAGCTACTGAAGAAAGAATAAGTGAATATCAAGACAGGTCAATAGAGATTACCCCTGAACTGCAGGAAGAAAAAAATAATGAAGAAAAATGAACAGAACTCCAAAGGTTTACAAGGCACCATGAACTGTAACAACATATACATAAACGGGAATCCCAGGAGAAGAAAAAGGACCAGAAAAAAATTTGAAATAATGGCCAAAATAAACTCAAAGCTGATGAAAAATATTAATTTACACAATGAACTCTAATTGAAACCCATCAACTTTCAAGATTCTAGAATAAAGTAAAAAAATAAAAATAAAATAAAAAATCTACACCAAGGCAGGCATTTGGTGAGCAGTTAAGATACTGCTTGAGTGCTGGCGCCAGGGCTCTCTTGGCTAATCCTCCGCCTGCGGCGCCGGCATCCTGGGTTCTAGTCCCGGTTGGGGCACCAGATTCTGTCCCAGTTGCTCCTCTTCCAGTCCAGCTCTCTACTGTGGCCCGGGAAGGCAGTGGAGGATGGCCCAAGTGCTTGGGCCTGCATGAGACCAGGAGGAAGCACCTGGCTTTTGGCTTCGGATTGGCGCAGCGCGCCGGCCACAGCAGCCATTCAGGGGGTGAACCAATGGAAAGGAAGACCTCTCTGTCTCTCTCTCTCTCTCTCTCTCTGTCTAAATCTGCCTGTCCAAAAAAGAAAAGATACTGCTTGAGATGCTTGTAACCCCTATCAGAATGCCTGGATTAAAGTCCCAGGTCTGCTCCTAATTCCAGCTTTCTGCTAAAATACATCGCAAGGGCTGGTGCTATGGCTTAGTGGGTAAAGTTGCTGTCTGCAGTGCCAGCTGCCAATACAGGCACTGGTTTGAGCCCTGGTTGCTCCACTTCCAACCCAGCTCCCTGCTAATGTGCCTGGGAAAGCAGTGGAAGATGGCCCAAGTCCTTGGGCTCCTGCACCCATGTGGGATACCCAGAAGAAACTCCAGGCGCCTGGCTTCAGTGTGGCCCAGCCCCAACCATTGTGGCTATTTGGATAGAAGATATCTGTCTCACCTCTCTGTAACTCTGACTTTCAAATAAATAAATCTTGAAAAATTAAATAAATAAATAAAATACTAACTGTAATTCCCTGGGAAAGCACTAAGTAACTCAAGAAACATATAAAGAAACAAGGGATTTAAAATGGCATCATAGAAAACATTTAACACAAAAAGAAGACAGTAATAAAGAAGTAGAGAGAGGAACCAAAGATAATAAAAAATGGCAAAGTGGCAGGGTTAAATCCTAATTATATTAAATGTACATGGATTAAAAACTCCTATATGAAGATAGATTCAAAACTGTTTAAAAAGCAATTGTTAGATGATTCAACTACATGCTATTTATAAGAAACACACCTTAGAGTCAAAGAAGCATTTAAATAGATTAAAAGTCAAAGGATGGAAAAATATATCACACAAAGAGCTAGAATAGCTACACTAATATCATATGAAATAAACTTTAACACAGAATTGTTACTAGAGACAAAGGACATTTATAATAAGAGCTTCATAGGAGGAAGATGTAACTATTATCATCAAACATATGCACACCTATTAGTAGGGCTCCAAAATACTTGAAGCAAAAATTTACAGAATTGGAAAGAGAAATAGACCATTCTACAGTAATACTTAACAAAGTTCAATAATATCTCACCTTCAATATGGAAGGACAGAAGATCAACAAGGAAACAGAAGAACACTATAAACCAACTAGATGTGACAGACTTCAATAGTACATTCTAACAACAGAACATTTTTTTTTTAGCACACATGAAACATTCTCCAGGACAGGCCATATGCTGGTCATAAAATAAGTCTCAATACATATAAAAGGACTGAAATCATACAGAGTCTATTCTCTAAACACAGTATGCTAGTATTATAAATCAATTAAATAAGGAAATTTAGGAAAGTCACAAATACATAAAAATTAAACATCGCATTTCTAAAAAACTAATGGTCAAAGAAATAATGTGAAATTAGAGAGTATTTTGAGATGACTGAAAAAATTTTGTTTGAAACAAACTTTTTTTTTTTGACAGGCAGATTTAGACAGAGAGAGAGAGACAGAGAGAAAGGTCTTCATTTCTGGTGGTTCACCCCCCTAAATGGCGCTGTGCTGATACAAAGCTAGGAGCCAGGTGCTTCCTCCTGGTCTCCCATGCAGGTGCAGGGCCCAAGCACTTGGGCCATCCTCCACTGCCTTCCTGGGCCACAGCAGAGAGCTGGACTGGAAGAGGAGCAACCGGGACAGAATCCGGCGCCCCAACCAGGACTAGAACCCGGGGTGCCGGCACCACAGGTGGAGGATTAGCCAAGTGAGCCAGGGTGCTGGCCTGAAACAAACTTTCAAACAAAAACTAGGACATAGGAGCCAGAGTTGTGGCACAGAAGGTTAGGATGCTGCCTGCAGTGTCAGCAACCTATAAGGGAACGGGTTCAAGTTCTGGGTGTTCGACTTGTTAATGTGTCTGGTAAGGCAATGGAAGATGTACTTGGGCCCTGCCATCCCTGAGGGAGACCTGAATGAAGCTCCTGGCTTTGGACTGGCCCAGCCACAGCCACTGGGGGCATCTGTGGAGTGATCTCTCTCTTTCTCTCTCTGGGGCCATTTGTGAAGTGAACCACCAAATGGAAGATCTTCCTTGCTTTCTCTAACTCTGTCTCTTCTTCTCTGTAACTCTGCCTTTCAAACAAAAAATAAATAAATCTTTAAAAAAGTATATGGGATGCCAGCGCTGTGGCTCAACAGGCTAATCCTCCACCTTGCGGCGCCGGCACCCCAGGTTCTAGTCCCGGTCGGGGCACCTGTTCTGTCCCAGTTGCCCCTCTTCCAGGCCAGCTCTCTGCTATGGCCCGGGAGTGCAGTGGAGGATGGCCCAAATGTTTGGGCCCTGCACCCCATGGGAGACCAGGAGAAGCACCTGGCTCCTGCCTTCAGATAAGCGTGGTGCGCTGGCCGCAGTGCGCCGGCCGCAGCGGCCATTGGAGGGTGAACCAACGGCAAAGGAAGACCTTTTTCTCTGTCTCTCTCTCTCTCACTGTCCACTATGCCTGTCAAAAAAAAATTAAAAAAAAAAAAAAAAAAGTATATGGGGCCGGTGCTGTGGCTTAGCAAGTAAAGCCACTGCCTGCAGTGCCGGCATCCTATACAGGCACCGGTTTGAGTCCCGGCTGCTCCACTTCTGATCCAGCTCTCTGCTATGGCCTGGGAAAGCAGTGGAAGATGGTCCAAGTCCTTGGGCCCCTGCACCTACATGGGAGACCCGAAAGAAGCTCCTGGTTCCTGGCTTTGGATTGGCACAAGCTCTGGCTGTTGTGACCAATTGGAGAGTGAACCAGCGGAAGACCTCTCTCTGCCTCTCTCTGTGTAACTCTGACTTTCAAATAAATAAATAAAATCTTAAAAGTATTTGCACATGAATGTCCATAACAGTTCTAGTCACAACAGCAAAGAATGTTATGATTTTTTTTTTTTTTTTTGACAGGCAGAGTGGACAGTGAGAGAGAGAGACAGAGAGAAAGGTCTTCCTTTTGCCATTGGTTCACCCTCCAATGGCCGCCGCAGCTGGCGCACCGTGCTGATCCGAAGGCAGGAGACAGGTGCTTCTCCTGGTCTCCCATGGGGTGCAGGACCCAAGCACTTGGGCCATCCTCCACTGCACTCCCAGGCCACAGCAGAGAGCTGGCCTGGAAGAGGGGCAACTGGGACAGAATCCAGCGCCCCGACCGGGACTAGAACCTGGGGTGCCGGCGCCGCAAGGCGGAGGATTAGCCTATTGAGCCGCGGTGCCGGCAATGTTATGATTTAAATGTCCATCAACTGATAAATGGATAAACAAACATGGCATATTCATACAATGGAATAGTATTCAGCAACAAAAAATACTGATATGTGTTACAACATTGATGAACCTTGAAAACATTATGATTCCTATTATATGAAATACCCAGAATAGGCAAATCTATACATAAGGCAGATTAGTAGTTGTCAGGAGCTATGAAGATAAATGAAATGGGAGTGAATTCTAAATGACAAGTAGGTTTCTATTTGAGGTGATGAAAATTCTGCAACTAGAATGTGCTGGTGGTGGCACAACACTAAATATATGTAATGCCACTTACATGTAAAATTTAAGTGGTAAATGTTTTTCATCACAATAAAAATAATATTTGGGGAAACAATATTAAGAAAACATAAAAGTCAAATATTTTAAATAGACACTAAGTTTCTAAGGAGAAAAAACTGATTTCAGCAGAAATATCATAACTGTAAAATTGTCAAAATATAATTATGTTCCATACTCGTATGTGAGGCCAAGAGGCCTCAAGCGTGGGTTCATCCTCCTCTGGATCAAAGTCTGGATTATCGCTCGGAGGAAGAGTACGAAAGATGTTAGCACTGATCTGTAAAAAGAGAGATAAATTCAGATTTATATTCTTTGTTGTGTAATCAAATTCAATAATGTAAAATTAAATATTTTAAAAATCACTTTATTTAAGTAAGTTTAGTTCAAAATTTAGAAACCATCCAAGTATGAAGAAGGCAGATGTTTGCTCTATTTTCTCTATCCGATAACTGACATCCTCAGACCCCAACCTCTTGAAGATGACAGATTAGCTCTGAATTCCTCTTTATTAAATTACAAGTTGTCCTCTCCAAGTTTTGCTTAAAAAGAAAGAGAGGGGTGGAGCCTTAGGGAAGAAAAGGGAATTTGGGGAACAAAAGGGTGAAGTTACTATTTCTAACTTGATTTTTTGGTCTTTCTGCAACTCTTCACATATTCAAACCCAGGCCACAGTCTAAACTTGCCTAAAACTCTAAAGCTTGGTAAAAATATTTCCATTCTTATATGCATAATGGTATTTCAAAAGGTATGTGAGCTGCAATCATAAGCTTATTTTGGTGCAAAAATTTTTGAAATCCATGCATATTTAGGAGTCTTCAAAAATATTTACAGAAAATACATGCTATAAAAAAGCTAAGCATGTATGTCAGAATTTTCTTTGCATCAACAGTGTTTTTCCATTAACATTTTGAAGTCTCCTTATATATGCCACATTAAGGGACAGGAAGGAAGGGGCAGAATGCCTTCACTGTCATAGACATCATACCTCAGAATGATTTCATTTACTGTGTTTCATCTACTGTGAGACTTTAAAAAAACATAAGAATCTCTCTGATATCAGGAGTACTTTGAGAGTCTTTATTGTATATTCAACAAAATGTAGAACTTACAAATTTAGTCTTCACATTACCTGTCTCAGTACCAAGGTAACTCTAATTAATATCCCTTTTCTTTAGCAAAGGACAGATTGTGATCACAACCCACAGTTCTTTTAAGAGTGTTGAAAAGGCTGACAGATCAAACAGTTTTAATAAGCATGCAAGACCAAACTATTGTGGGGTTAAGATAAAATACTCAGAGGACAGATGAGACAAGTGATGCTTGATGGTGCAAGCAAATTTCCAACTACAAAACAGCATCTATGTTAGGCAAACATCTGCTAACAGTCACTACAACCATAGCTTATAACCCAGAATTTGATCAGGTAGAACTCCAGGCCAATACTTGAAAGAAAAAAAACAAATCAGTTTGATGGGACATCAATTTCAGAGTAGAGAAAGCCAGAGAAAGATTTTGAAAAAAGAAATAAATGCTATTAAAAAAGGCATAATTTGCCCTTGAGATTGTTCATATTGTTGTCAGTAGTGAAAGAAAAAGTGAACTTTGTAGCCACTTTAAGATTAGTTGTATACAACAAATATTCAGAAGAGTTTCAAAGGACAAAGAGGATGAGATAAGTAAACTCTTACTTAGAAATTTAGTACCTAGTATACATACACACACACCTTTTTACTTTCCAGAATTTAAATATAAGCTAATTATAATACCTTTACAAATGTTAAAAATAAAGTATCTATCACTTCTCGGCCTTTTGGCTAAGATCAAGTGTAAAAATAAAGTATCTACCCCAGGGTTCTCAGAACTCCTGAATATAGGAGTGGGCATTTGGTCTAGTGGTTAAGCTGCTGCTTGGGATGCCCACATCTTGTACCAAAGAGCCTGAGTTTTGAGTCTCAGCTTTGCTCCCAACCCGAGCTTTCTGCTAATGTGTACCCTGGATAGCAGCAGATCATTGCTCAAATAGTTGGGTCCCTGGCTCCTAACTTCAGCCTGGCCCAGCCCCAGCCCTCTGAGGTTTTTGGGAGTGAATCAGCAGATGGGAGCTCTCTGTATATATCTCTTAAATAATTTTTTTTTTTCCTACAAATGCTATATCAACAGAAATACCAGGCTTAATACACACAAAGCCAAGAAAACAAAAAATGCCAGACACTGAATTTCTATCGCACTGTCCTTTGAACACCCCAGCAGGAATGAACTGCTGTGTGCAGTTACCACACCAGTGCAGTTAAATAAAAAATTTTAAAACTTCCTGAATACAAAACCATTTGAAATCAGTAACAGTGGAAAATACTGCTCTTTCTCCAAATGTAAAAAAAAAGATACAACAAAATAAAACAAAAAATAAGAATTCCATCAAAATTTAATATTTAGGGTAGGCACTGCGGGGCAGTACGTTAAGCTGCCACTTGGGACATCCATATCCCACACTGGAGTGCCATTTTCAAGTTCTGTCTACTTCACTTCCCTTTCAGCTTTCTGCTAACATACCTGGGAAACTGCAGATGACTGACACCTACATGGGAGACTGGGATGGGGTTCCTGGCTGCTGGCTTCTGCATGGCCTGATTCTGGCTGTCCCAGAGTAAACCAACAAATGGAAAACCATTCTCTTTTCTCTTTAGCTTCTCCCTGCTCTCTGCCTTTCGAATATATAAGTAAATCTTTTTTAAAAATTTTCAAACTGTCACTTCTTTTTTACTGTCTGGGAGTTTACAAAGCCAATCTCATTTTGGTTTTGGATTTTTTTCATATTTTAGAATATTTGTACATAAAGAATGAGATATCTTGGGGATGTCTATAGCTAATTTTTTAAAAATTTTCAGGAGTTTATTTCTATTTTCAAAAAACATACTCAAAATTTCCCAAGTCCCTTTAAAATTTTTTTAAAAAGATTTATTTCATTTATTTGAAAGGCAGAGTCAGAGAGAGAGAGAGAGAGAGGGAGAAATAGAGATAGAGAGATCTTCCATTGGCTGGTTCACTCCCCAAATGGCTGCATTGGCCAGGGCTGAGCCAAGCCAAAGCCAGGAGTTTCTTCCAGGTCTCCCATGTGGGTGCAGGGCCCAAGGATCTGGGCCATCTTCCGCTGCTTTCTCAGGCACAATAGCAGAGAACTGGATCAGAAGTGGAGCAGCTGGGATTCAAACTAGCACCCATAAGGGATGCCAACGTTGCTACACCAAAGTGCTGGCCCCCTTTTGACAGCTATCCTTTTGACAGTTCTTCCAGTACAGTGAGATAAAAGAAAAGCCAGCCAGTATTTTAGGGCCAAGTTTATCTTTGCTGCTTCCCATTTTGCTCTTTCCTCAGAAAATATACAAGGCCAGGAGAAAGAAATGAAGGAGACTATGGATTATACTTTATATTGGCTTCCCTATGCTGGTATAAATTAAAATAATGTATTAAGTGACTCCTTAATCATTCCAGGTGAATTTTTGTATTTTGTTAGTATGAAATAAACAAAAATCTCATTTGCTAAACAAATTTCAACTGTGTGATGGTAACATTCAATTACATCCTTAATAACCTTCAATAAAGTTGACAGTAATTAACTTTTCATACCAGATATTCCAAACATCTATTTGTACAGTTTGAATATCCCTTATCCAAACTGCTTAGAAATAGAAGTGTTTTAGATTTAGGATTTTTTTCATATTTTAGAATATTTGTACATAAAGAATGAGATATCTTGGGGATGAACCTGAGTGTAAATGTGAAATTCATTTATGTTTTATATAAACCTTAAACGCATAGCCTAAGGAATTTTATACAGGATTTTCAGTGTGCCTGTATTTTGACTGTGACCCATTCGAGTTTGGAATGTTTTGGAATGTTCCACCGTGTCATTATGACAGTACTCAAAAAGTTTTCAAATTTGGAGCATTTCAGAGTTTGGATCTCAGATTAGGGAAACCTAACCTGTTATTATTTAATTTTAAAGGTTCTCAGTCTCAATTACAGTGCCATAGTCTGCAAATATGACATTAATATGTTCTAAATAGGAACTTCTTATACCTGACTTCCTTAGCTACTTTTTTTAAAAAGATTTATTTTTATTTATTTGAAAGACAGAGTTACAGAGAGACATAGAACCAGAGAGAGAGAGAAGTCTTCCATTCTGCTGGTTCACTCCCCAAATGACCTCAAGGGCCAGACCTGAGCTGATCCGAAGCCAGGAGCTTCTTCCAGGTCTCCCATGTGAGTGCAGGGGCCCAATGAGTTGGGCCATCTTCTACTGCTTTCCCAGGCCATAGCAGAGAGCTATGGAACAGCCAGGACTCCAACCAGTGCCCATACAGGATGCCAGCACTGCAGGTGGTAGCTTTACCTACCATGCCACAGCGCCAGCCCCAGCTACTTCTTAAATGTGGAAACCCCCAGAGTTTTTCCCAGAACTATCATTTCCACTTACAAATTCTCTCTCAGTGACTATTCACTCCCATGATATTAATTACCAACCCATATAATCTGAAGTATATATCTTTCCCCTAAGCTCCAGCTCTGTACTGTCTAATAGGGGAGCCACCAGCCACTGGCCATTGGATTCTCAAACTCTTGCTAAGCAATGAAAGCATCAGTGGAACTGATTATAACCTTTCATGTGAGCTGTTATACAAACCCTTTCTTTAGCAGTTATTAATAAGGGTTTATTAATTATTATATATTCATTAACAGTCTTATTAATTCATAATTACACCTCAAATATTACTTGACTTTGTAGGAGAAACATAAATCCAGAAGCTTACCATTTTTACAATAGCAGAGTATGCTGATTCAACAAGTACACCACGATTAGTTGAAACATACTCAACCAGTTCATTCAACGTTGCTCTTTTAATTTCTTTGCTCTTCAAGTCTGAAACAGAGTCCATGAAATCGAATAGTACACAACACTGCTGCAACTTCTGACAAAAAAGCTCTTGTTGTTCATTTGAAGTGGCATCTATAAATAAAGAAAAACATAAAAATAATTTACTCAGAAGTTACCTTTATTTAGTAACTTTTTATAAGTTATTTATACACAAAAAATAAAACTTCAGAAGTCTAGTGACAATGTACCCATCTAACACTGTTATTTAGGGACTTATAGTAGACTCTTCAAATTAAATCATTCAATGCTATTAAAATAGTCTAAGCTATCTGGAATCTATCTTTTTTTTTTTTTTTTTTTTGACAGGCAGAGTGGATAGTGAGAAAGAGACAGAGAGAAAGGTCTTCCTTTTTCGGTTGGTTCACCCTCCAGTGGCCACTGCAGCCAGCGCACCACGCTGATCCAAAGCCAGGAGCAAGGTGCTTCTCCTGGTCTCCCATGCGGGTGCAGGGCCCAAGCACTTGGGCCATCCTCCACTGCACTCCCTGGCCACAGCAAAGAGCTGGACTGGAAGAGGGGCAACCGGGACAGAATCCGGAGCCCGGACCGGGACTAGAACCCGGTGTGCCGGTGCAGCAGGCAGAGGATTAGCCTATTGAGCCGCAGCGCCAGCCCTGGAATCTATCTTGTTCTTGTAATTTCCACTGCTCTCATCATCCCTGTCTTAATTCTCCCTTTTGCCTGGTCCCATGACCACTACCTCTCCTAATTTATCCTATCTTCCAAACTATTTAAAAAGCTGAAGTCTTGCTAAAATGAGAATCAGCAGAATCATATTAGATCTTCTCAATGATCCTTCAATAATTAGAGACTGAAGTTCAAACTCCTCTGAACTGTACACTCAAGTGTAGCTGCCACAGTCGCGAGTCCCCTCTCAGTTCATCCCAGCATGCTTCTCACCCTGGTTAACCTGTACTCCCTGCAATTCTCTGAAGATTGTACATTGTTCCCTCTGCATAGAATATGCCCTTCTGCCCACAGTGCCACCCTGGGAACTCTACTCATTTATCACATTGCAGGGAAAGTCCCTTCTTAGAAACTTTCATTTTGGTCCTGAAGCTACATTGGCTGGTTAATCCACTTCTGCCCAAATGTATTTTAGGCACATATCTCTATTTAGTATTTATTGTGCTACATGCCATTTATATTTCACATATCTGATAAACCATGAGACCCTGAAAAATAGGAACCAAGTGTTACTTATCTAATCCACACCCCCTCCCCCCCATCTCTTTACTTAACCAGAGCCTGGCTCACAACAGGCATTCAACAAATGCTTTACCTTCTTGTTTCCATCCTACAAAAATAAATAAATAACAAAACTTCAGATTTGAACTTTTCAAATCCATAAACAAGGACTTTCAATTAAGTCAATTACTTAAGTTTCTTGAACTACTTTTTTTTTTTTTTTTTTTTTTTGGACAGGCAGAGTGGACAGTGAGAGAGAGAGAGAGAGAGAGACAGAGAGAAAGGTCTTCCTTTTGCCGTTGGTTCACCCTCCAACAGCCGTCGCAGCTGGCGTGCTGCGGCCAGCGCACTGCGCTGATCTGAAGGCAGGAGCCAGGTGCTTATCCTGGTCTCCCATGGGGTGCAGGGCACAAGCACTTGGGCCATCCTCCACTGCACTCCCGGGCCACAGCAGAGAGCTGGCCTGGAAGAGGGGCAACCGGGACAGAATCCAGCGTCCTGACTGGGACTAGCACCCGGTGTGCCGGCGCCGCAGGCAGAGGATTAGCCTATTGAGCCGTGGCGCCAGCCAAACTACTGATTTTTTTAAAGTCACAATGATATTTAGTTCATAATCTGTTCATAAACTATTCCATTTTTTAAAAAGATTTATTTATTTTAAAGACGGAGTTACAGAGAGAGGTAGACACAGAGAGAGAGAGGTCTTCCTTCTGCTGGTTCACCCCTCAAATGGTCGCAATGGCCGGAGCTGAGCTAACTGGAAGCCAGGAGCCAGGAGCTTCTTCCCGGTCTCCCACGTCTCCCAAGGACTCATACTCTGCTGTTTTCCCAAGCTCATTAGCAGGAAGCTGGATCAGAAGTGGAGTAGCAAGGACTTGAACCGGCACCCATATGGGATGCCGGCACTGCAGACAAGGGCTTTAACCTGCTGTGCCACAGCATCAGCCCTTATTCCATTTAAAACCAGTACCTACTTTATATAAAGATACAAGTAGAAATCTACAGAAACATAACCGGTGCTGGTGGTGTGGCACAGTGATGCTGGTTCCAGTCCCAACTGCTCTACCTCCAATCCAGCTCTCTGCTAATGCTCTTGGGAAAGCAGCAGAAGATTGCCCAAGGGCTTGGGCCCCTGCACCCATGTGGGAAACCTGAAAGAAGCTCCTGACTCCTGGCTTTGGCTCCTGTCTCTGCTGCAGTCATTTGGGGAGTGAACCA
This sequence comes from Lepus europaeus, assembly GCF_033115175.1. Taxonomy (NCBI): domain Eukaryota; kingdom Metazoa; phylum Chordata; class Mammalia; order Lagomorpha; family Leporidae; genus Lepus; species Lepus europaeus. Next base: position 26,480,145 of record NC_084840.1, on the reverse strand, counting down.
GAGGAAGGAAGATCTGTCTGTCTCTCTATATATAATTCTTTCAAATAGCTGGCGCCGCGGCTCACTAGGCTAATCCTCCGCCTTGCGGCGCCGGCACACCGGGTTCTAGTCCCGGTCGGGGCACTGATCCTGTCCCGGTTGCCCCTCTTCCAGGCCAGCTCTCTGCTGTGGCCAGGGAGTGCAGTGGAGGATGGCCCAAGTCCTTGGGCCCTGCACCCCATGGGAGACCAGGAGAAGCACCTGGCTCCTGCCATCGGATCAGCGCGGTGCGCCGGCCGCAGCGCGCTACCGCGGCGGCCATTGGAGGGTGAACCAACGGCAAAGGAAGACCTTTCTCTCTGTCTCTCTCTCTCACTGTCCACTCTGCCTGTCAAAAAGTAAAAAAAAAAAAAAAAAAAAAATTCTTTCAAATAAGTAAATAAATATTTTTAAAAATTGTTTTAAAAAATGACAACCTACCCAAGGAGGCCTGTGTTCATATTTCTCTGGCGCAGAAAACTACTAAAGTTACTCTGCAACTATATTTAATTTGCTGTCCTTAAAAAGCTAATTTAGTTAAGCTATTCCTTAAATGTAACAGTTCAAATATTCTATGACCCTTCACTGATAGATGACAAATACGGTATATTTTCATTGGTCAATTTTACCAACTGATAATTTAAAACGTAAGTTTCACAGTAAAACATATATTGAAATATTATAAAGGACAGTAAAATTCACATGAATTTTGAAATAAAAATATGAAGACTAAGTTCTTATTTGTGACTATGCAGTAAAATCTTGTTTAACATTTTGTTCCAGAATCATTAATAGTTCTCTGTGCTACACAAAGCTGAGGTCTACAATTCTAAGATCGGTATTCAGAATCCACATAACATTGGCAGATATGACATTTTTTACTATGATTCTGGTTAAGTTTTTGATTTAGGGTCACCTTCTATGGAACTGTTCTGAAGTAGGAACATTTTGATATATCCTTTCTTTTAAAAAGACTATTAAACTTTCAGCTTTTTAAAAAAGATTTATTTGAAAAGCAGAGTTAGTGAGAGGAGGAGACAGAGATCTTCCGTCTGCTAGTTCACTCCCCAAATGACTGCATGGCCAAGCTGAAGCCAGGAGCATCATCGTTCAGGTCTCCCATGGAGTACAGGCCATCGTTTGCTGCTTGGCCCATCTGCTGCTTTCTCAGGTGCACTGGTAGAAGCTGGATTGGAAGTGGATCAGCAGGGACTCAAACCAGCACCCATACGGGATGCTAGCATTGCAGACAGTAGCTCAACCTGCTATGCCAAAATGCTGCCCCGTGCTGCTGTTTTTAATATCAACTAATGTGTTAAACAATTATCTGTAAATTAAATTTCATTCATTCTATTGGGGATGCAAATGAAACACCATGTAATAAACACACTATGTCATGTGTTCACTATTCTAGTTCCCACTCAAAAGACAATCAAGTCATTCTAAGCAAAATCTGCTTGTTCTCTGCGAAGCTGTATTTTGAATGGCTTTTCTTAAATCTTCTGAATTTACCTCCAATTTAAAGGTGAAATAATTATATGCATTTAACTTCATTTAATAAATGATATTCCCTAATACTGGTACTAGTTGATTTCAATCAATAACTAGATGTCTGCTTAATACTGATACTGAGTTTGATATAACCACAAGATGTACACCTTTGTTTTCTGTAAGCTTCCTAATCACACTATACTTATCAGATTGAATATGTATTATATACTAGAGACAATGTGATTATTCAGGCTGTAAGGATCCTTCTTAGTTTCTATTGGATAGAAAATCCTCATAGTCCTCTCATTTAATCTTCTTTGTTTCTAAACACAGCTATACCCTTAGTATCTACCTCCATTTTGTATTTATTATAATAGACAATAAACCTATACTGTATCTTCATAATTGATATAATTATAAAAATAGTGACAATTTGGGGAAACAAATGCCATAACTTGAGAGGCCAACTCAGTGCTAATAAAGTTTTAAAACTTTGTATCTTTTTTCACCATAATGCTAAAAGTAATAGAAACTTACACAGTACCCCACTTTAATATGTGATTACCTTTATGTCCAGTCCTATTCTCTTCTTCCTCCCACTTCCTCTAATGGGAAACCAGTTCTCTTCCTGTTCTCTAAACGTTATGTCTTTGTTCCAAATCTTTTCCCTACCTGAAAGATTTTACTATATTTCCTCCCTCATCTTTCCAAATCCTACACATCCTTGAAGAATAAACCTAAGTACCACATTTTCCATAAAACTTCCCTTTGGTAGTAAGGGTACAATAATCGCTCCTTTTCTGTATATCTATAGTATTACTCACAACCTCGATTATATAGTTAAATATGTGTTTTTTTAAAACTAGAAATCTTTTATTTAAGTATACAAACTTCATGCATTTCATATACAGATTTAGGAACATAGTGATTTTTCCCAGCCTACCCTCTCTTCTCATCCACACTCCCACCCTTCTTCCTCCTCCCTCTCCTATTCCCATTCTTATTTTTTACAAAGATCTAATTTCAGTTAACTTTATATACATATTAACTCTACCCTAAGTAAAGAGTTCAACAAATAGTATAAAAAAATTGTTCCTCAATAGTCAAGACAAGGCTGTTCAAAATCATTACATCTCAAAGTGCCAATATCACTTCGATAAATTACTTTTTAAAAAAAGATTTATTTATTTGAAGGCAGAGTTACAGAGAAGCAGAGAGAGAGAGAGAGAGACATCTTCCATCCACTGGTTCACTCTCCAGATGGCTGCAACATCAGGAGCTGCACCAATCCGAAGCCAGGAGACAGGAGCTTCTTCCAGGTCTCCCATGTGGGTGCAGGGTCCCAAGCACTTAGGCCATCCTCTACTCCTTTCTCAGGCCATAGCAGAGAGCTGGATCAGAAGAGGAGCAGCCAGGACTGGAACCAGCACCCATATAGGATGCTGGCACTGCAGGTGGCAACTTTACCCACTATGCCACAGCACTGGCCCCTAGATTACCTTTTAGGCACTCTATTAGTTAAAATGGATCAAGGAGAACATATGGTATTTGTCCTTTGGGGATTGGCTTGTTTCACTAAGTATAATGGTTCCCAGTTGCATCCATTTTGTTGCAAACAACAGGATTTCATTTTTTAATGCTGTGTAGTATTCCATGGTGTACATATACCATAGTTTCTTTATCTAATCTTCAGTTGACATACATCTGGGTTGATTCCTTACCTTAGCTATTGTGAATTAAGCTGCAATAAACATGGAGGTACAGATTACTCTTTTATATGCTGATTTCATTTCTCTTGGGTAAATTCCCAGGAGTGGGATGGCTGGGTCATTTGGTAGGTCTATTTTCAGATTTCTGAGGTATCTCCACACTGTCTTTCACAGTGGCTATACCAGTTTATATTCCCACCAACAATGGATCAGGGTACTTTTATCTCTACATCCTCTCCAGCATTTGTTGTTTGTTGATTTCTGAATGAAAGCCATTCTAACTGGAGTGAGGTGAAACCTCATTGTGGTTTTGATTTGCATTTCCCTGATGGTAAGTGATCCTGAGCATTTTTTCATGTGTCTATTGGCTATTTGAATTTCCTCTTTTGAAAAATGCCTGTTCAAGTCTTTGACCATTTCTTAACTGGATTGTTTGTTTTGTTGATGTTGAGTTTCTTGAGCTTTTCAGATTCTGGATATTAATCTTTTATCAGTTGCACAGTTTGCAAATATTATCTCCTATTCTGTCAGCTGCCTCTTCACTTTGCTGAGTTTTTCTTTTGCAGTGCAGAAACTTCTCAATTTGATGTAATCCTATTAGTCAATTTTGGTTTTGACTGCCTATGCTTCTGGGGTAAGTATGTGTTATCTTTATGTGTTATAATCAACAAATGTTTCTTTTATCTACTCATCAATCAAGGGCCAGGATAATTCACTGAGCAGGCCTTCCCTTTCATTTCTTTTATACCTACAATAAGGTATGCAAGGAGGGGCCAGTGCTGTAAGTAGCAGGTAAAGCCACTGCCTGCAGTTCTGGCATGCCAAATGGGCACCGGTTCAAATCCTTGGGCCCCTGCACATAAGAGACCTGGAAGAAGCTCCTGGCTCCTGGCTTCGGGTCAGTGCAGCTCCAGCTGTTGTGGCCAACTGGGGTGTGTAATTCTGACTTTCAAATAAATAAATAAATCTTTAAAAAATCTTAAAAAAAAAAAGGGTATACAAGAAATTGACAAATATTGGTTTGATGCTTAGAAAATTCTGAGTTTGAAGATTAAAAATTATGCACTAAAAAACAGGCCATTGTTGAACAAGACATTCAAATAGCCAAAAATTATGGCTATGTTTAAGATAATAATGACCACTTTTATCAATACTTAACTTCATGGCAGAATTAAATAATATAATTACCATGACAGTAAATGTGTATTGTTTTTAAAGATTTATTTATTTATTTGAAAGAGTTACAGAGACAAAGAGGCAGAGGCAGAGGCAGAGGCAAAGGTCTCCCAATCCACTGGTTCACTCCACAAATGCCTGCAAGGGCCAGGACTGAGCCAGGCAGAAGCCAGGAGCTTCATTCAGGACTTCCGTCTGGGTGCAAGTGCCCAAGTACTTGGGCCATCTTCTGTCTTCCCAGGAGCTGGATTGGAAGTGGAATGGCTGGGAATCGAGTCAGTGCCCATATGGGATGCTAGCACTGCAGGCAAGCACTTTAACCACTATGCCACAGTGCCAGCCTGAATGCACAGTGGAATACAAGTGGAAGGCATTCTTTTTTCTTACATCACAGGCTAGTAGCCTGAAGCTAACATGACAGATGACACAAACTGATTTTCAGATTAGCAAATGATAGGATTAAGAACACATTACATATTAAAAAAGGAAGTCTCTCCTTCTGGACATCTAATACTTGCATCTTCTCCAGAAAGAAATTTGTTTTTTATAACCATCTCTCTTCAGTAAACCATTTCTTAACCTCAAGATTTATTTGAATTTGTTACTGTTTTTGTCTCCTAGAAATATTCTCTCCCAGCAATACCTAATGCTTGAGTCAGACAGATCACATGTGAATTTTCTCAAACATTAGAAAATTTAGAAAGCAGTTAACATTTCAATTACCTATGCTCTGGGTTAAAACAGAAGTTTCCAATTCTCAATTATTCTAAGTACTATTGAATAGAAAATCCTTTCTTATCTAACTCTTTGCATAATTATGTACATATGATATATTGAGCTATCTGCTGTACTATGTAATAAAATATAGTACTATCACATTAGTATACATTAGTACTACCTTTATGCCAAAGACAATTTAACTTTCTTATAATCCTTTGAAGCAAATTCTGAGATGATTCCCTGCTAAAAACAGAATATAAAAAGACAGTGCTATAAAGCAAAAATGGTATTGCTGTTTACCATAAACTAGGGATCTTCATGATGTTTGTGGAAAATGAGAAAACTATGTGGATTTCAAAAATAAAAAAAATTCTACACAAAAAGGCATGAGCCAAAATAGGGGAATTAAATAAGTCTACAGGAGCGCAACAGTTTTAGTCATGTATTCATTCTCCAGGTGGGGTGGGGGTGCGGCACAAAAAATACAAACAGGTTCTCTAAAGAATTTGAATAGTCACAGAGGAAGATACACACATTACAACTTTTAACTAGCTCCCTACCCAATTAGTCTAAGCTAAACCTGTTAGTAAACCCTAACTGTTTTTTAAAGATTTATTTATTTATTTGAGAAGCAGAGTTAGAGAGAGTGAAAGAGAGAGAGAGAGAGAGAGAGAGAGAAAGAAGTCTTCCATCTGTTGGTTCACTCCCCAAATGGCTGCAACTGAGCCGATCTTGAGCCAGGAACAAGGAGCCAAGAATTTCTTCTAGGTCTCCCATGTGGGTGCAGGGCTCCAAGCACTGGGGCGATCTTCCAATGTTTTCCCAGACCATTAGTAGAGAGCTGGATTCCAGGAGGAACAGCCAGAACATGAGCCAGTGCCCATATGGGATCTGGTGCCACAGGCAGAGGCTTAGAGCCTACTATGCCACAGCACTGGCCTCCCCTTTCTAATACTTAAATCTTGTTCATAGACTTTTTTTTTTTAAGATTTTTTTTTTTTTAGAATTTTTATTTATTTATTTGACAGGTAGAGTTAACAGACAGTGAGAGAGTGAGAGTGAGAGTGAGAGTGAGAGAGAGAGAGAGAAAGGTCTTCCTTCTGTTGGTTCACCCCCCAAATGGCCGCCACGGCCGGCGCTGCGCCAATCTGAAGCCAGGAGCCAGGGGCCTCCTCCCAGTCTCCCATGCGGGTGCAGGGCACAAGCACTTGGGCCATCCTCCACTGCCCTCCCGGGCCACAGCAGAGAGCGGGACTGGAAGAGGGGCAACCAGGACAGAATCCGGTGTCCTGACCGAGACTGGAACCCGGGGTGCCAGCACCGTAGGCGGAGGATTAGCCTATTGAGCCGCGGCGCCGGCCCTGTTCACAGACTTTTAACTTTTAGAACTTACAAGTTGCAGAACACTTAATTATGGTTCTAGAAATTGTTAACAATATTGAAAAAGTAAATACAAAAATGACAAAAGCTTAAGGTGAAAGAAGAGGAGAAACTATGGAGCATTGCCTTTACTACTTCGTTTCTCATTATTACCCACTGTATCCCATGTTCCATTCACACTGACAGACTTCTACGAACGGCCTATGTGCAAATGCACTGATCAGAATGCACTCGCATTATAATTCTTCATTCTCTCCAGAAGCAAATAATGACCATGCCCATATGTACACTAACCAATGAGAAAATGCTGAGCCAAAGGATCTTAAGTGCACCAGGCACATTAAACATGACTAAATCTCCTATTGTGGGATAGGGTATTTACAAAACTTGCCTTATTCTAATTCCATGTTTATCCAGTGGTTTGAATGTCCCTGCCAAAACTCAGTTGAAATTTAATCCCCATTGAGAGGTATTAAGACATGGGACTAGGAAGGACCTTTAAGAGGTGACTCGATCATGAGGATTTGATGCAGGTAAGGAGGCAGCTAGCAAGAAGGAGCTCAAGTTGCAAGCCCTGCCTATACCACCCAAACTTTCTACCCTGCAGCTTCCATGAAATCACTGCCTAGAACTGGTAACAGCCAAAAATATCCAGCATGACTTCCAGCTGTGTCCCCAGGATATCCTTTATCTCATTGTGTTATAAGGTCATTATAACACAAATTACCACGGCTGACACTTCTGCTCCCATCATGCACTTGACACCATACTTCCAAGATTTCCAAAACAGGGAAAAGGAATTGGAGGTACTTCTTCCAGAAGACTAGCCCTCCTCCCACTGTAAACTACTGAAACTTGAACAAAATATATGAAACAATTTTCAGATGTTGGGAAACAGGCAGTGCAGGGCTGATTCCTGAGGAATGAGAAGAATGAGCCTCACAATCACAGCAGCTGTCTGTCTGGTAACACTTTCCAGATGGAGAAAAATAGGGAAGAAAAACCTCAAGAGAGCAAGCAGCCTTACTGAACTCAACAGGCAGAGGTCAGAGATCAAAGATACTTGGGGGGCTGGCACTGTGACACAGCAGGTTAATGCCCTGGCCTGAAGTGTTGGCATCCCATATGGGTGCCGGTTCTAGTCCCGGCTGCTCTTCTTCCCATCCAGCTCTCTGCTATGGCCTGGGAAAGCATTAGAAGATGGTCCAAGTCCTTGGACCCCTGCATCCATGTGGGAGACCTGGAAGAAGCTCCTGGCTTTGGATCGGCACAGCTCTGGCCATCGCGGCCAATTGGGGAGTGACCAGTGGATGGAGACCTCCCTCCCCCTCTCGCCCTCTCTCTCTCTCTGTATAACTCTGACTTTCAAATAAATAAATAAATCTTTAAAAAAAAAAAAGGATACTTGGGCAGCTGGAACTTGCACTGAATTTTACTGAAGAAAACTGTACAGAAAATGAACTTCCTATTTTTTTCTATTTATACTGAGGACATGATTTTAAAAATTCTATTTATACAATGAATACTTTTTTATTTTATTATTTATTTTACTCACTTGAGAGGTTAGAGCTACAGATAGAGAGAGGGACAGAGAGAAAGGTCTTCCATCGCTGGTTCACTCCCCAGATGGCCTCAACAGCTGAAGCTGCACCGATCCAAAGCTGGGAGCCAGAAGCTTCTTCTGGGTCTCCCATGTGGGTTGAGCCCAAGTACTTGGGCCATCTTCTACTGCTTTCCCAGGCCACAGCAGAGTGCTGGATTGGAAATGGATCAGCCAAGACATGAACTGGCACCCATGTGGGATTCCAGCACCACAGGCATAGGCTTATTAGCCCACTACACCACAGCACCAGCCCCAGTGAATACATTTTTAAAAATTTAAAAATTCTATCTACTTGATAGGCTCAGAGAAGAGAAAGATCTTCCATCCACTGGTTAACCCCTAAATATCCTCAGCAGTTAAAGCTAAGAGCAGAAATTCAAACCAGGTTTCCCACATGAATGGCAGGGGCCCAAACACTTAAGCCACCACCTGCTACCTCCCAGGTTGCATATTTACAGGAAGCTAGAATCAAGAGTGGAGTCATGACTTGAACCCAGACACTCCAATATGGAATGTGGGTATCTTAACCACTAAGCCAAATGCCTGTGCAATGAATCAATTCTTTTAATACAAAACCTTACGTTTCTGGCATAAAGCCAACTTAATCATGTCTGTATCTTCTTATTTATATATTTCTATATTCAATTTGTTAATATTTTGTATAATGTTTTAAAATCAATGATCCTAAGACATATTGGTCAGCAATTTTCCTTGCTTTTAATGTTCTTATCAGGTTTTATTTTTTTTTTTTTAACATCTTCTCACTGGTAGCTTTGGGATCCACAAAGAGAGAAGGTCTACACTTCCGGGAATGGAGAGTCCCTACTCGCACTTCCAGGAACGAAGAAAAGTCTTTGTCAAGGTCCCCACAGGTGCCTAAAGGTCAACCAATGAGGATCAGACCTGCCTCAACCTTTAACCCCCACACCCTGTATCTATAAAAGGAGCCCTCCCAACCTTCCCTGGCCCTTCTATTGGGATCGACCTCACCCGGGAGTGGAATCCCAATAAAAACTTGTGAATTAATTGATTCATCTGACTGGGAAGATTTGTTATGCACTGGACACCTTGCAGTTACATCACTGATTAAAGCAAAACAACACAATACAACTTCACCCAAAAGAAGTGTTTTTGCTCTGCCCCTTTTGGACGGCTCAATGGGTCATTAGCAAATGGTCCACTGAGTGCTTTTAAAAGGGGAAATCAGGGTTTTTAATTAGTATTCAATCAAATAGATATGACTACTCAGATTTTTGTTTTTTTCTGTCAGTTTCAGAAAGCTGTTTATTTCAAGGGATTTTCCCATTTCCTCTAAGTTTTCAAATTTATTGGCATGATTATGTACCTGAAACCTGTGAAGTCCTAGATAAGAGTAATGAACTAATTATTACTATAAAGCAAGTTAAAATTGCAGCTCAAGGGCCAGCATTGTGGCATAGCAGGTAAAGCTACCACCTGCAGGGCTAGCATCCCATATGGGTGCTGATTTGTGTGTCCCAGCTGCTCCACTTTAGGTCTAGCTACCTGCTAATGGTCTAGGAAAAGCATAGGAAGATGGTCCAACTGTATTGGACCCTGCCACCCATGTGGGAGAGCTGGAAGAAGTTCCTGGCTCCTGGTTTCAGCCTGGTCCAGCCATGGCTGGTGTGGTCATTGGGGAGTGAACAAGTGAATGGAAAAACTCTCTGTAACTCTGACTTTCGAATAAATAAATAGATCTTAGAAAAAAAAAATTTAGTCCAGAGGGAGATCAATTTCCAGTAAGGCAAACTGAGGAGACTACAGAACTGCTCACCAGGGAGACTGATAAAATTTACATTTGAAACAATAATTTAAAGCCTCTGGAACTAGTCTTTTTTCTTTTTCTTTTTTTTTTTTTTTTAACAATATGTCCCACCCCACCCCCCAAAGAAACCTTTTATTTAGTGAGTACAAATTTCATAAGTACTGCTTTAGGAATATAGTGATTCTTCCTACCATACCCATCTTCCCACCCATACTCTCACCCATCATTCTCCTCCCTCTCCCCTTCCCAGTTCTATTCTCCATTAAGATTCATTTGCAATTAACTTTATACACAAAAGACCAACCCTATACTAAGTAAAGGTTTCAACAATTTGTGCGTACACACACACACACACACACAGAGAACAAGTTTTACAGTTAATTCTCATAATGCAACTCATTGAGGACACAGGTCCTACATGGGAAGTAAGTGCACAGTGACTCCTGTTGTTAATTTAACAATTGACACTCTTATGTATGAAGTCAGTGATCACCTGAGGCTCTTGACATGAGCTGCCAAGGCTGTGGAAGCCTTCTGAATACAGTCTTTGTCAG